>NW_027185761.1:46974786-47034695 GCF_028583685.1 Petaurus breviceps papuanus
GAGAGAGAGAGAGAGAGAGAGAGAGAGAGAGAGAGAGAGAGAGAGAGGGAGAGAGAGAGAGAGAGAGAGAGAGAGAGAGAGAGAGAGAGAGAGAGAGAGAGAGAGAGGAGAGAGAGAGAGCCAGAACATTCATTTATAAGCACAGACTGTGTTCCCTGGAACAGATAAATGGAGCATCGAGCCTTCTTTAAATGTCTGGTGGCAGTAGCTAATTGATCATCATGGTTAGCCCTCAGGCTCTCAGGGGGCTTCATCTTGTGGTACAAATACAGAGAGAGCACTTTTGATGGGTTATCACTACTAAGTTGAGGTCAGAAGGCTTCTTCTAAGTTCATATTGAGATCGTCTTTACTGACTAATGAGATCATAAAGTCCTAGAAAAAATAAGTGCCATACAAATATTTTTCCTGTAAAGTTGAGCTTTTCTTAAATCTATTCATTCTGTCTACTAAATTTTGTTTGTTTTGAATTGTGGTTATACTTGTTTTTCTACTTTCCCTGTCAGTATATGTAGTAATAACTTGGACTAACAGAATTGGACTGGGTAGGTTTGGACTCAGAATAGAAAATATCCAGGAATAAAGTATTTCATCTTTTAAAAAATAATAATTTAAAGATTTTTCTTAAAGAAAATATGGTAAGGGAAAAATGTTTGGAATAACCAAGCCTGATGTGGGTGGAAAAATGATGCGTTTACTCTCACATGCAAAGGTGATGCTAATGAACCACTGTCAGAATGCATTGCCACTAGTCACAAAGGATTGGTGATGTACTGTCTCTATTCTCTCTTTCTGATCCAGTGTCTGCTGTAAAGCCTGGCTCATAGGACTCACTTATTAATGGTTGTTGATTGATTTATAGATTGAGCAAGTCCATTAACTTCTAAAAGTTTACAAAATGCTTTGTACATATTACCTCATTAGAGTCTCAGAATGACCTTGTAAAGGAAGCTAGGTGTACGGTGGAGAGACTGCTGGGCCAGGAATCAGAAGACCTAAGTTGGCCTCAGACACAGTCACTAACTGTGTGGCCCTGGGAACGTTGCTTAGCAAGTGTTGGCCTAGTTTCCTCCTCTGAAAAATGGGAATAATAATGAGACCTACCTCCAGGGTTGTTGTGAGGATCAAATGAGGTCATAGTTGTAAAGAACTTTGCAAACCTTAAGATGCTATAAAAATGTTTCTGGTTGCTGCTGCTGCTGCTGTTCTACTATAATTACAATTATTATTTGCTCCATTTTACAGATGAAGAAGTTTAAACATAGAGGAAGTGAATTAATTTACCATGGTTACATGGCCAGTAAGTACTAAAATTAGGATTTGAACCCTGCCTTCTTGACTACATAAGGAACCCAAGCTTGCTTATAGCAGGAAGTTCAGCATGGTGGCTGATGTTGGCAGCCTCTTCCTATGAAAAGCTTTATGGTATGAGTAAGTGGTGTCAACAATGTGAGCTGACTGCCTGGTGGCTTTCTGTGTCCCTGAGGCTTTGAGATGTTGGCCTACTTTGCTAAGTTGGCCATGTGTTACATATCCTGAAGTGATGGTCATTGATTTACTATGAAGAAGGCAAAGGGTATTTGTGAAGGGCAACTTTGGAGGGCAAGAACTGCATTCAGGTGCCAAGTTTTCTGTGCCATTTGTAGGCTGTCCATGTGAGTCAAGGCCTTTCCTTGGGGTGCTTCCTGAGGTACTCCATAAGAGGCCCTCCTTAATGCCTAATATGGCACAGCTCTACTTCATGACTTTCTCCTGGAATCCAGCTGACTGGGAGCATGAGCAAAGAAATGACTTCTTGGCTTCCCAAGGTTGAGGCTGTTTATTGGGAATGGCAGAGAGTCATGGAGGCCAGGGATGATAGGGTGGCAACTGGTGCATTATTTAAAAAGCAGACCATGAGGTCAAGGCTAAGTATGGAAGCCTGTGAAGTTAAAATGGGGAAGATAGTTGAAGAGATAAGGAAACAACCAACCAAGAGGTCAGAGATAACGATGGGGGTGAAAAGGAAGATTATGCAAATGAGGGAACAGGAAAAATAGGTCTATGGGAGGTTGGGATAATAGGGAGTAATTTCAAAATTTGGAATCATGGAGGTGGTGCAGTTCTAGCAAGATGCTGAGATATAACATGTGGAAATGACAGGTTGTGGTTGGCTGAAGTGGGATGGAAAAGGAGCTCATTGAAGGTGAGGGGGTGGAAGATATGTGTGTCTGAGTTAGAGGGATCATTAACAGGAATACTAAAGTCCCCCAAAGTGATGGTAGGACATAGTTTAGAGATGAAGTAAACAACTCAAGTACTAAAATTATTGAATAAGGAGGAAGAGGGCAGTAGATGGCAGTAACAAGTATAGAGAAAGCATGGCTTAAATGAAGTGTATAGACCTCAGAGATAGAATGGCTAGTAGAGAAATGTATTGCCTTAAGGAGTAGTGAGGTGTCAATCACTTCTGGTCTCCAAGATAGCACATAAAGTATATACTTGATTTGGAGACAGGAAGACCTAGGTTCAAATTTGGCCTCTGAAATTTACCAGCTGTGTGACCTTGGGCTGGTCACCCTTTGAACTCCAGTGTACTCATTTCTAAAAAGAGACTGGTAATCAGTTAAGCACTGAGCTTATAGAGGCAGCCTGGTCTAGTGCAGAATGTGCTGGGCTCAGAGTTAGGAAAACCTACGTTCAGATCTCACCTCTGATATTTACAGGCTTTGTGACCCCGGGAAACTCCCTTGGCTTCTATATTAACTTTCTAGGACTTCTCTTCTAGGTCATTGAAATGTTATGATCTGTGCTGGTAGAGAGAATTTCTATACCTGAGGTTCTCCCTCATGGAAAATCATGGAGTATTTTATTCAGAGTTAGAAGAGACCCAAGCAGCCATCTCATCCATCATACAGGAGGGAAAAAAATCCCCATGGCAATATATCCAACAGGTGGTTATCCAGTCTCTATTCAAAAAGCCCACATGAGGGACATCTACTAATCCCCAAGGCAGCCTCTTCATCTGCCCTCTGGGTTTTCCCAATTGTTAGTGAACTTTCCCTAACATTAAGACAAAATTTGCTTCTTCAAATTCCCTCATTGCTCCTGATTCTGTCCATTGGGGCCAAGCAGAAAAAGTCTACATCCTTTTCAACAGGGCAGCCCTTCAATTACTTAGACAACTCCTATGACATCTTCTCTTCACAAGTCTGAACAGCTCCAGTGCTCATATGGCATGGACTCAAAACCCTTCACCATTCTGGATGAGAAAAAAAATCATATCATTAAGCATACTTAACTACCATGGTTCTACCCTCCCTCCCCCTTTTTTTTAAAGCAATCGGGGTTAAGTAACTTGCTCAAGGTTACATGGCCAGTTATTTATGGGTGGGTGCTAAGTGTCTGAGCCCGGATTCGATCCCCAGGTCATCCCAACACTGGAGCTGGTGCTCTTACTCACCATGCTACCTGCCCACCCCTACCGCCCCCCTTTTTTATATGAAGGTTCATCACATCTGGATGCACAAAGATGAACAAGAAAGAGTGGTTCAAAACAAAAGACAATTTAAAGATAATTTTAGTTATCTAAAATTTTGACAGTATTGTAAGGTATTGGATTATTTTGGAGGGGAAGAAAACTAACATATTTTCTCATTTAAGGTGAAATTTAGTTAAATGTAGAACAGATATAGATATATAGACATTGATGTGTATAGATATAGGGATAGATAGATACAGGTCTACATTTCAAACTTTGTCAGAAAACATAAAAGGCAACATATAGTGTAGTGAATTTGTAGATTTATCTTTTCCTCCCTAGTAAGAGTTGGTGACAGAGATGGGACAACACATTAAGACAAAAGAAAGTGATATTTTAAAGGTTGTGGCTTCTTTTCTAAGCACTTCTCATTATTATGGAGCATCTGAACTGTAGCTATTAGAATCTGAGCTCTAGGACTAAATATGTTGGAAACACCAGTGCTATATATCCCACAGTAGTAGGATCTTCCACATTTCTTTTGTTTTGTTTTGTTTTTTGCTTTTTGGAGAGGAGAAGGCAGGGCAATTGGGGTTAAGTGACTTGCCCAAGGTCACATGGCTAGTTAAGTGTTAAGTGTCTGAGTCCAGATTTGAACTCAGGTCCTCCTGCCTCCAAGGCTGGGTGCTCTATTCACTGCACCACCTAGCCACCCCTCCACATTTCTTTAAATTTAGTTTATTTTTAATCTGTTAAATAGAACAAGCATTTCTATAACATGCTTTATTTAAGATATTTTAAAAATCTGATTGCACATGAAACTGCAAATCTATTATGTACAACTTGCTATTCCTTTTAAATATATAATAGTTATCTTGTAAATTTCTTTTTCTTTCCTTTTCTTTCTTCCCTCCTCCTCCCCCACCCTAGACATGGTTGCCATTAGACACAAATGTGTGTGTGTGCATACATAAAATCATTCTACACATACTTCTATTTATCAATTCTTTCACTGGATGCAGATAGCATATTCCTTCGTAGGTCCTTTATATTTAATTTGTTATTTATAATAGTCAAAATGACTTAGTCATTCAGTCATTCTTAATGCAATATTGCTGTTACTATATACAATGTTCTCTTGGTCCTGCATTTGGTAGGAATATCTAGCTGCCTTAGGGTAGACAATTCGACCATGAGTTCAAGAACGAGGGTTTTATAACTCAGTGTCCTCATATTTATCACGTGAACATCTGAATCTGGAGCCTACTAGGACACCTTGTGGACAAGTCTGAAAAAGAAAACCTCTTTGCAAATCAAAACCAAGATCAGTCAAACTTATGGCAACAACTTTTCTTGCTCTTGTCTCATTTTTGCCACAAAAGGATGAGATCTATGCCCTTCACATTCTGGGAACTCCCTGATCCTGTGGATAGCAAGGGGTATTTCTTCATTATCTCAAAATCCCTTGCAGTCAGTGGCCAATCAGTCACTAGATTTCTGTTGACCAAGTGCCTTTTCTTAAATTGCATCTTTTATTTCTCCAAATGTATGTCTTGCAGGAGCTCAATCTGTCACAGGACTTGGGATGCTTCTTTCTCTAATGGCAGCACATGCAATGAGACTCTGTTCACTGGCTATTTTTTCCTCTCTCAGCTTTGACCTTCTTCAGTTTCTCAACTTGGTTGTGATGAAATTAGCATCACCAAGCTCCTTTTTGTCTAATTCACACTTATTTGCCCTAACAATGATCCAGACTCATTCCTGGCTTGTCTTAGACCAACATGCTCTTCATTATGAGGTTTCAGCATTCCTACAGCTATAACTTTGGTCTTTAATCACATTAATAGATGTCAAAGAGGCACCATGGACTTCACTGGGGAGGGATTCCATCACATAAAATCCTCCCCATGGACCAGCTACTTTGGTCACCCCAGATTCTTCTTGAATCATAATCTAGATGTTTCTGGCCATTTGAACACATTCTACCATTGGGAAATGTTCCATCAGATGAATTTGTATGCAAAGGCTGAGTGTCTTCAAACACTACTGCCATTGCTTCCACTGTCGTCCAAATAATATTATCGTAAGGATTCCATTCAGTAGGTGATCATCGTGATGTCTGACAGTGTACTCTTGGAAGAAGAGATTTGAAGTTTGGAAGATGAAACATTTCTTTATTAAGTGAGCTCAGTCATCACCTGTCTCATTTTGCTATTTCCTTATGCAAATTCATTCCAATTGCCCAGAAGAAAGATAATCTTGATGCAAACTCATCAGTGCCAAGACCAACTTGGAACCCAATTTTTCAATACTCTAAACCAGTATTGTCAAACTAAAAAAAAAAAATGGATCCCTGTATTGACTTAGAAAATCACAAATTAGCATTATTTACATTGAATTTTTATTTACTTTGTGAAACATTTCTCAATTACATTTTAATCTGGTTCAGACCACTCTTGGGAGTTTTGCCAGCTTCTTGCCCTGGCTCTAAGCAAGCCATCAGTTATCGTATATGCTAATTCCAGGGTCAGCTCCTGCTCATGAATATGATATCACTAATTAAAATCAAATTAAATTTTGGTAAATACTTTGCTATGTACTTGAAGATATCAAAAATGATCCTCATAGGTTTTCTTTTTTGGAAGAAAAATATAAGTATTTCTGACGACTAAGTCCTTTAATGCATTATTGTGGATTGGATCAGGTTTTTTTGTTTTGTTTTGTTTTTAGGCACTCCTTGTTCTTACCCAGTTGCATTAACTGTGGGCCCAGAGAGTTACATGACTAATAAGGTACAAAGTCAGAATTCAAACTCAGATCCTGGACTCCAAAGTCAGCGCTCTTTCTATTGCACCACCTTGCCTGTTCAAGTCCTAGTAAGTTGAGAATGCTGCTTAGACATTTGGACAGACCTGTGACCTTGTTGGTTTGGCTAGTTCATCCATGGGTGCAGATCACCACCCTTCTGTGCTTTCTCATCCTATGGTGACACTTGTGTATGCCTTTTCCTAAGTTCTTCATAAAAGATCAAGCCATGGTATTGACATTCAGAATGAAGAGGCTATTTTTTTAGATGCACAGCTGGGTGGCATACTTCTGTTATTTGCCCATTGGAGTCACGGAAACGTGGGGTTCAAGTCCTGCCCTGGCACATGTTTGCAGTGAGGTCCTGGACAAACTACTTCAGCACCAGTGATCTAGGCCAGAGGAGCCAACAATGAATGCTTTTGAAGGGGCCCAGGGCCCGGATGACAATGTCATTGGGAACACTGTACAAAATAAATGAAAATGCAACAAAACATAGATAATATTACATTGTAAAAACTAAGTCAGTCTGTGCCCACAGGGATCCTTGGGTGGGCTTTAGAGGCCCCAGTTTCCACTTGAGTTTAACCTCACTACTCTAGGGAACTTTCAGAGAAGGGGCTGACTTAGCTTGGCAGAGGCAGCTTCTTCATCGAAGAATTCTCTAACTAGTGAAGTTACAAGTCTGGCCCCTTTCCTTATGATGCTAAACCTCAGAATTATATGTATGTTTAGTTTTTCAAAGGTATTCAGACATCCAAACATATGTACATAATACACACACTGTGTATATGCATGTGTATGTGCTATACACACATACATATGGAGAGAGAGACAGAGACAGAGAGAGACAGAGACAGAGAGACAGAGACAGAGAGAGAGACAGATCTGCCCAACTTATAGAAAGCCCTGAACAAATATCAGGGCTTTCCATAAATCAATAAGATGAGAATATACACACACTTCAGATACATATATATCCATATATACATTTTTCTTTCTGTTTACATGCACGTAAATGCACATATGCGTAATGTATACACACATATACATACCTATTTTGCCACCTGCTGGTTGATAAAAATCATCTTATGATGTTTTTTATGGGTAAGGAAACAGCATGGCAGCCTAGGATGTTGTAGCCCGATCACCTGGTGGCCACCTTTGCGATGATGGGTCTCCCCGAATTGATCTGGGTTAGCCTTGAGTTGACAGGACTGATCTGAAGCTTTCCCAGCCCAGTGGGAATTAGTGGAGTTTGTACTCCAGTGAATGTATAAGTGAATGGATGAAGGAATGAAAGAACATCTGTTTAGTGCTACTATGTGCCAAGCATTGTGCTAATTGCTAGGGTGAAAATATTCCCTACCTTCAAAAGACAGATCCTGTTCTAAAAGATCAGGGGTTCTTAACCTGTTTCATGGCATGGATCTTTTGGGGAGTGCGTTGAAACATGTGGACACCTGAGAATAATATTTTTAAATGAATAAAAAAAACAACCATAGGATTACAAAGGAGGTCAAAGATTATTGAAAATAAATATATAGTTTGTTCCCATCCAAGTTCTGGGGTCCCCTGACATCTGTTCCCAGACTACTTGGAAGTCCTGTAAAAGGGAAGAAAGGAAACACACATATAAGGGAAAGGTGACTGGGGAAGGGAGCTTTGGTCTGGTAAATTACAGGGATAAGTGGTACCTTAGGGGAGTGGGTTGACACACCCTTTCCAGAAGCAATGGCAGAGTGGATTTTATTATGCCTCCAGAATTAGAAAGGACATGTTTGTGGCATCTGGGAAAGAGTGATATGAATCATGCCTGGAGCTGGTACTATTTACCTAGAAGTAGCAAAAGGTGGTACTGAGCACCAAGAATGATACTGGGCCCTAGGGGCAAAGGATCCAGAGATGGCTTCTGGGGGAGTGGGGAAAAGTGGACTATGGCACAGCCCTCAAGAGCCCAGGGGTTATCTCCATGCTACAATGAGACATTCTTGTGCTGCCATGAGGATGAAAAGAAATAAATACTGTATGTGAAAGCACTTTGTGAATTATGGGCTGCTCAACAAATATATGGTCTCGTTATGAGTTACCTCCCTTGTCATTGGCTGTGTGACCATGATCTGGTCACTGGGCCTCTGTGGATCTCTAGCACCTCATCTGGAATTGGGAGATAATCATTCCTGCCCTTCCTGAATGTAGAAGGTTGTACCAAATGGTGTCCTGAGGTCCCTTCCAGCGCTAAGATCTACGATTCCCTTTAGACATCCTGATGCTGTGAAAACAACCCCAGGAATTATTATTGGATTATTCTCAGGGTCACATGTGATTGAGTTTAGGTCAAATCTTTCATTATAGTCTTCTATTTCGGTGTCTGATAAACGTTGGTTTTTCGAATTGGAAACATAGTCCCCTTGTTACCGGGGTGAATTGAGATGGAAAGGGCATTTAGGCGGCAGCAGACAACCGTTCTGTAGCAATATCCTCCCTGACGTCAAGAAGAAGGTTACATGTGGGTTTTAACTTGGTTATCCTCTCCCACCAGGTTTCTCAGTGGTTTTGGTCTCTATAACAACCCCAACATGAGTCTTTATCATCTCCCTCCTCCTGACTTTAGCAGGGACTATGTGGCTCTTTGAAACTGCTTCAATTTTCAGACAGATACTTTTTAATAAATGTTTTGGTATAGAGATCCTCGTAGGAGTTCATTTTCTCCATCTATTTCTAATAAATCGTCTTCTGGCCCAATATTAAAGACTGCTGGGCCTAGGGCAGGGGCACCGGTTCCATTCCATTTCCCCTAAGGGTCAATTCCATGTCTACAGTTCAGTCTCAGCTTCTAACAAGAGGGATCATGCCTCCTTATTCTACTGGTGACTGGGGACAATTTTATTTATAGTTTTAGGCTCTGACTTAGGACTAGAGTTTCTCCCCAAAAAATGAAAGAGGAAAAATCATAGCATTATTAATTATTAATGGAAGAGAACACAGAGACCATCAGCTCCAACCTCATTTTACCAGTAAGGAAACTGAAGCACAGAGAGATCAAGTAACTTCCTTGGGATCAAACCACTTGTCAGGGTCTAAGGAAGATTTGAAGTCAAGTTATTCTAGCTCCAAGTACAGAGGATCATTCACTACTCCATGCTTCAGGAATGGGACAGGTATTTATTTCCTACAAACAAGAGAAATGTTAAAAGATTCTTTTCAGACAGAACAACTTAAAAGGAAAGTCAGTAACTTATAATTACTGTTAAGATCACTAAAGGGACTAGTAGTTGAAGCCCCATCTGAATATAAAGCAGACTGTAGTTACTTCAACTCATCTCTGCCCTGCCTCCTCTAAAGTCCACGTCATCAGACCAGGGCTTGGGCCCATCCTTTCCTGGATGGTCACCTTCTACAAGAAATTTTTCAGATCTCCTGCCCTTGCTTAGCCAACTCTGGATGAAATGATTCTTTTAACTTCACAAAGTCACTTCTAAGGTTAGCCATGTTTATCTCTATAGAGACACTCACTCACTTGAGATAAGGAAAGGATCAACACAAAATAAGTAGCCCAATACCCAGGCTCAGGCTTACAACCTAGGTCATCTTGGGCAAGTTACTTGCTCTCCCTAGGCTTCAGTTTCTTCATTTGTAAAATGACAGAGCTAGATGAGATAAATTAATGAGATTAGGTGATTATGATCCCATTCAACTCGCCAGGCCTTTCTCTCCCTCTCCCCCTCCACCCCTCATGCCCATCCAAAAAGGAAACTGATCACTCTCAGAGAATACAAAATGACTCAGATACATAAAAAGCTTCTGACCATCCTGAAGGCAAAAGGGAATTCCTGGAAGTCTTATTTTTGCATGAGACTTTAAGCCAGTCTGAAAGGGATTGACTCATTTCTAGCCAGCTCACTGTGGATAACAGGAAAGTCAGCAGTGTTTATCTACTTCAGAAACCCAAGGACAACTTTCAAATTTTAATCAAATTTCTTTCTGCTCTTGTGAGTGTCCAAGGGGTATTATGGATACAGTCCTGGACCTGGAGTCAACCCAAATGGACTGATGTCCAGACTCAGTCATCGGAAGAATCCCAGAGAACATCTAATTCAATTTGTTGTACCTGGACAAGAATCCTGTCTCTACAATCAGTCAACAAGCATTTATCAAGCACTTAGTATCTGTCAGGCACTATGCTAAGTGCTGGGGATGCAAGGAAAGGCAAAAACATGATCCCTGCTCTCAAGGAGATGTTCGCTCATTAATGAACATTAATTAACAACTATGTATAGGATAAATTGGAGATAATGATCAAGGGGAAAACAGCAGCATTGAGAGACTGAGAAAGGCTTCTCTACAACAATTCTGAAAGATGGGGTGGGTATCCCGTCAGGTGTGCCCAGCAAGATACAATCTCAAACAATGAGGAGGAATCCATTACTTCCCATGGCAGGCCATTCTATTTTGGGGTAGCTCTAATCGTTAGAAAGTATGCCCTTCCATTAAATTTTCTCTGAATGGGACGGCTAAGTGGTGCAGTGAATAGAGCACCATCATTGTCATTGTTGTCATCATCAGGATCTCTCAAAATCACAAAGGGGCCTCCAAGACTGGGACATGCCCATCTTGGGATAGACACTCATTCACCTAAGAGCAGGACATAACCAAAAAAAGAGGAAACCCCCAACCCAAGCTCAGGCTGACCAAGACAGGACATGGGTTTTAAATGCCATGGGTTTATTACTATGTGATGATGTCTTGGATGAGGGATAGAAGAGTCGAAAAGATAGTTGATATGAAAACAAAAAACTGTTGATGATAATTTAAAAAAAGAAAGGAAGATTATGAGGAACCCATAGATACATGGCAAGATTTGTATGAATTAATGCAGAATGAGGAAAGCAGAGCCAAAATAATACATGCAATGCATACAACAGCACAAATGAAAAGATTACTAAAATACGCAAACTATGAAAAATTGAAAATCCAGTAGTAGTCCCAAAGAAAAACTTAATCCATCAATCAACAACTGTCTTTATTTAGCGCCTACTACGTGCCAGGGATACAAATACAAAGCAAGATAGTGCCTGCCCGTAAGTAGCTTCTATTCCCCTGGGGAAGGGGGTAGGGAATTGCTTTATTTAAATAGATAATGTAATCTACCAAGGGGTGGCATCAAGGGGGAAACTCTTCAGGCAGAATGGTACACATATTGCATATCGTTTCACTGTCACAAAGGAAATTTTAGCTCTTAGGGTGTCTAAGGTGGGGAGGATATGCAGACATTCTGATTTATAAACAAAAGGCCTTAATAAAACAGGTTTCTGTTTATTTGTTAAATAAGAGATGATGAGCTGAACACAAATATGACCACATGACAGTTGGTATTTAGGGAAGTGGGGGTGGTATGTGTGGTGTTCAAGGAAGCCTAGTGCCTCTGGTGTGAGGGCTTGCTGAGCCCTTCTCAGGGCTGCCCATTCACCCTTGGTGCCCACCTTTCACCCAACTCTTATCTGTGGCTCCAAGACTCTGTGGTATGTGCATCAGCCATACCCCAGTAAAGCTGTTTCAACAGATGGACTAAACCAAGTTGAGGGTAACCAAAGGTCATTTGTGAGTTAGTGGGGGCGTCTACCCTCAGCACATGAAGACTTCTCCTGGTGGAAAAGGCAGATGAGAACAATTTGTTCCAAGAGCCATGATGGTGGTTGAAGTGAATTCCATGGGACACTCAGACTTGGTGAGAGCAAGGCCATCCACTGCATCTTGGGACATTGGCAGTCATCTTGACTTTTATCTTGCCTCTTACTGGACTTCAATGACTCTGCAACTCTGCTTCATTTAAATCCAATTCATACATGAGGTAAGACATCAAAAATGAAGGAGAAACAATGACAGTAGTGGGGGGGGGGCTTCTTGAATTTTTTTCTGCCACATAAGCCAAGGCACACCTTGATAAATCAAAAAAAAAAAAAACACACAGCCGGGAGACAGAGTTTTGCCTTTCCAACATGAGCCTAGTTACATAAATCACATAAACTACAATTAGTGTTTGAAAGTATTGTATTTGGCTCAAGGCAGTTTCCCCTCTAAATGAACCAGTTGGTTTTCATGTGTTGGTCAGGGTAACAGAAGCTTTCTTTGACGCTAGCTCACAGGAGGATAAGGACCACATGATCTATGAGAGCCTCAGAAAGCCCCAGAGGGAAGGAGAGAAAGCAACTGTGAAAGTTACCCTTCTCTGCCATCTAGTGATGCTCACGATGAAAGGTCAAGTCCTTTTTGATGTAGAGGTTATTTTTCTGTGATGTGGACAAGTTCCCTACTCTGCCTTTGTCACCTTTGTTCCATGACATAGTTCAGATGTTTATTATTGACCTCAAGGTGATTTTCCTACAAATTTTTATATTTGTTTATTTGTTACTTATTTATTATTTTATACTTTACTTATGCTTGTGATTCCATCCCTGCCCTTGCCCAAAGAGCATAAGCTTTTTGAAGACAGGGACTATTTTCATTGTTTTGTTTCGGCTTTTTGGAGGGGGGCGGGCAGGGTAATTTGGGTTAAGTGACTTGCCCAAGGTAACAAGGCTAGTAAGTGTTAAGTGTCTGAGGCCGGATTTGATCTCAGGTCCTCCTAACTCCTGGACTGACTCCATTAGTGCCACCTAGTCGCCCCAACTATTTTCATTGTTGTCATAGCTTGCAACTCCCATAGTGCTTTGAAGTATTAGTCAATGGATAAACGCTTGTTGGAGCAAGTTCAATTAAATTGAAATTTTTCTTTGCAACCTCAGATATCTTGTAACATAAAAAAAGATTCCTGATTTGCAGTTCTAATCTATTTGTATGACTTTTCTGAGATGTTTATTTCACTTTCTAATTTTAATACCATTCCTTAGATAATATGATGCACTTTACTCTGTTTTTGTTATCTCATTCTCATCTGTGGACCCTATCACTTGGCAGATATATGATATCTGATATAGAATACACATTCTAAGTGTAAGTAAGACTCTGCTGTGTTTGAAAGCAGTGCTGCTTTGGGGGAATTCAAGTCACTGAATTGAAACTCTACAGGAACACATTACTTTTGGTCTTCCAAAACAGGTAGCCAATCAATCAAGTCTTAAATGTTTCGAGGCAGACTGCTACTTGGTATTTCATTTTATGTAAAATTAGGAGATTAGATCGCTCGATTTCTAAGATTCCTTACAATTCTATGTGGTATAAATCTTTTAAGTATTGATGTTCCATAACTCTCCCAACATTAAAGATTATATAGGGAAAAGGTGACCGTTTTTCCTAATCACTGTAGAGCAACAGAGCAAAGTATATCAAGAATCAGCCTCAAAGTTGGGAAAATCTGATTTTGAATTTTACCCATGACACATGCTGGCTGTGTGAACTGGGCAAATCACTTAATATTCCAGTGAATATTAAGACAGCTATCCAACATGATAACTTGCAGAAAAATGTGTTGATCTGCCTTGATAGAAGGGACTTATTCATTGGAAGTTTCCTACACCATTGAAAACTGAGAACTATTCAGAAAAAAAAAATCCTATTTTCAGGTGCATCCTATTATCCCCAAAGAATTTGGGAGATTGCTTAAAATATGCATAAGGATTTATTAATTTTTACTTAGTTCTCTGGAGTTTCAACTCCTTTGGTTCTGAGTTTTGTTCAAGAAAGGAACAATCTAGGTAGAGAGAGATTTGGACAGCTCCATGGTACGGTGGATAATACGAGTGCTGGATCTGGAATTAAAAATATGTGTTTTAGGCATCTATTAGCTGTGTGACCCTGAGCAAGTCACTCAACCTTTCTCAGATTAAATTTCCTCATTTGCAAAATGGGAATAATAAGATGACCCACTTCGTAAGGTTAATGTGAAAATCAATGAAAATGAGATAATACATGGAAAGTGCATTGAAACTTTGAAAGGGGCATATACATGTTAGTGATTATAATAGAAAAACTTGAAGACTGATGGATATTTCTATGTTGGACGGCCGAGACACTTGGATAGCAGAGTAAATAGAGAGCTGGACTTGGAGTCAGAAAGGTCTGAGTTCTAGTCTTTCCGTGGACACTTACCTGCTGTAAGACCTTGAGAAAGTCCCCTAACCTCTCAAATTCAGTTTCTTCATCTCCAAAATGGGTATAGTAGCACCCACCACACAGGGTAGTTGTGCAGTTCAAATGAGATAACACATAAAGCATTTTGCCAACCTTAAAATGCTGTAGAAATGCCAGCGGTGATGATGATGTTCAATCGTGTTCCACTGTTCCTGATCCTATTTGGTGTTTTCTTGGCAAACTTTGATATTTCCTTCTCCTGCTCATTTTATAGATGAGGACACTGAGGCAGATAGGATTAAGTGACTTGCCCAGGGTCACACAACTAATACATGTCTGAGGTCAGATTTGAACTCAGGAAGATGAGTCTTCTTGACTTCAGGCTTGGAACTCTATCCTTTGGACCACTTAGCTACCCCTGATAATGATGCTGTCCAGGGAAAAAGATTGTGTTTTATGGCAGAACAGATGAAAGACATCTGCCAAATAAATCCCAGATTCCTTGGCCTGGGATCCAAGGCCTCCACAATCCCAGCTCCAACCCACCTTTTTAATCTTTCCTCCTCAATTCCCCTGGGTCACCTGTGCTCCCATTCCATGGGCCTATTCAACATTCCTGCCTCCAAGCCTTTGCTTACCCACTGACAATTTCTACCCATTGAAATTTAGCTTGTTCTTTAAGACCCAGCTTAAATGCTGCCTCCTCTCCCTAGTTATGCCCAGTCTCCTAATGAGGCATTATCTCCCAATCCTCCAGTATCCATGACTGTTTCTCTATTAAGTTCTTATCACGTTCCACTTAGCATTGAAAATGAGGATCATGTTTAATTGATCTTTATGTTAGCCCTTTATGGCAGGGGGACCTGATAAAAAGTGTGGATTTTTTACTCAGCTGGCCAAAGATCTAAAAATTCTATTTTCAGGGAAGAGAACAAGCATTTATCAAGAGCCTACTATGTGCCAGACATTATACTAAGTGCTTTACAATGTTATCTCATTTAATCCTCACAGCAACCATGGGAGGCAGGTGAGACCTATTATTAATCCCCATTTTACATTTGAGGAAACTGAGGCAGGCTGAGATTAATTGTTGCCCCAGGTCAAACAGCCAATAAGTGTCTAAGGTGAGATTTGAACTCAGATCTTCCAAGACTAGAACTTTATCCACTGCATTATGTGTATGTCTCTAGACTAAGGGATTATGGGGGAATATTTTAGCCCCCAGAGCCAGGCCAGCAACCAGCACATTGCAAGCAAAGGACATTACTACACAAAACTAAATATAATCTTGAGGAATTGGAACCTTGTTTGATTTCCCACTTTAGGAATGATCTGACTGTATAGATTTTGCTGTTTCCCTGGGAAGTGGTGAATTTATCCCTGCCACTCCTCTATCACCTCCTCTTTTTCCTCATGCTTCCATTTCCCCTTTATTCTGTTCCTTTAAAATCTTGCTTAGTTACTCTCTGTACTTTTATAATGGATTTTGGTTCTAGGAGAAGATAGGTGATTTTTATTGTATTCTGAGTGATTGTTCCTGTCCAACCACACTATGGGGAAGGACAAAGGGAATCCCTTGGATCAATAGCCCTAGACTTAAACTATGCTGAAGGGTTCTCTCTGTCTCTGTCTCTGTCTCTCTCTGTCTCTCTTTCTCTCTGTCTCTGTCTCTTTCTGTCTCTCTGTTTTTCTATGGAGACACAAAGAGGGACTTCATTTGTATTCCACCAAAGGCCTGGTAAAATGCTTTACACACAGTAGGTACTCAATAATTATTTATTGAATAAATTAATGAATGTACAATACACATTCTTAGCTATAAGATTTCTCAGATTTGTTACTATCAAGCCATCTGGGTTACCCTATGCAGTAGCTTAGATTATATTAATTTTTTAAATGACGGAAGGATTGCATTAGAAACATTCATTCTACTTATACAAATGTTAGGCTGTATAGAGTCTTAGCAACCTCTCCCCCTTTTTCCCACCATTATGCTATAATTACTGAAAATTCAAAGGGCAACACAGGACTGATGGACATTTTGGAATTTTCCTTGTTTCTTGGGTTGCCCTAAACTTCACAAGACCAGGACTTGGAAAACAGATACAGCCTATTTCTTGGACCATACTTGGTCAAGAAAACAAGGCTATCTCCAAGGACATTGGATGGACCTTCTATAGAAGGACGTATGAGAGAATATGGATGAGAGTAGAGTGTCACAGGATGGGCAGACGTGGAAAGGCTGGGATCTGTACAGTTGGAGGGCACGGCCATATCGTGGAGCTCACATATCCATTTTAGTTTTTAAGTCTCTCCAGAAAGTGCTCAGTTCCATCACATTTCATGCCTTTATCAGGGAGAACATTAAATTTATTTCACATCAGCGATAATACATAGCTGCCCTGCCTTAGAGTGTTTGCCATTTAGTTGTCCAAGGAGTAACACAATCTTCTAAAAAGCAGAGGAGAAGGACACCATTTATCATAGGTTAAGGTGGGGTAGAAGATCATTAGGGGAAGTTGCCCTTGAAAGGAAAATTAATTTTATCCCACTGAGCACAGTGGGCATTGCATCAGAATAGAGCAGAGACTCACAGGAGGCAATTAATGGGGCAGATATCAGAGTGCCTTTCCTGATTACCCCATACTGTACAGTGGATTTGGCCTTGCTGTGACAGGCTGGTTGAAACAAGAACCCTGATGAGCTATGGCTCGGCAAGAAGTGCCACCTCTTAGCAGTGGGAGCAACTTTATTGAAACCATCTGTTGTTCTGGGCATGGGGAAAGGAGGAGGGAAGCTCCCCCCAAAAGTGCTTAACCTTCATACTTTAGGCAACTAAAACAAAATCACACACAAACACTTCCCAGGAACTTAATCTTCCAATCATAGCCCCCAGAGTTCCTAATAAGCCCCAACAGGCACATGCAGTTTTATGGATGGCTCAGGCAGGTGATGTTAGTTCTCAGGAATCTTATCACAGTAATGTGATATTTACCAATAAAATTTCCCAAGTATCTTCATGAAACTTAATTGCAAATAAACTTACAAATTGGAGGTGAACTGGGTAAGAGTAAGCAGCCTACAGATCACTCCTGTGCACTTGTTATCTTTGCACATGTATAAAAGGAGAGAGAATGGTCAGGCTGAGAATTTCTCTTCTTTGATATTGATTCATCTTCATTATAGATCTCTGTAGATGTTGTGATTGTTTTATATTTTATCATCAGTCTTATTTCAGGCTGGGTAGACCAAGGCCCTTCTTTCACAGAGAAAAGGGAGAGAGACAGGTAGGCAAAAAAAGCTTGAATGATTGATGAATTCATCCCTGGCTCTGAAGGGATCTTACCAACCCTTGTATTTATCCTTATCTGACCTACTCTGGATTGGTTGTACATTCCTGGGGCCTGTTAAAGGCTCTAAATCCCTTCGTCTATGTCTAGTTAAGACACGGGAACATTTTAAACTTCTGGGCCATTTCAAATCAACCTATATTCTGGGTAGAGTCAGCTTCTTGGGTAATGTTTTATGTGCAACTTCATTTCCCAGAGTTAGAGATTTAGATGTTGGGGAAATGGGAACATGTCTCTTTGTCTATTTTTTTGTATGAATGAGTGCTCCAACCATGATTTAAATGCTGCTACTAATGTATACTATAGTCAGAAAAGTGGTAGGTGTAAGATGAGGAGCCAGAATAACACAAGCCTCTATACAGCCACAAATTCTGGGAGAACATAAAGTGAAAGAAGACCAGAGGATAATGGAAAGATATATTGTCAGTAATGACTTGCAGACAAAAAAAAAAAGAAATTTACAAAATCAAAGTTGTCAAGGACATATGTGGCTAGAAAATAAGATGAGCCAGTCAGGTAACAAGAAAGGTAGAAAACAGATGAAGAATCCAAGTGTAACATTGGTATCGATGCAGTTGCCTACAGACCAGTCTTGTAAATCCTTTCTAAAGGAGTTACAGAAAGACATGGAAATGTATTGCAGACATTGAAAGGGTAGAGATGGGTTCTGATCCACTTTTGGAGAATGTATACACTTCGTTTCGTGTTGATGAGTGATAACTTTTCAAAATGTCCTAGGATAAGTGGGGTACCACTTTCATGTCTGCCCCCTTCTTCCACTGAATGGAGCAGTAGACTGACCAGGTGGTGGGGCAAGAGAGGAAGAGTGATGAATTCTGGTGCAAGGGCATCCACTGACTGAAAGTTAGAGGGCCCCTAAGGCAGAATGGCAGCTGGTTTCCTTTTCTTGGGACTGGTCAGGGAATCCATCCCCTCTTCTCTGCCAATGATGAGATAATCACAATGAGAAGTTGGAGGTCCCTGCCAAGGAGGGCCACTGAAGAGAAAACCAATGGCTAATAGGAGGTCCAGTTCAAGCCATATTCTATATTTGTCTATGAGCTCATGCTTTGAAAAGATCATGCCTCAATTTAGAGCAGTTTATATACTGTCTCTGACACTTTCTAGCTGTGTGGTCCTGGGCAAATCACTTAGCTTCTGTTTGCCTCAATCCACTGGACAGGGAAATAGGAAGCCAGTCTTATATCTTTGCCAGAAAACCCTCCCTGGACAGCCCTGACATTATATGGTCCAAGGGGTCATAAAGAGTCAGATGTGACTGAACGATTTAACAGCGATATACTGTCTGGGTATTTAGAGAAACTGCAGGGGGACAAATTCCCGTTTTACTATGTATTGTTTACTGTTTTTAGTGATTCTGTGCCAACAGCCAAGTGTCATTATACACAGTTAAGCATGTGTTGCCTATTCCTGAGGGAAGATGATTCCATTATGAGAAGGCATATGACCAGGGCCCACTCAGCAAAGTATAATAAGGTCATGGAGGAGGCAGAGTCTTGAAAGCTGACAGGAGGCTCAGAGAGGATTCTGATTTGGTAAATTCACACTAATCTATACTCTACATAGCAATGGGCACAGCCACGCAAAAAAGAGGCAGTTGGGGCAGTGATACCGATCTACTTTCTGAGATCCATAAAGAACTTTGCACTTCAACAGCACTTTTTCTCAGTGGGGGCCAAGCGTCTGGATGACCATAAAAGAAGCCTAAATCATGCTGAATATGTTTGGACTGGTGCCTAACTAGTGGTTAAGTAAGAACTTTATTTTTAAAAACTGTGTTGGTTTCTTTATCATTTCAATAAGGTTGTTTTTTTTTTTTTACTAAAGACTGCAGATATGATCATATCATGGAGGTTTTTGTTTCCCATGAACACCTCTGATAAAATAACCAAATAGGCTATAAAAGAAATCAATGTGGTCCATTAGCTTAATTTAAAACATTACATGAATGTTCTGGGTGCCCATATTCATCTCTCAGATTAACAACCATAGACTCCATTTGATTTCTTTACTTCTTAAAATTCATCTTTAAAGCTGATAAGTTCATTTGCATAGAGGAGAGTTCTAATAGGAAGGAATCACTTATTGAATCTATATCTAAAGTTTACTTTGTTTCGTGAGCAAAGTCATAACCCTCTCTTTCTTGCCTCCTGTATTAGAAGAAGCAGTTCCAATTCTTGTTAAAGTTAATCCATCATTCTGTGCTCTTGACTATATAGCCTTTAAGACCTTTACTCAGAAATGAACCTTTTGTCTCTTTCATCTTCAATCTCTCTCCTCACTAATTTTCCCCTATTTGCATACAGATATACTCAGTCTGCTTCAATCCCAAAACTCAAAAATGGAAAAGACTCCCTCAATCTTTCCATCCCATCCAGTTACCACACTATTGTCTTGTCTACCTTTCATGACTAAATTTCTCTAAAAACTCTCCTACTCTCAATGCTTCAAACTTCTCATCACCCATTCTTTCCTTGGTTGTTTGTATTTTGGATTCTTTCCCTTCTACTCATATGAAATTGCTATTTCAAAGGTCATGAATCATATCCTAAAGGCCAAATCCCATCTTTTTTTTCCAGTTATCATCTTCTTTGCCCTCTCCATTACAATGAATTCTATTGACCATTCCTTCAATATATTCTCTCTTAGGTTAGATATTATTATCTATATATAAATATAGATATTAGACATATTCTCCTAGTTCTCTAGTTAGCTCTTCTGTACCCTTTTATATCTATCTATCCATCCATCCATCCATCTATCCATCTATCCATCTATCTATCTATCATCTATCTTTATATGGCGTATTTATATGTGTGTATTTTCTCCAAAGGTTTTAATCTTAGACCTCTTCCATTCCCTTCCCTTTCTTTCTCTTTCCTTCCTTCCTCTTTCTTTCCCTCTTCTCCTTTTCTTTTCTTTTCTTTTCTTCCAACTTAAAGGAAGTCAGGCAATCCAGAAAGTGGAGAGGAGGAAGGAGACACATCCAATCACAGGGGACAGCCCGTGAAAATGCTGTTCACATAGAGAAAAAGAACTATAGAGTCTGAATGCAGATTGAAGGATATTTGCTTTATTTTTTTGTTTGTTTTTTCTTTCTTGTGATTTCTCCCTTTGGATCTAGTTCTTCTTTACATATTAAAGGCCATCTTGGGGTGGGGGGAAGGGGAGAGATGGGGAGAAAATTTGGAACTCATAATCTTATGAAAGTGAATGTTGAAAACAAGAAAGAAAGAAAGAAAGAAAGAAAGAAAGAAAGAAAGAAAGAAAGAAAGATAGAAAGAAAGAAAGAAAGAAAGAAAGAAAGAAAGAAAGAAAGAAAGAAAGAAAGAAAGAAAGAAAAGAAAGAAAAGAAAAGAAAATGCTGAGAATTGAGAGTCGGAGTATCCTTAAGACTAGCAAGGAGGCCATTGTCACTGGATCATAGAGTATATGATTAGGTTTAAGATGTAATAAGACAGGAAATGTATCAGGGGCCAGGTCATGGAGGGCTTTGAACACCAAACAGGATTCCTGAGTTTGGGGAAGGGAGCTGAAAGAAGAAGTGAGAGTCAAATTAGAGCCATAGGATGCATATGCCTGGGGAGCAAAGGATGGTTTTGTTCCATGGTGAGGGGACTTGCAAAGAGCAGGACTCAGGCTCTGGTCCTTCTGAGATTTCTCTCACCCAGGTCATCATTTGGGTGATGTTTGGTACCATTTTTAATGGTGACAAACATCTGGGTCCTCTGAAAGTCTTATGAACTCTGTGATCACCATGTGATTTCTCATTTTTCTTTCATTCACCAGCTACAAGTTTCTGGTTGCTTAGAATATGGTCAGTCAGTACCGAGGCTTCTTTTTTCTCTTTTGAACTCAAGGACTTTGCAAGGATAACTCAACTTCAAGTGATGATTCCCTTACAGTCCTGGGATCAAACACCACAGGTTTAGAGATCATCTAATAAAATGCCTTGCTTTTACAGAAGAAGAAACTGCAGGCTAGAGAGAAGTGACCTACCCAACATCACATAGATCATTGTGGTAGGGCTGGGATTTGAGTCCAGGTCTCCTCACTTCAAACTGTGATGAATGAAAACCCCAAGAGACAGTTTCTGGGTAATTAATAATTAAGCTAGCTAATAATCAATATATTGATGATCAGTGGCTTCTCTTGGTAACCAAAGATGCCAAGCAAGACCCTGATATGCCTTGAATCCCCCCTGAAAGGGAACTCCCTGAACAACCTAATATTGATAGGCATTTAATGAGGGGGGTGGCGCTAAAAGTCTTTTGCTCCTCCTGCGGAGAACTTGGCTTGGTCATGAGACTCAGCAGCTTCCAGAAATCTGGGCAGGGGAAGCCATTGCCATCTGGCCCTCTTCAGCTGGTTTTGTGTTTCATGAGCTGGGTCACCCTAAACTCTAATAGAAGACATCAAGCCCAGGGTTTCCTTCTCTCACAGTAAGGGATCACTAAGACTGGATTCTGTTGGTGCTCTAAACAGAAATTAAGTCTCCTAGTTTGTAGGGTCCTGCCCAAAAGTCATGAGCAAGTGTCTTGAGGACTAGAAGCAATCTCATCAATCAGCCATGCATTTCAGAGACTGACTGACCTTAATAGGAGTTGGGCCTTTATGGAATATACGAGAAAAAAAGGTATGTCACAATGACTAATTAGTAATTAAGATAATTGTATAATATTATTTTTTTTTGGTTGGGGGAAAGGCAAGGCAATTGGGGTTAAGTGACTTGCCCAAGGTCACACAACTGGTAAGTGTGTCAAATGTTTGAGGCTGGATTTGAACTCACGTTCTCCTGACTCCAGGGCTGGCCCTCTATTCACTGTGCCACTATAATATTAATTTCTCTCAAATTCAAGCACTCTTACCACCATACCACATGGCAGCATGGACTGATGACCCGCCTTTCTAGAGTTTGTGCCCTGCCAGAAACCATGGAGGTTGCCAAAAGACCTCATAGCAGCATGGTAATGGATGTTCACATTCTTTAAGCAACAGAAAAGGCAGTTTACAGAACCTAAATGGAAAAATCTCAGTTTTTGAAGGGACTTCAGTGACCATCTTGACCAACCCCTATCTGACAAGAATTACTTCAATACCATACATGACAAGTAGACATCCAGCCTTCACTGGAAGACCCCAATGATGGTGGTCATCAGCCCTCCCAAGGCAGACCAGTTTGCTTTCATCAGAAAGCTTTTCCTGACCTCAAGATGCCATTTTCCTCTTTCTTCCTTCCAGTCACTACTCCTACTTCTGCCCTCAAATAAAATAAATCACATCTCCCTCCCACTTGACAGCCCTCTGAAGACTTTCAAACAGCTCGCATATTCCACCACAGTCTTTTCTTTGCCAAATCAACCCCCCCTAATTCCTTCAACTGGTCCTTATGTGCCATGGTCTCTCCACATCTTAACTACCCTCTCTCATCTTTGTCAATATTGTGGGCAAGAAATAATTTTACTTCCTATTTTTAAAAAACAAAATATAAATCACTATGGAGAAACTTTACACAAAGACTGACTGCTAAAAATTAAATTTCCTTTGAGTATTTTAAAGGCAAAATTCTCTAGTCATTTAGGTGGTACAATGGAGAGAGTGCTGGGCCTAGAGACAGGAAGACCTGAGTTCAAATCCAGCCTCAGATACTTAATAGCTGTGTGACCATGTCACCTATGCTCTGCCCACCTCAGTTTCCTCATCTCTAAAATGAGGAGAATAATAGCATCTACCTCACAAGGTTGCTATTACACAATTTGCAAAGCACTTAGCACAGTGCCACCGTAGATATTTAATAAATACTTCTCTTCCCTTTCTCTCCCCCACATTAGTGTGCAAAAAAGCAGTAATGTGTTTTTTAAAAACCACTACTAATGATTACCTATATTCCAGGATGTTTTCACAGTCCCAATAATAATAACTATAATTCCATTCACTTGAAGGACATATCCCTTCAAAGAAATAAACCATGTGCATGTTTTCTATGATTCTCAGTGTGGGAGCTTTGGTTTTTTTTTTTATATAAGAATCAATTTGTCCCTAAGACCATAGAAAGAAAAGTGTTCTTTTTTCTTTATGTTTGCCACTCTAAGAAAATCGGATGGTACAGGATAGAAGCTTAATAAAATTCAATACTCTTTAGCTCTTAAAGTAGGAAACTGCATCATTTAGCAATGAAAAAATAAATCTGAAATTTGTTTTTAAATGCAATTTTTCGCATTCAGCTTTTTAAATACAATCATAGAAAAGTGTTTCTCAGTGAATATTTTTACTCTGAATTTGATGTGAATGAGAAACATGAATAACTTAGAGAAAGTTGGCTTCCCACTATCAAAACTTGCTTATTTTTGATAGGAAACTTGTGTTGATGAAGTAAATTGGATTCAGGAGTTTGCTATGGATATGCGTTTATGTGAATAAGGAAAGGGTCTGGGAATTTTGTCAGTATAAGGAGTTCCTGTTGTGGGCACTATCTCTACCTATCCAGATCATAGCCTATACAGGTCTTTGAGGATAAATATTAAGGATTAAGTTGCCAGAGGAAGACACAGCAAGGGCCACACAGCTGTCAGAAGCAGAATTTGAATCCAAACTCTTGCTGCCTCCAAGTCTAGCCTTCAACCCACTACACCATATTGTCTCTAAATATGAGGTTGGCGTATGGAATTTTGTTTTTCCTCTTTGGTTCCTCCTTTGAAGAGTTGAACCATTAGAGTAACTTACCCCCTTTCTTAGTGGGGAGACAATGTGAACTTGTAGAATCTGTTAGGGAGTCATTTAGCCTTTCCTAATTTCATATTCCATCGTTTCAGATGATTTAAGTAGAAAGCAGATGTCTTCCCAAAATACATTTACTAACTGGCGATTATTTTGTTAGCATTCCCATAAGAACTACAATCATTTTTATAGCCTGTTATGAGAAATGAGCAGATAAAAAGGGGTGCTCTCCTTCTGAAATGCCCTTGTTTCACAATCTCTGCACATGCTATAAGCTGCCTCATGGTCAGAAACTCTGCTTTCTATGGAAGCTTTACACTTTCTTTAAGAGCAGGGATAAGAATCTCTCTCTCATCATCTTTTATTTATTCCAAGCTCATCCTCCCTTTGTTTAATAAGCTGTGGGGCTTCGATGCTTTGAAATGAGTCTGTTTTGTATTAAGTGACTCCTAAGAAGAAAAATGATGAAATATAGGGGATAAGTAGAGGCAAGATTTATATGTACCACATGTTGTTTGGGTACAAGTATTGTTACAGATAATTAAAAGGTTTTCATAAGAAGATCTAACGTTGTAGGCAAGTTATCCCTTTGCTCAACAATGAACCACTGTCCTTTGGGTTGGGACATCTTACAACAAAGGGAACACTGGGTAATTGAATTGAACTAGTAGCTCCAAGCGTGAGGAACCTGTGAGGCCACATGTGGCCCTCTAGGTCCTCAAGTACAGTCCTTTGACTTAATCCAAACTTCACAGAACAAATCCCCTTAATAAAAGGATTTATTCCTTAAAACTTGGACTTAGTCACAAGACGGCACCCAAGGACTTAGAAGGCCACATGTGGCCTGAGGCCGCAGGTTCCCCACCCCCTAGACTAGTCACCTGAGCTCCTTACCCAGTTCTGATGTACTTTGTAATTTCCTTGTAATAATCATCATATTAATGCCTTCTCAGAGTGCTAATTAGTACTGTATTCCAGTAATATTTCATGCAATTTACTAGTCCAGATTAGGTCATGTATTATAGCCGTGAAAGAAAAAGCAATTTACTTGTATCCAACAAACATCTAAAAACCCCTACTTTGTGAAAGGATGGGGTAGCTGTGCTAAAGATGCCAAGAGAAAATAAGAGTCCCCAGGGAGCTGACATTGTCCCAGGGCTCGGAGATAAGACATATACACAGATCAATCAATAAGAAATAGTTTCCAATGGAAAAGAATAGTTAACTGACAGGAACCAGGAAAGGATTCTCATAGGAGATACAGGGCCTTCTCCAGGAACCCAGCATTTCTAAAAGGCAGAGAAAAATGGGAGGGCATTCCAGGTAGGGGAGCCAGTCTGTACAAAAACATAGTGGTAGGAGACGGAATGTTCTTATTAGGAAAAGCAAGTAAGCCAATTTGTCTGGAACATAGATTATATGAAGATGAGTAATACATAATAAGCCTGAAGAGGCAGGTTCGAACTAAATTGTGGAGTGAAGTTTGTATTTCATCACTATAATCAATAGGAAGCTACTAAATATTTTTCAACTCTTTGGAGGAGAGGAGAGAACAAAACACAGGCATGCCAGTTTGGAAGCTCTTGCAGTAGTCCAGAGAAGCAATGAAAGAGCTGCTACAGTGGTTATGTAAGAGGAAGGGAAGGGAATAAGATGTACAAAGTCCCTACTACCCGTGTTTCCCCGATAATAAGACACTGTCTTATTTTTTTTTAAAGAAAAATACCAGAGGGCTTATTTTCAGGGGAGGGCTTATGTTGTGCTGCCTCAGCTCTCCTCCACGGCACTGCTCTCAATGGCACCAGCAAGCAAATCACTAGGGAAGAACAGGATGACGCACTCACTGCTGCAGCTCTGATTGGATGCAGCTCGGAGCGCGGCGTGCGTTTCACTGGGGGGGGGGGACGGTGCATACAGAGGGTACCGTAGTGTAGCGTGTAGCGCAGGGGATCACCTTCACTACAGTAGCAATCTCAATAGGGCTTATTTTCGGGGGAGGGCTTATTTTAGAGGAATCTTACACAGTAAGGGGAGGGCTTATTTTCGGGATAGGTCTTATTATCGGGGAAACACGGTATGTGCCAGGCACAAGGATTAGCAGTTTTATAAATATTATCTCATTCGATCCTCATAACAACCCTATGAGGTAGGTGCTTTCATTATTCCCTTCTTACAGTTCAGTAAGTTGAGGCAATCAGAGGTTAAATAAATTTCCCAAGATCCCACAGCTAGTGTCTAAGCCCAAATTTGAAGTCAGATATTCCTGATTCCATGCCTAGTATTACATCGACTATGCCACCTGCTATGTCTAAAAATGTTACCTCAGTTTATCCTCACAGCAACACTGCGAAGTAGGCATTATTATGATCCTCATTTTACAAATGACGAATCTGAGGCAGAGAGAGGTTGAGTGACTTCCCTAGGGTCACACAGCCAGGAAGTCTCTGAGGTCAGATTCAAACTCAGGATTTATTGATTCCAGATCTAACACTCTACCCTCTGTGCCACCTATAAGACTATGTAAGGGAGGGTGCAGCTAGGTGGCACAGTGGATACAGTACTGGCTCTCAAGTCAAGAAGACTAATTTTCATGAGTTCAAATCCAGCCTTGGATAGTTACTAGCTGTGTGACCCTGGGCAAGTCACTTAACCCCATTTACTTCAGTTTACACATCTGTAAAATGAGCTGGAGAAGGAAATGGCAAACTATCCCAGTATCTTTGCCAAGAAAACCCCAAATGGGGGCATGACCAGTTGGACAGGACTGAAATGACTAACAGCAATAACAACAAATATGTAAGTGAAAAGATGGGGAAAGACACATAAGATGCTGTTAAGGTAGAATCAATGCCATCTGACAGCTATTTAATATAGGGGAAGCGTGTAGGGAGTGATTCTATTCATCTTTTAAACTTCTTTCTTATTATTTTATAGTTGTATTTACCTATCTCTGAGAGGGGAAAGTTGACCCCCCCCCCAATAGTATAGGTTTACTATCTACTTCCTCCTATAACCCTATAACTCATTTAACTTTTTCTTTAAGAATTTGGATGCTATGCTATTTGGTACATATATATTTAGTATTAATATCACTTCAGTAACTTTGGTGTCTTTTAACAAGATGTAGTTTTCCTGCTTACATCTTTTAATTAGGTTTACTTTTGCTTTGTCTAAGATCACGATTGCTACCCCTGCTTTTTTTACTTCAGTTGAAGCATAATAGATTCTACTTCAGCCTCTTATTTTTAACTCTGTGTGTGTCTTTCTGTTTCAAGTGTGTTTCTTGTAAACAACAGATTGTTTGATTCTAGTGTCTAATGCATTCTGCTATCACTTTCAACTGCTAATAATGAGCTAAATATTTTTAATATTTCCTTCTTAGTTCTACAAGAAGCATGATCCTTAGCAAAAAGAAAAAAGTATATAATAAAAGAAAATGGAGCTTTAAAGGTCTGAAAATATATATTTATTTCTCTACATTTGTTATGAACTGTGTAAAAACAGCCCAGATATGAAAATCTATGACATTCATAAAAGCAATTCTTCATATTTTTCAAAAGAACAAAAGCCTCATAGTACAATTAAATTATAATATGGGTAACAGAGATAGTTATCAAATAGGTTCATTTTTATTAGCTTCTTTTTGTTTTTTACAGTCACTATTGCTAATGCAAGAGATAAAAATATTGAAACATCTATGTGATTTCATTTCATGTTAATAATCATAGCTTCAAATTTTCATGTCGTATTAAATCTTCAAAACTTTAACTTTCTCTTATAGTCTCTTGGTTTCCCCAAATCCTATACCCCAAGTTTTCACAAATGATATTCTTTAGCAGACCACAGTCTTACATTCACATACAAACGATTGAAAAGTGTAGAGAATACAAAACCCCACTGTGCTCATTGTTTGCTGACCATAATGCTCCATAATTATTATGAGAGGTGTTAGCTTGTCTCATTTTGCTTTAAAAGTCCTTAGAGATGAGTAAGGAAATAGTACTTAATACAGATGGACAAGAAGCCTCTGGTTTAGAGATAGCCATTGATAAATCCCAGCCCTTCAGTGTTTCCATGTTGATTACATAACAAAGAGTTCTTATAGATTCAGAGAAGATAGATATATTCATTACATAACCAATTCCTCTTCTAGGATCCTAATTCATTTTCAAAATACTTTCTGTATTTAGTTCCCCGAGAAGGGATTTGTTTATATATACACAGAGCAAAATTTTGGAAATGTATCTTGTTGCCTAAATAAAAAGTCCTATTTTTTATTCACACTGATTTGGAAAAACGCCAAGAGTGAATAATGATTTTTTTTTTATTCCAGTGTTGCTGAATTAGTCCATGAAAATTAAATGAGGAAGAAAGGATGTTTGATGTGAAAAATCTCAACCCCTTAATAAAGAATAGTTCCAAGTAGACAGGGAGAACATAGTACCCCTTCTCTCCTACTTTTTTCAGGCTTGTTCACTTTCTGAATCTTGACAAGATGAGCCTTTGTCTTCCTTGAACTTTGGAATCTTATGGGAGGAGGGAGAGACTTGTGATTGCTAACTTGGAAATCTTTTCTCCTGAGCCTTCACAGTGCCCCTTCACCTTCAACACTTCCCTTTCCCTGGGTGGTTTCGTCTTCCCCTTCCTACTTTCAGTTTTATCTTCATTGATCTCCCCCTTCTTTATTGATCTTTTCTTTCATTAAAAGTGAAGTATTTTTGGATGACAAAGATAATTAAGTGTTGAAAGCAAAAGTCATTGATTTAGCTCTGAGAGACAGATAAAAACAGGAGCCAGAAGCTTAACCTACTTTGAACTCCATGACCCCAATTCTACTAGTGAGTAAATTTCTCACTGGGTATAAATAGTTCATCTTTCACAGGTCAAAAGCTCTTTAGGTAACAAGTAACCAATCTGTATTCTAACTTTTACTGACAAATAAAGTTAGCAAAAGTTAGAATACTATCCCCAAATTATAAGGAAGTAATTTAGGGTGTTTTGGTTTGGGGCATTTTGATTTGTTTTACAGATAGACTGTTCATATTTTATTTAAGTTCATGGTAAAGCTTCAATATCCTTTATGGAAAATCTTGTTCATTTTCATTACTGAAATATTTTACTACTTACATGTAAAATTATTTTATTATTTATGATCAGGTCACTTCCTCAAACACAATAGCAATTGTAGTAATTTTCTATTAAATGTATTAATCTCATGTAATTGTATTACATTGAAATAGTAGTGTCCCATTGAAATAGTATTTTGAAAGTTTGAAATTTTTAATTTTGTATTTAAATTTTGTTATAAACATCATAATACCCAACATTGATATAGTTTATTAAGGTTTCTAAAATATTTTACTTGCATTATCTCATTCAGCCTTTGCAGTCACTCATTGGTTGAAGTACTATCGGCATTATCATACCCCTTTGTTGTTTTTGTGGTTGTCCAGAAGGAGAAACTGAGGCTTGGAGAAGTTTGTTGACTACATCAAGCAGCTAATAGTTCTTCAAGATAAGTTTGGAATTTAGGGATTATTGACTCCAAGTCCATCACTCTATCCACCACATTACACTGTAAAGACAAATAACTGGATTTCTGTTTAGTTATTTTCAGTCATGTACAACTCTTCATGGCCCCTTTTGGGGTTCTCTTGGCAAAGACACTGGAGCTGTTTGCCACTTCCTTCTCCAGATAATTTTACAGATGAGGAAACTGAGGAAAACAGGGTTAAATGACTTGCCCAGGGTCACACAGCTGGTAATTGTCTGAATCTGGATTTGAACCCAGGTCTTTCTGACTCCAGGCCTTGTGCTCTATCCACAGTGCCACCTAGCTGCCCCAAAAATAATCAGTTAAGTATACAATAAAGTCTTACATAAAATGCTTAGCTTCAGAGTAAAATCAAAGGCATTTATAATCAACATTAAAAAAAATGCTGAAGTGCTTTTCAAAAATTGGTCTGAAGTTCCACTGTATTTAATTTTCTTTCTTTTAAATAATGCTCTGCTGATCTCTTTATCATTTCACATAAGTCCTTTGACTTACCTTAGTATTTCTTATACTTATTATTTTTACAGTATCATCATATCCGATTATGTTAACATAGCACGGTTTATGTCCAACAGTTATTGTGACTATGAGCAGAGTGCTGAGCTTTGAGTTACAAAGGCAATAGATCTGCCACCAGCTAGCCATATGACCCTGGATAAGTCACTTAAAATCACTGAGTCTGGGCTTGAATAATGTCATAGACAGGACTAGATCTGTGCCAAGGATGGGGATGATTGGTTGACTCAATTGCTCCTCCCCCTTACACTTAAAAAATTGTAGATGATCCATGTAATTTATGTCCATACAGCATGTCCATTGTTAGACATATAGGTTGTGTCCAGGGCTTTTTTTAAAAGTTGCTATTAAAAATAAAGAAATTAATATTTTTGTGTAGCTATGATTCTTCTCACACATATAGGTCCTTTTATTCTTTTTAATATTGCTCAAGCTGAAGTTCTAATAATGGAAATGTTGGCTCATAAGATATGATCAAGCCTCTTGATTCTCAATATATATATATTGCAATGTTGTTCTCTAACATATTTGTACCAATTTCCAGTGCTACTAAAAACGTTCCTATTTTCCCATAGCCCTATGAATTTTGAAGTATAATAATGATAAAAATAATAACTACCACTTATAACATTTGCAAAGTACTATAATCTCATCTGATCCTCAAAACAACTCTGTGAGATAGATGGTGTTATTGTGGATTATTATTTATTACATTGTTTGGAAAACGTTTTAATTATTATACTGTTTAAATCTAACTAAGATTGTTTGAACCCAGAATGTCAAGATGGCCTCAGTAACTCTCCAGTTATATTGGAGACGGACACAAGGAATTTGGGATCTCCCCAGGTCCTGGATCCACACAAAACATTGTTGTATACATACATACATATGCTCATATGCATCTCAATCTACCTTGCATTCAATTTACCTTTTCAACAAAAGTATTTAAGAGTGTACATGTGGTTCCTGTGTGAGAACCCTCATCTAAATCCTATATAATGTAAACCCTTCACCCAGATAAGAGCTTTCCAACTCCCTCTCTTCTCCCAAATGACCTAATAAATTTCTTCTATAATAATAAATAATTCTAAAATTATTTCAAATTTTCTTTCTCATAAGCATTATTATCTCCATTGTAGAGATGAGGAAAATGAGACTGAGAAAGTTGTCACTTACCCAGGTTATAAATCTACTAAGTATCTAATACAGATTTGATCTCACGTCTTCCTTCTCCATACCCAATATTCTTACCTACTATGACATTTGCTAATTTTTAGTATTCTAGTGCATGTGAGGTGGTATGTAGTTGTCTTGATTTTCATTTTTTCTGATTATTAGGCAATTTGAGCATCCTTTCATACATCAATTAATTTGTGTTTCCTTCTTCAAATTTTGTTGGTTTGTGTCCTTATAGATTAGAAACATCTTTGAAATACTTCTTAGAACTTATTTTATCCAAACTATTTCCCTTTCTAAAAATTTTAGAGTAATAAAACCCATTGATTGTGTGTCCAAAATTCCTTCCAATTGTTTAAATGACAAAAGAAAAACTTCCTTTCCATAGTTGGGATGAATATATTATTCCTTTTTTTCCTAAGTATTTTTTGGCATGTTAGTACATTGTTTTTGAATATTGGTATATTTGGAATTCTAGTATACTCAGCACATTTTGCTTTTACAATTATTGATTTTGCATTTTGTTCATTCATCCTATCAAAAGCAAACGCTTTCTCTTTCTTATTTATTAAACCAAACTTAATAAAACCACCCTAAACAAAGGTCAGTGTATAATTTTAAAAATAGAAGGAACTTTAAAGGCTATCTAATATAATGCCTTAATTTTACAGATAATGAAACTGAGGCCCAGAAAGGTTGAATAGTATATCTAAAAGAAGAAAGGGACAATTGGGATTTGAATCCACATCCACTGATTCCAGTCCCAGGGCTTTTCCCACTGTACCATGCTGCCTTGAGGAGAAGGGGAAGGAGGAATACAACAGGGAATATCAGTGATATAAAATGAAAGATACCAATGAAATGTATTTTTAAACAATTTTAATAACTGTGTAGGTTTATTTAGCTTCTTCTTCCCTGTTGTTGAAGGTAGGAGCTAATCTTTGCTTTGAGATTATCCTTTCCCCATCCAATTTCCTTTCTGTACCTTTCCCTTTCTCTTCTGTTCCTCTGAAATATTTGGTTTTACTCAACACAATATTTTTAGGATTGTCACATTTTATTAGTAGCTGGTTGATCTTGATTTGATAAATAAAATTATTATAAATATTCAAGTCTTTTTGACTTGGAGACTTTACTGGTGTTCAGATTTTCTTGAAGTACACATATCTCTCTTCCAATTTTTCAGTCTGTGTGCTTCTATCCAAATGTACATCTCTTGCCTTTAAATGGTATACTGATGTTTTGTTGAGTAAATAATCCCAGTTTATTTTTTTTAATTTTGTATACATTATATTCCAATTTTTCTGATTATCTATTGTCTTACTTGAGAAGTTTCCTGTGATCCTGATTTCTTGGTGAGTAATTTCTATTTTCTGTCAGCTTGGAGTATTTTTCCCCCTCATTGTTATAATGCTGGAGTTTAATCAAAATATGTCTAGAAGTGTTTGGTCTTGTGCTGTCCCTTGTCAGGGTCCAGTGGATCCTTTGTGTATCATCTCTTGCTTTTTAAGAATTCTAAAAAATTTTGTTGACATTTCCTGTGCTGTTTTAAAATAGTTTTTGTTTTTCTAAAATTTTTTGAGATGTCAATAATCCTAAGACTGCTGAAATCTTGACTGGTTTGCAAGGTTTAGAATGTGATTCTAATTCTAATGTGATTTTTAATTCTTTGGATAATTCAGTGACTTTTCTGAGACTGTATATCCTTCAATCTATCTATTAGTCTGATTCTTTCATTTCCTTTAGGTAGTCTATTTTGTTCTATATTTAAAGCATCTTTTAATTTTAGTTTTAATTGTCCCTTAAATATGAGTTTCTGTAGCATCATTTCTTATTTGGTCTTATAATGTTCTTATCATTGCTAATTTTTCTTTAATTTCTTTAAACATGTCATTTGTCCATTAGAAGATATACTGAGAATCTTAGGGTAACTTTCATGATTTCTCTTTCTACTTGCCTTGTATCTAGCACTTGAATTTTTCCAAAAGCTCCATTTTATTTTTGATCATATAAAGCTTTTTTCTTCACTTTGCTTATGTTCTATGTTGTTTGACTTTTATGGAAAAATTATAAAACTAGTCTTTATGGTATAGTTGCTGAACCAGAAATGGAGGTGGAAAAATAACTTTGCTATCAATTATGTATCTTTTTAATTTTAATTATGCAAATAATTTAAAGACTTTAAAATTACATGTGAAATTCTGATGCAATTATACTATACACATAGCTTTTGAAGGAGAATATGAATGATTTAGTATCATCATGTAGTGGATAGCATGCTATATTTGGATTCAGGAAAAAATGAGTTCTCCCACCACTGGTCTTACTACCTATATAAGTGGTACTTACTATGCCATGAGTAAGTCACTTCAACTCTGAGCCTCAGTTTCCTCATCTGTAAAAGGGGCTAATAATAACTAACTCACTTTCAGGTGACTGAAAGGAGGCTAGCTCAAAAAAGCTGAAATAATATAATATCTAAATTCATCAGATAATCAACAAGTATTTATTAAATGCCTACTATTTACCAGGCACTATGAATTTTGTAAAAACCTTAAAATATTATGTAAATAGAGGGATACTGACTGTACCTGTGATTTTCACTGATATAGGGAGCTCCAAAGTGAGGAAATTCATTCTCCAACTTTTGTTTGGTATCTTTTCCACAACTTATACCAAAATTAGTCCATGAGTATAGAAATTTATATAACTACTGTGGTTCTTGTCTCTCTTCTAAAATCAACGTTGTCTCTCATCTACATTAGCTTTGTTATGACTCCTGCTTAAACTTTTATCAATTTAACAAATGCTTATTAATTATCTATTTTGTGCAAAGCAGTTTGCTAAGTACTGGGGATACAGAGGAAATAATTAAGCAGCCCCTGATCTCAAGCAGTTTACATCTTCTTGGAGGATATATATTTTCTTTCTCCATGTCCTTACTTGCATTGGCTGCCTCAGAACCCCAAAAAGAAATAAACCAAAGACTAAATGGAAACAATTTCTGCCTTCCTATATTATAATTTTTGTTAATACCAAAGCTAACCATTTATCTAAAATAAAATGCTTACTTTGATGAGAAAAATTTATGATCTCGAGAGTATATGAGACAATGTTTGATTTTCCAAGGGAATTATATTGACTCTTTATCATTCTAGTTGATAAATAAATATGACTAAATACACCCCTATGGAAAACCTCTTTCTCTGATCAGCAAAAAAAGTGATATGTAGTTTAACAAAGAATTAGTTGAAGTCAATATTGTAATTATTAATCACAGGGACTAGATGAGTAGGGACAAAACTGGGAAATTTTCTGAGGTGTGTGGAAACAATTTGCAAATTCATTAGTGATTAAAATCGGCAATCCATCAGCATAAATAACACACAAATCCTTCTATTGAGCTAGAATAAGGCAACATTTTAGAGGATAAAAGAGAGATCTTTTTTGAATCTTACATTTTGGAATTCTTGGCCATGTGATACTTCTTTTGACAGAGGAGGACTAAGAAATTAATGTGACTCCAAATTCAGTGCTGAGTCAAGCTGAGATAGTGTGGCCTACGGACAGGGATCCACCAAAAAGAGGGTTGGAAAACTAATTGTGACACAGGAATGCTGAAATTCTCTAACAAATATAGAGCACTGGAGCACAAAAGCTTTGCCATCACTTTCACAGCATGCCAGTAATGGTAGCAGTAGACTGTTTCACTTTTGGTCATTGGAGCTAAGAGGATGATCACTGATGAAGAAAAGCTTTATGGAAAACAGATTCAAATGAAAAGATGACATATGACCTTTTCGTATAGAAACATGTCTTAAAGTGCTTAACAGGGGCAGAGCAAGGCATCATTTAGAAGTAGCTTTTGGTTGGGGGAGGCAGTTTGAGATAGTGGATAGATTGTTAGAAGTACCTGAAGGCAGGAATAGCTGGGTTCAATTTCTGCCTAAGACACTTCCCACTTGAATGATACAGGACGAATCATCTAACTTTCCTCAGATTCAATTCTTCATCTTTAAAATGGGGATAATTATGCCTGTAATATTTGCCTCATGGGTTGTCCTATGGATCAAATGAGTTAATATATGTAAAGAACTTTGAAAACCTTAAAGTAATATATACGTTTTCCATGTCGGCTGTTATTTATGGGTTTGATTATTTGTTTTATATGTTGGTAAATTATGCTTTTGTCTTTTTTATTTGTTTGTGTATGGTAAATAAGCCTGGCCCCCAGAAAGAAGAAGAGCCTTTATCATAATCCATATTAGGAAATAAGGCAGCTAGGTGGCTCAGTGAATAAAGTGCCAAGTCTGGGATCAGGAAGACTCAACTTTCTGGGTTCAAATCTGACCTCAGATATTTGCAAGCTGTGTGACCCTGGGCAAGGCATTTCACCCTGTTTGCCTCAGTTTCCTCATCTGTAAAATGAGCTGGAGAATGAAATGACAAATCATTTCAGTATCTTTGGCAAAAAAAAAACAAACTGAAAACCCAAATGGGGTCATGAAGAGTTGACACCATTGGGAAATGACTAAACAACAACAACAAAAAGTAGATAATGTATTTCATATTTTTCAAACAAAATAAGAAATGGTTTTATTTTTAAATTCCTACATGACTGGGAACTGGACATGGTGGGAGGAAGGAAAACCAGAGAGGCATTTTTTAAATCCTTCTGTTGGGGGAAGATCTCAACAACTCTTCTCCCAGAATTTCTAATCTCTTAAAACTTTTATTTTTCTTCTTTTTCTTTTAAAAAAAATGTATTTTGCTTTGATTTTCATTAACATTAAGACCCATTTTAGGGTGTGCCCAGGGACCTCAAATAAGATGGTGGAGAGAAATCTTGTCTGTGTGTTGTCATTTTTAAACAGATTATATCCTCTAGGCAGCTGGGATGATAGATTCTTTCTGGCAAATAAGTTTCTGCAGGCTCTGACTCCAGTAATGTTTATCAGCTGGTGTGATAATGAGTCAATTTCTATGTAAATATAATCAGTATTTGATGGTTGGGAGGAAACTTGTGAGATGGAATGATTTCCGTGGTCCCTTGATTAACCTACTTTATATACCCATCCACAGTACCTCCATGACTGGCACCTTTGGAAACAAGATGGAAATTCCTCCCAAAGAAGGAGAATTCCACACTACCATCAACACAGGCACGACTGTGCCCCTCCTCCCATACACATACCTGATCCTCATAGACTGAAATAAATGGGGGGAGGGGAGGCAGTTCTGTGGTCTCTAGATATCATTGGGTGATAGGTTTAGAATTGAAACAAGGCTAAGAGGTCATCAGATCATGAAATCACTGATTTAATGGTACCTCAGAAAACATTTAGTCTGACACCCTAATTTTAAAGATAAGGAAACTGAGGCCAAGGTTGGTTAAGAGACTTGACCAATGTTATAGAGGCAGAATGCAGCTTCAGCAGGATCTGAACTCAGGTCCTCTGACTAGACAGCCAGTGTCCCTGCCCCCCACCAAAAAAGAAAGAAAAGAAGTAACTAGCTTTAACAAGTATTAACTACCTGTCCTGAGAAGCTCAAGCCAGTGATCTTGTCTCAATCTATATTTTGATACCTATATTCAATATTAATAATGGGTGACAAGGTATTATATGATAATAGACATGCAATCACAAATTCAGGACACACAACTCTAATGAGTGAAAAATAAAGCAATTATGGGAATGCATATTTTGTCTTAGTATAAGCTCTTTTGAAAATTAAGGTTCATTATCTTGATCCCAGAAAACAAGTGATGAAACATATTTTCCTTTTTCTCCTTAGAGGGGTGGGAGACTACGTGGGCAGGATGCTGCATATGCTGTAAGCTGCTTTTATCAGTGGGGTTTGCCTCTTCTTTGTTACAAGAGAGGAGTCAGTTGGAGCAGAAGTGGAGGTTACTACATTGGGAAATGACTTTGACGTAAGGAACAAAAGGATTCACTAGAACATTAAATAAATAAGTAAAATAAAATGAGGTCCATTTAAGAGAAAGAGCCTTGGATGTGGGGTAGAGAACCCTGGACTGCAGGGGTAGCAGGGCCAAGATGGCGGAGTAAGAGCAGGGACTTGCTTGAGCTCTTCCCCAACCCCTCCAAGTGCCTTTAAAAATGACTCTACACAAATGCTAGAGCTGTGGAGCCCACAAAATGATGGAGTGAAACAAGTCTCCAGTCCAAGACAACCTGAAAGGTTGACAGGAGCTGTCTATCACACCAGGTTGGCAGTGGAGCACAGTCCAACATGGGCCTTGCCAGCATAGAAAGGGCTGGAGCAGGCCTCAGGGGACTGAGTCACTGGCAGCTGTGGCAGTTTCCAGACTTTCTGACTCACACATGCCAAAGACAGCATAGAAGACCAATAGGAAAACTCTGTTGGACCTGTGTGAGAGAGGAGTGTGGTCCAGCCCCAGGGTTGTGGAGGAGACGATTGCAGCAGCGGCAGCAGCAGCAGCGGCTTCTGGAATTCCCAGCCCACAGATGGCGTGGAGACTGAGTGGCTGAACAGAGGGGGACTGCAGGGCTCTCTGCTGAAGCCGAGGCAGGATTCTCTTGCTTTGCCCTGCTTGGATCTGGGTTGCAGTCCTGGGTGACGGTCCTGGGGTAAAGGGGAGCACTGGCATGGCAGAGCTTGTGGCTGTAGTAGAGAGGGAATCCTCCTCACAATTCCAAGATGAAAAAGAGTGCTTATGGTCTCTCCTTTGATCATATTACCTTGGAAGAGCTGAAAATTTACAGGACCTTAGAAATATCTCTGAAAACAGACGCATAAAACCCTTGAAATCTGGGACAATGCACTCACTCTCATCCCCATCCCCACTGGAAGCAGAGTCCTACCTTGACAAAGAGAAAGTCAAGTTTTTGGCCGGGAAAATGAGAAAACAGCATAAAAAAACTCACATAGCCTCTTACTTTGGTGACAAAGAAGATCAAAACATTCAACCAGAAGAAGCCAAGAAAGTCAAAGTTCCTACATCAAAAGCCTCCAAGAAAAATATGAATTGGTTTCAGGCTGTGGAAGAAGTCAGGTAGAGGAAAAATCGGAAAGAGAGAGTGATGCAAGAAAATCATGAAAATGAGTCAATAGCCTGTTGGAGACCTTCCAGAAAATACTGAAGGAACAAAACAAAAAATAAAGTAGCCCAAACAACAAAAGAGGTCCAATAAGCCAATGAGGACATGAATGCCTTAAAAAGCAGATTTGGCCAAATGTAAAGGAGGTCCAAAAGCTATCTGAAGAAAATGCTTCCTTCAAAATAAAAAATAACTCCTTCAAAATGGAGCAAATGGAAGTTAATGACTTTATGAGAAATCAAGAAATTATAAAACAGAAGCAAAAGAATGGAAAAAATAGAAGACATCATGAAATATCTCACTGGAAAAACCACTGACCTGGAAAATAGATCCAGGAGAGATAATTTTAAAATTATAGAAATACCTGAAAGTCATGATAAAAAAAAAAAGAGCCTAGACACCGTATTTCAAGAAATCGTCAAGGAAAACTGCCCTGATATTCTAGAACCAGAGGGTAAAACAGAAATTGAAAAAATCTACCCATCATCTCTTGAAAGACATCCCAAAAGGAAAACACCTAGGAATATTGTAGCCAAATTCCACAATTAGCAGGTCAAGGAGAGAATATTGCAAGCTGCCAGAAAGAAATGATTCAAGTATGGTGGAAACCCAATCAGGATAGCACAGATTTAGAGTTTCTACAATAAGAGATTGGAGGGCTTGGAATTTTATATTCTGGAGGTCAAAGAAGCTAGGATTAAAACCAAGAATCACTTTCCCAGCAAAACTGAGTATAATACTTTAGGGGGGAAATGGAATTCAATGAAATAGATAACTTTCAAACATTCTTTTTTTTTTAAGCAATCGGGGTTAAGTAACTTGCTCAAGGTTACACGGCCAGGTGTTTCTGGGTTGGTGCTAAGTGTCTGAGCCCAGAATTCGATCTCCAGGTCATCCCAACGCTGGAGCCGGTGCTCTTACTCGCTGTGCTACCTGGCCACCCCACTTTCAAGCATTCTTGATGAAAAGACCAGAGCTGAATAAAAAAATTGACTTTCAAACATAAGACTCAAGAGAAGCATGAAAAGGCAAACAGAAAAGAGAAATCATAAGGGACTTATTAAAGTTGAACTATTTTCATTCTTACATAAAAAGATGATATTTGTAACTCAAGCGACCTTTTAGTATTAGCGTAGTTGGAGGGAATATATATATATGAGTGAACCTTAGTCTCATTGGATTTGGCTTAAGGAGGGAATAACATACACACTCAATTTGGTATCTTATCCTACAGGAAAGTAGGGGGTAAGGGGATAAAGGAGGGTGATAGGAGGGAAAGTAGATTGGGGGAAGGGGTAGTCAGAAGCATAACTGCACATGTATAACCTATATTTAATTGCTTCCTGTCTCAATGAGGGTGAGTGGAGAGAGAAGAAGGGAGAGAATTTGGAACTCAAAAGTTTTAAAAACAAATGTTAAAAATGTTTTTTTACATGTAACTTGGAAATAAGATATATAGACAATAGGGTAGAGAAATCTATCTTGCCTTACAAGAAAGTAAGGGGAGAAGTGGATAAAGATTAAGGTAGGGTAATGGGAGGGCAGACTGAGGGAAGGGGTAATCAGAATTCGTGCCATCTGAGGGTGGGGAGTGAGGGAAGAGATGGGGAGAAAATTTGGAACTAAAAATCTTGTGGAAATGAATGTTGAAAACTAAAAGTAAATAAAGTAATAATAATTTTTTAAAGGAGCTCTGAACTCTAGACCAGAAACTCAAATTCCTCTTTTGTAAATGGGAATAATGACATGTCTGCAGGCTTGTCAGGAAGGAAACACTTTGTAAACCTTCAAGTATTCTGTGTTTTAATTATTCTATGAGTTTTGTGATGAATTGTGTATTGGCACCTGTGTAGAGAATGAGTCTGTATGAGAACATCCAGAAAGGCAATGTCATCGTTTAAGGGGAAGCCAATGACTGAATGACTTCAGCCCAGATTTTCCCAGTTAGAACAATTGGCAGAAGATAAGAATTCCATTAGGACATACCAAAGGTGTTCACAATTTCATTGAAAGCGAAGATGGAATGGGAAGTTGAATGAAAACCCACTGTGCTGGTCATCTTCCATGGATCCAATGAAGGAAGTCCCAGGGAAAACTGCTTCTCTCCAAAGAAATTTATCTTATTTTCAATGAAATAAAACCTCATAACAAAAGCATCAATTGTATTAAGGGATCACCTGATAGTAAAGAATTTGAGTGAAGGCAAAATGGTGTCATGGATTGTATACTGGACTTGGAGTCAGAAAGACCCGGGTTCAGGTTTCACTTCTATTATTAACTAGTTGTGTGACCTATAACATGAAATGTAACCTCTAAGTCTACATTTTCTTATGTCTAAAAGGAGGCTGGTAACTCCTGACATTGATTCCAAGCCTCTGATTAGACTTCCATTTGGCCTCAACAAATTATTTATTTTTATTATATTATATATGATATGTGATTATTATATAATTACAATAATTTATTATTAAAAACAAACTTGTTTTCTGAATCTGTGTGTGTGTGGTATGATATGTGACACAGGACAAATGTGAATTTTTTTATGATCTTGCCTAAGATCTGAAAAATTCTGCCCCTTCCTAAAGGCCACTTCAAAGACCACTTCCTCCAGGAAGCCTTTCCTCATTTTCACAGACAGAGGGGTCTCTTCATTAGATTTCATAGTACATGACATTTGAGTTTATTGACTCATACTTAATTCTTCATTATATTCACCTGCATAGATATTTAGTATCCTTACCAGTTTGTAAGTTCATGGAGGCCAGGAAATCTTGCATTATTTATGCTTTTACCCCCTCTGGATTTTAGCCCAGCATAAGACATAGCAAGTGCTTGATATATTTTTTTGTTAACTAAATGAATGAGTGATCAGAGTAAATTAGAAGATCTTGAATTAACATATCACTAAAGGCCTCTTTTTTTTCATCAATTACTTCAATTCAGATTCTTGTCCTTTTTTTGTCTCATGTTCCCCTTTAGCAGTCTGGTGATGTCTATGAATCCCTTCCCAGAATAATATTTTTAAATGCATAAAATAAAATACAAAGAAAACCAATTATATTGAAATTCAGTTATTGCAGTTTAAATAAAAAGGTCACAAGCCTCAGGTTAAGAGGGAATGAGCCAAAACGTTTTTTAAGTTTTGAAATTTTTTTATCATGTAATTGGGGAAAAAGAATATATATTTATATGTATGTATACATATGTATATGTGTGTATACACATATACACACAGATATAGATAGAAAGATGATAGATAGAGAGAGAGAGAGAGAGATAGATATAAGATTGGTTATCATCTCAGGAAGGGGGAAAGGGAAAGAAGAAGGGAGGGATAAAATTTAGAACTCAAAACTTAAAAGAAAACTTTTAAAAATTTGTTTTAGCATGTAATTGGGGGAAAAATAAAATATATTATTAAAAACTTTTTTAAAATAAGGACTAAGAATTTATTAAGCACCTACTATGTGTCAGCCACTTTGCTAAGCATTTTACAAATATCTCAGTTGAGCATTACACCCATCCCATGAAGTAAGTACTTTGTTATCCCCATTTTACAGATGAGGAAACCAAGATAGACAGAGGTTAAGTGAATTTCCCAGGGTCATGCAGCTCCTAAGTTTCTGTGGTCAAATTTGAACTAAGATCTTCCTGATTCTAGGTCCAGAGTTCTATGATCTTTGATTTCAATGGTGAATATATAACCCTCTTGGACCTCCCATAGCACTTTCTTTTGCATCACTCTATTGCACTTAACATGTGTACACTGCATTTCTTTTGATCTGTATGTTTCTGGTCCCCTCTTCTGGACCATCTTTCTTCCTCCTCCTGCCCCTGCTTCTTTTGTATAAATACACACACACAAGCATTCCACACACACACACACATATATCGACACATATGCATACATACACACATATGTATAAACACACACATATATAGATATACATATACATATGTGAAGCATGTCTCATATCCAAGGCTAGTCTCTTACCTCACCCTGGCATTTCCCAAGCATTGAGAATAGGCAGGAATGGGATGGGAGTGGGGAGGTGGGTGTGGGGGAGGGAGGAAAGAAGAAAATCAGCGGAGTATAGTGTTCCAAGTGAGAGGAGAATACAGGAGTATTGGCTTGGTGGGGATGGGCACCGTTAGAAGTGGTAAGGAGGATAGGGCATGGAAATAAAGATATTGGAGCAGAAGACTGTGGAGTTGGTAGCGAGGTGGTGCAATGGATAGAGAACCAGGCCCTGGGTCAGGAAGATCTAAGTTCAAATCTGGCCTCAGACACTTACTAACTGTGTGACCCTGGGCAAGTCACCTAACTCTGCCTCAGTTTCCTCATCTGTAAACTGAGCTGGAAAAGGAAATGACAAAACCACTCCAGTATCTCTGCCAAGAAAACCCCAAATGGGTCATGAAGAGTTGGACATGACAGGGTTTGCTGCTACCATAGGTTCTTGGATCTGCTTTGTTAAAGGAAAGCAACTCAAAATGAGTTAACAAGCTTACTTTAATCAGTCAGACATATATCGTTTACCTTGTTCAGGGGAAAAAGGTCAGCACCTCAAACTTCAAAATATACAGACAGAATTATCAAGACATTAACAGATCAAGTAGACAGCTTTCCAAACTGTCCAACCATTACATCCATACCCAGTCAACATCTGGGTTTCCACATTCTGGGTTTTTCAAAGCCGGGGGACTCTCAACAACGGCTTCCCAGAATTCAGATCAAATCACAGAACACTTCTCAAAGTGAGTCCCAAAACAAAGCTACACATCAGGGCTTATATAGCCTTCTCCTGGCTCAGAGAATGTAACAACCTTATTGACTCACTGGCCAATCAAAAAGTATCAACTGAAAAACAAGCCTCCCACCTGTAATGGGAATGCAAATTTGGAAGATCTTCCCTGCCCCTAGGCTAAAGTGCACCAGAAGCCTGGGGAGGGAGGCTTGTTTTTCAGTAGATACTTTTTGATTGGCCAGTGGGTCAATAAGGTTGTTACATTCTCTGAGCCAGGAGAAGGCTATATAAGCCCTGATGTGTAGCTTTGTTTTGGGACTCACTTTGAGAAGTGTTCTGTGATTTGATCTGAATTCTGGGAAGCCGTTGTTGAGAGTCCCCCGGCTTTGAAAAACCCAGATGCTGATTTGGTATGGATGTAATGGTTGGACAGTTTGGAAATCTGTCTACTTGATCTGTTTCTCTGACTTGATAATTCTGTCTGTATACTCTGAAGTTTGGGGTGCTGACCATTTTCCCCTGAACAAGGTAAACGATATATGTCTGACTGATTAAAGTAAGCTTGTTAACCCATTTTGAGTTGCTTTCCTTTATCAAAGCAGATCCAAGAACCTGTATGGGCAGCCACCCTAGGGACGCGCTTGGGGTGCTTGCTGCTACACCACCCCAGGCTCCAGGTGCACTTTAGCCTAGGGGCAGGGAAGATCTTTAAGTTTGCATTTCCATTACAGTCACTTGATAACTCAGCAAATTCTCCTTGAAAATTTTTTGTCTTTTTTTTTAGAGGGGGGAAGGCAGGACAATTGGTGTTAGGTCACACAGCTAGTAAGTGTGTCAAGTGTCTGTGGCGGAATTTGAACTCAGGTCCTCCTGACTCCAGGGCCAGTGCTCTATTCACTGTACCACCTAAGTGCCCCCTTCTTGAACTTTTAATGGCAGATGACTAATGGTTTTTTATTTGCATTGAGTAGTATGGTTTACAAACCCAACTTAGCTTTTTAGAATCAAAATTTGCAGGGAAGTTCTCTTTCCTTTCTTTCTTTCTTCCTTCCTTCCTTCCTTCCTTCCTTCCTTCCTTCCTTCCTTCCTTCCTTCCTTCCTTCCTTCCTTTCTTTCTTTCTTTCTTGTTTTTTTGTGTGGGTGTTAAGTGTCTGAGGCCGGAACCAAACTCGGATCCTCCTGACTTCGGGTTGGGTGCTTTACTCACTGAGCCACCTAGTCACCCCAGGAAATTGTTTCTGAAATGGTGTCTTTAGGCACTTCAGAAGACCAATTATAACTCTTACAATTAAAATTTTAGGAAGGTTATTTTCAATTATAAAATCGTTTGCAACTGTAAACATTTCCTAAGAACCATTTTCCACACTATTCTTCCATATGTTAATTTTTTTAGTAAAACTTTCAATTTTATCTTTTAACATGAATATGTTACAGTTTTTTTCCTTGAAGCAACATACTTCAAATCATTGAGTTTTTCAAAAAACATCCAACAAATATCACAGTTTTGAAAGCCATAAGTCATTACAGAAAAAAAATTAACAAAATTGAATTTCTTTTTTTTTTTTTAAAGCAATCGGGCTTAAGTAACTTGCTCAAGGTTACACGGCCAGGTGTTTCTGGATGGGTGCTAAGTGTCTGAGCCCAGGATTCAATCTCCAGGTCTTCTCAACACTGGAGCCGGTGCTCTTACTTGCTGTGCTACCTGGCCGCCCCGAAAATTGGACGTCTGCTCAGTCAAAAATATAACTTCATCTTTCAATTTCAATAAACTGTTTAAACTTCACCCTCTCAGGAGCCACCTTTACCTCTGCATGTAGTAATAAGCTCAGAGCCAACATCTTTGCAAAGGTTTGAAAACAAATGACTTTTAAGGGCACGGCTTTTAATGAAGTTAATGTTTTTGACAATATCGTGAAGCACTACATCTCTGGTGATATTTTTTGACTACAAGTGTCTCCTGAGAGATCATGCAGTGAGTAAAAGCGATACGTTCATTGCCACCAGCTTTAACTTTTTGCCACAAATCCAACATTCTTACTAATTATGGCTCCAGCACTGTCTGTACACAATTCAACACAATTTTTCCACTGTAAACCTTCATTTGTGAAAAACTCATCAACTTTAAGATGTATATCTTCCCCTCTTGTGTGCCCTTCCAAAGGGTGACAAAAAAATAAGTTCTCACAGTTGCTTCCTTCATAAACATTTATCATACAAAGTAACAACTGTGCCATGTTAGAAATACTAGTTGTTTCATCTAATTGAATCGCCAACCTTGGGCTGCCCTCAAGACTGGTAATAAACTGCTGGAACTGGCAATTATTAATTTCAGAAATTTTTTGAAACAGTATCATTTGATAAAGGAATTTTATTAATTTCATAGGCAAACTTTTTTTCCATGAACTATTTCTGATATTTTAATAGCAGCAGGTAATACAAGAGTTTCTCCTATCATGTAGGGTTTTTAGTTTTTGCAATTAAATAACAAGTTTTTAAAAATGCAAGTCAATGCTTTTTGTTGAAGTAACAAATTTCTCAAAACATTGTTTTGTTTTTTATTTGAAGATTTTAAAAGTTATTCAAAATATTCCTTTGGTTTATTCAGTATGCTGAATGTTTGGTATTAAGATGTTGTTATAGTTTGGCTGGTTTCATGCTCTTCACAGCCAAAATATCATTACAAATTAAGCTAAGAGGTTTTCCCATGCCACCATAATTAGAAGTAAATCCGTATTATAAAAATGATTCAACATATTTTCTTTATCTTATCAATTTAAACATACTACAACCTGGTAGTGAAGACTCAGTATTTTTACCTCTTTTGTCAAATTTATCCACTTCTCCATAATTGAAAAATATTTTGTACTAAAATATAAATATTGAGATCGATTTCTCAAATAAATACTAGCTTTAGTTTATAAAATTACATTGTACTTAATTTAAAAATTGATGTTTGCACTTATATACACATACAACAGTGATGGTGGAGAAATATGAAAGAGTTTTTGTCTTTACTTGTTGTAATTAAACACTTAGGTTCTAAAAAAAGTAGGTGATAAACAGCAATTTTTAAAAACAGACATTCTAACACAACACAATCCAAAGATATATTAACTTGGTACTTTTGTGCTGAGCAATGACAGTAGGAAAATATTTGAAGACTTTACTTTCCAAAATTAAGCTATTATGTTTCTGTAAGAGCAGAAAACTATATGTATAGTAAGAAACACTGCAATTCATAACATACAGTAGTCTCGAATCTGAGCCAAGGTATTTCTGGCAGCATTTGTTGGTGTTGTGTGGCATGACAGCATGCACAGTGCCAAGTATGCATGTTGTGTGTTCAAACCCAGGACTGCAGTGAAATCTCACAATGCAGCATGAGCAAACACAGCCAGAAACACCTCAGATTCATTATGTATTTGATTTTGAATTCGTTTTTGGTGGTTGCATGTTCAGAAAGCTTTTACTGTTAACAAATTTTTCATACCCCCCCACATTCAGTTACATAACCCTATGTGGGGTCACTACCCACAGTTTAAGAAGCACTGGTATAGATAACTATAGAGAGATAGAAACAGATATAGACAAAGACATAGATATGGATATAGACATAGAAATAAATATGGATATAGATGTAGATGATATACATAGATGTGAATGTAAAGATAGATGTAAAGCTAGATGGGTAGATAGATATGGTGATAGATACAGACACAGAAAGGTGTAGATATAGAGATAATATGGATATAGGTATAAATAAAACTCCCAGAAGGGAAAATTCCTTCCACACATGCATGTAGGCACCTCCTCTGCAACCTAGAGTCTTAGGGAGTTGCCTTGTGCAAGGGAAGATTGAGTGACTTGCCCAGAACCATATTTCCTCAGAGAGAGGTGGTATATACAAAATCAAGATGCTGAAACTTCTCGGGGCGAGTGTTGAGGGAAGCAGGGCAACAGCAAAGTTAAAGGGGGCAGAAAAGACTGGAGGTAGGAGGTGGAACTTTAGTTCACTCTTAAAGAAAACTAGGGATTCGGAAAGGCAGAGGTGAGAAAGAACTCCAGGCAAGGGGTACAGCTAGTACAAAACCCTGGAGAGGGGAAACTGAGTGATCTGTATGAGAAAGCATAAGAAAGCTCGTTTGGTTGGACTATACAGTACATGAAGAGGAATAATATGTAATTATAAGACTAAAAATGGAGTTTGAAGAAGATTTTGTATTATTGTTGTTCTTATATTTTGTTTTTCTTTTTTTAGGTAAACACATTAGTGGAGTTGTGGTATCCAATAGATGCAGCCCCACAGAGTACATGGAAAGTGTCCAGGGTACAACACGAAGACAAACTTCCTAGAAATCAGAACTTTTTACAAGTGGAATTGGCTCCCTTGGGAAGTACAATGGTACATGGCTTTAGAAGTGGAATAGACCATAGAGGTCATCCATCCATCCATCCATCCATCCATCTGTCCATGCATCCATCCTATTTAATAAATAAGGAGACTGAGGCTTTGAGAAATTGTCACAAAGCCTAGGTCACACATTGTGATAGTAATGGAATATAAAGTTCCCCGTGTATTGGCTTGGTTTTCAAACTGATTGTGTTAAAACCCAGAGCTTGTTAATCCCACCTGTGGGGTGGACTTGTTGACTTGAAAAGAGAGACACGAACTGGGAGGAGCTGGTGACATAGATTTGGAGAGACAAGAGAGAGGCAGAAGAACTTTTTGGAAGCAGCACCTCGTGGAGGCAGAGAGACTGAGAGAATTGCTGAGTGCCACTTTGAATTGCCCTGGACTTTTGAGACCTGCCCCCTGAGCTGCCAAGGACTGAGGAGACATGGCTGTTTTGCTGGTACTTTGTCTGTTCTGATGTTGTTTTGCCAGATTTGTCCACTGGTGAAAGACAGTCCTTTTGTTGAAGAAGTCCTGGAACCTGGCTGCTGGCTGAGAGATCCTGAGACTGTCCTGCAGACAGAGAGTGAATACTGTCCACTGGTGAAGGACAGTGCTGTTGTTGCAGGGGTCTGGAGACTGTCCTGCACACAGAGTGAATACTGTCCACTGGTGAAGGACAGTGCTGTTGTTGCAGGGGTCTGGGAACCTTTCTGTTGGTTCAGAAGCCCTGAAGAAGGATTTTCTTGTTGTATGTTTACAGAAATCCTGGGAGAGGGTTTTGCTAATGTTTTCAGGGGTTCTAGGACTGTTCTACAGGCAGAGGATGAATTAATGAAGAGACTGGCAATGTATCTTGTGGCCTTGCTAAGCCTTGTCTCCCCAGGAACTAAGATTGCTGAGAACTTGCCTCATGTCAAGATGAAGAAAAGACCTCCATTTGGGTATTAAGTGCTGTGCTTAAACTTGATGTAACTCTGGGGTAGATTCAATTGTGATCCAGGGGTGGGGAACTTTTGACCTTTTTGTGTTCTATGGTTGAACAAATGAATGTACTTTACTTAGATTGGAAACTAATCTCCATTTGAGAAGAGGGGCTTTGTGGTGGACTAAATGAAGGTACAGCCTAGGGGTGGGGTAGTATTTAGAACAGGGACTTTGTAATTGATTGAATGATTGGAAGGTCCTGGGGTGGGGTAGTCCTTGGAGACTATTTAATCACACTTAGTAAATGCTGTATTTGGAATGATGTCATGTTTTGATCTTCTCTGTTCTTACTTTGTCACTGAATAAAATGGAGAGCACCTATGATGGTATTCTGAACCTTGGGAAGTTGCCTTTCCTTGGTGTTACAGTACACACATGTATTAAGTGGGAGAAGCAGGATTGAACCTGGGCCTTCTGACTCCAAAGTCAATGGTTTTTAACATGGTACTATTGATTGTCTTAGCAAACAACGTGGGATCAAAGAAAGGCAAGCAGTAAGAGGTTAGAAGGACTCGAATCTGAGCCCTTCCCCCATTAGTTGTGACTTTCCCTTCATTGGAGGTCTTTACATGGAGGCTATATGATCATTTATTAGATACACTGTTATTGGAATTCCCTTTATGAGAATGGGTTGAACTGGGATGGCCCCTTCCAATTCGGAGATATGATTTTGAAAATGTATGTAGAGTTGAACTGAAAGGTGAAAATAAGTATCTGGAAAAAATCTTCACTTATGCAAATCTCATAAGTAACTTGAACTAGTTATAATCCAAATCCCATCTAAAATGATACCCGGCCTTCTCTGAATGCCAACAAATCCTTCCCTGCCTCTTTTTACCTCAGTTTCCTCATCACTGGTGATAATAATAGCCTCTATCTCCCATGGTATCAGTAAGGATCAAATGAGATAATAACCACTAAGAGCTTAGCTTGAGCAATGGCTGTTCCATAGTATATGGTATAAATGGTAGCTATTATCATCATCAGCAGGATGGGAATCACTCCGCCCTAGCTAGACTTTGTGAGAATACTCTCATTTAGTTTCTTTACTTCTGTGTCAGATGAGACACGTGTGAAGGATCCATCCAACTACTCTCAGTTAAGTTAAGCCCTGAATAGCTTCTAATTTCCAAACAAACCAAAGTTCTGTTCTTTTTTAGATTCTGGCAGAAAATCTTTGCATGGCACATGTGACAAGTCCTCTAGAAACCATGGGCAGTCACCTGGGATTTTAGCAAGATGGCTGGCTAAAGGTTTTGTTCATGAAGAGTCCAGGATGCTAATGGTAAAGTCAATTTCAAACAAATAATATTACTAATTTTGAGATTAGGCTCTTTCACCTTCGAACTGCTGACATTTATTCTCCATCAAGCTAAGCTAGAATCACAGCAAGGCACAAGACCAAAGCAGCTGATTGGAGTTAGCCAGTAAGTAACATTTGATGAGAAAATTAGGTGATAAAGGGACCCAAGAGAAATCAGAGAATAACTTTCCTTGCCTATCCATTTATTCCTTCATTCACTGGAAAGTTACATGATGTAGGTAGGAGGCTTCAAAACTAACAAAAAAAAAATGCTTTTAAAACCTGCAGACATTGAATAAAATGGTTGCATTAGGCTTTGAAAGTTGGGAGGAAAGGAGGAAAGCCAGGCAAAATAACCTTTGATTAGGGAAGTAACAAAAAAAAAAATGCTAATCTCCCAGGGTTATCCCAGAGACTTGAAAGAACCCTAGAAAACAACATGAATTATTCAGACCCCAGATATTGTGACTTGCCTTTTAGATACAGAAGCCTTGAGTGTCTGATCTTAAACTCAGTGCAAATAAATTGATTTATATACGCACTATAATGGGGGTGGGGGAGGGTGAATGGGGGGCAGACATAAGCCTTACATACCTCCTCTAGCTCTCTTACTTTTATTAGGAGTTGCAAAATACCATTAATATCTGAGTCTAGGTGATATTTTGTATCTGTGAAAAGGAATAGATTTTGCAACCAATTTTGGGCATGCATTAATTGTGTACCTACTGTGTACCTGGCACAACACTACAAGATGGGGTTACAAAGACAAGGTTGGATCAGGAATTGACCTCAGGCCTTATCTAGTCCCCACCCACCTTCTTACCTGACTCTTATTTGAGGAAAGTGAGGCCCCAGAAAAATGAGAGATGCTAAGTGATTTAATTAAGGTCACAAAGGCAATAATTAGGTAGCAAAATCAAGATGTGAACCTGGGTCCCTTGAATCCAAATCCGCTAAGCCCACTGTCTGTCTGACATTAACAAGTACTTAGCAAATGCTCATTGATTGGCACGATCTTTGTAAGACTGGTACTAATGAGGTGATGGGACCTTAACCTCTAATAATAAAAACCTGAATCCCTAAAAGGAAAAGACCATGTCTCCGAAAGACGTCCAGTCCTTGAATTTTCCCAAGCATTTTAGCAGCCCAGATCTCTGGTGTCTCAGCCTCCCAGCCCTCCCTGCTCCAGGCATCTGGTCCAGCCCAGCCCAGCTAGATACTTTCACTATAGTCCTTTAACAGTGACTCTTGGCCCACCTCAGACCCCTTAATACTCCTTTCACAGTCATCTCAACCCACCCTAGACTATTTAAGTCTTTTCATTGCTGCACCTAGTCCAGTGCAGGCTATTTACCACTCCTTAATCCCATCTATATCTTCTCCAGCCTTTTTTTTTGTATATAAATAATAATCTCACCCCCATCAAGTGGCAGATTCTTTAGAAATCTAGCTGGCTCTATTGGCATTACAATAAACCTTGCTACTTTGACTAAAAGAAGGCTTGAGGGCTAGAGTTCTTTCCAGGCAGACTCACCCTGTACCCTGACATTTCAGGGTTCCCAGCAACCCTAAACTGTGTCATTGGGATTCCCAATAGCCTCAAACCCCATTAATACCAAAACATTCAATCTCCCTGCCAGTTGGGCTGTCCATACCAGGGCTGCTGAGAACACCTTCCAGTTCATAGGATCATAGAATTAGAACCAGAGAAATCTTCAGAGCCATGTGGTCAATTAATCATCAAGCAATACACATTTATTAAGCACATACTGTGTGCCAGGCACTGTGCTAAGCACTGACGATACAAAAAGAGGCAAAGAAACAGTACCTGCCCTCAAGGAGCTTATGACCTAAAATTACAACATGAAAACCAATATATGCAAAACAAGTCATGTACGGAATAAGTGAGAAATAGGGTTAACCTGAATTAATAAGAAGGCAGCCAATAGAACAAAAACTATGATCTTTTGTAGGGGCAAAGGGTTGCAATTGGAGTTCCCTGCTGCAGCAAGGGCTAGGGGGAACCCAATAATGGGGCTGGACTCAGGATTCTCATGAAGTGTTGGAGCAGAAGGAGAAAAGCTGCAAGTGCAATGGGGCAGGACATTCTATGGTTTCACTAGGTAAGTTGTTTTGTCTAACTGCTGCAAGTCCATAGAGAAAGCTTGGGAATCCCAGAGAGCAGGGTTTGAGATTTTTACAAAATAGTCAGAAGCTGAGAATGATTTTGTCTGGTCAGCCTCAGGATATCCTGGGTCTGGGAGTGTGGACAACGTCTGCTTTGGTCATAATCAGAAGAGACTGGAATTAAGTCCAATCATCCATCTCCTGTTTGCAAAGGAAGAGCGTGATGTGTTGGGAGGTTGAGGTCAGACATGTCATAAGCATCAGAAAGAGGTGTTGGAATTTAGCTCTTCTGCCTCTAGAGCTGATGCTTCTTCCCTTGGATGGTCCATTTATTTGTTTTTGGTTTCTGCTAGGAGAGCCTTCATTGATTCCCCTCAATTCCAGTTCCTTGCCTCTGAGGATTATTTCAAATATATCCAGTAGAGAGTTTCTTTGTATAGAGTTGTTTGCATGTTGCATCCCCCACTAGACTGTGAGCTCCTTGAGGGCAGGGCTTGTCTTTTACTTTTCTATGAATCCTGAGTGCTTAGCACAGTGCCTTGTACACAGCAGACCTTTGATAACTGTTTGTTGACTGACTGCTAGAGTTAGATGGGCATCTAACCATTGCCCTAGGAATCAGGGTCAGATATAGGAATTTTATATTAATAAGACCCCCCCCCCAAACAGGTAAGGAGATTGTAATAATATAGAGGGAAGGGCACTATTTTTTTCCCTCTTTCCTGACATTACTGGATGCACAAGCAATCAGTACTAGTGATGGTTTTAATTGGCAATTACTCCATGCTGGCCAGGTAAGAAAATCATTGATTTTGAGGTAGAGGTGACCTTGGAGGTCTCACATAAGACATTTCACACACACACACACACACACACACATACACACACACACACACTTGTCATTTACAGATAAGGAAACTGAGGTTCCCTTCACTGATTCCACCCAAGCATATGGCCCCAGGCAGCACTCTGTATATGCTCTCCAAAGTATACTGTAGTCCAAAGATGTTTACTTAGAGTATCTAAGCTGTTGGGATCTGAGGATCCAGATGTCCCCAAATGGTACAACACCATTAAATTTTGACAACTCTAAGAGAAGACCACACAAGAAATTTTGGCTATCAACTTACAGCAAAATACATAACCAACATTTTAATGGCACATTCAATTTTAACCCCAGACTGGTCTTCCAGGGCTCAGTCTAAGCAAAATTACTACCCATTTGGCTGTAAGCACATCCACCTCCCTGTGATTCTCTGTTCCCTCATCTGTAAATCGAGTTTATATTGCATATCTTCTGAAGCCCAGATCTAACTCTATGATCTAAAGCAGCAAAATACACAAGCTTATTTCCATTCTGCCCTCTTTTGACCCATCTCTTCAGTTTGTGGTGTCCAATGCTTTTCTCCCCACTCCTATTTACCATTAAAACATATCTGAGACAAATCATTTACACTTCCCTGTGAATTTAAGTCAATGTGTTATTTCTCTCACCTAGAGGTATTTACATTTGGCAGGTGAAGGAATTTAGGATACCACTGAGCAGGCTAGAGCTGTTCTCAGCCCCTTAAATCTCACAACAAGATGGCTGTTCCTACCACAATAAGATGATGGGGTTCTGAGCTGTATGAACAGTGAGGAGCTAGCTCAGAAAGGCTTTGTGACAACTGATTGGTTATATGGGGTGAAAGGGAGTTGAAGAGTCAAGGACAGCATTAAGGTGTATCCAGAGGAATGGGGCGCCATCAACAGAAACAGGAACGTTCAGGAGGGAGTTGGAGATGGGGGGGGGATGTAACATGTTAATTTTGAGATGAACCTAGTACATCCAGTTTGAAATATCCAGGTGATGCAAGAATGGCCTTCAAGAAAGAAGCCTGAAAGTAGTTATACTGGCCTGGGAGCCCCATACACAGAGATGATAATTAAACCCATGGGATGATAATTAAACCTAAATGAAAGTGTGTAAAAAGGAAAAAAGAATTCAATCTTCTAGAATGTCAGGGAGATGGGCTTTTATTTCATGCATAGACCATTTGGAGAAGTAAGGTAGGAGTGACAATGAAATTTTAAAAGTCCCAGTGCCCATGCAGAACGTAATCACTCCTTATGAGCATAATACTCTGAGAATCTGACATTGAATATAAAAAATTCAAGGACAGAACATTCCAGTTGCTGAATTATACTCAATCAACAAATATTTCCTGAACAGGATTTAAGTTCAAGACACGTCCCTGGGCACTCTGGTGGAGGCCATGTAGTTAAAGTGCCTTTGACTTGAAAGTCAGAATACTTTGGTGAGTTCTGCCTCAGACACTCCATGACCCAGGATAAGTCATTTAAGTTATTGTTGAGACCCAGTTTCTTCTTCTGTAAAATGATAGATGACCTTTGAAGTCCCTTTCTGCCTTAAAATCATCTTGTGAATATTTTAAAAAATAAAGAAATAAAGAAAATCCCTGCCTTGAGGTTCTTCTGATATAATTGGAACAACAGAACACAAACAAGAAAATTAAATAATACTATTTAGATCAATCAACAAATGTTTATTAAGCAAATATTACATCCCAAAAATTACTAAGCATTCAGTAAAGGCACTTGGATACACCAAGTACAATGAGAGTTCAGAGAAGGGAATTCTTTTCTTTCTTTTATTTGTATTCTCAGAGTCTAGCTCACCACCATAGGCACTGAATTAATGTTTATCGATTGATCAGTTAACTTCAGGAGAAGTCACTATGAGTTTGGAGTGATCAGTGAAGGAATCATGGAGGAACCAAACACCAGCTAGGTCTTTAAGAATGAGAAAGATCTATTTTTTTTAATTGAGAGATCAGCATAACAAAAAGGGAGAGGGCAGGAATTCTAGGGTCCCCACCACCCCCACCCCTGCATCATCCAGGGTCTTTGTGCATTTATGATTCAGTCATCTAACTTCCAGTTGTTTTCCTAATGATTTAAAACATGGGCGGGGAGAGGGGAGAAGCCCCAATTTAGAAAAACAGTCATTTCAAGAAATAATGAATATTCAGAAAACATATGGTGCCTGGACAGAGAGGCAAAGGACTCCAGTCGCCTCTTGATCATTTCCTCTAGTTCCTCTTTCTAAATGTCACTCTGCAAGATGCCAACAGAGTGCCAATGAGGATGGACAGAAACACTGGGCTCTTTGTGCTTTCACTATAAGACACATCCCTTTGCCTTTTGTTTCTTAGCCAGGACCTTGACAGCCAATCAGTCATGGTCCTTCCTCCGCCCTCCTTATTTATTTTCCTACTTCTTACCAACCAAATCATCAGGCCTGCTTACTATCATTTTTTCTTATAGAAGATGTCTTTCCTGGTTTGCCTCTAATTGCTTCTCTTGTGAATACCAAAGCTAACCACACGGTCCAAAGGGCCTGAGGCTTTTGTTTTGGGGAAGTGAGATGGTAATTGAGTGGATGGGGAGGGAGCTGGTAGTCTGTGTTGTTTTTAGAACAACAGTGCAGACCCTAAAGGCAGAGGAAGGAAGGGTGGGAATAAGCAGTTATTAAACTTGGGCACTGTGCTAAGCTTTTTGCAAATATTATCTCGTTTGATTTTCACAATAATATTGAGGTGTTGTATGATCTCCATTTTGCTGTTGAGTAAACTGATTCAGACAGAGGTTAAGTGACTTGCCCAAGATTCATATAGCTAGTATCTGTGGCTAGATTTGAACTCAGGTCTTTCTGACCAGAGTCAGAAGTATTGAGAGGGAACTTCAGAGACAGAGAAGCATAGAGTCAAGATAGTTGGTCTGGGAATTGGTGAGACCAAGATTCGAATCCCACCTTGGGAACCAGCTGTGTCACCTGGGCCTTAACCTCTTGGGCCTTTATTTAGTCTCCTTATCTGTTAAAAAAAAAATGGACAAGATGGGCCCTGAGGTTCTTTGTAGTTTTAAATCTCATATCTGTCTTGATTTCATCTAGAGCATTTGATTGCCTTAAAGTAGACAAACCACGGGTAAGTTAGGTCTTCTGGAGGTTGTCCCAACATTTATTTTTGCTTCTTGAATTTGTTTCAAGTACAAGGCTTAGCATGGTGCTAAGCTCTAGGAATAAAAATAAAGGTAAAAATATGATCCCCCTTTCCCTCAAGCTCCCATCATAATGAGGAAGATACCACACAAACAACTATATACATACAAATGGGAGGGGATCTCAGAGGACAGTGTATATGAAGGGCAGAAAAGATCTCTTAAATCTTGTAAGATTTAAGCCAAGTCTAGAAGGTACAGACTTGGCCATCCTTGGTAAAGTTAGATGTAGCATAGTGGTGAATAGAAAACCAGTCTTAAAAATGTCAGGAAGATGTGGGTTCAAATCCTGACATAGAATGGCTTTGTGACCATGGGCAAGTCCCATAACCAAGCAACTCTCTAAGACCGTTATTTGCTGAACATTTGTAGAAATGTATCAGTGAAGAGAATGTCCATGATGGGAGAGCCTCAACCTGAGGACATCAGAGGTTCAGATCCCCACCCCTCCAGGAATAAAAATGCTTGGACATTAGGAGCTCTATCTGATTTCTGGATTTGGTTAGAAGCCACCAGGATGATTTTCAACATTTCCAGCCTCAGCTTCAATACAAGGTCTTATTTTCAAGATTTCTTTGCATATTCTTTGGTCTGCTTAGGTACGAAATACTGTGACTAATAAGTGTCAATGTAGAAATAAGTGTAGAAAGATATTTTTCATGTTGAATGTTTATTTAGGCTCAAGTCACTAAATCTTTGGATGTTTTATACATACACAGACATGTGCATGCATGTAATTGGTATATATATATATATATATATACAATAGACATGCATGTGCATATGGATGGATAGTGTCTTATATCACATATAAGACACTATGTCCATTCATATGCACACACGTATATGTCTCGGTGTGCACTCCGTGTGTGTTTGGATATACATGCATGCATATATGCACGTGTATATGAATATGCTCATTGTCTTCCTAATTCCAGTTCGCAGCAGGATGCCATGATCAGCAGATGGAGGAGTCATTTTTTTGTCATTTACAATTTCATCACCAGTTGGAAACTGTGGCTTAACGTTCCCATCTTCATTAAAAAAAAAATTTGCAGGTCATTTTCTTAACCACATCATCCACCTTCCTCTGTGCCTTCAGAGTCTGTGCTTTTGTAGACAATTATCAGCACACTGAAGTTCCGAGAATAAACAATTAAATGTCCAAACTGGGTTTTTGATTGGGAGATCTCCAAAAGCCCTCGCTCCTCACTGGAGAAGAGCAGTGACTCATCCATTTGACTCACATAATTTTAATGTACTACTTGTCAATCAAATGTTTAATTTCTCCCATGCACCAAGAATAAGGTTTGTTTTCCTTCTATTTTTGTTCTCTGTTTTCAACCTTCCTTGCTCACTCTTAAAATTGAAAAGTTATTTGCGGTATCGCTGTCAGCTTATCAGATACAAATTACCTGCAGGAATGAATAAAGTCACCTTCAGGAAATCCCAAAGTGTTCTAACACATTCTTTGTATTCGCTGATGTCTGTCCTTCCATCCCAAGAGGACCCTGACATAAGGAAGTTGATGTTATGACTTGCATTTAAGTGAGGCAGGGCTATGCAGTCACCAGCCTCACTCTCTCCTCTGGAGCCATCTGGATCCAGTGGCAAGATATAGATCAGAACTCACTGTAACCATGTGGTCGAAAAGTCAATTAAGGAAGCTATCACTCAAAACCTCCCTTTAGCATCAGTTGGACAAACTATGCCCAACTCTTATGCAAAAAGCTTTGGTGCAGCAAAAAGAGAGCTGAACTGGGGATGCAAGGCCCTAAGTTCTAATCCTGGATCTGTAATTAACTTACCTATTTGTTTTTGCTTACTTGACTTCTCTGAGACTCAGTTTCCTCATCTGTAAAATTAAAGTTAGTCTGGATGACTGTTCATGTCCCTTCTAGGCTTAGATCTGTGATCCTACAATGTTAATCTGACCTTTCTGAATTTTTCCCCTCCATGTGGAGTTCCAAAGTTATGAATAATAATAATTGGTATTTCTCTGATTCCTTAAAGTCTTGAAATAATAAGAAGTGATTTCCATAAAGCACTTTTTAAAGTGTTTTATGTACATTGTCTTATTTGAACCTCACAACAAGCCTGGGAGGTAGGTATTAGAGGTATTCTTATCACCATTTTACCAGAGGACTCAGAGTTTATGTGACTTACTCAGGGTCATACAATCAGTAAAGAGCAGAGAAGTCATTCTACTCAGTTGTCATTCTTAACACTCTGCAGCTTTGAAGAAGAGCATATGGTCAGAGTCTAAAATAAGTCAGGCTGACAGACCTCTAAAATAATTAGAAAGTAGAATATTAAGAATTTTCCAGAGCTGCTTCCCCCCATCCACCCATTCCCCTGTCACTCCCTCCTGTTTCCCATCCTTTCTCTGTATCTGTTCTTTGAACTCTGCTTCTTGTTCCCACAAAGGCATTTCCGGAAGGCTTTGAGTGTGTACCCGTGTGTACTGTACCGTGTGTACCCATGTGTATTGTACCGCGTGTGCCCGTGTGTATTGTACCACGTGTGCCGTGTGTATGGGGAGGAAAAAGCTCTCTGTTGCAGGAGCTTGTTAATGTGCAAACTGGCGGCTTGTTGCTTATTCATTTTAAGTTCCTGAAGGGAAGGTGTTAGAAGTTGTCTTTAAAATGTTTTTTTTTAATCTCAAATGAAACAGTGCTGTGTTTGAGGCCTCTATCATTCTTCTTGTTTTTAATTTTTTTAACTGACAAAAACCTCCCTCCGTTCCTCCTCCCATGCTTATTAGAGTGAACTGAGAGAACCAGCAGAGCTACATTCATAACAACACTCTCTAACAAATGGCTTTGAGAGACTTTAGAACTCCAGTTCCAGAGGACTGCTGATGGAACAGGCTACCCAACTCCCAGCACCCTGACACGCTGGACTTAGGGTGCTCAAGGAGACAAACTTGGTCGGATGTGGCCAATGAGGGAATTTCATTTGCGTGGCTGCGTATAGTTGCTACATGGATTTTGTTTTTCCTCCTCTCGTTTTTATTCACTACTGCTAAAGGCATTGGGTCTGTGTCAGTAAGGGGACAAGCCAACTACTGTGCAGCAGAATACAGCTCATTGAACCAATTCAGTTAAATGCTGCGAACAGTCATCAGTGGCCTACAAGGAGAGGTAGTGTGGTATAGTGGGTATATATGTGGGTGTATAATAGACATAGACATATATACATATATGTGTTAATATATAGATGATAGACAGATAGATAAAGAGAGAGAGATGATAGACAGACACAGACAGACAGACAGAAAGATAGACAGACAGATAGATGATAGATAGATAAATGATAGATGATAGATGATAGATAGATAGATAGATAGATAGATAGATGATAGATGATAGATAGATAGATAGATAGATGATAGATAGATAGATAGATAGATAGATAGATAGATAGATGATAGATAGATAGATAGATAGATAGATAGATAGATGATAGATGATAGATAGATAGACAGATGATAGATGATAGATAGATAGATAGATAGATAGATAGATAGATAGATA
>NW_027185761.1:47034705-47046560 GCF_028583685.1 Petaurus breviceps papuanus
ATAGATAGATAGATAGATTAAGGATAGATAGATGATAGATAGATAGACAGACAGACAGACATGGATTTGGTGTCAGAGGCCCTGGGTTCTAGTTCCACCTGACATGAAATGCTTATGTATTTTCAGTTCTTTGGGCAACTCTAAGTCACACAGAAGGTACTGCCATGCATTAAGAGAGGAAGTTTCCTCATCTGGAAATTCCCTATAATAATAAAAGCATCAGTTCAGTCCCTATCCCGATGCTTTCTGCTGTGTAACACACAAGAGTGAGGTAGAAATCCATAAATGAAAGTAGAAAGAATTTGAATAAGACAGAGGAGGAGGCATGGCTGTTGAGTGATGATGGCAGAGGGAAGATCTGAAAGTGGCCGAGGGGAGTGAGGAGTATGTCAGCTCCTCCTGGCTTTGGGTAGCAGGAGGGATGAATGAAAGAGCAGCCAACCTGGAGAGTAGGGTGGGGCAATGGTCTTCATCCTTGACTGGACATTAGCGTGACAGCAGAATGCTGACAGCTGTTTCTTTCTTTAAAAACAACAATCTTCTATGTTATGGGGGTGGAGTGGGGCTTGGGGGATGGACAGACAGAGCTGTAACTAGCAATGCTTGTGGTCCCATCAAACAGCACTAAATCCATTCTTAATTCAGAAGCTCTGCCATGGCTAAGGAGGAGGAGAATCTGGAATGCTACACACTTGCTCCAGGGAAAGCTTCCGCTGGTGAGGGAGCAGAGATGGGTAGCCTGGGAGGTAATTCATCTGGGGTGTAGCCTCTGGAGAATGGATGCTAGACTTAGTCATTTCTAGGCTGCAGGTACTTTTTCTACCTTAGAGCAAAGCTCCTGTCACCCTACCTGAGTAATGACTCTAAGGATGGGGAGGGGGAGCCTTAAGACTCACAATATAACATTTCTTACTAACATATAAGTCAAGTTGTATTGTTCTTTAATTGCTTCATATATCTAAATAACAGGATTATCCACTACCCAGAGGAGGGACTGTATCTTCTTCCCCAGGATAATGGTAGACAAGTACTTCAAAAATATCCTCTTGACTCTAGCTGTTGACTAGAGGATTCCTCTTCTTTGATTTGGAACCATAGAGAGAAATCACTTTCTTAATTTTCTGTAAATATTGAAGAGAGTAGGGGTGGCTAGGTGGTGCAGTGAATAGAGCACCAGCCCTGGAGTCAGGAGGACCTGAGTTCAAATCCAGCCTCAGACACTTGACACAATTACTAGCCGTGTAACTTTGGACAAGTCACTTAACCCCATTGCCCTCCAAAAAACAAACAAAAAAAAAGATTGAAGAGAGTAAAAAAGAGGTACCTTATTCATTTCTTTCTCTTTTTAGCTTTGTTGTTTTTTTTTAATTTCATTATGAAATTAAGAAGTAAAACAAGCATTTCTATAACATAGTAGAATAGATTTTTTTTTAAAAAAAAGATGATTGCACATGAAATTATAAATCTGTTATGTACAGCTTGCTACTCTTTTTAAACATATAATCAAGTTATTGTACAACTTTCTTTTTTCCCCTGTTTTTCTTTCCTCTCCTCTCCACCCTAGAGATGGCTACCATTAGACACAAATGTGTGTATAAGTAAAACAATTCCATACATACTTCTATTTATCAGTTCTTTATCTATATGTAGATAGTGTCTTTCTTCATATGTCCTTTGTAGCTAATTTGGTTATTCATAATAGTCAAAATCACTTAATCACGAAAAGTTGCTCTTAAAACAATATTGTTGTTACTGTATACAACATTCTCTTGGTTCTAGTCATTTTGATGTTCATTATTTTCTGCAAATCTATCAATGTTTTTCTAAGATCATCAATTTCAGCATTTCTCATAGCACAGTAAAATTCCATCACAATCATATACCACAGCTTGTTCAATATTCCCTAGTTGCTGGGCATCCCCAAAATTTCCAGTTCTTTGCCACCACAAAGAGAGCTGCTATTGATATTTTAGAACATATAGGTTCTTTTCCTTTTTCCTTAATCATCTTTGGAAATAGACCTGGTAGTGGTATTACTGGGTCAAAGGGTATAGGAGATTTAATAACTTTTTTGGCATAATTTTCATTGCTCTCCAAAATAGTTGGATCAGGCAGCTGTGAGTTCTTCCACCCAGCGTGCACTTGCCTCCCCCCTGCCTCCAGGTGTGGAACCACCTCCTCTGTTCTCTTAAGGGTTTAAACTTGCCACTTCAAAATTCGCCATGGATGATGATATTGCTACTCTCGTTGTTGACCATGGCTCTGGAATGTGCAAAGCTGGCTTTGCAGGAGACAATGACCCTTGCTGTCTTCCCTTCCATTGTTGGGTACCCCAGATATCAGAGTGTGATTGTGGGTATGGGCCAGAAAGACAGCTATGTGGGGGATGAGGCCCAGAGCAAGAGAGGTATTCTGACCCTGAAGTACACCATTGAACATGGTATTGTCACCAACTGGGATGACATGGAGAAGATCTAGCATCATACTTTCTATAATGAGCTCCGTGTGGCCCCTGAAGAGCACCCTGTGCTGCTCACAGAAGCCGCCCTGAGCCCCAAAGCCAACAGAGAAAAGATGACTCAGATTGTGTTTGAGACCTTCAGTATCCCAGCCATGTACGTTGGCATCCAGGCTGTGCTGTCCCTGTATGCCTCAGGTTGTACCACTGGTATTGTGATGGACTCCAGTGATGGTGTGACCCACACTGTGCCCATCTATGAAGGTTATGCCCTTCCCCATGCCATCCTCCATCTGGATCTGGCTGGCCATGATCTGACGGACTACCTCATGAAGATCCTGACCAAGAGAGGGTACAGTTTCACCACCACAGCTGAGAGTGAAATCGTGCGTGACATCAAGGAGAAGCTGTGTTATGTCGCCCTAGACTTTGAGCAGGAGATGGCCACTACTGCACCTGGAAAAGAGCTATAAGCTCCCTGATGGTCACATTATCACCATTGGCAATGAGAGGTTCCGATGCCCAGAAGCTCTCTTCCAACCATCTTTTTTAGATATGGAATCCTGTGAAATCCACAAAACTACCTTCAACTCAATCGTGAAGTGTGATGTTGACATCTGTAAAGATTTGTATGCCAACACTGTATTGGCAGGTGGTGCCACCATGTACCCAGCCATTGCTGATAGGATGCAGAAGGAGATTACAGCCCTAGCACCCAGCACAATGAAAATCAAGATCATTGCCCCCCTTGAGTGCAAATACTCTGTCTAGATTGGAGGCTCCATCCTGGTGTCTCTTTCCACCTTCCAGCAGAAGTGGATCAGCAAGCAGGAGTATGATGCATCTGGGCCCTCCATTGTCCACCGCAAATGCTTATAAATGGACTGTTTGTGTGTGTGTTATTTGTTTTTGTTTTTGGTCAAAGGATATGACTTGATGACATGATAATTGCCAAAAAAAAGAGATGAGATTGGCATGGCTTTATTTGTTTTTGTGTGTTTTGTTTTATTTTGCTTTGTTTTTGGCAGTTGACTCAGGATTTAAAAACTGGAATGATGAAGGTGACAAGCAGTCTAAGTATGTTAGAGGCAAATATCCCCAAAGTTCTACAGTGCATCTTCAGGACTTTGATTGTACATTTGTATTTTGTTTTTTTTAATAGTCATTCCAAATATCGTATAATGCATTATTACAGTGTTACAAGCCTCTGTGAAGGCTGTCAAAGGAGCGATACAACAAAGATCCGGATGGGGAGGGGGGAGAGGGGAAGGTACTAGTATTGCTTTAAATGTAAATTATGTAATCCTTAATAAAACCTTTTTGTATCTTCTGCCTTAAAAAAAATAGTCGTATCAGGTCACAGTTCCACCAACAGTGAATTGGCATCCCAATTTGTCCACATCTCCTCTAACATTTGTTGCTTTCCCCTTCTATCTTGTTAGCCAGTCTAGTAGGTATAATATTATGACTCAGTATTCTTTTAATTTGCATTTATCTAATCAATAATGATTTAGAGCATTTTTCATATGATTATACATTGATATAATCATATGATTTTTCTACTCTTGTTATTTATGTAATCAATTGTGCTACTAGCTTTCCTTATGTTAAAGCATCCCTGTACTCCTGTTATAAATCTCACTTGGTCATAATGTATAATCTTTGCAGTATATTGTTGTAAACGTCTATAATTTCTTTTTTGTTCTTCTTGGTTTTGGCATCTAATGAAAATCTAGGCAGTTTATATTTTTGTAAATATTCTTCCATTTTATCCAAATGCTTACATTTATTGGCATATAATTGGGTAAATAACTCTTCATAATTACTTTGATTTCATCTTTATTAGTGATATAGTTACACTTTTCATTTTTAATACTAGTGATTTGGTTTTCTTTCTTTTTTAAATCATACTAAACAATGATTTATCTATTTTATTGTTTTTTTTCCATAAAACCCACTCCTAGTTTTATTTATCGGTATAATAGGGTTTTTACACTCAATTTTATTAATTTCACTTTTAATTTTTAGGATTTCTAATTTAGTGTTCACAATTTTCTAGTTTTTTATATTGCATATGTAGTTCATTGAGTGGCTCTTTCACTTTTTAATTGAAATAAACATTTATAGATAAAAATTTTCTTCTGATTACTGCTTTTGCTGTATCCCATGGGTTTTGATATATTGTCTCTTTATTGTCATTTTCTTTATGAAATTATTGTTTCTATGATTTGTTCTTTAACCCACTCATTCTTTAAGATTAGGTTGCTTAGTCTCCAAGTAGTTTAAATCTATGCTTCTGTGATCCCTTACTAGATATAATTTTTATTGCATTGTGATCTAAAATGAATGCTTTTAGCTATAAAATATTATGCCCTAATATATATGGTCAATCTTTGTAAAAGTATCATGAACCACTGAGAAAAAGGTTTATTCTTTTCTATTCCCATTCAGTTCCCTTCAGATATCTATCACATCTAGTTTATATAAAATTCTATTCACTTCCTAGACTTCTTTCTTATTTCTTTTTTTGGTTAGAGTTATCTGGTTCTGAGGCGGGGGAGATTAAAGTCCCCAATATTATAGTACTACTATCCATTTCTACCTATAATTCATTTAGCTTTTTAAAATCTAGATGCTAAAGTATTTGATTCATAAAGAATTAGTATTGATATTGTTTCACTGTCTACTGTACCTTTTATCAAAATGCAGTTACACTGTTTATCTCTTTTAATTAAATTTATTTTAGCTTTAACATTATCTGAGATCATAATTGCTGCCCCTGCTTTTTTCACAACTAATGCATAATAAATTCTATTCCAGCCCTTTATTTTAATTCTTTGTGTATCTCTTATTTTAAAACATGCTTCTTGTAAACAATATAATGTCAGATTCTGATTTTTAATCCATTCCACTACCCATTTCCATTTTATAGTTCATCCCGCTAACATTCAAAATTTTACTAACTTGGATATTCATTTTACATATACTTTTCGCCACCATTGGGGAGTTCATTAGCTAACTCTGGGAAACTAAGGAAACAAAGACAGGCTTTGATAAAGTGTCTCTGTGCAACCACCATATATTAAGGCTTTTAAATCAATCCAATGTGGCTTAATGAATTGGTGCTGACCTTAGAAGTAGCACCAGAGGGGTGGCCAGGTAGCACAGTGAGTAAGAGCACAGCCTCAGAGTCGGGATGACCTGTGATCGAATCCGGGCTCAGACACTTAGCACCCACCCAGAAACACCTGGCCATGTAACCTTAAGCAAGTTACTTAACCCCAATTGCTTAGGGGTGGCCAGGTGGCTCAGTGAGTAAGAGCACCGGCCCCAGAGTCGGGATGACGTGGGATCAAATCCAGTCTCAGATACTTACCACCACACCCAGAAATAACTGGCCATGTAACCTTGAGCAAGTTACTTAACCCCAATTTCTTTAAAAAAAAAAAAAAACAAAGTAGCACCGGAGGAGAAGATGTTGATTGTGGGACAAAATCCTCTGACATAATAGATACATATTGTGCCTATTTCACCCACAAGAGACCTGGATAAGATTTGATTGAGTAAAACTCTCTGTTTTCTGAACACAGGTTATCTTTCCAAAAAGGCTATGGCTCTAGATTAAAATCTTAGCCTATACAATCTGCATAACCTTGAACAAATTACTTAGCTTCCCTGGGTCTTAGTTTCCTCTTCTGTAAAATAAGGGTGTTGGATTAAATGATATCTGAAGTCTTTGAAATGACTGTACTAACCTATTATATATGTTGGAGATTCCCTTCTTTCAGTGGAACAGGCCAGTCAATCAGAAGGACTTCTGAGACCGATTGCTGCTTGACATATCAGTGATCCTTTGTGAGTGAACTCTAACTGAATTTGGAGATGCTTGGAGCTGCCAGAAACCACAGAGTCAGCCTTGACCAGCTCAGAAACAGCCTTGAGGAGCAACTACAGACTGAGACCTTGCTCAGGAATTTCTAAGCATTCTGCTCCCTGGCTTATTATATGTCTAAAGATGTTTTTTTTCAGTAACCCCCTCTCCCCATCTGAAAGCCTCTAGAAATTATTAATGTCTCACCCTTTTCCACTCCCCTTTTGAGCAACTGAGAACTCCTCTCTCTCTGCCCGTCCTGCTTCCTTACAAGCTCTTCTCTTGTAAATTCTTCTCATACAATAAATACTTTTATAATCTGTGATTAGAGCTTGAGATCTTTTGCTAACAGGTCCTTCTCAGCTCTAAAGTTATGATTTTGCAGGAAAAGTCACTTATCTTCTTCCTATTTTGTAACTCTGAAGGACCTAACCTCATGCCCACATTGAGAAATTTGGACAGAGGTGTCAATCTGGGCTTTCACTTGAGAGATAATTAAGATTCTAATAGAAATAGTGGGGTACAGTGGAAACAATGAGAAATTTTGCATTTCAGGACCTATATTTGAACTTTTACTCTGTTCCTGCCTGTGTGTCCTGGGGCAAATCACTTTATCTTCCTAGGTTTCAATTAGAGGGTTGGGATCCCCTCCCCTCCAACTTAAAATTCTGTGATCTTAAATATCCTATCATCTTAACATTATATCTGGCTCTGAACATTAGTATTCTACAAATATTCAATTACTGTAACAAACATCTATTGAGATCTACTCTGTTCAAGGTACCATGTTAAGTACCAGGCAAAGAGTAAGTTTTCATAGTTGAAAAGAGTCAACTTAAGTACCCCCCCCCCCCCCCCCCCCCGAAACAAGCTATAACTGAGAATGAGACCTAAATTCCAGAGTGGTCTACTCCAGAAAAGTAGTGTTTTCAATCAAGATCCTATGGACAATGAGAACAAATACTGCAACTGAGTCTATTTCATGAGGAGAAAGTTGATCTATTCCAGTTCTTTTCTCCTGCTTTCTCTTCTTCCCTCTCTAATCCATCCCCCATACAGCTGCTTCTAGAATAAAATGTAAGATTCCTCTGGCTGTGTCATCATCAGTCCAAAATGGACCAGAAGAGAAACAGGGAGTCCAATCAGAAAGTTAATGCTATAGTTTGGTCATGAAGTGGTGAGGCCTGCAACAAGGTGGCTACTTTCAGAAGAGAGAAGGGAAAGTATATGAGATTCTACAAAAGTAGAAACAGCAGAACTTGACAAAATATTGGATGTGTGGGGTGGGTGAAAGTGAGGAGTTGAGGATAACACCGAAGTTGAAAGCCTGGCTGATTAGTAGGTTTATTTCCTACCGTTGAGACCAACTTTCTATCTGCCTCACATTTCACATTTTCCTAGTTAAGAATGGTTGTTACTTATCCAAGAGAACAAAGCTAGTATGTGAGGTGGGATGTGAATGTAGGTCTTCTGATATTCCAATAGTCACTGCCAAAGTTATTGAATATTTATTCACCATCACAAATCACGCTGAGATTCAATAAATCATTATCAGATATTAGCACCAAGGGAACTTTGTCCCAAAGAAAAGCAACTGTTAAAATGGTAGCGTGTACTCTCGAAATATATAATAGCTTGGTACATAGACCATCTGTAATATGTAGTGAAGAAACAATGGCTGACTTTTTGGATCGATATATTTTTAATGTATCATCCATTTGGATTTCCATAGAGTTTTCAGGTTTGCAAGGCACTTCCCTCACCATAACAAGTATGGTTATATACATTTGATCAAAGAGGTAATTAAGGTTGTGAAAGGTGATGCGATTTGCCCAGGGTCACACAGATAATAAGATCTCAAAGTCGTTCTTAATCCCAGGACTCCTGACTCTAAGTTAACACTCTTTCCATTGGGCTATATTGTCTCTGACTTATACTGATACATGTACATGGACAATTTCCCCTATATCTCCTATGAAAACATCTGGAAACTAAATAAATAGAATCAGGCAATTTTATATTTGGCCCATAATAATTTCATATCTGACCACATAAATCCTCTGAAATGTGTTTCCCAACTATAAGCTGACAGCTTTTATTGTATTTTCTCCTTCTTGGAATTACTTTCAATAAATCTGTATTTGCCTATCTATGTATATGATTCATTCTCCCAGTAGAATGTGAGCTCCCTGAGGTCAGGAATTTCTGTCTTTGTCCCCGCATACTCAGCACAGAGCCCAGTACATAGTAGGTGCCCTATAAAAGTTGGTCAAATTGCGTTTGGTTTTTGATATTGAAAATTTTTAATATTTATTATATATTGCATATGGCATATGACCTTGATCATTGCAATTCATTTTTCTAGAACACAAACTACCATTTCAACCAACTCCTTCCCTAGTAGAAAGATCCAGTCATTAAAGAGTCTGTCCCACTTCTAACATCTCTGCTGGACTTCAGGATATAAGTTAGTGAAATGCAACATGGTCTAATGGTTAGAGATATCTGTCCTTAAACCAAGAAGAATGGGGGCCAAGTCTGTTCTCTGACATTCTTGATGTGTAACCTGAGGCAAAATATTTACCTTCTCAGGGTTCTAAGCAATTCTCTTAGGCTATATGTTGGAGCAGTAGGGCCAACTTGTTTTGGTAAAGGGAGTTTCCTCACCTGAGGGTTCCCTACATCCATAAAATCACAGATTCAGTTCCTCGCTCCATTGGATTTTTAGTTACAGGTCATTCATTAGTACAGTTTTAGTTATTCTTTTGTATAAATATGTTGTAAGTGAAAAATAGAATTTCCCCTTAACCACATTTTCCCTCCTAGCATCAAAATCCATTGTTTATTCAACATCCATTTGATGTGTTTCTTACAGTTCAGTTTTGGTGGGGGTGGGTTATCCTATAGATATAATATTCCAAACCTCTCTTTGTTCCCTTTAGGCTGGCCAGGCTTAAGCTTCACAGCCTTTAGGGTTACATTTATATTCAGAGATGTCAATGGTAAATAACTTTAACAGGATGGATCTCTTTAATCCTATCCTATATCTGAAAGTCATGTTCAGCTCCAGCTTCTTCCATCTCTAGAGAATCCAATTTCTCAAGGTTATGTGCCTGAAACTGAGAGGAAATTTCAAAGCCTAGAGTTCAAAGTTAAGTGTCAGATTCAAACAAATACCAAACAATCCAACCTAGAGCTGATTTGTGAGCCAATAAACACTAAGAAAATCCCTCTGGTGGATGCTGGTATAATATCTATGATTGTGGCTTAGCAAAGTCAAATCTTTCTTCTGAAGGGCTCAGGGCTTGTTAATTTTTTTTCCCAATAGTTTACAGAGCAGTTCACAATCTTCATAATAGAGGTAACCAGGCACAAAAAAGTTCATTTGCATATATTTTAGACGAGCAAGCCTACAACTCAAGTAAATAAATTCAGTTATGAATCAGATCTCCATTAACTTAGAACAATACGGTAAGAGCAAAGTGACATCCTGCTGGCCAAAGACACATGCTAATAAGTGATTGATCGGGCATAATAAGGAAAGGCAAGTTCTTCTAAACTGTTTTAAGTATTCTACAAAATCAAAACAATCTAAAAGATGCTGGAAAAAAAGATGAACTAAGTATGAACTTTCTCAGGACAATACTTATGACAGGGATCAATTTGGACCTTGCTGGTTGCCCCTGCTGGTTTCTTAGATATGGTGTAAGCTTAAGGGAACTTTGAAATCCCTCGAATTCTAGCTTCGTATTGTCGTCATTGCTTGTCCGTTGTTTTTGAAGAGGACCAATGATACCATGGGGCAATGTCTTGACTTGGGAATTAATTTGGATTTTAGTGAAGCAGAGTTGCACAAAGTTATCAACCTCACTTTCTCTTCCAGCCAACAAAGTCCAGTGGCAAGATAAAAGTCAAGATGACTAATGATGACCCAGGATGCAATAGATAACCTTGCATCTTTGAGGTCTGAACGAGCTCTAAGGACTCTATAGCACCTGCTTCAGTCACCTTCATGGCCATTAGAACAAATTGTTTTCATATACCCATTGCATAGGGGAAAGTCTTCACATAGTTGGGGTAGACATCCCCTCACTCACTGGTGGGTTTGAGGTCATTTGATTACCCTCAATATGGTTTAGCCCATCTGGTGAAATGGTTTTTCTGGTATGTAGCTGCTGCACATTCTAGCTTAAGGGATTTATAAAAATAACCATATTTCATTTGTCCCTTCACAGCATATTTGATCAACTGTCTCAAACCCCCAAATTCCTCCCTGGATTTTAAGAAAATTATTGGGAGCTTAATATTACACCAAGTTCCTTTGATATCAATATGATGTAACTAGTAAAGTCAAGCCCTCTAACTGAGTCATGTTTCTATAAATAGACACCTCTAGAGTATTACGTTCAGTTCTGGGCACCACTTTTTAGGAAGGATATTGATATGATGAAGAGTGTCCTGAGAAGTCCATCCACGATGGTGACCTTCACATCATGGATAGATCACCATCATACCAATTCATGGGTAAATCAACTGAAGGAACTAGTAATGGTTGTCCAGAAGAAGACTAGACTGCCTTGGCTGTTTAAAGAACTTACTTATGAAAGGAGGAGGACCTGGGAACAATTGGTGGAAGTTTTTAAAAAGGAAAGGATAATATTAAAAGGGGATCTGCAAAGAGACAAAAAGTGGAAAAAATCCCAAAGAATTTTTATGACTATTTCTACCTTCCAGGACAGTGGACTCACGATTTTTTTTTTCAAACATCAGAGTGTACACAGAGCAGGTCTGTGCTGGAGGTGACAATTTTGACTACATGAAGGGATTGAGTCTAAAGGCATTTGAAGGAGGGGAAAACTAACAAAGTCATGGAAACAAATCTCAGGTGTGGTTGCCCTCCAAAAGGTGTCTGAGAGAATATTAATAACCACAGCCCATTGACCATCTTTCACATTATATAAAATTTTATGAGAATAATCTATACTTAGATTAAGGCCATGCTTGATGACAATATTAGGAGGGAACAGGCAGACTTTTACAAAGAATATTGCAAAGCAGAGTACACCTTTGCCATCAAACAATTAACTAAAAGATGAAAAGACTATAAGATCTCCCTATGTGTAATATTATTGTTTGTTGACTATAAAAAAGCATTTTATTCAGTAAAATAAATTGCTAGTCAAAGGCTGTCCTCCAACAAGGTTTCTCCAAGGTCTCAGAATTTTATTCAAGATTGCTTGAAAGGAACAAAAGAAATATATTTGTGGGGGGACATGGACAAAAATATTATACAAGATGAGCATATAATGTTAACAGGTTGTAATCTCCATTGTCAGAAGGAGTATCCATATTGATAAAATCATTTGCATATTTCAGAATAAGGAAAAACCTTAACAATTAGAACAACCTGAAAATAGAAAAGACTGCTTAAGGAGCTGCTGGGTTATCCACCCCTTGGGGAAAGTAAAGGTAAGATGAGTCTTTGGAGAGAGAGAGAGAGAGAGAGAGAGAGAGAGAGAGAGAGAG
>NW_027185761.1:47046660-47085184 GCF_028583685.1 Petaurus breviceps papuanus
TCAACTCTCTTGGAGCTCAAACCAGTTCATGAGCTGGTTGTTAAATTTTCCCTGTGAGCCTATGCACCTTGGAAATCAACAAATGCTTCATTTATCAATCAACAAATGCTGATTGTTTAGACTTTAAAAATCTTTATTTTTGAAGAAAATCTTAATAATGTACATTAAATATAGAAGTGCATCATGGGTACTTTTTTTTTCTTCTTCTGGAGAACCTGTAGTTAAACCTTACCTTAAAGCCTGCCACTTTATGAGTTGGACTAGATGGCCTGAAGCACTTAATAAACTCCCATACCTAGTAAGTATTTAACTGGGTCTTGACTGACTGATTGACTGAGGTTCTTTCAAATTCTGAATTACTGTGATTCTGTCAATCTAATCCACCCACCACTCTGTTGCTAAATCTGTATTTTTGATTCCTACTACATAAGACTATTTGTGGGCCATACTGGCAAGTTAGGATTCAGGTTATCACTTGTCAGAGAGCTCTTCCATGAAGGGATCAAGAGTCATAGAGCTCAGGACTCCTCATTAAGTTAGCAGTCAGATAGCACAATGGCTAGATTGCTGGGCCTAGAATTAGGAAAACCTGAATTCAAGTGCAGCCTCAGATACTTACTAGCTATTTGGCCCTGAGCAAGTCACTTAACCCTGTTGGCTTGATTTCCCCATCTGCAAAATGAACAGGACAAGGAAATGGCAGATCACTAGACTATCTCTGCCAAGAAAAGCCCAAATGGGAATCCTGAAGAGTTGGACATAACAGAAACGATTGAACACAACGAGCCTCCTTCCTAAGGAAGCAAGGAGGAATAAGAAGTAAGAAATTAGCTCCTAAAATTCCAGGAAGAGAAATGATCAACTGGATCAGTGCCCCAACTACAGGGAAGGCCAGTATTTCCCAAACCAGTCCAACTTCCTCACTGAATCAGAAAGGAAGGAAGAAAAACACAACAGGGTTCTGTAGCAGAAGTAGGCCAAGCCAGGAAATGAATTCTGAAGAGAAGGGGAATGTTGTGTATATGTGTGAGTGTGTGTCTGTGTGCATGTGTGTGTTTGTGTACATAAAGGAGGCAGTGTGGGGTACAGTAGCCGTTAGTACTGGATTTGAATTCATTGGAAGCAAATTCAAACCCCAGCTCCACCTCTTAATACCTTATAAAAGGACATGGGCAAGTATTTTGATATTCCTTGGCCTCAGTTTCCGAATCAGTAAGAAGAATGTTGATGACCTCGAAGTTCCCTTCCAGTACTAAATCTATGTTTCCATTTTCAAACTTCCAAATATTCAACCAAATTAAATTATTTTAAAAGGTGTTGGGAAGAAATTCACACATGGTAGGAACCGAATATATGAGTTATATAAAAATCCTATTCCTATAAAAGTAACAGGATGAGCTATTTCTTCTCTTTTAGGTTTTTTTTAATGTTCTTTTTCATGGGAAGGGTACTACTGCCCTCTGGTGTTTGTGAAAACAGAGGCCTGTTAGAAAAGCCCTGTCCAGGCCTATAAAGGGAGAAATAACTCCAGCTGAAACACATGTAAGTAATGCACCCAAAGGGCACCCAGGCTGTGACATTTGCCTGCTCAAAAAGCCTTAGGACTTCCAGGCCTTTCCTTCATCTCTGCTGCTAAACACACCTCCATATGTTATCCTCTCCCATTAGTCTGGGAGCTCCTCAAGAGAAAAGATCATCTTGCTTTTCTGTGTCCCCAGGGCTTAGTACTGTGCTTTGCACAGAGAAAGTACTTAATAAATGCTTTTTCATTCATTCATATAAAATACAACTCCCTCTTGCCTTGAGAAAAACCAACCAGTTAACAAAAACACTTTCTTAGGGGAAAAATAACATAAGATTGCCCAAGCTGGAAGCTGGCCCTTTCAACCCAGCTGAATTCATGCCAGCACATTTGTGAAGATGGTTAAAACTGGGGTGGAGGAGGATGGTTGCTTTTATGTTGTGCCTCAGTACCCCAGTGGACCATGGATCCTCTTGATGCCATACAGATAGCAGCCCATTCATAGTCACTCCCATCCATTTCCTGAGACAAATTCACCAATGGGAATCCAGCCAAGATGGGCAAGGGAGTTTCCTCATGCTCTCTTGACGTCAGAAGGCCACCTAAGCAACAAAAAGACCATTTGTGAGTTTTTGTTGTGTAGTTTCAGTCCTGTCCAACTCTTCATGACTCCATTTGATGTTTTTTTAGCAGAGTTACTGGAGCAGTTCGCCATTTCCTTCTCCAGCTCATTATAAAGATGAGGAAACTGAGGCAAGCAGGAGGAAGTGGCTTGTCCAAGGTCACACAGCTAGCAAGTGTCTGAGGCCAGATTTGAAGTTAGGAAGGTGAGGCTTACTAAATCCAAGGCTGCTGCTCTCTCCACCTTTCTACTGTTAGTTATATCTCTCTAATTGCACAGCCTATCTTTTTTGATCCTACATTTCTTCACTGGCACATTGCTTCTCGTATGTAATTCATTTGTGGATGTCTTTGCAACCTGCTTCTAAATCAGTTTTAATTTTTTTAAAAAGTAGGTGAGGGATAAGCAACTTCCCAGGATGCAAATGTCCAAGAAAACATTCTATGATCCATTCTGGCAAAATATCCTGAGTAGTTCAATCTTGAAAGCTTCTATGTTTAGCTAGGATTGGACAGGTTGTAGAAAATATTTCCTTTCAACTCTTCCTTTTTTGATTACTTTATTAGACCCTGAGTCAAGACGACCAAATGGCCCTGCAATTGACAGAGGAACATAGATCTAAAGTTAGAAGGAATTTCAGGTGCCATCTTGGCCAGCTCCTTATTTTAGAGATGAAGAAAGTAAGGTCCCCTTTGGAGTGGGGGAGGTGAGCAGTGCAAATTATTTGCCTGAGTTCACAAAGTGACTAAGAGGCCACATTTGAACCCAGACCCTGATTTCAGTCAGTACTATTTCTACTCTGTTCTTGTTGAGTCATTTCAGCTATATCTGACACTTCATTTGGGGTCTTCTTGGCAGAGATACTAGAATAGAAAATTGAGGCAAACAAGGTTAAGTGACTTGCCCAGGGTCACACAGATAATGTGATTTTTAAGTGCTTTTAAGCTTTATAAAATTACAAAGTATAACTATAAAGTAATGAGACTGAGGTTCAGATAAAACCAGACTGTTGATATACAAAGGAGTGTTATCTCTTTAATTCCTCACCTTGGGTAGGCATATTCATTTTCCAATGCTTCTGCTATTGCTTAGACATCTTCTGAAATTCCTCTTTAGAAAATGACTATAGAACTAGTTTATGAAAGAAACAAAAGAAACAAAGAAAGAACATTCACCAGGCACTGAGGGTTTGAGTCCTCCTTACTGCAGGAAGTAAAATAAATTTCCAAAGACATTTGTGAAATGTTTAGATCATGGAAGGCATCTTTGGAATAAGCCAACAGCCTCCACAAACGTATATTTTGAATTAGACCTAATTTGGGTGCATATTTTCTGAGATTTTTACATTTCTATTTTATTCATATAACTATACAATGACTGGTTTAACTCTACACACACACACACACACACGCGCGTGCACGCATGCACACCCATAGAATTTCATTATCATGTACTCCAGGTTCCAGTTACTCTGTGGATTTCTAGCCACTCCAAAACAAACAAACAACAAAAATCACATAACTCTTTAGCTGTTACCTCTTCACTACAAGAAGGGTAGTCAGCTTTGCCATCTCTCTTTAAACTTCGTGTACAAAAGAATTAATTTGAGTGCTTTTAATGAAGAAAGCAAGTCCTTAACACAGTACTAAAACTGAGGAAAAACTTTTTAATATTTTTTCTTAATATATAGGAATATCTGTTAGTATTAAGTCTTAGCTGAAGAATTTGCAGGAAGATTCATTACTTCCAGAGGAGCAAGCATACCACAGGGCAATCAAACATATGAGTAAAGTTCATAGACATTTATTCTGTCTTAACCTACTGTGTTTGGGGCTGAATTACAGTCCACTGTTCCAGACAACTCTCTGACATAGAGCTAGAAAGTCTCTTTTAACTTTCATCAGTTCTCATTTGCCATCCTGCATCTCTTCAACAATATGCCAGGGTTGTAGGAGATCTCAGAACATAGCTTTTCTTCAATCCTTCAAAATTCCTTTATTATCCCATGCAAATAATAGGGAGGGGAAAGACCAGAAACAAAGATATATCTCAGACCACTCCAATTTTTTGTTTAAAATTTCTGCTTTTACAGTGGCCAAATGACATGCCTCCTGGGCTTTGAGCCATTTATAACTACAAAATTATTATACAATCACATTAAACCTATAAATAAAATCTAATGGAGATAAGTGTCTGGAATTTAATGAGCACAATGAAATTTAATGGAATTTAATGTGAACTCAGAGAAAGAAAACATAAACTTCACAAATAAAAAGTTAGGAAATAACTGAACAGAAAACATAGTGACCAGAATGGACATGACATTGAATATAAGTCAGCAATGTCAGGAAGATTGATTCTGCTTTGGTTTTATTTTTAAAGGTAAATGTCATAGTATATAAATAGGAGGTGATAATATCATAATTAGAAAACTGTAGGCTCTTCATAATGCATACAAAATGTTAAGAAAAGAGAGAAATTAGAAAGAAAAAATAGTTATAATACTAGGACTTAGCCTTCATCTGGTATAGTGAAAAATGTGATAGATTTAGAGTCAAAGGATATGGGTTTAGATCCTGACTCAAAACTGGTTGTATGTGATTTTGAAGTCAATCAGCTTCATTGGGCCTCAATTTTCTCATCTGTAAAACAAAAGAGTTTGGGCTATATTAACTTTAATGCCCCTTCCAATTCTAAATCTATGAGCCCATGTTTCTGGCTAGGTTTGTGTATATAGAAGATGATGGCTAATGATTTTCTCTTTACTAAGAAAAAAAACACTGGAAGTGGGCTAAGGGTTAGGAATGCTTTATGTTTAACAAATAGGAATTGATTGAGCAGGCATTTTTTTACATATTGGAAAATAGGTGCATACAATTCCTTTTATGAGTCTGTTTTATAAGATTTAACATATAGCTAAAATGCAGAACTTAGGAAGTAGTAATTATAAAAACAACTGACAACATCGAAGGTTTCAGAAACATTTTTCATTCATTATTTCACTCGATCCTTCCAACAATTTTGTGAGTAGCGACCCAGGTATTGCTATCCCCATTTTCCAGAAGAAGAGACTGAGGCTGAGAAATATGGAATGAGTTGCCTATTTTCACATAGGCAGGATTTGAACCCAGGCTCCCCCGACTGCAGGACCAGCTCACTAGCCTCAGTCCCATATATGCCATTTACCTAATTCAGAATGAGTTCATTATATGGCTCTAAGTGTTCAATGGTGCAGACTCAGGTTCTTCCAGGATCCAGCCTTTAGGACCTGGTGAGGAGCTTGGCTGCCGCTCCAGGTTATCAGTTCAGAAGCAGCATCTTTGACCTCATTAGCTGGGGTACCTGCTGATAGCTCTAAGTATCCTCACACCCGGTTTCATTCCTTAAAAAAGTCATCAGCACACTAAGCAAAGCACTTGATCATTTGAGAGCCTGCCAGGGGACATTAACAATATTAATTAGATGACCACGTCCAGATGTCTCAGGCAATTTCTAGTGACCATGACACCCCATGGCACCTTCTCCCTGTCTTTGCTCTATAGAAAACACCAAAGTGAAAACAATTAGGCTCCATGATTAGATGGTTTGACATCCCATCTCAGATACTATTGACTTGGCACCTTCAAGGAGGCAGGGGTGGGATGGGAGGGGTGGAAGAACTTCACTTGGCACATGAGAATCCTTCCTTATTTCTGCTTTGCAAAACGTTAGCTCATAAATGGCTCTGATCCTCAGCAGAGGAGCTCTTAACAAAGAAAGCTGACTAGTTAAGCTCAATCCTTTACTATAGCTCTACTTACCAGCTCTATGCTTCAGGCCTTTGATTAATTTCTCCCTGAGTGCCAGACTAGAAGAGTATTCCCAAACTTTTCTCAGCTTATCGTCAACCTTTCTGGTACACACCTGAGGAGTGTCAGAGATAGACATTGTAGCCAGATATGCTATAATGGGAATTCCTTTCATGTATGACTTGTTCTAGACAGTCACTGAGGTCACTTCCAACTCTCAAATTCTGTGAGTCTATGATAAATCTAGAGCTAGATAAGACTTTGGAGGCAATCCAGTCCTTAATTTGACAGAAGAGAAAACCGAGGCAGGGTCAGAGACAGTATTTGAACCCAGGTCCTTTTATTCCAGGGTCAATGATCTTTCCAAATGAAATCATATATTTTTTCCAAATACTTTATTAGCTTCTGATTTACATCATTCATTTCCGCCAGAATTTTAGTTACAAATTTTCTCCCCGTTTTTCCCCTACCCACCACCCCAAAATAGCAGTCCCACAGGATATCCCCTCCTCCAATCTACTCTCTTCCATATTTTCTCCCATACCCCTTTCGACTTTTCCAGTGGATCTGATGCCCCAGTGCCTGTATATTTTATTTCCCAATTACATGTAAAATAGTATTAATAATAGTATATATATATATATATATTTGAGTATTTGATTTTAAAACTTTGAATTCCAGATTCATTCCCTTCCTCTCTTGTGTCTCACCCTTACTGGGAAGACAAGCAGTTCAGTATAGGTTGTACATGTGTGGCTAATGCAAAACAATAACATAGTAGATATATTGTAAAAGACTGACTATATTTCCCTCCCTCCTATCCCACCTCCCACTGATTTTATTCTCTACTTTGATCCTGTCCCTTTTCAAAAGTGGGTGATCCCAACTTCCCTCCCCCCCAGCCTACCTTCCCTTCTATAAACCTCCTCTCATCTCCTTCCCCCCTACTCTCCTGTAGGGTGAGATACCCTATTTAGTGTGTATTTCATTCCCTCCCCAAGCCAAATGCAATGGGAATAAGGTTGAACCATTCCCTTTTGCCTTCCTATTCTTCCCCTCCATTGTAACCATTTTCCCTTGCCTCTTCTATATGAGTTTACCCCATTCTGTCTCTCCCCATCTCCTCTCATTATATTCCTCTCTCACCTCTTAATTTCACCTTTTAAGTATCATCCCTTCCTGTTAAAATGGTCCTGTGCCCTCTATCTATGTATACCTGTAAACATATATACACACATTCACGTATGTATTCATATGCCCATATACCCTCATATATAGATATATATATATATATTTATTTATATTCCCTTCAACTACTGAGAAAAGTTTCATAAGTTACAATTATTGTTTTTCCACGTAGGAATGTTAATAGTTCAACTTTGATAAGTTCCTTATCATTTCTTTTCCCTGTTTACTTTCTCATGCTTCTTGTCAAATTTTCTATTCAACTATGTTTTTTTTTTCAGCAAAAATGCTTGAAAGTCCACTGAATGACCATATTTTCCCCTGAAACATGATACTCAGTTTTGCTGGGTAGGTGACTTTGTTTTAATCCCAGCTCCTTTGACCTCCAGAATATCATATTCCAAGCCCTTCAATCCCTCAATGTAGAAGCTTCCAGATCCTGGGTTATCCTGATTGTGTTTCCACAATATTCAAATTGTTTCATCCTGGCTGCTTGTAATATTCTCTCCTTGATCTGGGAATTTCAGAATCTGGCTGTAATATTCCTAGGCATTTTCTTTTTGGGATCTTTTTTCAGGAGGTGATTGGTGTATTGTTTCAACCTCTATTTTGCCCTCTGGTTCTAAAACATCAGGGCAGTTTTCCTTGAGAATTTCTTGGAGGATGTTTTCTAGGTTTTTTCTTTGATCATGGCTTTCAGGTAGTCCAATAATTTCGAAATTATCTCTCCTAGATCTATTTTCCAGGTCAGTGGTTTTTCCCATGAGATATTTCACATTGTCTCCTATTCTTTCATTTGTTTGGATCTGTTTAATAGCATCTTGATTTCTCATAAAGTCATTAGCTTCCATTTGCTCCAATCTAATTCTGAAGCAATGATTCTCCTCATTGAGTTTTTGAGATTCTTTTTCCATCTGGCAAATTCAACTTTTTAAGGCATTCTTCTCCTCATTGCCTTTTTGGGCCTCCTTTGTCATTTGAGTCAGTCTGTTTTTTAAGGTGTTATTTTCCTCAGTCAGGCTGTTGACTCTCATTTCATAATTTTCTTGCATTGTTCTCATTTCTCTTCCCAATTTTCCTTCCACTTCTCTTATCTGCTTCTTAAGGTCCTCTATGGCCTGTAACCAGCTCATATTTTCCTTAGAAGCTTTTGGTGCAGTTCTGACTTCACTGTCTTCCTCCTGTTCCATGCTTTGCTCCTTTTTGTCCCCAAAATAGGAGTGTAATGTTGGAATCTTCTGTCTGCTTTGTTTCCTTTGCCTGGTCATGTCACCCCTCAGTCACTTGACCCCTGGGCTTTTTGCCACAGTACGATTCTGCCACCAGACAGAGGAGCTTTCGTCCCAAACGCTGAGGTTTTCTCAGCTCCTGGAGGTATTAGATGGGTGCCCTTTCTGAGGTGCCCACATCCTCTGGCAAGCTGGACACACACCCCAGGACCTCCACCCTAGACTGCAATCCAGATCCAAGAAGGTTAAAGCAAGAGCGATTACCCCTCGGACTGGTGCTTGGTCCTGCAGGCCAGGAGCTGAAGCTGCCATGTGGCACTGGCTGGCTGTGTCGGAGTCTCAGCATCTTCTCGCCCCAGGGGCAAAAGCCACGCACTCCCACTTACTGGGTCCCAAAGTCCAGCCTGCACTGACCTCTCACTTTGTCCTTCATATCTATGTGTTGATAAATCTGCAAATGGCCATAACTGCTGCTGATCTGGAGTCCCTCTGGCCAGCGGCTGGTCAGGCCTGGCCTGGGGCTAAAGCCTCACCTGGGGCTGGGCTCGGCTCCCAGGGTGCTGCGCTGGCCAATTCCTGCTGCCCAGCTGTCCTCAGCGGGAGGTTAGCTTCTCCGTGTCATTTTATGGGTTCTGCAGCTCCAAAGTTTGTTTAGAGTCCCCTTTTTACATGGATTGGGGAAGGTAGAAGCTGGAACAGCGGGGCGGTCCTGCTTCTACTCTGCCATCTTGACTCCCATGAAATCATATATTTAAAATTTTTTAAAAATTTAAAATATCATAGAAATGCCAGGATAGCTAGGTGGTACAGTGGATAAAGCACTAGAGTCAGGAAGTTCTGAGTCCAAATTAGGCCTTAAATGCCTACTGTATGATTCTTGGCAAATCACTTAACCCTTGTTTGCTTCTGTTCTTCATCTGTAAAATGGGGTCACAATAGAGAAGGAAATGGCAAACCGATCCAGTATCTGCCAAGAAAACCCCATGGGTGATGACAGACATGACTGAACAACAAAGGAGCAATGGAAATACTAGCTGTTACTGTTCTGGAACATTATTTATAGCATGCTAAAACATTTCAAAATATGGTCATAAACTAACGTATACATTTATAACATTTTAAGCAGTAGCTAGCATTTCTGTTGTACTTTGAAGTTTTCAAGGTTTTTTACATATATGATTTCACTTGATCCTCACAACAACCCTGAGTTATAGGTACTATGATTATCTCTATTTCATAGATGGGGAAACTGAGGCTGACACACAAGGTCACACAGCTAGAATGTGTCTGAGGCAAACTCACGTCTTCTTGACTCCAAATCCCATATTCTATACACTGCCACATAGCCAATTCATCTCATACTCTCCCTGATGATTGTGGTCATTCTTGTTTAAATATCTCAAAGAATAAAGACTCCAAAACTTTCCTCCTTGAGAATTTCTTGCTTCCATAAATCAACTTCTTTGACAAATGGTGACTACAGCAGTAAAAGCAAATGCCACTGGTACCGAGGGACTTTTTCTGACCCTGTCTTTGGTTTCGTTCCCAGACATACCTTCTAATCTGTCTACCCAATAGCTGTTGGATATCAGACACAGAATTCAAATCTAGGTATCTCAACCTCAACTTCCACCTTCTTCCCACCATACCATACTGGTTCTCTTTCCTGAATTTGGCACTCCTCTGCTTCCTTATCAACTTCTTGTCTTCTTCCCAATCCTATAGATTGTATAATCCCCAAGGATCTACATGACTTCTTATCCTCTTTTTATAATCTCTCCAGGGAAGGTCTCACGTCTTACCAAAGATTCAAGGATCATCTCTAGGCAAATGACTCTTTACATGCAGCTTCCTCATTAATTCAGAGCTCTATGTATGTCCTTGGCACTGCCAATGAGTCAATCCCCCTTCTCTTCATGATGGATGCCTTACAGACTATCATTTAGAAGAGAGATAGGAGTAATTTTGTTTGGTCTCAGAGAACAGAAATAGGAGTCATGGGTAGAAGCTACAAAGAAGTAAATAGAAGCATGATGTGAGGAAAACTGGAAGAATTCATTCCATCCAAAAGTGCAACAAGCTGCCTCAGCAGGGGGCTGGTTACCTGTCACTTGACAAAAATAACAAAATATCTAACGTTCATAGAGTGCTTTAAGGTTTGCAAAGCACTAATATCTTGTTTAGTCATCACAACAACCCCATGAATTAGGGCTTATTATCTTCGGCATTGTACAGTTGAGTAAACCAAAGCGAGATGTTAAGTGACTTGCCCCAAGTCACAGAGACCTAATAATTTACATAGGTCATGTGAGCAACAAAGCAGCAGATTAGACATTTTCTTCAAAACTCACAAACTCTCCAAAACAGAAATTATTCCCTAAAAGTAGGGCAACTTCAGCTCTTTTGATGTTCTAGCAGGTATTAAAAAAAACAATTTTTTTAAAATTGCCTCAAAGCCAGGAACTGGTGCTCACTGACCCTGCTTGCATTTAGTACCCCTCCATTCCCTCTCATGCTACCAGCAGCAAGGCTACCCTAGCAGACCTAAGGACAGGCTTATATCAGAACCCATCTCTGTGACCCAGGCCCCTGGCCCTCTTTCTGGTGGTATGGAGACCCCAGCTCTAGGCTGTGGAAATTTTCTTGTGATTTTAAAACCAGTTTGACCATAGCCCTTTAGGAACAAAAGTCTGCCAGAGCCTGTGACCAGGAAGCATAGGTGCCAGGGAAATTGTCCTCTGTCGGTGCCAAAGAAAATAGGTTCTGAACTGGCAGTGCCAGGCCAGAGAACTGAGGAACAAAGGAAGTGGGACAGGTCACCCACACAGGACACAGTGAATGTGAAAAGCAGTGTAACATGACACCAAGCCTGAGGAAAGAGCATGGGATCCAGCTAGGGATGGTTCTGGTTCCCTAAAGTCACTTGGGGAAAAGATCCAGGCATGTGAACCATGAAATGCTCATCTTGGGAAAAGGTTGAGAGATTTTGAGATCCAGTCCCTAAGGAAACCACAATCAGTAGGGAAGGTGTTAAAAAGTGAATGATAAGGAAAAGGGGTTGGGGGGAGTCACAATGTCCCATTCAAAGACTTTATGAAGAAAACTGAAACAGTGAAACACCAAAAAAAAAAAAAACCCACAGTAACAACCAGAAGAAACATGACCTCCAAATTTAGTACACAAATTTAGGTAACTATCAATCAATACTTCAAAATTAAGGAAAATGATGAAACACTTGATGAGATGGAGCACTCTGGAATTTGACAACAGGGAATCATAACAAACTGTTCCTGAGTAGTTTAAAAGAGAAAAGAGAATTCTGAGTAAAAAAACTTATCTTCTACACAACAAAAACAATGACCAGCATACAGAGCTATTAAACCCAGGTCTTACTAACTCTGAATAGCTAGGTGGTACAGTAGAAAGTGCCTGGCTTGGACAAATCTGACCTCAGATACTAACTAGTTGTGTGACCCAGAGCAAGTCACTTAACCCTGTGTTTGCCTCAGTTTCCCCATCTGCAAAATGAGCTGGAGAAGGAAATGGCAAACCACTCCAGTATCTCTGCCAAGAAAACCCCAAATGAGGTTACAAAGAGTTGCACATGACTGAAAAATAACTGAACAACAACAATTTCTACTTTTTAACTTTAAGGTCAAAACTCAGAGAAACACAATGATCCTTATTGGCCAGAAACTTTGGTGCTATGAGATTGTGGCACCTGGAAGATAATACAGAGGAAAGACTTTCCACTCTTGGAACAGTGAGAAAGGTGACTATAGCTGGGAAAAGGTTCCCATCTTGAAGCAGAGATGGGTCAGAATGTGAAGAGGACTCAGAGGTACTAAGACTGCCCACTCTTGTGCATGCCAGGAGGCTGGTGAGTTGGTGAAAGTGATTCCCTTATCTTCACCACTTTCCTTTGTTTCTAGTTGGCAATCCTAAGAAAAGGAGCAGACTCTTCTTCCTCTACTTCTTTCCAATAAGCCCCTGGAGAATGTGGTCCATATTTCCCCTGGATAACCCCCAATAAAAAAATTTAGGAGGGCAGCTTAAGATAAAGCCAGCAGATGGCTGGTGGGAAATGTCTTAAATAAGAATATGTGATCTAATTCTTTTGTACTTAATTTAAATAAACAATAAACATATCACAGCATACTAAATCTCAGCATCAGTAATTGTAATGAACAGTGAACTGAGACAGGAGAACCCAGATGCGTGAGGGTTCATAAGCTAATTACAGACAGTGGGTTTAATGTTTTGAAAAATATTCCATGTCCATAGCTGGGCTAATTTCAGATCCAGTCAGCAATGGGTTAATCCAAACTTTCAGGCAGCATGAGTTTGCAATAGACATTTGGAGCGTGAGCAGTGAGCCGTTTCAGTGACCATTAGGGATACTGCAGCCTTTTGGGAATGGCTGTTTCCTGTAGATGCTATAGAGAGGTGTCTTAACTTTTTTTTTTGTATTGTGGATCTTTTCACAGTCAGGGGAAGCCTATAGACCCCTTCTCAGAATGAGGTTTTTAAATGAACCAAAAAAAAAAAATACATAAGATTGCAAAAGAAGCAGAAAGTTAGTGAAAATAAAAACATATATATTTCCAATCAAGATTCATGGGTCCACTAAAATCAATCCACAGGACTGGGGACTGGGGAGGGGGGCTGTCTCAGAATGTCAAGTTCAGAAGTTCTGCTATAGAGAGCAATTGACAGCACCTAGGCTGTTAGCACTTAGTAGAACACCATCTGGTGGGCAATTTAGACCTTGCACTCCCTTCCTGCTTAATAAATATAAGGATATATTGTTCTGAAGTATGAGGAAGCCTGACACCATTTGAACAAAGGGCCCCAGGTGGGGGCCAGTGCTACATATCATAACAGCATACATATAATAACCTTTCCAATTAAGACAGCTTTTCTCCTCTTCTGCTTCCCTCTTTTCCTCCCCTCTTTATTCCTTCTCTCCCTCTCTCCTTTCTCTTTCTTGCTCTCTACTTTTCCTTCCTTATTTCTCTTTTCCTTTTTCTTTCTTTCTTCCTTCTTTTCCCCTTCCTTCTTTCTTTCTTTCTCTTATTTTCCCTTCCTTCCTTTTTTCCTTCCTTCCTTCTTCTCTTCTTTCCTTCAACAGAATGAAACTGTAGCTGTGATTTTATTCATGTAGGAAGCCTCCAGTGTGAAACCACGTTCCACCAATAAAAATCGACAGTTTATTTCTAAATTCTAGCCTTTGAGAGTTGGGTAGTGAGAGGACAAGCCCAAGGTCACAGGGACAGTACATGTCAGAGGCAGGACTTGAGCATATCTTCCTGACTCCAAAGCAGAACTTTCTGTGTACTGCACCCTCCCAACTCTAAATACCTATAAGAAAAGGACAAAAAAAAGAAATATGATCCAAATGTTTAAATTTCAGCCAGATCAGCAATGTGTGACTACAGATAGAGATCTGTACTAATTAACATAATAATTTCCATTGGTTTCCTTTCCTTAGTCTTCATAGAAAATCTGGGGGAGGAGACCCCTATGTTCTACTACTTAGAATACATTTGCTTTTCCATACTTATCAATATACAACAATTTCTGGGAATTAGGGATGGAATAAAGATGATAAGAAGAATGATAATCATTTTATCACTTCCCTAATTATCATGTACCAGTAAATTAAATTTTAGCTCATAAGCCAATTTCAGGCTCAACCTCCACCCTCCTAAAGCTAATTTAATGATTGCATTAAAAAATGAAGATGTATTCAAATTAAAATACCCAAAAGGTAGAAAGAGGAGGGAAGCAAGAAACTTTCCCTAGTCCTTGTGATGCATCAGTAATTTCTCCACCAGACAGCATTCTCTCTAACCGGCCATGGCACTCAAAGATGAAATAGAAATTTCTATATCAAACAGGAACACAAAAGAGGGCTGACCTTTGATCAAATGCTCGTTTGTAGTTTTGACAAGGAAATTTGCATGAAAAAAAAAATGTGTGCTGGACACTTACATGAAAAGTTAAGTTCTAGCAATGTAAAAGAGGCAAGAGGTCAGACTTCTTTAATAGCCTGTCAGATAAAAGCTGGATTCTCTCTGCTGTGCTCTTGGGAAGTTTTTCCATCTGAAGAGGGTTTTAAGGAGGACAAATGAAGCGTTTGTTCAATGGAAATGACATTCCATCTTTTCAAGTCAGAGTCTGAGCTAATAATGTTTTATCTCTCACATGAAAGAGTGGAAAAAAGAAACAACAAATAATAATAATAATAATAAAAATCCTCAGCAGTCAAAATTGCCTTCTATTAGATCTAAGCCCATCTCTAGAATGCTAACTATCCATCTTTTCCATTCCTAGAACTATAAAATGTCATCAGGATGGAAATGACAGTCTTTAAATTGTATGTTTTAAAGGCTTTTTATATTAGATTAGTCATTTAGATTTTATGAATGTGTATGGAAATATGTATTCATAAAAACAGAGGAAATTGAATGATTTCTTTCTCTTGTCTAGAGCATCTATCTGCAGGTTAGACACTGTCCAAAGTAAAATTCAAAATCTACAAGCTCATAAAGCAGAATTGATCATATGATATTATATATAAATATATAAATTATACATTATAATATGATACACAATATAACATTATGTTGCATATAATATATTGCAAAATATATAATTTAGGTGTATAATATATTATATCATCATATATAAATTATAGATTATAATATTATATAATATTAATATATAATCATACTATATCACATATAAATTGTTATATCATATATAATATATAATCAATTCTGTTTTATTTTGTAGATTTTGAATAAAAATCTCTTAAAGATATTGGAGAGACGGAGACAGACCCAAAGATAGGGCATTCAGCAGCACACCCCATTGGAAGATCAGTCTTCTGTAGCGAGTTCCCAACTCTTACTTCTTGTTTACTTCTTAGGAAGTGAAGAAAACACTAAAATGGAAAACTGAGAATTCAGCTGTTTCTGCTTTTACGCTGACATTTGATAGGAGAACAGAATGAGAGCAGGGAGGAAAGGCAGAATCTGACTAATCCATTCCCATAGCAGTGAACATGACCCACCCTTCACCTGCTGCTCAAGACCTTTGTCTTATATTCTATAAAAAGAAGGAGAAGAAAAGGAGGATGGATCTTCTGTCTTCAGCATTCTTGAGTCCCTGTCATTGACTGACTGAAGTGTGCACCGACATCAGACCAGTCAGTGACAGGGTAACAGGCATCTTAAAATTAGTTCTTATTTAACCAGTAGTTGGCCACTAATCCAACATCTGAATTAGAATCTGAGATGTATCAGGAAGAAATTAGAAACATCTAGAACAGGTAACCTCAGGACTCTACAAGACCCCAGATACTTTGCAGAAAAAATTCATGAGGGCAAAGAGGAAAAATTACTTCCTGCTACTGGGATCCATGCATGACCTTGGAGCCCACTCTCACCAGGGACTTTGTGTATGGGGAGACCTTGTATAATCTGTTCTTACTATATATTACATCAATAAATATTCCTTTCCAAAAGTTAATTAGCTCTGAATAGTTAACCTGCTTCATTTTTCCAACCTGGGTCCATTCACTCCTCCCCAAGCAGCCTGGTGACCCTCAGTTCCTGGGGCTCACTATACTGTTTTTAGAATTAGTATGGATACCCAGTTGGCTCATTCCTACAGCAGCTTGGAACTCCTGAATTCAAGGCATCTACCAGCCTCCACCTCTCCAGCATCAAGGACCACAATTGATGGTCAACTGGGGAATATACCAGAGGACGGTTTGTAAACGACATTAAAACCTTCAACCCTTTGAAGCTATCCCCTAGAAACTTAAGGGGAGAAATAGCTCCCCTCTGGGGACCCAACCTACCTTTACAAATGGGGGGGTGCTACTCCCATATGAATTCATTCAGGGTGTTATAAGCAGGTCCAGGAGAACACATTACACAATGAGCACAATCATGTAAAAGCAAACAGAATTGAGAGACCTCAGAACTTAAATCCATGCCACATTCAATGATGATTTCAGAGGATTGATGATCCACCTTGACTATTGCCTCTCGGAAAAAAAAAGTGGTGGACTACAGGTGTGGAATAAGACATACATTTCAAGACTTTTTTGTTTGATTTTGCTTGACTATTACAAGGAAGGATTACTTGTTACAAGGAAGGATTCAATTAGAGAGATTGGGGAGTCTTTGAAATTGATAGTTATGTAAAAATAAAAGAGGATCAAGAGAATATTTGACAATAAGGATAAGAAATAGAGCAGAATTTCTGTTGAGTTAGGCTGACTCATTTTCTGATGCACCGTTGATTGTTTTAAGGAGGATGAAGAAATAGTAATCCAGGTGAGGCTTCATTATGCAATGAGATGTTGAAAAACTGAATCAAGACCCTGAATGTTCTAGCTTCACTAAGGTATTCTTTATCCTGAAGCTGTTGAGAAAGAACCAGACAGACAAATGAACTGCAATCCAATTTGTGGGTGCCAGAGCCAGACTCTTTCTCTGAGCTTAGTGATTTAAGAAGATAAAGAATGAATTGGGTTGTGGCAAAGTAACCAGAGAGAGGTATGAGATTGGGTATTAGTTATGGTTGGAATATTCCAGAAATAGATAATATGTTGGCTTTTTTTAGATGGAATCTCCCTATCTTGTCCAAGATGGAAGAACAGAAGCCACCCATGGGTCCAATCCCAATACTGGTTAGCATTAAACTCTAACCTGCTTCATTTTTCCAACCTGGGTCCATTCATTCCTCCCCAAGCAGCCTGGTGACCCTCAGTTCCTGGGGCTCACTATACTGTTTTTAGAATTAGTATGGATACCCAGTTGGCTCATTCCTACAGCAGCTTGGAACTCCTGAATTCAAGGCATCTACCAGCCTCCACCTCTCCAGCATCAAGGACCACAGGTATGTACTACCATACCCAGAAACAAGTAGCATATTAGTAGAATATAGTGCCACGAGGGAGAGAAAATTGTTGAGTCCTTCAGGGCCACAAGTCTATGTCCAGCCTATATACTGCCCTTTGAAGTAACGTCAAGTGCTCTCATAATACAACAAACTGAGCCCAGGCCTAAGGTGCTCATTTCACAGTTGCTGGTGTCACTTTGTTCTTGTGTGGCTTTCCCAATGTGTCCTGTTATGTGTCCTGCCAAGAGCTCATATCTTGACTTTGCTATAAGCTGCCTGAAGTTTGGAGTGCAGATAGTATCAGAGACTGGGCAATGGTAACCACAAGGTTCCCCACCCACCCAACCCCCAATGAGTTGCATCCTTGACAACATCTTATAACCATCCTCTATTCTCTTAGGTATACCTATTTCAGAGACCAAAGGGTCACGGCACTTTGGAACTCTTGGACCCCAATGGTAAGATCCCTTTGAATGTTCAAATTATTGCTTCACTGTCCTTCTGATGAGTAGCTGGCTGGTGGCATTCGCTTATAATACAGTCTTCACCCAGCGTGGCCAGGTACCCACCATGTTCCTAGGTCTCACTGCATTGTATCCACATAAGGGGACATGGTGGCCCCAACCAGGTCCTCTCTGTGGGGTCTTTCCTATGTCCATATTTTAAGAAAAGTTGTTTTGCATAGGGCAGGGAAACTTGATGTGGAATTAGGCCTGTAATATGGATAGTCACTCAGACCTATATCCTACACAACTCTTACCACATTATCATTTAATAAATCAATTAATCAATCAATAAAAATTGATTAAGTATAACTATTTGCCAGTCACTGTGCATATTTAGCTTGAATAATGGCCTCTCTGTATTTCACTGTCTCATTACTGAGCAAGTTTGAAAGGATTCACAGAACACTCTAATTTCCAACTTTTACTTTAAATGAAGTTGTTTTGGTTTTTTTTCCCATTACATAGTTCCTATTTAACATTGGTCATACCAAGTTCATGTCCAGATGTGGCATCACTGCCAGATGAGTCTTTGCCTCAATTTCTGCTGGTCTGAAGTCCCAAAGGCCTGCTGCATTGACTAGACTAGAGAACTTAGACTCTGTAATGCCAGGGTGTTGGTCAGAGGCTCCAATCATCTTTGCTTAATGTGGAAAAGAACATATACAGAAGTTAAAGACCAAATCCCTTTTGCAGGACCATATAACCTCAGAAAGGAGAAATTCCCGTGGTGTCTCCTGTGTATTGTCTCTCACTGTATTCCATGAGTGAAAGAGTCATGGAATGAGATCAAGAGTCAAAAATTCACTTTCGTGGCAAAAATTTGTAGTGTAGAGGAAAGAATGCTATATTTGCTGCAGACCTGGATTTAAATCTCAGCTCTGGCACTCACTGCCTGGGCAATCTTGGGCACGTCATTTGATCTCTTCAGGCCTTGTTCTGCTCATTTGAAAATTTAAGGGAATAAGACTAGGTGACCTCTACGATCACTTCCAGATCCTTAATTGATTGTTTTCTTGGTCCAGCGAAGGGAACAGACATTTATTATATCGTCCATTGAAGGCTTTGCTAAGTAAGACCTCTCACATGCAATTTTAGGAAGGTCCTTAAAAGAATTGCTATTTAATTACTAATTAAAAGAATTACTAGTTTACCTACTGCTTGATTGGACCAAAATTGATCATATCTTTATAAAGCTCTATATTGCCTCTCAATAGCTAAAATGAAAAAAAAAACTCTTAAATATCCATTCTTTCAATATCTAATTTGTAGTAATTTAATGTTGTTGTCATTGAGTCATTTCAGTAGGGTCTAACTCTTCTTAACCCCATTTGGGGCTTCCTTGAGAATGATACTAGAGTGGTTTACCATTTCCTTTTCCAGCTCATTTTATAGATAAGGAACAGAGGCAAACAGTTTCTTGCTCAGGATATACCACTAGTAAGTATCTAAGGCTGGATCTGAACTCAGGTCTTCCTGACTCCTGGTGTGGTGCTCTATCCACTGGGCCACCCAGCTGTACATTTAATTTAAAGACTCTCTATTAAATAGTGCAGAGGATGTCTGAGCCATCTTCCCCAAGCAGACGTAAATGCCAAAGAGCCTCAGAACTAAAGGCTAAAGACGTGTCTGATCAGTCATGGGGCATGGAGAGATAAATTCGGTGATATCTTGGTGTTGCCATCCTTCATCAGAACAGCCAAAGTAGTTCCAATATAATTTCCCTAATTTGGGGACCAGTTGGGTCCAGCATATGTTATAAACCAAATCCAATTTGCTCAGCCCATATAGGCACAATCTTGCATAAAGAAAATTTTTAAGGAGCTATCCATCTCTATTCCAATAAACACACAGTTTGTATGTGCTTGTGAAAGGAATCAGTAAGGAGAAAGGAAATGCAGTGTTTTTGTTAGTGATAATTGATGCCTTTCCAACAGTTGAAGTAGCAAAATCCTTCCAGAGCCCACTACCAAAAAAGGCAAGACAGTATTCTAACTTCTATGCAGAGTACACATTGCAATCCATGAGCAATAGGTTTTTTTGTCTCCATATATTGTTAAATTTTGGAACATCTTAGTTGCTGTGTCCGTATTTATTACAGGCAAACCATTAGGTACTGCAAAAGTGATGAATTGTGGAACTCATTGGGAAATTAATGCCTTTTGGGGAGAAATGATGTGCTGAACCACAGGCTAAAGCAAAAATAAAGAAACTGGAAATAACATGAATACTCAAAATGTTTGGGAGCTATTGATAAAGAAAATGCCACAAGACAAAAATAAAGTATTTTGGAGTTTGCAAAATGCTTTATGAACATTGTCTCATAATGACCCTGTGAGGCAGGTATGGGGATGCAGTGCAAAGAGATGTGTTTGGACACACTCTGCACAAACAGTAGCTCTACTTCCTTTCTGCATGACCATGAGGAAGTCCTTCAGCCTCCCTGGGGCTCAGTTTCCTCATTTGTAAAATGAGCAGGTTGGACTAGGTGATCTGGGAGACACTCTCCCAGTTCTATATCTATGAACCCGTTTTATAGATAAGGAAGTGAAGGCTCCCAGTGTCTGTTCCAATGACTTGTCCACAGTCACACAGCTAGTGAGTATCTAATGTGGGATTTCAACTCTGCTTCAAGGCTTGTACTCAATCGACTATATCATAACACCTTTCAGAAAAAAGTACCTTACTTAGACTAAATGTTTAGGATAATAAATATATATCAACTTTAGAGTTTATCCAATAATTAATGTCTTGGAAGAAGAATGCCCTAGAGTAGAAATAAACAAATAAGGAATACTAAGTTTCATTGTTTAGAACTTCCTTCCTGACCCTCAGGAAGTGAAAGTTTCTTGGAAGAATGAGCTGATAAAGCTAAAGGTTTTTGGTTTGTTTTTTTTTTTACTCTCTTTGAAAGCAAAACAGAAAGTAGATGACCTGAATGACTTTGGGAAGGAAGAGTGAATAATAAACCAAGTCATGGCATCCAAAGTTACAAGAAAATAGGAGGCAGTCCTTTTGAAGTGCATGGCAAAAATACAATAGGCTGACAGGGTTATAAAAATCAGGGTACCCCGAGCCCTTTTATTCTGGCTTCTTGTGGAAGTCTGCAAACAGCTGAAGTAGGAACCTGAGGAGATTTACAAACCAGCAAGTCTAGGTCGAGCTTCTGAAAGTGATAAATGAAAAATAACAGTAATGCTAGTCCTTACATTCATGCATGCACGTACACATGCACATACATAACACACATACACATGTGCATTGTGTACACACATACATTATACACATATATGCACCTATGTGTTTGTATGGACACACACATATATACACATATGCATATTTGCCTGTGTATATTGCTTATTTTTATTTGTAGGTTTGCATGTATTATGTATATGTGTGTATGTATATTAAAGGAAGTATCAGACTCACATGAGCTTTGAGGCTGTTTTGCTAAGCCTAGCAATGGTAAATGGGTTAGAGGGCACCATCTGTGATATGCCATGCCCTCAGCACAAGGGGTTAAGTAGCTCTGACACCAGCAGTTGCCCCTTTCTGTGCTTCTAACTTAAGATCTATTAGAGTGCTCTAATTATAGAACAGAATGCTAATGCTTAAAAATCCAGCTGTTCAGGTTTTTAGAACGGAAGCTATTCAGATTGGAACACAAGAGTCTCCTTATGTAAGCAAAATGAACAAGGAGCTAAAGGCAGTTTCAAGTTAGGAAACAGCGTCTGCTGCAGAGAAAAGAGAAGCATGTTGATATCTCAGATTCTACTTTTTCTGCCTAAACCTCCAGTACTCTACTCTCTGCTCCCTTGTAGGAAGGAGTGCCGTGTTTACAAGTGGCCATGTTTAGTTAAAACACTTGGCCGTAAACAGCAATGCAACCAATTACACTTGCTTAGTACCACTCGGCTTAAATGAGTTGGTGACCTCATTAATGAAGATGTCTTCTCCAGCGGTGAGGATCATAACTCATTCATCCCTATCCATCCAGGTCTTCTGGTTCCAGGTTCATCGTAGAATGTCTACCCAACATCATGAGAATTCTTCGATTTCTCTTGATATCATAAGGATATCAGTGAAAAATACAAGCTGTAGCACTTGATCTCACTGTGTGACCAAGCATATCAAATGATAATGGAATCATAGACCTAGGGCTGGAAGGAACCCTAATCCAACCCCTTCATTTTACCAAGGAAACCAAGGAAGCTGACACAGCATCACATAGGTGGTAAATGACGCAATGGGGATTTGAACCCAGGTCTTGTAACTCCATACCCACTTTCCTCTGCATCATGGAGGTTATAAAACATGGAGGTGTGGAGGTTATAAAATAAATGTATGCTCAAAGATGGATCCATTTACATGTAAATCAATTAATTCCAGTGCATAATGTATCATAACTTTTCAGCAACTCTTCCTGTCTTCATCAGAATACCTTGGCTGTCCATTTTCTTTTCCTCTTATGTGGCTATATTGTGGCTTCTGTTTTTCTGCTTTTTTCAATCTACATTATTCAATAAAGGCCCTTCCAGGTTTCTCTGTATTTGTCATATTTGCCAGGCACAATTGCATTATAGTATTCCATTGCATTAACATCCCACAGTCTAGCCATTATCATATTATAGGACATTGAAATTGCCTCCAGTTTTTTCATTTGTGATTTTTTTTACAATTATATGTAATACTTCCATGAAAATCTTTGAATAGAACATTCCACTGACAATATTTCCATCAATTTCTCTGAATGACACATCTGTAGACTCCATCTTTTTTGCCTCTGAAATCTGGGAACATGAAATTTTTATATGCTTTTAGCCAAGTGGATTTAGAAATAGCAACAGATATATTTGCAAAATGGATTTTAAATATGGTGTAGCCCCCAAGGGACTTGTGCTTTGTAATTTATTATTTGGGCCTATTTGTAACCTTGACTACAAAATCATAGGTGCTGGGCAAAAACCCAAGTAGGGACTTTGAATTCTATTCCAGGGCATTCTCATTATTTTTCTTCGTAAACCCTCCCCAACTCCTAACTTTCCTTTCTACAGAAAGGGAGGGAAGGAGGGAAGGAAGGAAGGAAGGAAGGAAGGAAGGAAGGAAGGAAGGAAGGGAAAAAGGAAGAAAGGAAGGAGGGAAGAAGGGAGGAAATGAAGGAAGGAGAGGAGAGAAGACAAGTTCTCTTCAAGAACAGATGAGCAAAAAAGAAAAAGAAGGTGACAGAGTGAAGACAGAAAGAATGGGGAAGATTACTTTGCAACATACCCTTTCATCTATAAATAAATGAATGGAAAGCTTTTATTAAGTACTTACTATGCTCCAGGCACTGTGACAAATACTGGGGATAACAAATGCGAGCTAGCAAGACAGTCCTTGCCCTCAAAGAGCTTATAAAGGAGACACTTTATAGAGGAGCACCGACCAGGGAAAGCTGTCTTGGACATGAGTATTGGAGTCAAAAGGCAAATGATAGGCACGTCCTTTCCAGGAATAGAAGTGTTAATACAATTACTATTCTTAGAGGCAACATTGGAAGGGGAACAGGAGCCAATGTATCTGATGAGGACCAAAATAGTAAGGTGGGTCAGAGACTGGGATAAGACGTGGTGAATTCTCATGTAGAAAGGCTTGCGGGATGTTAGCTGGAACTCGGACACCACAGAATCCAGGAGGTGAAGAAAAGGAAGGAGACAATTCTAAATACAGGGACCAGTCAGTGACCATGCCCAGACGTGGGATACAGTGTTTCCTTGGGTGGAACAGCAAGGCCAGTGTCTCTGCATCCCAGAGCATGTGGAGGGGAGTGTGATGTAAGAAGATTGGAAAGATGAGAAGCAGCAGGTGATGGGGTCGGGGAGCTTGAATCCCAATTCCAAAGAGGAGGTCGGGGAACAGGCAGCATAGCATGGGCATGACCAGGGACAAATCAATAAAACCCTTATTCAAAACAACCTTTGGCTCTAAGACTTTCTTCCTTTTCTTAAACTGATTAAACTGTTATTTTTCTGCTTGCATGTTGCATCTCCCAGTAGACTGTAATCTCTTTGAGGTCAGGGACAAGTTTTAGATTTTACCCTTTCTCTCCCTCCCCCATTGCTTGGCACATTTATTCAATCATTTTTCAGTCATGTCCAACTTCTCATCATCCATTTGGAGTCGTTTGCCATTTCCTTCTCCAGCTCATTTTACAGATGAGGAAATTGAGGCAAACAGGGTGAAGCCACTTGCCCAGGGTCACACATCTAGGAAGTGTCTGAGGTCAGATTGGACTCAGGATGAGGAGTCTTCATGACTCCAAACCTGGTCCTCATTCTACTGCACCATCAAGCTGCCCTTACGTGCCTACCACTCTGATGCTTGATTCAGGTTTGTCAATTTTAACTTATTGAATTTCCATACACATATAAACAGAGAAGACTTTTAGGTCCCTGTGTGTCTAAGGTGGGCACAGTGAAGAATGTAAATCATCAAACAAGGGTGTGATAGATCCCTTGGTCTTGTGTTAGAGACACGTGTCCTCCCAGAGCGTGGCTGGTCCTTGTAACAGACTGGCCACGATTTAGGGGGTTGGTTAGAAGACACCCATGGCTATGAAACCATTCACACAGCTGCTGTCTGTCCTCTATTTCGATCGTGCTGGTGTTCCTTCTTTTCCCTAGTCCCATGTTGGAGGGAGGGGGAGGGAGGCTGATTGCTGCCTCCTCTGTCTGTTCTGTCATAAGCCAGCAGCCATGGTGGGCTCATATGCCCAAAGCATGGGCTTTGGATCTCTCGAGTTCTGATCTGCGTCATCAATATTAGCTTCAGTCACTTTTAACCAAGCCCCTGGATCAGACCTAAAAACAGAATGAATTGTGCCTATTGATGGAATGCCAGACTAAACCCAAATACCATTTCTTGACTTAATCATGAAAAAAACAAAAGTTTGTTTTCCCCTAAGAGGAAAAAAAAGAAGAAGAAACGTTAATAAAACAGGTCCCCCTAGAAAGAAACCTACATGGAACATCCCACTGAACCAGAGAAATGGAGCAAAAACTAACATCTCTGTAATGACCTAACTGAATCCACACAGAGGCAGTTGTGATCTGAATTGTAGAATCTGGACCTGGGAGGGATCTTGAAACCAAATCACCTGGTCCCAAGTTTTTATTTCATAAATCCAGGTCCACCAAGGTGGAATAACAGACCTGAGGCCCAGGGAGTTGAGCAGATCTAAATGAGACAAAAAACAAAGTCTCAGGGTTCAATACGATAAAGTGGGAAGGATGAAAGCTTGGATGAAGGAGGATCTGGAGGGGAATCCCTCCACTCTTCTACTTAATACGCATGTGACCCTTTAGACAAGGCTCTTCTGGATCTCCCCAGGTGGCACTGGCCTATTGGGATTTCTTTGTGTATACTTCTCTGTCCACAACATGTTGTTCTACATACACACACACACATACACTCACACACACACACACACACACACACACACACACACACACACACCAGTTGAATGTAAACCCCTTGAAGGCAAGGGCTGTCTTTGTATCTCCACCAACAGCTTCTGGCCCATAGTGGGTAGGCACTGGAATGCCTATTGAATTCGACGGAATTCAATGGAATTAGCCTCTTCAGGCTTCAGTCATCATTTCCTCATCTGTAAAATGAGGGAGTTAGATTTACAATGGCCTCTGAAATCCCCACATTCTCCTATTTTCTAAGATGGTCTTGAAATTCTCATCCAGGTCACAGGGCTTGGATCCAAGACCTAGAACTGGAGGGAACTTCAGAGGCAATCTAGTCCAACGTCTTCATGCCCTGATGAGGTTCATTTATGTAGGCAGTTGTTGTTTAGTCATTTTCCAGTCATGTCTGAATGTTCATGACCCTTTCTGGAGTCGTAGTAAAAGATTCTGGAGAGCTTTGCCATTTTCTTCTCCAGTTCATTTTACAGTTGAGGAAACTGAGGCCAGCAGGGTTAAGTGACTCACTCAAGTCACTTAAGTCACAGAGCCAGTATCTGAGGCCAGATCTGAACTCATGAAGATGAGTCTTCCTGACTCCAGGCCCATCACTCTATCTGCTAAACCCTCTCAATGTCCCTATTCATGTAAGAAGTAAATCTAAATATATAATTTATCCCTCCAATTTCTCCTCATTGTCACACCAAGTTTCTTCTGACTTTAAAGCAATCAATCAAACAAACATTGATTAAGTGCCCGAAGCTGTTCAAAGTGCTCAACTACCCAGACAAGAAGGTTCCACTCCTGCTCTCAAGGAGCTTTCATCCTCACACGTTTGAGGAGCTGAGGCTTTTTTACCTGGTAAAGAAGCACAACAAATTTAGGTCCCTGAACTATTATTTCCCTTTAATTGAATTAGAACATATAGCTGATTATGAATTATTAATGTTATCAATAATTGTCAATGTTTAGATAATTAAGATATAACTATATGATAAATAAATAATTATATGGTTCAATTTTTTGTTAAGAATAATAATTATGAATGATGATAATAATAATAATAATGCAGGACCTGTCATTCCCAGTTGCCCCAAGGAAGAAATCAAAAGCAGATGTCACATTGAATTTGAGTCCACATTAGAGAAAGCTTATTGATGAAAGATAATGATACACAGAGGACCTGCTGGTATTAGGCCCCTGGAAGAGGAGAAAAAAAATCAATCGATTGGTTGTGAAGGCTTTGGTGAAGCCATCCCTACCTATGTAGGGTCATCCTTTAAAGCAATGTTGCCTAGGAAGGAGAGTGAGTTCCAGAGGGAATCTCGTTCTGAGAAAGGTCATTATGAATGATACATTATTATGGATATTGCAAAGGCTTATTATCTGAAACTCTTTAATTTCATCTGGCATAGTATCTCATTGCCAGCTTGGCTGAAAAATGGAAATCTGCTGCAACAGCTGTCGCTGCTGCTGTTTGTTTCTGAAATATCAACACCTGGCGTCCCCCAGTTGTGATCACAAAACAAGGCATTATTGCTTTGACAAAAAGGACAGAGCGTGACAATGGGAGACACACGTGACCTTGGCTGACAAATAACTTGTGTCAGATTCCCTGGAGATCAATCTGCTCCAGGCCTGTTTGGGAGAGGCTCTGCATATGGGCCCCTGCCCAGCTGCTGGCTCTATGTGAATACAGCTTTTTTCTTTCCACTCAGAAAGATGATGGCTGGGGTCAGAACACCTTGTGGTTCCTTTCTCCCAATGACAAGGCATCGTCATTAGGGCTGGCTACTCCCCTCTGAAAAAGAACCTTCGGGGAGCACTGAGCCCATTACCTAAACCACAATCAGGAAGCATGTTGGGAAGCAAGCATATTTGCAGAAGATTTCAGCTGTGCAAGGTACAAACAGAATCCACAGGGGGATGAAAGTTTAAAGGATGGTTAAGAGTGAAGTTGATTTTTTCCCCTTGTTTTATTATTTCCCCATCTACAGTATGACCAAAAAAAAGCACATTTTTGGGGGGGGTTAAGACTAGGGTGCCCCCTTTCACTGAGACTAGTAGTTCAGGGGCTTCTCAGAGGCCCAATCCCACTACTGGTTGTCATAAGGAGCTTTGGCCTGCTCTGTTTTTGACCTGGTCCATTTTGTTCCTGCTTAGGTCATCTGGTGGCCCTACAGGGGGGTTTGCCATATTGATGTTGAACTTAATGAAGACACTGGATAAACATAGTCCACTGCAGCTCACAAGTCAGAGCTCAAGAGGTCTATCAGCTTTCTAGCCTCCCCCATTAACTGAGATTACAGGAGTTAAGCCACTGAGCTTGGCAAGAGCACCTTTAAATAGGATTGATTTCTCCTTCTCTGTTCCGCTAATGTCATGCACGTTTGACCCAATCAGCTCCACAGTCCTTCCCCCACCAATATCCCCTGTGTGCTCTCCCACCTTACTTCCATTTCTTAGAATTCCTAACCCCATTCAGCACTCAGCTCCAATGCCAGCTCCTTCCTTAAAGCCTTCCTTGATTCTGCCTTCTCATTCCCTATCCCCAAGAGGAAGGAAAAAATCTTTTCTTCCTCAGGACCCTAAGGACTTGCATTCGCTTATCATGTTTCATTTTTCACTGCATTTGATTGTCTATGTCTAAGATATAGTGACACAGACAAACCCCACCCCACTCCCCCCATCCACACCACCTGACTTTGGCTCTGAGTCCCAATTGCCACTCCTGATTCCTCTTAAGTACTCAAGATACCAAGTATCTTGTGCCAATCACTCACCCCACATCTGGCAGGGCTTGTGATCGTTGTCCCCAAATTACAGAATTTTTAAATGCTCTCCCTCCACATCTCCACTTTAGGCCAAGGTCCCCCTCTCCATTCTGGGCCATCACCAGTTGTCTTGACCTATGTCTTGCCAATGGACTCTGATGACTCTGAAGGAGAAAAGGAGGGTAATGACTTTGCATAGTCCTGCCTCACTTAAATTCAATTCCTTTGCAAGTCAAAACATCACCTTCTTGATGTCATTGGTCATTGGTATCTCTTGCTTCCTTAAAACAGCTGAAATCCCACTTTCTGCAGAAGCATTTTCCAGGCTTTCCTCAATACTCATCTCTCTCCCCCAACCCACTCCCCCCAGGGCCTTCTCTCTGTTTTTAGCCTCCCATTTATCCTGTACATATCTCAAATGCTTACATCTTTACAACATGTCAAGGGAAGCTTATTTAGAGCAGGCATTCATTTTTTTGCCTTTCCTTACACCTTCAGCACTTCAGTGCTTAACAAATGCTTTCTGATTGACTATTGACTCTGCATCAGGATGTAATGACTGATAAAGGCCCAAAGGACAAATATCAGATTAGCCATGATCATGGGAGGTTTGAATATCTCATGCCTTTCAAGATTCCTATAAACATCCCAGTCTAAAAAGGCATACTAATACACTGTTGGTACAAATATGTATTGGTCCAACTATTCTGGAAACCAAGTTGGCATTACATGAGTCAAATCACTGTACTGTTCATACCCTTTGACCCAACTGTCCCACCACTGGGCATACAACGCAAGGGGACCAAGGACAGAAAGAAAGATCTTGTAGGAAAAAAAAAAAGATTAAGGCTGCATTTATAGAATCATAGCAGAGCTGGAAGACACCTTGGAGCTCATCTTATTTGGAGATGAGGAAGCCAGTTCTCTGAGAAAATATGTGGAGGTAGTGTCAGAATAAGGGTTTGAATACAAATCCTCTTATTCCAAATCCAGAACTCTTTCACCTTGCCATATACATAGTCTTGTTTTACTCATAGAAGAGCTCTTTGAAGTAGAAAAAAAAATGGAAACAAAATGGGAATTTGTGGAAATGGTTGAACAGACTATGTACAGAAAAATAATAGAATATTATTGTGCCTTAAGAAATAACAAATATGAAGACTTCATATTGAGCAGAGGCAAGAGAATATACATGCTAATATATAAATATAACATAAATAATATATAAATTAAATTATACATATATAATACAATACCATACTATAAATATCATACAATAATAGAAATACTACAAATAACAATGTAAATATAATATATTAAATATAAATAATAATATAAAGAACACTAAAAAGAATTCAAATGATGAATTTGCTCTAGAGAACTAAAAAGTCATACTGACCGCCTCCTAGTAGAGAGTGGGGACTATGGATATGGAAAGTTGCGTATACTGCTAAAGAAAGTTGGCAGACTGATTGATTTTCATTACATGTCTTGGTTGTTACTAGGAAGAGTTCAGTGTGGCACTTGGTATGGTTCAGGGAAATGACTTTGGTGTGACAAGAGAAGGAAACAATAAAATGATTTCTAAAATGGTTGCATTCTACCCTATTATCCCAGAAAGCTTTACTGTGTCCAATATTATTACAAAAATGAGACACTCATTTTGGAGAGCTAGCCTTATTAGTATAAGAAAGACGTGACTGTCAATAAGTGAAATACATCTGTGAAGATTTCTCTTGCTTGGTAACATTCTTCACCTATTTCTGAAGGGTGTTGATCCTGTAAATGATGGGAAGGTTTGCCAAAGCCACACTGATCTATATTGTACCATCTCACAAAGAAGGCCCTGATCAAACAAAAGATTAACAAAGCAAAAACACAACCTACCCCAACAATTAAAATGTAAGGGTTCCCAAAATGGGAATTGAAAAGCAGGGAGAAATGTTAGTAGCCTAGAAGTAAGTATACAATGACAGAGATGAGATGGTGAGGTAGCCTGGGAGATGCTTCTAGGAAGGCCAATTAAGCACAAGTGGATAGGGGAAGGAGGAGGAGAGGGAGGCCATAAGCAGTGGTAAACACAACCATGTTTCAACCTCATCAGGACTAGCTGACTGTAGAACATGGATCCTTTGGGGGGCTGAGGGGCTCGTCATATTTACTGAAAAAAATGAAAACAGGAGAAATAAATGTGTTTATCATTTATCTTTCTATGATAAGCAGACAACAGCTTCTCACTATGGTGAGGGAGGGATCAGTCGCTCAAGGCAGGCAAGGACTGATAATCCAACTTTCCTTGTTTACCTGCAGTCCTGTGAACCAAACGCCCAGCACCCAAGACACAATCCATGGGAGGGCACAGGGATCCATCACATTCATGTTCCCTGGCATAGGTCCTCAAAATGGGTGATACCGCCACTTGGGGGGCATTGGAACAATGAGGGGGGCACTAGTAGCCTCAGGTACAATTGGGGGATATTGAACAAAAATAAGGGGGCATTGGAAGCGTGAGGAAAGAAGAGAAGAAAATTTTGAAAAACCATTCATATGTTTTACCTGTTGTATAACAGCGTTAAAGTTGTAGTGATTACATTATTTTCCAAATAAACATACAAAATTCAAGTTGTAACCCATTAGTGATCAAATCTGCCTACAGATATTAACAATCAAATGTTGGGGAGATGAGCATATCATGCATTGTCAAGAAGTCCAGCATGCATCAGCAGGAATATGTGCATGGAGTGACCTGTTTACAATATGATACTACATGGTTACATGATGTAATATTGCATCATCAAAATTTCAGTGCAGGAAAATTTCACCACAAATTTACAATAAATTATTAAATTTAAGATGTGTCATTTTAAAAATTTACATTTTTTGAAATTACGCAAATTTTTTTAAAATCCATTAATGGGTTAAAGAAAGTAGATTTCCAGGGGGACGCTGAGTAATTTTTTTTAAGGGGGCGGTAGACCAAATAAGTTTGTGAACCTCTGTTCTCAGGGCTCATAGTTCTTATAGAATGCACTTGACTCCACTTAGGTCCATGCTCCCAGTGTCCATAGGATCAAAATTTTAGAATTGGAGGGAATACTAGAGGCCATCAAATCCACCCCCTTCATTTTATATATGAGAAACTGGAGGAACAGAGTGGTTAAGTAACTTGCCTTGGGTCACTAAGTGTCTGAGGCAGCATTTGAACTCAGATCTGAGTTCTGACTGGGGTCTAAAGAGGATCCATAGGCTTACCCAGAGCCAATAAGATCCACAACATGCAACAAAAGTTAAGAATCCCTATTTAATAGTCTCAGGAAGGGAAGACTGTAATCAGTAACTCTAAGCAACCATGAGCTCTCTTTAATTTAGGCATGTGCCCAACTTAACCTTTGCTGAGTCTAATAATTGGCCTGAAAGCTCCATGAGGGGAGAGTCTGTTTTGATCTTGTCTTTGTATTCTATGTCCAGACCAATGTTTTGAATTCAAGCATTCATCAATGCTTGTTTAATTTGGTAAATTTCAACTCTCATATTAATTTAAACTGATTTTGGGGTAGGAGGGAAAGAAAGGAAATATCTGGAAAGAGTTTCAGAAACCCAATAGGATCCTCTTTAGCATGTTACATCTCAGAAGATCTTTCCAAGTTCTTAGGATGTTTGGAAGAAATAAACTTTTTGCTTGTTTCCTGATCTCCTGTTATATCTTGTAAATTTAACTGGAGATGAGATTAAACTGGCTCCTTCAATACTTAACCTACTGTCCTATGACTTTGATTCTCTGCCCAGCTCCAAGACCATTGACCACAGGGCTGGGAAATAATCTCATTTAATTGCAAAAGGGGTGAAGCTGAGAACAAGTACAAATAGTTTGAGGCTAATTTAGGGGAGGCCTGTGGTTCACATGATTTTTGGAGTTCAGACCAGTAGAGATCAGAATGAGGAAACCTTGGGGGGAAATGAAAAGATAAATAAGTTTCAGAACATACAGGCTGGTGATTCCAGATGACAGATAAATGGATTCTTTCTTTGCTCATCTTTTAAAATTAAATATCTTAACCTTGGAGTTACAACATTTGAATTCTGGCCAGAGAAATAATCTAGTAAGTTTCATGATGAATTTTGCTACAACACAGGGTTCCTTTGTGGATCTAAATTAATCTAAAACTCATTTATTAATAGCTAAGAATTAAATTACATTTGTTGCTGACCTCCTTGTTGCTGGTTCATAACTAGATTTCCATTAAAAGACGGCTAAGCTATTTAATCATAATATTGACCTTTGGAGTTCTCTTCTTGAATAGTAATTATCCTTGCAGAGCCTAGGAAAGGTAGTGCCCACACCAAAACGAGTAAGATAACTACAACAGTCTTTACAAAAGGAACGAAAGTTCATAGAACCTTAGAGAGTATTTTCTTGTTGTTTGGCTCTTTGCGGCCCTATTTGGGGTTTGGTACTGGACTGGTTTGCCATTTCCTTCTCCGGCTCATTTTACAGATGAGGAAATTGAGGCACACAGGGTTTAGTGACTGTAGCAGCAAGCACCCCAGCATCCCCAGGGTGGCTGCCAACACAGGTTCTTAGATCTGCTTTTCTAAAGGAAAGCAACTCAAAATGGGTTAACAAGCTTACTTTTTTACCTAGTTCAGGGGGAAAGGTCAGCACCCCGAACTTCAGAGTAAACAGACAGAAGTTACAAGACAGAGAAACAGATCAAGCAGATAGGATTTCAAACTGTCCAACCATTACATCCCTACCAAATCAGTTCCCAGAGAGGGAAGCATCAACATCTGGGTTTTTCAAAGCCGGGGGGCTCTCAACGGCTGCCCAGAGTCTCATCTGGTCAACTCACACAACACCTCGCAAAGTGAGCCCCAAAGCAAAGCCTCACATCAGGGATTATATAGCCTTCTCCTGGGTCAGAGAATGTAACCACCCTCTTGACCCACTGCCCAAACACACAGCATCAAGGTGTGGGCATTCCTGACAACCAAGCCTCCTGCCACAGGCTCCATGTGACCACATTCAGACTATTAGGGGGCAGAGTATATTTTCAAATCAAGGAAGGTTCTCAGAGTCTCTTAGGCCTATCAAAGGGCCTAGGGTCAGGGAAGATCTTTAAATTTGCATTTCCATTACAGTGACCTGTCCAGGGTCACACAGCTAGTGTCTGAGGCCAGATTGAATTCATGAAGATGAGTCTAGCTGCCACTAGAAAGCCTTATTTACTTCTTATTTCACAAGCGAGGAAATGGAGGCCTATAGAAATGAATTCCCTAAGATCAAGGGCATAGTTATTTCTAGAGCCAGGATTCAGACAGAGGAGCTTTTGGCCTTGGAATCCAGGGCTCTTCTCTTTAGGCATTACTATGGCATCACCTAATTTGTATTTGAAAAAAATGTCTCCAATGCTCTGAAAGGGATAAGGTCTTAGATTATATTTGTTTACTTTCTGGTGTAGTGGCTAGTATATTAGGCTTAGAATCAGGAAGACAGATTTGTGTTCTGTTTCCAACCTTTGACCGCTTTAAACCTTATTTTCTTAAATTATTTTTTAAACCACTTGCCTTAGAAGGCCTCACAACCCTGTTATGGGGACCAAATATGAAACTATGTATAAAACAATTTGTGAATTTAAAGTGCTATAGAAATATAAATTATCGTTGATTTCTAAAATATCTGCATTAAGAAATTGAGAAAAACAGGCCCCCTTAATTCTTTAAGTGACTATAGAGGGATTTTGTGTTTGCTTACTTGTTTTATAAAGTTTACTAGGCAGGGAGGTCAGTTACCTAGAGTTCTGGTCTTGGAGTCAGGAAGGATAGAGGAGGATGCCCCTGAAACTGTGACCTCATTGGTATAATGGGGGAATTTTGTATGACAAAACTCCCTTCACTGATGCAGGTGGGGAGCCTACTCTGTGATTCTGAGAAGCTGTGTCTCTCCCGGAATCATTCCCTTAGTATGTGTCAAAGGTCCTAACCCTAAGGTTGGATCTATCCACTACTCCAACCCCCTTGGAGTCAGGATGACGGGTTCAAATCCCACATCTGACACTTGTTAGCTGTGTGACTCTGACCAACTCCCTAAACCTGAGGTGATTTCCTTAGGCTACTTGGCCTTAGGAGTTTCCCACCAAACATTCAAGTATTTGCCCCATTTGCTGATTTAGACCAAGAATCCACACGCTGGGCTCCTCTGTCCATGAGTCAGGCTGCAGTTAAAAGTTAACCCGCAGGAATCCTTTGTAAATCTCAAAAGCTCAGTCTCATCCAAGCCACCCTGTTGCTTTGAGGAGTAAGTGTCTCAGCAGGAATTGTCCTACTTTCCCTTGTTCCTCAGAGGTCGCAGGAAAGTGGAAAAGAGCCTGAAAGTGATCCATCATAGTCTGAGGAAAGTGGGTGAAGCTCCGAGATAGGGCGGCTATGACTGATGGCTCATCCATTCTCAGTCACCCCCAGGGAAGGGATTCACTGGCAAATGGAGATGGCAGCCACATCATGGGAGATGGGAGTCACAGAATGCTTGACCCAACCTGAGGTCACAGAACCTTCCAACCACTACAATATGCGGGCACCAAATGGTTCTTTCTCTCCTGCCTCTCTGGGGTGCCTTCCCAACCTCTCCTCTCCTTTCTACTATGTTGTTGTTGCTGTTGAGTTTTTCAGTCATGTCTGACTCTTGCTGGTCCCATTTAGGGTTTTCTCGGCAAAGATATTGGAGCAGTTTGCCATTTTCTTCTTATTTTACAGATGAGGAATCTGAGGCAATCAGGGTTAAGTGACTTGCCCAGGGTCATACAGCTAGTAAGTGTCTGAGGTCAAATTTGAATTCAGGTCTTCCTGAATCCAGGTTTAGTGCTCTATACACTGCATAATGTTGTGAGAACTGGATGAGATCATGTATATAAAATATATTTATATATACACATATACACATGTGTGTATATATGTATGCATACATAAACATGTATATATGTATATACTTATGTATATGTAGGTATAAGATTATATATAGCATTATATTATTCTGAGATAACGTATATTGGAAAGCAGCATGGTGTAACGCAGAGGCCATTGGGCCTGGAGTCAGGATATGCTCTGTTTCGTTCCTGTTCTTGGCACGTGGTGTCTGTATAAGGCTCAGACAAGCACTTGACCTTCCTGTCCCTCAGCTTCTTCACCTGTAAAGTGAAGTAGTTGACCTTGATGATCTCCAGGACACCCTCTAACTGTATATCTATGAACCTCTGTGGAATGTTTTGTATCTTAAAGAGCTACTTTGTGTCAGTCCTTATCTTCATCATCATTATTCCTTTATTCTTCCCATAGTCAAGTAGGGAGTACAACAGAAGCCTTGGGGACTTGCCTGGGGATCCAAGAGGTTAAAAGACTTGCCCAGAGCCATATAGGCAGGAAGTTTGACAAGGGGCAGAGCATGTGTAGGAGAATCACCCAGTCCTCATTACAGTCCCTCAGCATGGCAAGAGAAGGGAGGCATGTCTCCCACAGGCTTGAACAGGTGCTAGTGCCCTGAGAACTCCAACACAGAATTCTCCCCTTCCCCCCAGGCTGGGGGGTGCCTAGTGTGGACCCTTGTGCCCTTCTCCCCACTCAACCCAACCAAGCTCTGGAGCTCGAGCAGTGTGTGGAGTGGTGAGGTCTGCCGAGGATGCAGGGAAGGTTAGAGTCAAGCGACTTCTGGGCTTCTTTGGAGCTGCCCGCCATGATCAGATGCAGGACAGGCACAACGTTAGAGGGTCTGTAATGACTGTGTCTGGGCCTGCATCCAGGAGAGAGGAGATCTGGTGGTAGGCAGTGTTCCCTCCATGGTCCTTTCCTCACTTACAAAAAAGCTCTTTTCCTCATAATGAAGAAAATGGAAATTAATTTCAACAACACTTAAGCCTCTTAGCCCAAGTTGAAAGGACAATGGATCTAAAGTATGTTTATTTTCTGGTTAATTTTTCATTTCTTGTCCTTGTGTACTATCATATAACAGATAATATGACAAAGCTGGCCTTGGAGGTAGGAAGATCTGGGTTCAAGTCTTGCCTTTAACACTGGCTATGTGACCCTGGGTAAGTCTCCTGACTCCTCAGTGTCCCAGAAACCTCAGAATCACTGCAAATTGGAAAAAAGGCACCAACCCACATCAGTGGAGACTTCCCTATGCTAAAAAATTCACAAGTCCAGTTCCCATCCTCTTATAAATGATGAGAGGAGGGAAAAATACGAGTTAATCCATCCATCTATGGGCAGCTAGGTGCTGCAGTGGATAACATGGTGAGCCTGGAATCAGGTAGACCTGAACTGAAATCCAACCTCAGACACTCACTAGCTGTGTGACCCTGGGCAAGTCACTTCACCCTGTTTGCCTCAGTTTCTTCATGTATAAAATGAGCTGGAGAAGGAAATGGAAAACCATGCCAGTATCTCTGCCAAGAAAACCCCAAATAGGCTCATGAAGAGTCAGACATAAAAATCAATCTGTGACTGTGCCCCATTTAGCCCCAATCCTTGCACTATAAGAATACCTCTTCAAAACTTCAACAGTAACTTGACCAAAGAGATGCTCAGGTCTGTGATTATTGTTTATTCCCAAATTGTTTTAGACCACCTCCTGTTACCAAGCCCCTTTTTATTAAGTAATAAAATAAATCCACTTGGAGGTCAGAGAATTCTCAAAACACTTATCAAAGCGATACCTTCTCCACCATAAAAAACAGTTGTCTGCAGCCCTTATGCATTCACTCTGTTCTGTCTTTCAGAAAGGTGCACAGATTTGTGACTTTCCCCCTAAGACATAGTAGAGTATGGTTGTTTGGTTGTTTTTTTTTCAATTGGTCCAGGTATAGAGTCAGATTGGAGCATCATCCAAGGGTTGTCCCAATGCTCAAGGGAGCTATTATGTGTAAAGGACCTTTCAAAGTTTAAAATACTAAAACAATGTCAATTATTATAGCCACCATTATCAGTCATAGAGTTTAAGAGACAAAAGTTGCCTCTATTTAAATGATTTCCCAAATTTCCAGATCCAAGGTCTGATCTGGTAGGGAAAAAACATGATAAATTTTTAAAATCAAATGTATAAAAAGCTGATAATGTTTTATCCTTAGTTCCATGTTCTAAAGGCATCGTGGAGTAGTATGTAGACAGCCAAACTGAGGGTCAAGAATACTTGGGTTGAAATGATGCATCCTGAATTTATTAAGACTGTGGACAGGTCTCTTGACCTTTTGGTGACCAAGGGGACTTTCTATAACACAGTCATGTGGGGGGATGGAGTGTTCTGATGAATAGTGTGGAATGATCATCATGGGCTTGGATTACCAATTTTCAGAGAAGTGGAAGCCATCAAAATGCTTGGAGCACCGGGACCACATTCAAGGGTCTCCATAATCTGGTAGCATTTTACACCTTTGTAAACCAATCTCTCTTGCCCTTCCCCCTCTTCTTCCTTCCAGGAGCCTTCCATTTCAGGAAGATTAATCTACTGATTTTCCACACACATTCCATCTCACTTCCTTCCGTGAATGCCCTCCCTTCTCCCATTTACCTGACACAAATCCTGCTTTCCCCATGAAGCTATTCCTGACCACAGAGCTCTCTCCTCCTCCTAAAGAGTATTCCCATACCCTTTCTATATATAATATGCCATAAATATCTATTGAGTTCCTTGTTTGTAGCACTATGCTGAGTGCTATGGACGAAATATGTTAATAATGCACAGCCCTTGCCTTCAAAAGTCTTGCCTGCTAGTAGGGTAAGTAGCATGAATAGGAAAGACTCTAAGACAGAAAGTGGCAGGGAGACACAAACAAGGCATTATGGGAGATCAGAGGAGGGAGTGATTCCTTCAATCTGGAGTGGGCGATCAGGGCAGGCCACACTAAGTGAATGGTATTCCCCAGCACTTAGCACAGTGCCCGGCCCATAGAAGTATGATACACGCTTGTTCATTTCTCTCCAAGATGGTACAGGTGGTAAGCTGCCTCAGTGAAGGGCATACCCAGCCTAGTGAGATCAGAAAACATTAGAGTCGCCACATTCAGAAAGGGTGGCTTCCACATGCCTTTCAAATCTTATTACATGCTCCCCTGCATGCGTGCCCTGGTCCAGCCGAGCTGTCTTTCTTGTGATTTCTTACACGTGACATTCCATCTCCCACTCACATACCTTTCCACAGCCCACTCCCCCTGTCTGGAATGTCAGACTTCCTCACCATACAATCCTGTGCTCTCCTCAGCTGCAGCACCATCTTCTACATGAAACACGACCCCTTCTCTGGTCCTCAGCTACCAGCCCCATCCCCCCCCCCAAATTACCTTGTATTTATTTATTTTATGTGTGCTTATATCTGTACATCTCAGCTCCCCTGAGAGAATATAAACACCTTAAGGGAAGAAAATGGTTCCATTTTTCTCTTTATATGCCCAGTGCTTGGCTTAGTGTTAGAAACATAGTAGGAACTTAGCAGATGCTTGTGAATATTTTCCACTGCCGTCCAAATGCATATGTTTATGCTCTAATC
>NW_027185761.1:47085194-47124013 GCF_028583685.1 Petaurus breviceps papuanus
TGAATATTTTCCACTGCCGTCCAAATGCATATGTTTATGCTCTAATCTGCCTTCTCTTATCATGATAGAGCATAGATCCAGTGGACATGGAACCAGCAATCTTGTTCTTGCTGTTTCCTTCTTTCTTGCCCAAATCGTGGAATCATTTCTTCACTGCACCAAGTCTTCGACCTCCAAGTGATCGCTATTCATCTTTTAGGATCCAGTCTGTTATTAGGGAAGTGCATCCATTGCCTATCTTGTACATATACACACATTTTAAATAAGTAAATGACATTAATTTTGAGAATTTTACCATAGTGTCTGAAGAAATTAGCAAAGACCTCATAACCAAATCTATCCAAAAGCCTAAAAATTGCTAAAACAGTTAGAAATAATGATTTTCCTACCAGATTTCCCACCACAAACAGCATTTCTTTTGGCTTAAACTCGGGTAAATTTCCAGCACCATCCACATTTCTCTTAAGTATTTGTCCAAAGCAGATCATCAGCTCTCTCCCTCAGTTCATTGGCAGGGGCCTAATGCTGGATTCATAGTTTTGGCAACAGTCACTCTTTGGGTAGTTTAACACTATATGGATGCCAAAATGCTTAACACCCCTTTATGATTTTGAGGATAATAAACAACCATAAAAATGTTATGTTACTTATTTCACATGAAACAAAAATGAGCTATTATTCCCTGAGTGGATGGGGGGACTCCAATGACATTGAGGCGACCCTTGTTATTTCAATTAGGCCATTCTTTCCATGACAGCTGCAGGAGATCGTATTTCCAATATGCTGACCAGGTGTTCCCCCAAATGGACTACCAGTCCTTTACTTTGATGAGCACCACCGCCTTCCATCAGCCTCCTCCCCCCACTCATATTTTCTACCCATCAGAGCATGACTGGGACGTGTTCATCACCTCTGTCATTGGGCACAGAGGGGCAAGAGCTGGTGGTCAAATATCCCTTTAATTGATCACTTCTTTCTCTCAGATAATGGTAGACCCTACTCTTCCAAAGACTTCTCGGCAAAGTAGTAACCTACATTTTTTCTCCTTCTTGGTTTTACGGCCCATCCACCTCTACCCCTCTCTCCCATGTCCTGGAATCCTTAAAAGTGGAGCGCCACCTGGAGAGAGAGGGCCGTGGCCCATAAATTTAATTACTCGCCCTTAATTCATAGGTGGCAGAATCAGTTCTTCAAGCATCTCAGTTAATCAGGCGGCACTGACAGTGGTAATCAATTGTTCAGCAGTCTACTTTTGCTTAATTACTGCAGCAGTACATTACATTTTCCAAATGTCAAGCATCTTCTTCTAGAAATGCAATAAATCATTTCTATATGGCGCCAAGAGCCAGCGTGTTATTCTCTCACACCTGACCTTGGCCACGCGGACTAGAAATTGATCATTTGCTGCAGCGGGACAACATCATGGAGAGAGGAATGAGTTTCAATAAGTATCAGAACCACCTCCAAAAAAATGGAGTGGCTTTTCACATCTAAGAGGGGAAGGGGGAGGCTGTGCTGGAATGAGCCGGGCACAGCCAGGTGACTGTGGGTTTGGTTTTTAACGAGCTTCATGTTGGCCCCAGGATTTCCTACAACAGGAAATATGTGGTCCCTTTCCATTCTAAAATTCTCTAACTTTGCAGCATTCAAGTCACTAGCTAATCAGAAATTCAGTTAATTTTTCTGTGTGTTCCTAGACTAAAAATCAATCTCTCTCTCTCTCTCTCTCTCTCTCTCTCTCTCCTTTTTTCCTTTCCTCTTCCCCACTGTCTCTCTCCCTCTTGCACTCCCTCCCTCTCTCTGCTCCCTTCCCTCTCCTTCCTCCCCCCTTCCCCCACCCTGGATCTTCTGTGATTGGGCGAAAAATCCTCCCACAGATACTTAACAGAATAAGGAAAGGCAGTTTCTGTTTCAGGAAAAGCTTTGTTTCCACTCTCTTCATTAATCACCATGTGATTACTAGAAGACCTAACTTCCTCCTAGATTATCTTTATAGGATACTCTGCTCCTGGGTGATAGGACCGTCTTGGTAGACATATCAAACCTTTCTTTTTCCCTTCATCCCTGGTTTGTTTAAATTATTTTCCCTTGAGAAAATGGTACTAGTCTTTATTTTTTTTTAATTTCAAAATTTCCTGTCACATAGAAGCATCTGGATTCAATTTTTAAAGTCTGATACACAATTTCTTAAAGTTATTCATTTATCTTGAATGCACATATGTATGTATTACACACACATGCATATACACACATATACATAGTATCCCAAAAGGCTTAGTGCAATTTCAGTCTAATTTATTTCAATCTATTGAAGCCTTTAATTTTAAGCTATTAAAGTTGCCATAAGACTTTGGGGAATATGTGTGTGTGTGTGTATATATGTCTGCATAGATTGATAGATAGATGTCCTCTAGTCTACTTCCTAATGTAATTACGCTCTTTAGTCTTCCTTGTAGTTTCCTTATGAAAAGGTCTCCTCAGTTCCCTGCCATCCTTGTAAATATTATAATTGACAGGTGATACTTGGTTTGAATGGAGAGAAGAATATAATGTTCCCCTTCATCATTCCTGATAATAAAGATATGCTCTACAAATAGTCACAGCTTTGAATTAGTGACTTTCCCTTCCCAAACTGGGTAGATCTCAATTGATTCAGTATTAAGGTCTGTAATTAGTTGTCAACTGGATTGAGGAGGCAACTTTCTATTGAGATTTGGGTCAGAACCATGTCTTCACCAGCTTTGTAAATGCCATCAGATCAAAGTGAAAGAATAAACACTCTGGGACAAGATTAACATTTAAAATCTGATGAGGCTGGTAGACAGCAGAGGCCAGAGTAATGGCCAGGGTGGGAAACAAAGAACAAGTCATGGTAGAAGCAAATGATCTCAAGAACTCTTGAAACAAGACAGTTGCATGACCATTCTACAAAGAACTAACACAAGAAATTATGTAGGAAATTTTAAATACTTTTTATTCCCAGGAGTATAAAATTAGGCACAGGGGAGGAGTGGTTTCTTTTTCACAAATACAGATGTAGATGAAAAATCATATAAGACGGTGGGCAGTTCTCACAAGCAGGAGAACTAGAAGCAAATAAATGAGTGTAATGGGATTAAATAGGTAACATAATAATAAATAGAATATTAGAATAGAATAGAATAATAGAAGGTAAAAAAGGTAATTTTTTACCTTTTTCTAAATATGAATATCTTCCAGTGGATCAATGAACTGGGCCAACAACCTGTCCATTCAGGCATGTTTTCCTTCAACTCTGGCATTGTTTTAACTTTGAAACAGAAACTAATAATATTCCCAAATATTTGCATCCATTTTATTTCATATTCATATTCCCACCTCCAGAGTACCAGTCAAAACCTGCAAAACCCTTTAGAGAATGAGATCATTTTGGCTGGTTTGGAGTTCTGGACTTTGGAGCTTTCATGGTGGGGAAAATCTGGCTGACAGATAATGGGATAATGATGGTCGTGGGGCCTGGGTTGAGAAGAGGGGTCAAAATGTCAGAACAGCCCATTTATCAGCCTATAGCAATCCTTTGTAATCCTTCTCAATCCCCCACATGGTGGACAGGGGAAGGAAATTCCAGCTGTTGATGATGGAAATTAGATCAATGAGGTATTTTTCAGACTGCCTTTACCTAACTCTTCCCCTCCCAGTTCCACAAACTACTAATCAGAGCCAACAGCCCAAACCAATGCATGCACAGAGCACTGCCCAGGGTGCTTGGCTGTATGGTCATACCCAGCCACACTCTATGCACACCTATGGGTTTATTCATAGTTTCTGGGATTTTAGGTTTAGATTAGAATGTATTGAATCCAGTCCCCTTGTTCTTACAGCAACTAGAATTTGAAGAGCTTAAGTTACTTGCAAAAATTCACATGGTTGTAAGGGATAAAGCCAGGATTTGAACCCAGGCCTTTTGACTTCAAATCCTGCACTATTTTCACTACACTACACTCTTTCTAGGTGCTTCCCTTTCTATTTCATGTCTCTGATTACATGGTAGACTCAAAACCTTAGAAACTGGTGGTTACATGTATTAAAACACCCAGAGTCTGTTTACTAAAACTATAGCAGCATGGAGTCAGGAAGACTTAACTGTTTCTGACACATGCTAACTGTCTGATTCAGGGCTTTCTAGGCAATTTTCAGGGTTGCAGGTGGCTTGGAGGAAGTTGAGAGGATAAAAGCGGGGAGGGACAGGCAGAAAAGAAGGGAGAGAAAGGAAGACAGGAGGAGAAGGGGGGGGAGGTTCTGGTACATCAAGATTATGAAGGCAGTTTGATCTTTATTTCCCCATTGGTCTTATTTCCCTCATTGGAATGTACGCTCCTTGAAAGGAGGAATTATATGCCTTTCTTGTGTCCTAACACATAGCACAATGCCTGGTATATAGTAAGTGTTTAATAAATGCTTATTGATTGGTTCACTGGCCTCAGCTCCCTGTATTTGTGACCTAGAATTGATTGAAGCAATGCAAATAAATATACTATGCCAAGCCCACTGGGGATTCCTTTACAAAGGGAATTGATGTCTGTATAAATACAGCTCTTGTACTTAATAAAGGCACTGTCGATATACTGCTTGTACACATACACTGTTTGCATAGATCTAAGTTGTATTTACCTAGCCATAGTCTGACCTACCCATCGACTAACTTAGTCAGAACACAGTGAAAGGGGGACTATTGAATTGATAATTTTCACAAAGAAGCAGGGTCCACCACAATACTGCTCACTGCTCTGGGAAATGGCCTTTTTGCATTAGCTATGTAAAGTATGGCCCCTTTCATGTGTGGACATTTTATTTTCCGAAAGAGGCAGAAAAAGGATGTTCACAGGAGAAAAACAGCTTGAGGCTGTCCTGAGAAAACAGCTGCTCAGATTAAATTATTAAGAAAATCTGCTTGAGGGGGTGGAGCCATGATGGTGGAGAGAATCCAGGAAGTTGCCTGAACTCTCCCCAGTTTCCCTTGAAAACAACGTTATATGAAGCTTCTAGATGAATTCTGGAGCAACAAAATCTACGAAAGACAAGAGTGAAACAATTTTCCAGCCCAAGATAACTGTTGAGAACTTCAGGAAAAGTCTGTCTCACTTGGGTTAAAGGGACAGCTCGGCATAGGCAGTGTCCAGGCAAGCCCCCAGAGTTCTCTTAGCCACAGCACAGATCAGCAATCAAGCTCCCACGGTCCTGGCTTAGCCGGCCAGTACTACAGAAGACCAGCTGTGAGGTCTCCAGCCCCAATACAGAAGGCAGATTGTCAGTCCCAGAACCCCTAGCACAACAGGTGCAACTAGGCTGGACCACCCTAGCACAGTGGGTAAGGTACCTGCCCCAGAGGTCCCTGACCCCCAGCACAAGAAGCTTGGGACAGGGCCCCTTGTACCCAGGAGCAGAGTTTAACTTTTTAAAAGTGAGCAAAAAACAAAAAAGAGGCCTGACCATAGAAAACTACTATGGTGACAGGTAAGGTCCAAACACAAACTCAGAAGAGGACTAAAAATGTTGAAATGCCTGCATGTGAAGCCTCATGGGGAAATACAAATTGGTCTTAAGCCCAAAAAGTCCCCTTGGAAGAGCTCAAAAAGGACTCTTTTTTTGAAGGAGGGAAGGTAGGGCAATTGGGATTAAGTAACTTGCCCAAGGTCACACGGCTAGTAAATGTTAAGTGTCTGATGTCACATTTGAACTCAGGTCCTCCTGATTCTAAGTCTGGTGCTCTATTCACTGTACCACCTAGCCACACCTCAAAAAGAATTTTTTAAATCAAGTAAGAGAGGTAGAATAAAAATTGGGAAGAGAAAAGATGCTTGAAAGTAACCCAGAGTAGAAAAGGCTATCCATATCCAGAGACAGAATTATGGAGTCCAAATGTAGATGGAAGTAAACTCCTTGCTCTGTCTCTTTTTTGTTTTGTTCTATTTTGTTTCATCTTCTCATTGTTCATTCCATTGGTTGTAATTTTTCTTTACAACTTGGCTAATGTTTGGTGTGAAGGTATATATATATAGAGCCTGTATTGGATTGCATGCCGCCATGGGGGGAGGGGTAGGACAGAGGAGGGGGAAGGGGAGAAAATTTGGAACTCAGAAATGTGGAACTGAGTATTGTAAACCAAAAGTAAATAAATTTTTTAAAAAAGTAACTCAGAGGCAGAAAGACTAACTAAAGTCAGTTTGATTGAAAGAGATTGTTTATCAGCTCATTTAAATGTTTTCTCTATTGGGGGTTTTGAAAGCTATGACTGGGGGGGGGCGACTATAAATTCAAGAAGTATTTGGAGACTGTTTGTTATTTGTGTTATCCCTGATGGGACTATGAAGAGGCTCAGGTTTGGGACACGAAAAGCCAGAGGAGATCAAAGGAGAAGATGAGAAATCAGATGAAAAATGAAGAGGAGAAATGAAGACATGAAGACATGACCCAGCAGAAGAGAGAAGCCAACAGCAGGGATAAAAGCAGCAGAGAGACTACCCCCTTTCTGCTTGGAGGAAGCAGAGAAGAGAAAACCTGGAAGACAGAAGAAAATCAGAGTGGCTCAGGCTGAGCCAGCTGACTGAAATCAGCTAGGGAAGGGGGTATGTAGAGAGGGGCTCTGTAGAGTAGAATGGAAAGGGCCCTTTGAAGAGCTGACTGGGCTTCTCTGCATTGTTCTTTATCACCACCTACAGTCTGAGAGAAGACAAGCTTCTCATGGGCTTCATTGTATTGCTCTCCACTGCCCTTTGGAATTCCTTAGAGTTCACAGAGCTGAGCACAGACACCCCAGTCCCTGGGCACGCACCATACTCATGGCCTTTGTTCCTAGTTTTCTGTGGGTGCTCACTCTTCTAGGAAGTGCATTAATGGAAGAGTTTAACCCAGTTTAGAGGAAGACTGCTATGTGATATCTTGATGATTCTCAATTTTGCATTCTCTTGAGTGGATGTTATAATAAATCTCATTTAGTAAATGTTTCATGTTGGAGATTAAATGTTGTCATTGAGACTGATTTTGGGGGAAAACACCAGTGGGGGCTCAAAAGCTGTAACAGTGAGTAGGAGACTTAGGTTTCCACAAGATAGGGTTACTCCTAGGACCTTGCCTAAGATGTTGGCTCCACCCCGAATCTTTCTGAGCTGAATCCTGGAGCTCCATGGGAAGAAATGGTCAGAAGTGTGCTTTAGGAATATCAGTTTGGCAGCTGTGTGAAGGATAGATTACATAAGGAAAAGATTTTATACTATCATTTCACCCCAGTAGAATGTCATTTTTTTTCTTTTTATCTCTAGAACCTAGCAAGTACCAGGCTCATACTAGGAGCTTAAGAAATGCCATTCAGAATTTTTTAGTTGAATTGACCTCTGGAGAATGCCTAGAAGTTTCTCCCATAATGGTCAGATCATGGTAACTTAGCAGGTACACAGAAAGGCGATTATGTGAAAACATCAACAGAAGCCTGAGGTCTAGGGCACCGTAATACCTGCCCAAAGGCAAACACATTGTTCAGTGTTATGGGGAATCGCATTGTTTGGGGACAGTAAGGTGCAGTTCCAACAAAACCTTATGGTCATCAAAGATTTGTAAGGAATCAGAGCCACGTCTAGTCCAAGGAATCCAATAATACAAATGAAAACATAAAGGAGGCGGTGTATTCAGATAATCACAGTCATGATTACATTGGCCCTAGAGAACAGAGGATGGATGATGCATACTTATTTAAGAAAAAAAGTGGATTTGGAGGCAGAAGACCCAGGTTTTAACTCTAGCTTTGTCTGTTACTCTTTGTGTGACCTCTCTACAGTTTCCTCAACTGTCATTGGAGGGTGGATTAAACAAGGTGATCTTTAAAACCCCTTGCAGCCTTAAAGCTTTGATTCTCTCTATAAGCATGGGACCATAAGCATGCAAGATGTGGGACTTGAACTCAGGTCTGCCTGTCTCTGGCGCCAACTCTCCACACTACCATGCTACCTCTGAATGGGAGATGACTGGAATATTTTAAAAGACATCAAACAGCTTTTTTTTTTAATGTTGAAAAAAAAAATTTAAACTCAATGACTCCCAAAATGCAATAGTTCAATAGATCAAGTAAGTATTTATTATGTGCCCAGCACCCTGCCAAGTACTGGGGATAGGAGCATAAAGCAAAACTGAAATTCTCGAGGAAGTCCCATTCTACAGTGGGCAGGGAACTACAACGTATACATGTATATAGGCTGCCAGGTTGGACCTACAGTCAGGAAGATGTGTTCAAATCCAGCAAGTGACTTAACCCTCGTATACCTCAGTTTCCCCACCTATAACATGGGGCTACTAATAGCACCTGCCTCCCCAAGTTGTTGTGAGGATCACACAAGATGATATTTGTAAAGTGCTTTGCCAGCCTTAAAGCCACATGTAAATCCTGGCTATTATTATTGGCTATTATAATATACAAAATAAATAGAAGGGACTTTAGGGGAAGGCATTAGCAGTCAAGGGTTCAGGAGAGGTCTGATGAACTGATATTGAAGGGAGATATTACAGAGTTTGGAAGGGATCCCAGCAGCCATCTAGTACATGCCAGACGAGACAGAAAATCTCTGCGATATACCCACCAAGCAGTGGTCCCATGTCTGCTTAAGGACCTTCATTGACAGGGCTTCCACCAACCCCAGAACCAGCCCATGACACTTTGAAACAAGTCGAATTTTTTAGGAACTTTCCCCCCAAAAGTTCCAAAACAGTGAAGATAGAGATTTCATGCATCCTTTCTCCTCTCCCACACACTTCTCCCCAGATTTAGGCCAGCTGGGACTCCAACGCCCACATCAGAAAACAGACCAATCTCAGCTGAATCCTTTATTTTTTCTGGGGATACAGAGAAGCTACATTCATCCTTCCAGGCCACTGGAGCCCCATTTACCAAATGACCCTGCCTCCATCTACATTCGAGACCTGCCTTCCATTTCCTCCAGACTCCCTTTCCCTCCCGTCCATCTCTCTTGCACAATGTCCTGCCCTTAACCTTCAGCTGGCCCCCTTTCTTCAGAGAACTTCATGGCCTTTTCTCTCTCTTTGACAGGCTCCAGGTTCATTACAGAGTCTCTAAGCCAGAAGACTGCTTTCTTTCCCTCCCCTTCCCCCTGGCACCTTGGAGAAACCTAAGAGCTCAGAACTCAGGAGTTCATCTCTGCTTATTAGAGGTTAAAAAGATTTGTGGGCATCAGAGGAGATGAACACTGGAATGGGGAATGATACCTGATTGATTCCATTAGACCTTTTCCCTAGACCCCCTAGGGATTCTTAATTCTTTTTATCTCATCGACTCCTTTGGGGCCTCTCCTCACAATGTTTTTAAATGCATGAAGTAAAATACATAGGACTAAAGAAACCAATTATATTGAAATATAATGACCGAAATATTTTTAAAACAAATTTGTGATACAGTAATATATTTAGCAGTGGGCATAACAACTGCCCCAATTTTTAAGATAATAAGTATATAAATAATATTCTGAGATAGCTGCAAAACTGTAGTGTTCTAAGAAAATAGCAGCCACTGTTTCTACAGTTGTGGTTTATTGCCTACATTCATAATTGAGGGAACTGCTAAACTTTAGTTAGAAGTTTGTGAAAATAAAAATGTCCCTTTTTTCTTATCCAAGTACACTAACCCCCATGAAATTTGTCTCTGGATTCCAGGTTAGGGACTTCTGGGTTTTTTTTTTCTTTTTCCAATATTTTAAATTATTTTTACTTATTTGATTAAATAACTCCCAATAACAAGTAAAAGAAATTAACAATCTTTTTTTTAAATTTTGAGTTCCAGATTCTCTCTCCCTCCTATCCCTCACCCCTCCTTGAAAAAGCAAGCAATTTGATTTTGATTATATGTGTGAAATCATGCAAAACATTTCCATGTAAGCCAAGTTGCAAAAGAAAACACAAACAAAATAAAGCAATAAAAATGAAGAAAGTTTTTTAAAAGTCTGCTTCAATCTGCATTCAGAATTATCAGTTCTCTCTATGAAAGAAGAAAGCATCTTTCATCATGGGTCCTCTGGAATTGATTGTCTTGATCAAAGTAGCTGAATCTTTCACAGCCGATCACACTTATATGTGTATAATATTGTCCTGGTTCTGCTCACCTCACTTTCCATAAGTTTTTAAGTCTTCCCAGGTTTTTCTGAAACCATCCTACTCATCATTTCTTATATCATAGCCGTGTTTCATCACCATCACACACCACATGTTCAGCCATTCCCCAGTTGATGGGCAACCCCTCCATTTCCAATTCTTTGCCACCACAAAAAGAGCTGCTATAAATATTTTTGTACAAATAGGTCCCCTTTCCTTTTCTTTGATCTCTTTGGGATATTGACCCAGTAGTAGTATTGCTGGGTCAAAGGGTTTGCACAGTTTTATAGCCCTTTTGGTCATAGGAACTCCTGCTTTAAACACTTGGAATCTTGATGCCTCTCTTCAGAATGCTTCCCAGCCTCAGAATGTATTTTCCTTCCCAGCAACCAGTGGCCTGACAGTCCCCTGTTCATTGTTTGTCCAATTTTAGGCCACTGCCGCCAGCTGCTGCTGCTTTTTCCCCTGCTGCTCTCAGAATAATGGTCCTTGGTCCATTGCTTCAGCCAGCCCCTGTTTCTCAGTACCCCTTCTTGCTGTTGCTAGCCTTGCTGGCGAAAGGCAGGCCACATGCATATTCAGGAACAGGAAAGAACAAAATCCTTCTATCAACAAGAAAGACCAAGAGAGTGAAGATTCTCTCTCTCTCTTCTCTCTCTGTCTCTGTCTCTCTCTGTCTCTCTCACTCTCCCACACTCACACACTCACACACACACACACACACACACACACACACACACACACACACACACACACGACTCTCATTTTTATCACCATGGGCAATTTCCCACTACACAGTCACTCTCATATTTAAAGAGAGGCTGCTACAAAGGAGTCTGTTATTGAACGTTGTGTTCTGAGGTCAGGTGAGGAACTGAAATATTGTTAAATCCTTTTCCTGTCAGAGATAGATTTTCTTAGGAATTAATAACAGAAACTTTCTCTAATAAGCCACTGTTATTGAAATGAGACCCAGAACTTGGCAGTTTATTTTTGTAATCATTTTTCCTCTAAAGCAACCATGATACAGTGGATAGAAAACTCATCTCAAAGTCTAATAGACCTGCTTGTGACTCAGCCTAGCTATGTGGGATGAGGGCTTAGGACTAGGTAGACCTGCAATTTTGTCTTGATAGGGAACTCCCAGATGAGGAAATTGCCTCTATTAATACAGTTTGGTACCTTCTCTGTTATTTAAGAATAGCTAACATTCATACAGTGCTTTCTATGTGCTAGGCATTATGCTAAACGCTTTACAATTATCGCTCCATTTGATCCTCATGACAATCCTGGGAAGAATGTGTTTCTATTATCTGCATTTTACAGATGAGGAAACTGAGGCAAGTAGGTTAAGTGACTTGCCCAGCCAGTACGTGTCAGAGGTGGGACATGAGCCCAGGTGTTCCTGGTTTCTAGACCACCTCTCATTTAACCTCCCAGTGCCTGAGGCAATTCTCCCAGACTATAGGTAGAAGAGAAGGTACCAAGTGCATCAGTAGATGGAATTTCCTTCCTCATGCCAATGAAACAAGAAATCTAATTTCTGTCCTTATTTTCCAACAATAATTATTATTGATAATAGTAATTATTATTGAAAGGCAAGTTGGAGTAGGAGATGGAGAGGAGGCCTCACAAATGGGAAGAAGATCCGAGTTTAAGTCCTACCCTGCTTACACATATTGACTTAATAATCTAGGATAGATCATATGCCTTATCTGCCTCCGGTCATCTAATCCAACCCCCTCATTTTAAAGAGGACAAGAAGGTTACTTAATGTCTCGTAAGGAGATGCTTGCAGACGTGGGATTAGAACTCATGTCCTCTGACTTCAAATCTAGCACTCTGCCCACTGAGTTCATACTCTTGGAAAACTGTCAGGGAGGGCTTGCCCTCATCGGGAGCATCTTCAAGCAAAAAGCTTGAATGCTCTCTTGTTGGGTGTCATAGAGCAGATTCTGGCCCAGGTGTGGGTTGGATCAGGTGGCTTTACTGGTCCCTTCCTACCTACCCTTGTGCCGGGAATCAACTCCAAGAATGACCCGGTACCTTCTATAACTCACTGCTACATCATTACAGACAAAAAGAATAACAAAGACATTAGTATAGTCCTTCAATGTTTTCACTAAGTGCTTTCCCCTAGGTTACCTCATTCATACTTGTGAACGTGGGGCTCATGTTCAGCTTCTAACACATTCTAGCTGTGTGAACATGGCAACCCCTCAGGGAGTACTCGCTGACAATTCTCTAAGACTATAAATTCAGTGGGCAGAGTGCTAGATTTGAAGTTGAAGGACATGAGTTCTAATCCCACATCTGCAAACCTCTCCCTGTGAGAGATTAAGACTCCTTTTAGCCTCTTTAAAATGAGGGGCTGGATTAGAGGTCTCTCCTTCCAGCTCTATTCACAATCCCTTCTGTAGTTGAGGGTCGTCTCCTCTCATGGGGACTATTGCCTTGGCCTCTAATCAGGCTCCCTGCCTCAAATTTGATTTTTGGAGGACCAGCAGTATGATTTCACTGGTGTGGGACATCCTAATAGGTAAACTTCCTCTCCGCAAGCCAATGGACACCTGCTCTGCAGGAAACATACAGTCTTAGAAAGTTGTCTGATTTCTCTGAGATACTGAGTGACTGGTCCAGGGTCACGGATACAGTATGCCTCAGAGGCAGGACTTGAACCTAGGTCTTCCTGATGCTGAGTTCTCCAATAGGGCTCCACCCACTATTCCACACGCCTCATTTATTATCATCATGTAAACTCACATTTTAAGATTTATAAAGCACTTTGCTGTCAATGACCCTGCCAGCCTAGTAATGCAACTATTATGCTGCTTGGTCTAGAAACAAGAAGATTTCAGTGACTTTCCCAAAGTCTTGAAGCTGGTTTCTTCTGGACTCAAAGCCAGGTTTGCTGGTCTCAAGACTGGAGTTCTTTCAGTATCTGACAGTGTTATAATCTTCCTTTTCTTAATATCTTGGTCCTATTTTTATTCTAGGCCTCTATTACTTCTCTCTATGATTTTATTACTCATTCTGGCTTCATTTTTTCTATCCTCAAATGATTTAAAAATGTGTTTCTACCTTTACAGTCTCTTGTTCCTGTTCTGTTTCCTTAATGTCCTTTCTCCTTCTCTAAGAACATCTCCATTTCTCTTCCCTTTTAAATAAATAGTTGTACCTTATCCTCCATTTTTCTTCTTTGCCCTCTTTCCTAGATTAATTTGCTTCTCTTTTCTTCAGACTCCTTCAAACTTTTTCTTTGGTTGAGAATCTAAGACAATTCCATCTGCATCTTTCCCTTGCACCTTTCTCCTCTCTCCCTCAAATAAAAGTACATCCACAAAATATAGTGGGATGTCTGAAAATAGCTTTGAATACGTTTTGTTGTTCTGTCATGTCTGACTCTTTGTGACCCCATAGACCACACTGTCCATTGGGTTTTCTTGGCAAAGATATTGGAGTAGTTTGCCATCTCTTTCTTAAGCACATTAAGGCAAACAGAGGGTGAGTGACTTGATCAGGGTCATACAAGTTGTAAGTGTCTGAGGACAGATTTGAACTCAGGTCTTCCTGAATCCAAGCCCAACACTCTATCCATTGAACCACCTACCTGTCTCCTTTTTTTTTTCATTTGAATAGGTAGTCACATGAAAAACTAGGACTTGGAGTGATCCTATCAGGGCCCAAAGTCTTCCTTTAACCTCATTGACATCAGTGAAGAAGAATGCTTATCCATGGGCTCATACCCACCACTGGCCCATCACAGCTGCACACCTGACCTCCGACGTGGTCTATGGGTCCTATGGGCCCCTCAAGTGGACATCAGTATGTTCTTTCTACCAGCTTATGAAGTGGGAAGAAGTTGACCATATTTTACCCTTGTCACTTCAGCAACATCAGGAGATCCATCCCACTTTGCCCCATACTGTATTTACTACCTAGACAATAGAGATAAAAATAATGTTATTGTTCTTCAATTGTGTCTGATTTTTCCTGACCCCATTTGAGGTTTTCTTGGCAGAGATACTGAAGTGATTTGCCATTTCTTTCTCCAGCTTATTTGACAGATGAGGAAACTGAGGCAAACAGGGTTAAGTGACTAGCCCATGGTCACCTACCTAGTAAGTTTTTGAGGTCAGATTTGAACTCAGGAAGATGAGTTTTCCTGACTCCAGGCCCATGTACCACCTCTGACAATTATAGTGCTTGTGACCCCAGCCATGTCACTTCATTACAGCCCCCCACAAGTGCAGTGAGCTGTCTCAAGCACAGGAAAGGTGCTTAATAGATACTTAGAGAATTGAACTATAGAGAATTCGAGAATTTTCAAAGTGCTTTGGCATGTTTTATCTCCTTTGAATCTCATGACTGGGGTAGGCATAATTAATCCCATATTACAGATGAGGACATTGAGGCTCAAGGAGGTGGTTACTTGTTTAATACCACACAGCTAATAAAAGGGCTTCAAGAAGAGGCTGAAATTATATAGACCTCTAGCATCAAGCTAGAGCTAAAAGGGCCCTCACATGGCACCTAGTCTGCCTCTATCTCCTTATTTTAGAGAGGAGTTAACTGAGCTCCTTGTTTAATTGCGGCTCAGGCTAGAGAGAGGCCAAGATCCCTTCCAACTCAGAAATTCCGTGATTCTGAGAGTCAACCCACCCACTCAGGTAACCTCTGATACTGAGGTGATGGGTCTGTGTCTTGGACTTTTGAAAATTAATTTGGTTTGTAGAAATTCAGAAGAGGTTCACAACAAGCCGTCAGTGAAGAGCCCTGGGTTAGCCAATGTCTGGAACATTCACCTGGAGTCATAGGAAAACCCGATAGGCCTCAAATTAGACTATTTCATCTGAAATAAAAGCAACAGAGGGAGCAGCTCAGCTCTCTCACTGAATGTCAGGCCACATTGAAATGAAATGTGACATTTAGAAGAATGCACTCAGCATGCAGTGGCAGTCTGGGGCCCAGGGCACAGCATATTCCTGGGCATGGACGGAGTTTCATACACACTAGCATTCAGGTGTGAATCAGTCAACAAGCATTTATTAGACTTACTGGGTGCCAAGTAGTGTATAAAAGGAATGGGAATACAAGACCAAAAAAGAAAAATGCTAAATTCCTTTCTTCCTGGGAATTCACATTCTTATGGAAGAGACAAAAAGTACCTATATATAAATCCATAGAGAATAAAGCTAAAGAGAATAAATGCAAAGCATTTGGGAAGGGGACACTGTAGTAGGGAGACAAGGAAAGGCTTCAGGTAGTAGCTTTCTCCTGAGAAATTTTCAGTCAGGGGAGAGTAGAGGACAGCATGCATTCCAGTCATGGGAATGGGCAGTCTTCTTGGATCCCAGAGTGTGGGAGAGGAAGGAATATACAACAAGACTGAAAAATAGGTTGCCAAAGGCTTCAAAAGATAAACAAAGATTACATTTTAACTTAGAGCCAATAGGGAGCCACTGGGGTGTATTAACTAGGAGAGTGACACGGTCAGATCTACTCTTAAGGAAAATCATTTTTTCAATCATGTAGAATATTAACCAATCAATAAATAAATATTTAATGAGTGCCTGCTATATTCTAGGCACTGTGCAAAGCACTGGAAATACAAAAAGAGGCAAGAGAAAGTCCCTGCCTTCAGGGAACTTACAATCTAAGGGGGAGAGACAACATTCAAACAAATAAATACAAAGCAAGCTATATACAGGATAAATGGGAAATAATTGACAGAGGGAAGTCACTGGAATTAAGAGGAACTGGGGAAGGATGCCTGTAGAAATTGAGATTTTAGTTGGGACTAAAAGGAAGCCAGGGAGGTCAGCAGTTGGAGTAGAAAAGGGAGATTGTTCCAAGCATGGGGGATAGCCAGAGAAAATCCATGGTGGATCTAAGACTACCTGTCAGATAGGTGTAAGGAAGTACAGTCGGAGGGGGCTAGGTTATGAAGGGCTTTGAATGCCAAACAGCATTTTGTATGTGGTCTTGAAAGTGATAGGGACCCACTGGAGGTTGTTAAGTAGGAAGGTCCATGCACTTTAGGAAAATCAATTTGGTGACTGAATAGAGGGTGAATTGTAATGGAGAGAGACAAGACAGGCACACTCACCAACAGACTATTGCAATAGTCCAGGCATGAAGTAATGAGGGCCTGGACCAGGGAGGGAACAGTATCAGAGGAGAGAAGGGGGCATACAGGAGAGATGTTGCAACAGACTGACTATGGGGGTGGAGCAGGGGAGGTGAGAGATAGTGAGGAGTCCGAGATGCCTCTTAGGTTGGGAGCCTGAGTCATTGAGAGGATGGTGTTGCCCTCTATAGTAATAGGGTGAGAGGCAGGGGAGGGCTTGGTGGGAAGATAATGAATTCTGTTTTAGATATATTGAGTTTAAGATGTCTACTGGACATCCAATTCAAAATGTCCAAAAGGCAGCTGGAGATGGGAGAATGGAGATTAGCAGAGAAATTGGTGCAGAAGACATAGATTTGAGAATCATAAATATAGAGTTGGTAATTCAACCCTTGGGAGCATCACCAAGTCAAGAAGCATATAGGGAGAAGACAGGACAGAACCTGGAGGGACACCTACAGTTAGAGGGAGTGATCTGGAAGGGGATCCACCAAAGGAGACTAAGAAGAAGTGATCAGACAGGTCAAAGGAAAACCAGAAGGTAGTGGTGTCCCGAAAACCAAGAGAGGAGAGTTTCCAGGAGAGAGAGAGTCTCTAGTGCTTTACTTCCAGGTAAGTCATTACTCGGAGCTATCAGACATCTGCTTGGTTCCAGAGTAGGCAGGGGAGATAGTGCTGGGAAGATGGAGGACACAACTGTGGAGACAAAGAAGGCAGGGCAGACCCAGTCTAGTTCACAGCTGTCTCTGGTCTAGACCTGGGAAAAGCATCTTCCATCATTAATAGATGCCCTCAGTGGGAAAGGGGCAGGCACATCCAGGGCACATCCCCATGACTGAGAAAGCCCAAGAACATTTATCACTCAGATGATTCACAGCTGAGAAGGCTGACTCTTTCAGAATGTTAGTGTTCCTCTCATTTTCGCTGCTCAAATGGCCCACCGGCAGCATCATCTTGCCCTCAAATTGAATTCATCACAAGGGATGTGCTGAAGACTGCTTGGACTGACTCCAGAAAGTCAATTGTTCAATTTTCAGAGGGAGCATTTGCACCTCAGAAATTGGTAAGTGCTATAGATCAGGCCATGGTTTCTTATTTTGTTGATTATATTCTGTAATGGAGGGGCAGCTAGGTGGCACAGTGAATAAAGCATCGGCCCTGGAGTCAGAAGAACCTGAGTTCAAATTTGATCTCAGACACTTGACACACTTACTAGCCATGTGACCTGGGGCAAGTCACTTAACCCCAATTGCCCTGCCTTCTCCCCACCAAAAAAAAAAAAGTAATGGAGAAAAATGTAAATAATAAAGATTAAACTTTATTATGGGTACTTTTTTTTTCTGGAGAGTCGGTGTTAGACATTTCCCAACATACTCCTAGTGAATCACATGATCCATGTGATTCCAAAATGATCTTTCTGATCTTTCTATAGCAGCTGGGGATAAAGAAGAGGTTATCTGAATTATCCCAGGTAACTGGCCAGAGTTGCATGGTGGTGTTTTTGTTTTGCTGAATTCTGATTTCCGAGTATCCATTTCATTCCTCCTGGAACAATTAGTCAGTCAAATAAGGGCAATAATATTTGTAATATGATTGGCATCAGGAGAATCAAGGCAAAGGTGGACAAGTGTTCCATCCAAGAACCAAGGATGAGGGGAGCCAACCAGAGATAAAAGTATGATACTCACATTAAAAAAAATCAATGACTTTTATGAAAGAATTAATAACATACACAAAACTGGACAGGACAGTGACCATACTAATCAAGTTACTATCTAAAAAGATCTTGACAAAGTAGGATATTGGGCTGTATCAAGTAAGATGGAATTTAATCAAAACAAAGGCAAAATCTTGCATTTGGGTCCCAAAAAATGAATTTAACAAATGCAAGATGTGGGAGGAATCTGTCTAAAAATGATTGGGTGGTTCAAGGTGGACCTCAGACTCATTAAGAGTCAGAGATGTGATGTGACAATCAGGAAAACAAATGTAATCATTCACAACCTAAAGAGAGACATAATTCCTAGGGTCTTGTGTTCAGTTATGGGCACTGCATTTTAGGAAGGACAAATTCTTTTGAGAAGAGACCGAAGGAACTGAGGATGCTTTAGTTGGAGAGAAGATGACTTTGGACGATGTGAAGGCTGTTTTTGAAAGTTTGTCATGTGCAAGAGGGCTCATACTTTTGTTTGTTCCCAGGAAGGAGGAAAAAGGACTCATGGGTGGCAATTGCAGGGGGAGAGGGGAAAGGCAAATTTAAACTTAACATCAGAAAGCCTTCCCGATCATTACAGTTGTCTAAAAACAGTATGGGCTTCCTCCAGAAGTGGGGGGCTGCCCTCCACCCCCTTAGAATCCATGCAGGGTAGGTTGGATGCTCACTTGTCAGTAATGTTAGAATGAGGATTCCTTTTCTTAGATATGGGTTGGACTACGCAGCAGATGAAAAGATGAAGGAATGCCAGGACATTAAAAAAAAAAGGAGGCAATTCAGGGTTGCAGCCTGAACTAAAGTTATTATTGCATAATTGATTTTTTAAAAGCACCTTTTGTATTCACATTCTATTTAGACCATTCCAAGAAGCAGGTGTCAGGTGTTCGGAGAGCATTTCACAAGCTGCCTGTTTCTGAGAATATCCTGAAATCATTTGGGGCAATCAGCCCAGATCAAGTCCCCTGGGGAACTATATAGTTCACAGGACTCTGGGTCACACTCTCTTAACTCTTCTCCAAAGTAAGCCTAAGAAAAAAGGATTTCAACAACAAACTGGAATGACATTGATCAACCCACTTAAGAATGCAGTTATCCTTTTACCTGACACTTAGAATTAAAGAATTTTGGAACTGGAAGAGTCTTAGAACTCATCTAGGCCAGCTCTGCTTTTATCATCCCTTCTCCCCTGGACTTTGAAAGAGCTTTCTAATTGGCCTCCCTGCCTCAAGCTTCTCTTCACTCTAGCCTGTCTTCCACACAGCTGCCAAAATGATTTTTCTTGAGGGATTTTCCCAAGATGACTCAGGTGGTAAGGGGTCAAGCTGGAATTCAAATTCAGTCTTTTGACTACAAATCTAGTGTTCTTTCCTCCACACTACAAATTCTCTTGCTTCATTGTGATCAAAAGGAAAAGAAACTCTTTGGAAAACCTGTGTATCAGCACTTAGCACAGGAAACAGACAGCCCTTTCAAGAAGACCAGCATCCTTTTTTCCCCTAACACCTGAGTTTAAGTTGAGCTTGCCAATTTACAATTTCCCTCTTCAGAAGAGACATCACCTACTGACAGGTAGCTGGATTCATGCCCACCGAAGGTCATGGGGATTGCTCCTGGGGACGAAGATTGCATACTTCACTATGGCTGTGTCCCTCATCTGAGCCTCTGGGAACAGCGAATTGGAAAGACTATTAGCCCAGGTGTCAGGATACCCATGTTTTATGCCTAGCTCTCCCATGAACTGGGAAGTATGACTTTGAGCAAGTCACATAACCTATGCAGAACTACATTTCCCTATCTATAAAATCAGAGCATTGAACAGAATGATTTAAAAGGTGTCTTGCAGTTTTAGCAGTATATACTTTTATGCCATCCCTCTCTGCCAATAGCTGCTTGGTTTTGTTTGTTTGTTTGTTTGTTTGTTTTTTAAGTAGAGGGAGTCGTTGTTTTGCTAAGAAACATGGGTATCCCCACCATGGATTCAAAAACTTATTAGTTGATCCATTTTTCTGAAGATTTTTTTTTTACTTCCTCCTAAGGTTCTAAGCCAGTTGGCATCCTTCTCATGTTTCCTATAACTCATCTATAGATTCTTAGATTATAGATTATCTAATTCAAATCTTTCATTTCACAGATGAGGAAATGGGGTTCTAAAGAGGTTAAATGTTGTCCAAGGTCACACTGAATAATAACCAATAGATTAATGAGCATTTATTAAGTACCTACTCTATGCTTAAAACTGTGCTCAGTACTGGGGATGCAAGAACAAAAAAAAAGTAACAGATTGAGGATCTGAACCCAGGTTTTCTGACTCCACAGACAGCATCCTTTTACATGTAACCACTCTAGTTACCCTCCATCAACATATATCTGCTCTGTGTCCCATTTCCTTAAGGACTTTGCTGTCTGCTAGGGCTAAACAATAGAAACAATAACTTCATACTGATTTCCCTTTCCAGAAAACATCATTATTTAACCCAAAAGATTGACTCATCCATGTGCCTGTAGCAGGACAATAATGGGACATCATTTTTTGGCCACAGTTTCTTCTAATATCCTTCAATCGATATCTAGAGATAGTGCTTCTTATTCTGCTCCCAAGTAAGAGGCCATGGATTATTCTTCTTTTTCTCCAAAATGGTACCTAGCTCAGCACCTTGCACATAGCTGACCCTTTGCAAATTGTTGAATGATGAATGAATAAATGAATGTAAAGCCAGATCTAGTTTTTAGGTACACATGAGAAAATCGGTATGATTGGTTGTAGAAAAGAGTATCTTAATCAAATAATTAAATTCGTTGGGGGTGGTGTATGTGTGTGTCCAGATCCGAGACTTCATCGGCATAGGGGATTTCCAATTAACAAACTCTCTATCAATGCAGATTAGCACCTCCTTAACCATTTACAATCTCAGTTGCATGGAGGCACTAAGAGGTCATGTGACTTTCCCAGGGTCACATAGCCAGCTTGTAGCCAAAGGAAGACTTAAGCTCAAGTTTTCCTGACTCTTAGGTTGTTTATCCATCTGCTGAGTCCACTCTGTCTTTGCACCATCTTGGCTAATTAAATAGCTGAACTCTATACCTATGGGTAGGATGCAATTTAATTATCCCAAGCTCCTGTTATGCCCTCTGAAAATTTACAAAGTCTGGTAGAAAGTATCCAGTCCTGGCATGAAGGAAAACTGGGTTCAAGTCCTAACTTTGTACCACCCTTTCCCCCCCAAGTTTAGGCAAGTCACTCCACCTCTCTTGAGATGCCTCAGTTTCCATTTCTGCAAAATAAAGAAATTAGACTAAATAATCTTGGAGAATCTTAGATTTAGAGCTAGAGGCATCTCAAAGGTCATCGAATAATCCAACCCTGCTTATTTTACAGATAAGGAAACTGAGGCTCAGAGAGGTTCACAGTAGTTTCCACAGTTAGCAGGTGGCAAGGTGGAGACAGACCCAGTTCCTCTGACTTTAAACCCAGAATTTTTCCCACTGTATTTATTGTCTATAGCTCCAAAATTCTATAAATGGTTGAGATGGGGCTCATGTCACCATAGGATCTTCCCAAAAAGAAGAGTAAAAAAGTACTCAATGTACTCAAATATGAATCTAGTATAGGACAAGTATTTATTTCCTACACACAAAATAAATGCTAAAGCACACATGGAAACCAAAGTGTGCATTGACAAGCCTTAGCGATCAGCGCCTCATAGCTCAGAACTACAATTAGAATCTACCAAAAGGCTGAATCAGCCGGGAGAACATAACATAGCTAGCAGGATTGTGGATCAGCAGCAAAGTCCTGGCTTTCTGGACTGGACTCATCTTCTATCAAATGGTCATACTCTTTGGAGTAGCTATGAGGTATTCCTTCCAAAGTATAGCCAATACCAATGGAGAAGGCAGGATTTTTTTTGTCCACAAAAAGAAATGGAACACAGAGCAGATATATCCTGACAGAGGGTAAATAGAGTGGTTAACATGTGAAAGGATGCTGAGTGTGGAGTCAGAAGACCTTGGTTCAAATCCTACATCTGTCACTTCTTTTCTCCCTTGACATCCCCAGTACTGAACACAGTATCCAGTACATAAGACACCAATTTTCTCATCTGTAGAAAGAAAGAGGCAGGAATCCTGAACCTGAGAGCTGATTGCTAATTTTCAGTGTGAGCATTTACATCTCAAAAATAAACAAATGTAATAGATCAGGATTTGATGTATAGTTTTGCTGATTGCCTAGATTTAAGAAAGTGATGAATATGCTAATAATGCAGATTAAATGCAAAAGTGTATCATTCATACTTTTTTTTTTTAGAAAGACGGTTGTTAAACGTTTACCCACACATCCCTGACTAGACAGGTCCATCTCAGGGGAGATGTTCATTCACCTAAGAAGGAAAATAAGAAATACAGAAGAGCCCCAAATCCAGGGCCTGACTTGCTCAGACAGGACATGGGTTTAGCTCATGTGTTTATGGTATAGTGGCTGGGCTGAGGAGTTGTTTGAGCTGCCCTTCTTCCCCTATGCCTCATAAAAAGTGGTTTAAAATATTCCTGATAAGATCAGTAGCTAGAAAGAAATTAGGAGATAAGAAAGTCAGGGTTAAAGTCATCCCCTTTATAAAGGACAACTGAGTCATTGGGTCTTTGTCCTCAAAAACCAATCACCTCAAAACACAAACTCCATGAATTACTCAGAAGCAAATAAGTCACCCATATAATCAGCTAGAAGTAGGCAGTGGTTTTATCATTCTGAATGTACCAACCCCCCTTATACTGGTCACACAAGTGGTCAGCCAGAAGCAGGAAGGGCAACTCTGTATTCATGTCCCTAGACCCTGTAGACCCACCTTCTCATTCAACTATCACTACATTGAGAAAGGAAGGAAGGAAGGAAGGAAGGAAGGAAGGAAGGAAGGAAGGAAGGAAGGAAGGAAGGAAGGAAGGAAGGAAGGAAGGAAGGAAGGACCGACAACGATGTAGTAATAGGATGAATGCCAGCCTCAAATTCAGAAAGACTCTGGGTTCAAGACCTTTCGTGCTGACACATACTAACTATGTGATCCTGGACAAGTCACTTAAAATCTAAGTTTTTAGGGGGGAAAAAGAGCTTCTGAATTGAATCACTAGGAGAGCAAATATTTCAGCTGGTTTTGACTTAGAAGAAGGACAATATAATGGAACCAATAAGATCTAGGCTCAAATCCTACCCATAAGACTTACTAGTTGTGTAGACAAACTAGATTGCCTTTGTTTCTATATTTGGAAAATTGAGACGGTAAAAATGCCTAGCTTTCTCAACTCATAGATTTATTGTAATATGGAACATTCTTTGCAAACATTAAAGGAATATTAATCATTAAACTTATTAAATTTGTTAAATTAAATAAAATAAATTTATTAAGTCAATTTATTGAAGTGCTATTGTTATTAAAACATCAGTTACTTTATCACTTAAAGATTATTATATATAACCTGTATCTGATTACTTACCATCTCAGGGAGGAGGGAGGAAATGAGGGATAGAATTTGAAACCCAAAACCTTTTTTTATCATTTAAAGCTTGCTTTAACATGTAATTAAGGGGAAAATAAAAATTAATTTAATAAATAAAATATATGTACATAAAGAATATGTGATCTATAACCTATATCAAATTGCTTACTGTTTTAGAGGAGGAAGGGAAGGAGAAAATTTGGAACTCAAAATTTTTTAAATGAACATTGAAAATTGTCTTCATATGAATTAGAGAACATAAAATACTATAAAATTTTTAAATTAAAAATAGGGATGTATTTATGGAACCCGCTTTGAACTGTGATTGATGATGACCAAATTACTTAACTTCTCAGACCCTTAGTTTTTTCATCTGAAAAAAGAGGCAATTCTGCCTGTAATATCTCCTTCAGACGCTTGTTGTGAAGATCAAATGGGATCAAAGATATAAAGACTTTATAAGCCTCCAAGGACGATAGAATTATTAGCTATGACAGAGATTCCTTACATGCTTAGAGACCAATTTATTAGCACGGTATTATCAGTCTAAGTGAGGAAGAGCTGAATTCAGATCCTACATGAGACACTTATTAGCTGTGTGACCCTGGTCAAGTTAGATAACCTCTCTGACACTGGTTCTTCATCTGTAAAATGAAGGCGATGGACCCTATGACTTCCAAGGTCCCTTTTGGCTCTAAAATGTATGATCCTATAGGCATGCAGTTTCCTATGATGGGAAAAGTTGCATGGAAATATTTTTTTAACTACATAAAGCATAAAACAAAAGAAAATTCAGAATCAGGGGTATGCTACAACTATCAGGGGGCCTATGTAGAATAAAACCAAGGAAGCATTTTGCATCTCTAACCTTGGAGTCCCAGGTTCCCCTCACTGTTCTTCAAGGGCTGCAAAAAAAGGAACACTAGAGGTCAGTGTCTTCCCATTGAGAAAGTTAGACAGGTCCAGCCAGGGGACTGGAATTGCAGCTGCTGCACAAACCAAAGTGGCCGACCCAATTTCCTTCTAGTTTTGATGTCTGCCATAGACAATAGCTTGTTTTCATTGCTACAGCTCAGAAACAATGAAAATAAGCATCAGACTCAATGCTAGAAAAGGGCAGGCAGCTTGACTTCCTGACAATTTGGCGAAGTGGCTAGCCATTGCATTGTGGACTAGGCCTGTTTCCAGGCCTTGGGGCTCTTTGAGTCTAGCAAGGAAGCCTTGAAGACTTCTGAAACAGAGGAAGTAAAGAACCTGAGAAGAAGTAAAGAGCCTGCTTCTCTAACTCTGCCCTCCCAAGTTTCCAGGATGCCTGAAATGCATGGGCAAAGAAAGGCTGCCTTCTGGGATCCCTTCCTGTCAAACAGACCTCCCAGTCTGAGCAATAGCTCCGAGGACTGGCAATTCTGCATTCAGCTACTTGGACTCACAGTACCCAGGCTTGTGATGTTTGCCTCCCAAACACAAGGGTTAAGGTCATGAGATCCTTCCTTCCCCCCAACTCTTCTTGTGCATGGGTTTCAACCCCAATGGGGCTGTACTTTCTTCTCCTTTTCTTTTTTTTTTTTTAAGCAATCGGAGTTAAGTAACTTGCTCAAGGTTACACGGCCAATTATTTCTGTGTGTGGTGCTGAGTATCTGAGCCCGGATTTGATCCAGGTCATCCCGACACTGGAGCCGGTGCTCTTACTCGCTGAGCCACCTGGCCGCCCCTAAGCAATTGGGGTTAAGTAACTTGCTCAAGGTTACACGGCCAGGTGTTTCTGGGTGGGTGCTAAGTGTCTGAGCCCGGGATTCGATCTCCAGGTCATCCCAACACTGGAGCCGGTGCTCTTATTCGCTGTGCTACCTGGCCGCCCCTTCTTCTCCTTTCCCAAACTGGATTTCAGCAGGCACCCAGCTCCCTGACCTTCAGTCTTCCCTTCCCAAGCTCAGGTTATCTAACCCTTTGGTTCTGTCGTCTTTGGGGGCTGAGAATATTACTTATTAGCTCTCCTGGAGCTTCGGAGTGCAAGTGGATCAAATACAGCAAAAGCTGCCTTCCCCAAAGTGATCCTGGGTCTTCTCAAGTAATCCTGCCAATAATCTCCTCTGATGGAAAAAACAACTTCTCTACCTTGTGAATTAGATACAAATGAGATTTTTTTTTAAAGAGGGTAATGGGAGGGAGGGAAAGCCTTTCACATTGCAAGATGCATAGGACTGACTCTCATTTTGCAAACTGTATTTCATCTGAAAACCAACTTTCTGCATTCCCTCATTAGAATGTTAACTTCCTCAGGGTAGAGACACCATATCACTTCTCTCTTTGTATCCCTAGTACTTGATATATAATAAGCACTATAATGATAATAATAGTGATGAAGAGAGCTAGCATTTATACCGTGCTTTAATGTTTGCAAAGTACTCTATATGCTGCCCCCCAGAAGGATAAACTGAGGCTGAGACAGTAAGTGACTTATTCAGGATCACATAGCTGTGTCTGAGGCAGGATTCAAATTCAAGTCTTCCTGACCCCAATTCCAAAAGTCTAATCATTGAGCCACCAAACTGCCTCAATAAAGCCTTATTAGTTGATCATTTCTCTCCATGGAAAATCGCGATATCTTAGAATCTAAAGAGTTTCATGAGGAACACAGAAATGAAAATTACCCTTCTGTTTCAGGCCAAGTTTTCGACTGTTGAAAATTAGTGTTGCATAATAATTTTGGAAAGTAGTTTGTCTTCATCTCCTGGGATTTCCCCCTGAACAGTTCATCAGCATAGACTTACAGATTGTGGTTCCCTGAGGAAAGAAGGCAATCTCCAAAATAAATTGGTTATTTGAAAATTGCCTCAAATTCACCAAAGTTGAAAAATGTGAAGGATTTTGTATTTAACCTGGAAACACAGAGAAATTACAGATCTTTCCTTAAAATCCTCTGTTTTTAAAATGTTTTCACAGGATATGTGGCAAGAGTGTAGAAAATAAATCTTAGCTCAGCATGGTAATTTATTTCCTGTAGGGATCGCTTAGTAAGAAACTAGATTTTCTTCTACTATAGAATATGCTCATTTTCTTCACCCAGCACCTTTCTAAAAGATACTTTCTTTCTCCATCATTGTTATTTATTGTGGAATGATGGAAAACAAAGCTGGCTTTGCCATCCACTGATCTGATCCAGGATCTCTTATTTACTTTAGGTAAGTCATCATAGACTCAGAATTGCAAGAGGCCTTAGAGGTTTTCTGGTTCAACTCCATTTTCCAGATGAGGAGACTGAGTCCTAGAGAGGTTAAATGATTTGTCCAGAGTCAAAATATCTAGGGCAGGACTTGAACCCAAGTTCCCCAGATTTCTAACCCTTCTTGGGACTCACATTCATCAATGATAAAAGGAAGGGATTGGACCAGATGACCTCCAGGCAGCCTTTCAGGTCAAAATCTATAATCCTATAAATAATCATAGCTCTCAAGCCATAAATTGTCCCTTCTAGATTTCATTGACATTTAACTCTTCAGGGCTCTTGGGCCACTTGACAACTTGGTTCTCATTTATAACTTTCATTGTGGACCTGAGAGAAAAAAAAAATCAAAGCAGGAGATGTGCCCCCACAAGCCCACCTTTGATATCCACAAACTTAAGAAAACTTTGACAAAGATGGCCCTAGGCAATTGATTTATTTTCTTGTCAGTCTTTGAAGCCATGCCTCTGTTTGGAAGAGATTGCATCCAACTGAGAACTACAAAATGAGTTCTGTGTAGATGCCTAAATTCAAATTCTGGGCCCCTAAGGAAAAAAATTAAATTCAGAAAGGACCTACTTCACTTTTAATATTATAAAATAAACAGTTCTCTTGCCAAGATCCTTCTTCTTCTACCTTCACTACCTGTCTCCCTTCCCACACACATACAGACATCCCCAAAGATCACACACACACACACACACACACACACACACACACACTTTGAATTCCAGGTACAGCTTGGATGGTATTTTATTCCTTTTTCTATCAAAGTTGCCTCTGTGCTAGGGAAGGAAAAGGAAAGAAGGCATTTATACAGGCAGCAAAGTAGAACATGAGTATGTGGAAAGAAGAAGGGGTTCAGAATCTGACTCTACTGGGGGAGCCCAGCAAAGCCATTTCAATTTTCCAAGCCTCAGTTTCCTCACCTGGAAAATGAGGAGGTTGGTCTTGAGATGGTTTGTTTTCCAGTTCTAAATCTTGTCATGGTAAGATGACACTTGAGAACACTAATTACTTCAGCTCATAGTGAACTCTTCTGCTTCTCAATGATTCCTCTGTATTTTTCACATGACGCTCAGCACATACTATCTTATATTGTTGATTATCCCTCTATATGTAACCTATGTGTTGATTGAGGACAGATGGGTTAGATCACTCTGAGGGACTTATCAACAGTAAACAACAGCATCATAACCCTTGGCTTATTCTCCCACTCAGGGCTCCCCTGGGATCATCTGACTTGTGCTTGATTCTAGCTCTCAGATAAGTGCCTTTAGGTCCCTTGTTAAGTAACACAGAGAAAGTTTAATACATACAACAAAGAATATAAAAAGGACTCACCCTTAATTGCATCAAGAAAATCAAGGAAACCTTTGCCTGTGGTAAGCCCTATTTTGTCTAGGGACATATACAGTAAGTAATCTTTGTATCCCAGTGCTGAGCATAGTGCCTGGAACATTGGATGTCATTAAGTTGTTTTGGTTATATCTGATTCTTTATGATCCCAATTGGGGTTTTCTTGACAAAGATACTGAAGTGGTTTGCCATTCCCTTCTCCAGTACATTTTGTAGATGAGAAAACTGAGGCAAATTGGTTTAAGTGATGTGCCTAGGGTCACCCAGCTAGTAAGTGTCTGAGGCTGGTTTTGAACTCACGTTGGTGAGTCTTCCTGACTCCAGGCTTAGCACTCTATTCACTGTGTCATCTAGCTGCTCTATGCCTGGAACATAATAGGTGCTTAATAAAGGTTTATTGATAAACTACCTGATTGACTGGTGGGGAGCTCAGACCAAGAGAAGAGATAATGACTGGTGAAAACCAGTAGGGTATTAAGCATGCCCTCTAGCTAACTGGTAGTGGCCATAGGAAGCAGCAGACTAGACCTTGTCACACTCATCCATGAATCGCTCCTAGCATTAAGAGGCAGGAGAGTTCCCTAAGGACTGAATTCATTAATGTTCTTGAGTGTCACCTTATCCATAGGCCATTGAGTAGATTCCCGATGGAGTACTTAGGGAGGATATGGACAAGAATCGGGCCAGAGGAAAGGCTATGGATGAGTTGTGATCTAATTTTCATCGTGAGAGGAGAACCCACTTTCATGAGAGCTATTAACATATCTAGGAAAAGTCCCTCTAGAAGGAAGATAAGAGTAGGATAATCTTTGCCCCATTGGTCCAAATAATCAGAATATGTGTGCATTTGAGTTCCGGTTCAGGCTCTGAGAGCCTACATCATTCCTGATGCAAGTTCTGGACCAAATAGGGAGATAGTTTTGACCCCAGAAGACACAATCAGGAAGACTGGATGAAAGTTCCACAGAGGTAAAGCTTCCTAACCATTAGAGATATAAGAGGGACAGTGGCGTCCCCCTCCCTAGATGTCTTCAAGCCAAGACTACATGACCACGTGTTGGGTGTATTGGCCAAGAGGATTCTTGGGAGCAGGAAGCATCATTTGGGCTCAATGGCCACTGAGCTGCTCTTCAATTCTGAGAATCAGTGTTTTGACATGGGAAGAAAAGGGTGGGCAAAGTACCAGAGACTGGAAGGGGCCAGAGGAAGGAGGCCCTTAGAAAGGCTTCATTATCCTCGCCTTTAGAAGGCAGAATTCAAGACAGATTGGAACTGTGCCTGAACTCAAGAGTGTATGACATCTCTTGGAAGTGTCCCAGTGCCCTTGGAGAAGGCAGCCAGCAAGGGTCACCCTTATTCACCAGCACAAGGTGACAGGCTCCTCAGCTTTCAGTTCTCAGAAGAGCCCTGTTACAAATGATAAGAACTTACCCATAAGAGATTTGTGAAACTTTCTGGTAGCTGTTTGTGGTAGCCGCTGCTAATCTTGGAAGATAAGCACATAAACCTTTCACTGAGAGAACCTTTTCTTTTTCCTCTACAGATTTTCTGTCACAGGCCACTCTTAAAGCCCTCATCTGTCCAAGGGGCCATTCTAATTGGTCATTACTTGCTAGATTCATGGGGGAATGGTTTGCAATACTATAGAGCATGTGATTTGGGGCACATGTGAAGCCCATAGTAAAGAGTCCCTGAAATCACAAATATCAGCAAATGTATTTTTCTCACCAAGCAGACAAAGATGAAACAAGCATGGAAAGCATAAATGACTTCTTAGGAGAATAAATTAAAAGGACTCACCCTTAACTGCATGAAGAAAATCGAGGAAACCTTTGCCTGTAGTAAGCCCTGTCTTCTCTAGGGACATATATAGCTGAAACATTATCAACCTGGTAATCAGGGGGAATGGGTGGCCAAGGAGGCAAGAGCTTAAAACGCAACAGAGATGTGGGTACTGATCTACAGAGTGTATGCCAAGATCCAGAAAGTGTAAAAGACTTCCCCAAGGTCACATGGGTACTAAGTTGCAAAGCAGAGATTCGAACTTCTGAATGCAAATCCAGCTGGCCACAATGTCTCCCAGTAGGACATTTTTGCCATGACTCCTATTAAATCAAACAAGTATTAGGATTAGGGGTGATTTTGTGTTTCATTTCTTAATATTTTTAAACAAAAAAATTAAAGATGTGTTCTCTTGAATAGTTGCCAGGAAGGGTTCAAAAGACAGGGTGACAGTAGGAAAGAATGACTAGGCTCTTTTTAATTAAAATGGCAGTTTCTGCTATTGAAAAAGGGAGGGGAGATAACTGACCAGGAAGCGTCAACCATCCCATGAACACTTGATCTCCCAAAGAACAAAACTAGAAAAGGATTCCTTAAAAATAACAATATTTCACATCCTAAAACAATACTTGAAGGGACAGTAAGAACACTATTGAGTAATACTGTAGAATAATACATGACTGCAAAGCTATACCTAGGGTGGGATGATCATAGCTTCATCCCAGGGCACTGAAATAGAGAGGATACAGAAATTTAACATGTACATTTCTTCAGCAGCGTAGTTGCCATGATAGCCATTCATTTTTTCCATTCAATAAGATCTGTCTTATTTATTATTATTTTCACATCATAAAATACAAAGTTAATCTGAGGACATATGATTCATGTTCCTTCCCTGAGTATGTTTCAACTTGTTTACCCCAAGAACATTTTGTGCTGCTTTTCCCTCACCCTGGGCATGAGAATGGCTACTTATCACTTTGTGTTGCACTTTCATCACATTGAATATCTGTGATTCCTACTGTGGATGTGAAGTGGGTAGTGTAAGCATGATTCATCAATCGACAAGTATTCATTAAATGTCTGCTATATGCCAGGTGCAAATAAAAGCAAGACAGTAAAACTGCCTTCAAAGAGCTTCCATTCAATGATCATCTCCACTTTAGAAATAGGAAAGGGAACCTCAGAAAAGATAAGTGATATGCCTGGGGTCATTGGCTGTCAAGTGGCCCACTTGAGACTTGGACTCTTTGGCTGGTTCTTTAGAGAATTTAGAGTCCTTTACTCCAAATCCCAATGCTGTTTCCATGACCTCATCTTGCCTCAGTAGATTAGAGATGCAAGTTGCTGGGGACAAGATCTTAGTTTCTATTGTAGTGTCAGAGAGCTGTATACAGACTACAAACTTAGCCCTGAGCTGCTTTACAAATACAATTCAAATGTAGTTACAAGAAGAATGAGGTAAGAGGATGTTGATGGCCCAGGGTAAACTCACAGCTGCTGCTAAGGAGGATGGGAAGGAGACTCTCAGTATATGTCCTAGCATTTTAACCAATACTTTACTATATTCTATTCTCCAAGGTGGTAGGCTCTTAGTCCTCTATGGAGAATTTCTAGAAAGACCACAGCCACCATCTCCTCTCAGACCCTGAAGAAGACTTCCCAAGAAATGGAAACCAAGAGCCTTGGGAATAGCAGTGTTCCCCAAGCCACCAGACCTGCTTCCAGCGCAGCCCTCTCAGACATCATGGAGGGGAGAAATTAGTATGGAGAAGGGTCCACCTTCCTCACCATTACCAGTAATAACTGTTGAGCAACAAAATGATTTTTCAAGTGCAAAAAAATATAACTGTTGACCAAGTATCACCAATAGGCCAAAGAACCCTAGAGTGACAGCACACACACACACACACACACACACACACACACACACACACACACACCAGATCATCAGTACTACTTGTAATAAATCCTCCATAGTCATCAACTAGGGAGTGGTTAAGAAAGTGTGGCATGCTACAGTAATAGCTTATCATTTTGCTGTAAACAAGACATGTCAATTGTGAGGAATTCACAGAAACCTGGGAGGTGCCCTTCTCAGATCCCTAGGCTTGCAACCTACCCTTCAATGGAAACTCCTTACTTTTTCTCAGTCTTTATATTTTACCAGTCATCAAGTCCTGTCATTTCTGCCATTGTTACATCCCTGGTAGAGGTCCCTCTTCTCTCCATCAACCACCCAGGTGTAGGCCTTCATCATGTCATGGCCTCAACACCTCACACCTGTATTACAAGAGCCTGGTATTCTGATTCCCTGCCATTTCCCCCCCTCTCTAGTCCATCTTCCATTTAGCTGTCCACCTTCAAGTGGAAGGCTGACCATGCCACCCCCCATTCACTAAACTCCAGAGGCTTCCTGTCACCTCCAAAACCAAATATAAAATCCTCTGTTTGGCTTTTAAAGCCCTTCATTACCTGCTCTCCTTCTACCTTTCCTGTCTTCTTACATCTTACTCCCTCCTGAGTATTCAGCTATCCAGTGACACTGTCCCCTTGGCTCCTCACACAAGACAATTAACTGTTTTCACTGGCTGTTGTCCATGCCTGAAACTCTCTCCCTCCTTGTCTCTACTTCCTACCTTCCCTGGATTCCTTCAAATCCCAGCTAAAGTTACACTTTCTGTAAGACATCTCCTCCAGTCCTTCTTAATCTCAGTGCCCTCCCTCTAAGACTACCCCCAATTTATCCTGTCAATAGCTTGTTTGTACAAATTTTTTGCAGTTGTCTCCCCTACTAGACTGTGAGCTCCTTGAGGGCAGGGAGTGTCTTTTGTCTCTTTATGGACTCCCCCCTGAACCCCCCCCCACACACTTAAGAGTCTCTTCTTAAGTTAGGGGCTTAAGGATGATAAGAAAGGACTCTTATTTGAACTGGACCTCAGTCTCCTAACCTGCAGAATAATAAGGTTGTACTAAATGGCTTCTGACATCATGATCTCATCAAGTGCTTAGAACCAGAAAAATAATAAGCAAAATGACCATAATCATGGAAATAGAAAAAACCACTCAGATAAAGTTGAAAGCTATGTGATTGTAATGACCAATCATGGCCCCAAAGACGAGATGAAGAAATACCCCGTGACCCTTTCATTAGAGAAGTGTGGAACTGTGGGTACACAATGTCACACCTCGTTGTGTTGGGTGTTCTTGCTTAATGATTTTTTCCTTATTACAAGGTAAAGCTCACTGGGATTGGAAATGGAGAATGGCTGGAGAAGACTATGAAGTCAAAACAAGAAACATCAAGAAAACTTTTTCAAATAAATTAATTAAATTAAGGTATTAGACTCAATAATGGTCCATTTTTTGTTGTGGAGTGTTTCAGTCGTGTCCAATTCTTCATGACCCCATGTGGAGTTTCCTTGGCAAAGATGCTAGAGTGGTTTGCCATTTCCTTCTCCAGCTCATTTTACAGATGAGGAAACAGACAAACAGGGTTAAGTGACTTGCCCAGGATAACACAACTAATAAGTGTCTAAGGCTGGATTTGGACTCAGATCTACCTGACTCCAGGCCCAGCACTCTATCCACTGTGCCGCCTACCTGCCCCCTTGCTAGTCCCTTATCCAATCCAGTCTTGACCTTGCCACCACTTACTACCTATCTGATCATGGGGAAACCATTTAACCTCTTTCTCCCTCTGGTTACCAATTTCTTCATTTGTTTAAGGAGAAAAAAAAAAAAGAATGACTCAGACTAAATGACCTCTCATATCCCTTCTAGCCAGTAATCTATGTCCTCAGAAGTCCCTTCTGACTGCAACATTCCATGGCCTGTGAGTGTTTCTATCTGTTTGACACTTAACTCTGTTAACATTCTGTCTTGTTGCCTTAGAACATACAAACAGATCCCAGGGCATAATCTCTCTTGCTCCAGAGTGGCTACACAATTCATTTGAAATATCGCAGCTCCTTATGCTTTTCGCCTTTCCCAGTAAACCACCATTTATTCACAAAGTACCGGTCAGCCTCTGGGCTCAATCAGCCAGAAGACTTTTCTTTCTCTCTCAGATTTTCGGGCTTTGATGAAACGTGTTTACGAGGCAGAAAAGCCTGGCTTTGGGGAAATATTTTGACCGAAAGTGTCCCGCTGCCTAGTGAGCACAGGGGCAGAACCAGGAACAAGAAACCATGAAAAGAACAAATGGTTTACATTTAGAGAATTCGAGAATTTGGACCTGGGAGGTGTCTCCAAATGAGGTTGTCCAGCCCCATCGTTCTGTAGGTGAAGAAATAGAGGCTCCGAGGAGAAGTAACTTGCCCATGGTTACATAGCTGGTAAGAAGTTGTTTGGAGCAGTAGGGGCTTCTGGACCCCCCAATTCAATGCCCTTTGGACAGTTTCCAAGGCTGACCTAAAATAGGCAAAGCAACGCAGCAGCCTACTGCCACCTCAAATGGTATGAAGAAGGCTGTGCCTCCCTCCCCACCAATCTGACCAATTGGGCTTTCATTGCACCTGAAAATCCACTATGAGTAACTGATTCCTCTGCCTTAGAATTCCTCCAATTGAAAAATAAAGTTCTCTGGTCTGGGATAGCAGGTTAAGCTACTGAGAGTCATTAGACCTTTAGTGAGAATTTGTCCCCATCCCCATTCCTTTTTCCAGGTGCAATCAGGCCCGAAAGGAATTACAGATTTAGAGTTTAGAGAGACCTCAGAGATCTTCAAATTCAATTCCCTTATTTTAGAAATGAGGAGCACAACCAGAGAACTGATTGACTTGCCCAAGGTCACATAAATAGTAACTAAGAGATTCTGGATTGGAACCCAGGTCCCCTGGGCCACACTAAGGCAGACGGTAGATAAATTAAATGGGGAAGTACTAAGGGGAGAAATACAAAGCTGTAGCTGCAAGCACCCCAGAGTCCCCAGGGTGGCTGCCAATACAGGTTCTTGGATCTGCTTTGATAAAGGAAAGCAACTCAAAATGGGTTAACAGGCTTACTTTAATCAGTCAAATATGTATCATTTACCTAGTTCAGGGGAAAAGGTCAGCACCCAGAACTTCAGATTATACAGACAGAATTATCAAGACAGAGAAACAAATCAAGTAGACAGTTTCCCAACTGTCAAACCATTACATCCATATCAAATCAACATCTGGGTTTTTCCAGGGGGGGGGGGGGGGGGCAGCTCTCAACAACCAGCTTCCCAGAGTTTCATTAAATCACAGAACACTTCTCAAAGTGAGCCCCCAAAACAAAGCTACACATCAGGGCTTATATAGCCTTCTCCTGGCTTAGAGAATGTAACAACCTTATTGACTCACTGCCCAATCAAAAAGTATCTACTGAAAAACAAGCCTCCCACCCCAGGCTCCAGGTGCACTTTAGCCTAGGGGCAGGGAAGATCTTAAAAATTTACATTCCCATAACTCCCTGGGCCACACTAAGGCAGAGGGTAGATAAATTAAATGGGGAAGTACAAAGGGGAGAAATACAAAGCCCAGAATGATGACCCACCTATAGAGAACCCCACAGTGGGGGAGCCTTGGGGAGCTATGGATACTTGGGAAAGATTGGCCCCATGAAGATGGAAAAAATAATAATAATAAAAGACAAAGCACGCCTAGTCATTTTGCCTTAATGTTCATTCACCAACAAACATTAGAGGATAGGTATGTGCTATGGATCATACCATAGCTCCAAGTATTATTTTCCTAGTCTCCCTCTTTTTCAGAGTCATTTCTTCTCAATCCAGAGGTGTCTCTAAAAGCTGGGATTCTATGATGGTATGAACAATGACAGGAGATAGGAAGCAGGTGCTCCCATCCTGGGTCTGTGGGATATTGCTAATGGCTTCACATCTCTGGGTTTCTGTTCTCTACTCTGTAAAATGAGGGTGTTGAACAAACTAGGTGATCTCTAAGGCCCTTCCAGCTCTCTGCATGTCTCTTCATCCAGAGATCGCCCCTATTAGCCAATGGAAGTCAAGTCAACAGGCATTTATGTCTCTTGACTATGACTATGCTCCTCTGTGAAATGGGAAGATTTGTCTCTCTTCTACATTTTGGGTCATAAACCTGAATGTCAAAAAAGAACAAGATGCGTGCCTAGAAGACAACACTTCATCTGAAGAAGGGATCTAGGGAGAAGAGTAGCGATTAGTGCATTGCAAAGCTCAATAGTGAACAGGACAATGGGACAGCCCCCGAAGCTAACTCAGTCTCAGCCAGTGTTAAGAGAGTATCTGTTGTTGTTGCTTTGATTCAGTTGACCCCAACTCTCCATGACTCATTTGGGTTTTCTTGGCAAAGATACCAGAGTGATTTTCCATTTCCATTTCCTTCTCTAGCTCATTTTATATATGAGGAAACTGAGGCAAACAGGGTCACACAGCTCGTAAGTGTCTGAGGCTAGATTAGAACTCGTGAAAATGAGTCTTCCTGACTCAAGTTCCAATGCTCTATCTACTTCACCACCTAATTGCCCTTAATAGAGTCTTATAGGAGGGAAATTAAAATCGTGCTCCATTCTGAATGAGTCTGAATGGGTCTGAATGTCCTAGACTAAGTTTTGTGCTCATTTCTGGGTCCTACATTTTGTGAAGGACTTGTTTATCCTGAAGGTGATCATGATGATGGAAGAGTCTCCAGCTCATGTCAAACAAGGACTGATTGAAGCACCTTGAGATTTAATCACTTGTATTTATTCCCTTCATATTTTCTCTGCACATAACTGTAGACACACATATTTATCTTCCCTGATAGACTGTTAGCTCCTTGAGGGCAGAGATCGTTTCATTCTTTATATTTGTGTGCTCAGTGCCTAGACCAGTTATTGGCACACAGCAGGTGCTTAATGAATTCTTGTTGATAAGGGGACATGATCGCTATACTCAAATATTTTAAAAGTTTAGGAAGATAAAACCTAAACTGCTTCTGTCCATAGCTCCTGGTCCAGCCTTCTTGGGGAAAATAGATAGTATTTATACAGAATAATAGCAATTAATATACTTGTTTAAGGTTTGAAAAGTTCTTCACAAAGATCTCACTTGACCCTCAGAACAACCTTGGGAGATATTTTATTACTATTACTGTTCTCATTTTACAGGTAAGGCAAAATTACAGGAATTTTACAGGAAAATTTACAGGAAGACAAAAGTCACATAACTAGTAAGTGAGGCTGAATTTGAACTCAAGTCCTCCCAACTCCAGTTCCAGCATTCTATCTGCTATACCAACTAGCTTCAGTTTTATGCAAAAAAATTATGCACATTTTGCAGGTGAAGAAAACGAGGCTCCATTTCTCAAGTGAATGAAGGATTCACTATTTTCTGCCTGAGAGGTAGAGTAGGAGTGAGTAGAGTGTTTGACTTTAATTCAGGAAGAAGGGGGCTATTCGAATATTGCTTCAGATAAAGCTGTGTGACCCTGGGCAAGACACTTGCCCCCTTCCCATCCTAGGTCTCACCAACTGTAAAATTGGGTTAATAATAACTGCAGGAGGTGCCTCATAAGATCACAATGGGGGCAGCTAGATGGCGCCATAGTGCACAGAGCGCTGGGTCTGGAGTCAGGAAGACTCATCTTACTGAGTTCAAATCTGGTCTCAGACACTTGCTACCAGAGTGACCCTGGGCAAGTCACTTAAGTCTGTTTACCTCAGTTTCCTCATCTGTAAAATGAACTGGAGAAGGAAATTGCAAATCACTCCCGTATCTTTGCCAAGAAAACCCCAAAAGGGCATGACTGAACAAAGAATTAAATGAGGGCTAAATAAAATATTGCTCACATGGGGCGAGTTAATGCAAACTTTAAAAGGACAATATGAATTCCGGCTATTGTGACCCCAGAAGACTGGATCAGGGGCAAAAGTTTGGTAACTACAGAAAGGGAGATGAAGCAAATAAAACTTGGGTCAGGCTGTGTAAAGGGGACTGCCTTTATGCCTCTGGAGGTAGCAGGTTCCCCATCACTGGTTATCTTCAGGCAGAAGTAAGAAGATAATAGCCAGGTATCTGTTGGAGAGGGCATGAATTGGACTCGATCATCTCAGCAATCCCTTCTAAAGCTGAAATTCAGTGATTTTGAGATTCCAAGATACTCTGTGATTTGATAGCTTTTCCTCCATTGCTTGTAGGCTCATTCAGATAACACCCTTGATCCGGTGCCCACAGGAAGCCCTGGGGGATTGATACAAAAGAATTAGCCGGCACTAGCTCTTTCCCCACTAGGCTGACAAGTCTGTATTTGGAAGATGGCCATACTTGTTTCTGGAAGCATTTCTGCCCAGGAAGAGGGGGGAATAAATACATACTTTAAAGAGTGATGGCAGTTTTGCTGAGAGCTCAAAATGTTGCAAAGGAATAAGCCTCCAGGCATCTGCTGTCAATGTGTTGGAATCAACAGATTCAACTCATGCTTTGGTGAGACATTGCAGAGCTCCCTTCATGGATGGAGACCCAAACTCTGGGGGCTGGAAGACTTAGCAAGTTAAAAAAAAATTCCTGTGACAGATTGCTGGGACACTCCTCATAGAAGCCTCAAAATTTAGAGCTGGGAGGAAACTTAGAGATAGGTCAGAAATAGTATCAGTCAAAAAAGATTTATTAAGCATCTAGTATGTACAACATACTGTGCTAAGCCCTCAGAATACAAAAACAAGAGGCAGTCCTTGCCTTCAAGGGGCTTACAGTCTAATAAGGAGACAATATGCAAACAACTATATATATATATATATATAAGCTACCTATGAATTTATAAATATATATATATAAAAAAAATATTAATAAATAGTAATATAAAAATAGAATTATGTTTTATGTAATTGTTAATATAATTATAATGTATTATAATATAATAAAAACATTTTAATCGAATTAATGTGTATTTAATTAAATATATAATTAAAATATACACTAATATAATAATATTATATATAATCATGATGTATATTGTAATAGATATAATATGTCTACTGTGCAAAAATCTGT
>NW_027185761.1:47134013-47200205 GCF_028583685.1 Petaurus breviceps papuanus
GTGAGCAACTTAGGTGGATAGGGTTAAGTGACTTGCCCAGGGTCATGCAGCTGGTAAGTGTCTGAGGCTGGATTTGAATTCAGGAGTATGAGTCTTGCTGATTCCAAGCCCAGTTTTCTATCCACTGGCAATGGATAGAGTGCGAGGCCTAGGACTTTAAATGCTGAACACAGAGGTGGAAGAGAAAAAAGAGAAATCCTCATTCATTCAGCTCTCCTAGTCTTCCCAAAGCTCTACAAATATGAATTCAATGTAAGGCGCGTCGAGCTCCTTCCCAAATTTCATACACAAAGTTGTGTTATTCAATAAGGAAGCCACAGGGCAGCCTCCAAGGAGAATGATCCACATTTCATTTTCTGTAACCTATCGGGTTTCCCCATCAGCCTTCGACTTGGGTTTGTGCAGATAGATTCTCCTTGATACTCGTTGGAATGAATGTCACACTCATGCAGAAAGTGACATTGGACTTGACAGTCTGCTCTCACCAAGACAGCTGATGGGGAAGTGTGAAGAGAGTGGAGCTGCAGCAAAGAAAAATGTCACGAGATCCTTGGAGATCAGTGATAATTTTAGAAATCACTTAGACATCAGATCACCTGCCACTGCTGATGCCTCAAGTACTAAACAGGAAAGAAGGAAACGGGCAGGAAGCCATGAGGACAGGCAATGAAACAAGGAAGGACAGGCTGGTCACTTGGGAAATGTTAGAAACCACCAGCTGATGTCCAAAATTCCTTTGCAGCCCAGACACTGACAGAGGCAGCATCATGTAGCAGTGAATACAGAGCTGATGTGGTAGTGAGGAAGGCCTGGTTTCAAATCCATATTCTGACATTTTAATAGCTATGTGACCATAGGTAAATCATGTAATCAGAGAATCCTTTAATAAAACTAGAAATTGCCTTGGATCCTTTCTATCTATGTAACCTTGACAAGTCACTTAATTTCCCTGGGTCTCAATTTCCCCATCTGTAAAATTAAAGGGCTAGATTGATTGGATAACCTCTGAGGCCTTTACCTGCCCTAGATGCCATGATGGAGGGGGGTGAAGGAGAGAAACAGAGAGACAGAGACAAAGACAAAGACAGAGACAGAGAGAGGGACAGAGAGAGAGACAGAGAGAGAGAGAGAGAGAGAGAGAGAGGAAGGGGGAAGAGAGAGAGAGAGGCAATAGTACATAAAGGGCTGGCATTAAAGTCAGGAAGAACACAATCAGTCAGTCAAGAAGCATTTTTAAGCATTGTACTAAAGAAAGGCAAAACAAAGAATCCTAATTTCAAATCCCAGTCTCTGGAGTTTCTAGGATATGTGACCATGGACACTGGCCTTCTTGGTGTCCCAGGGGACTATCTAAAGACAGTTTCAAAGTTGCTGGATCCGTGGAGAGACTTTCCACACCAGGAATTCCCTATACAATCATGGACGGCAGGGGGGGAGGGGGAGAAGGAGCAGGAAAAAAGTTACATATAGATGACTACATTTCCAGAAAGAAAACTCTCACCAGACGTTCATCTCAAGAAGGGGAGACACAGAGCACACACAGACACTTTGGACTCTAAGACCCAGCCAGCATAATTATTCCTTGAGACAAATGGCAGCATCAAAGCCAGATTTCCCACTTGATTGAGAGATAGCCAGGATATAAAGCAGACCTTGCTTATTCCCTTCTACTCTCTAGCTCTACATGAAAGTTGCAAGTTCGAATGTTGATGCTGGGAGCCTTCTAAATGCCCCATTGTCTCTGAACAGAGGGACAATCCAGGCTTTGTGCTGCCCAGGCATTTTTCATCAAACCCTGATCCCTGAAAAGCCTCAGCAGCTCAGAAGGACTGTTGTCTTTCTCCTGCCACAACACTAGCAACATATCTCACCCTTGGACAGCGGCCTACTCAGTTCCCATTCACAGATTCCTCAGGAAAACCATTGCCCCCAGAAGCTCTCAGCTTTGTCAAAAGAATTATTGGAAGTGGAACTTGTGAAAAAAAAAAAAACAACCCTGCTATGCAACGTGAAGACAGACAATAATGTTTTGTATCCCGTTCCTGTTTGATGTGTGCTGATGGGAATTAATCATTTTAGTTAACAGAATTACTCTTTGTTATGTAAACTTTGTAAAGTCAGCCCCATATGACCCCTCTCTTTGCCAGGCCCACTGTTCCAAACTGTCATCTTCCTGTAGGCAGTCATATTTCTATGGCAACCCCTGCGACTAACTTACCATTTGACCCCAAGGTTCTTACCAGCCATTGGGTCAGATGCCAAGTCAAGCCAAGACGAAAATACTGTATGCATCCACGCACAATGGGGCAGCAAACTGCATTCCCTATGAGCAAATCATGATGAACAAGGATCATTATTTCCATTTCTCTCTTTAAAAGAAATATGCCATTCCATCAAAGCTAGTTCTGTTGAAATGTTTTTGTGTCTTTATCAGAAAAAAACACAACATTGATTCTCCCATTTGGACAGTAGGATAGATTAAAGATGGGGGATTTGTCTTCTTTAAACAAAGATAGATATGGGATGGCAGAGACAGGACCATGTGTTTGTGGACAGGATGCTTCTGAGGCAAACACAGTCGATCAGTCTGATGAAAGTTTCTCCCTGAATTTCTGACTTGTCTATGTAGATCTAGCTTTCACCTCATTGTTGCCTTGGGTCAGTCTGTTGTCCTAATCCTTTTTACACTGGGACCAAAGGTAGCGTTGTGCAGATGACATGCCCTCCTTCACTGACACCTCCAGAATCATTTCTATCAGAAAAAAAAAACCCTTCAGTCTGTTCTTGCTTCTGCCTGTGGTCAGCCTGTATCACTCTGACAAGGGATTGTCCTATGACCTAGATCCCAGACCTAGAACTAGAAGGGTCCCCAGAGGTCATATAGAAACATTCTCTTTTTCAGATGAAGACACTGAGGTCCAAGGAGGTTAAGTGACTTGGTCAAGGTCACATGGGCCGTAAGTGTCATTTAGACCTCGTGAAGTGTTTGCAGCAGCAAGCGCTGGTTGTTAGGGATTTGGGAATGGAATTTTCACAGAATTTTACCATCCTTTCTGATCCAATTCATTGAGACTTTAAAAATCCCACTCAATTCCTAAACCTTTGCTTTCCAGTCCTTTAAGGGTGATAGTAGTACCATGGTAAAGCATATCAATATGTCGCAGGCCAAACTAGCCAAAGCTCTTTGAAGGCAGGAGCTGCTTTTTCCCTTTCTTTGTACCCCAGAGCTTAGCACTCATCCCCAGTAGTTGAGTGCCTGGACCATGGTAGACATCCAAGAAATACTTGTTCACTTGACCTAGAGGGAGATACAGGAAGAAGTATATGCCAGGGAAGTCAAGCCACAGCCACCATCTGAACCCCCAGACCCTGAGGGTTCCTTCAGACCCTAAAAGAGAGCTCCTAGGACCTGACCCCAAAGCCTTGGGAATAGCAGGGTCCTCTAGAATACTGGTCCTGCTTCCAAGATGAACTCCATCACTATTATGGAGGACAGCAATCACTCAGAAGGACAAGCCTCCTTTCTTTGCTATCACCACCACCAGCTAATGACCAACTGCCCTCATCAATTGGGCAGGCCAGTCCAAGAGCCCCAGATGTGTCAACATCTCCAATCCTGATTCCAGGCTGACCCCTCCTCCTTGGCCACCAACCAGCATCCCAAGAAGTAACCCTTGTGAAGGTACCACCTGGCAAATGTTTCTGCTGGTTCTCTGGCTGCCAACTCCCTCAGCAGACACAGCTGTTGAAGACATGGAAAACAACATTCTCACCACCCAAGTTCGTGGTACTGTCAACATCAGAAACTGATACTGTATCAGTAGGAAAAGTGCTAAAGAAGATGCGTTACCATCTGTTTTGCTGCTTCACCCTGAGGACTTCCCGTTTGACCCTCAAACCTCCTGCATATATGGTCTTCCCCCATCATAATAGGAATTTTTAGGGACAGACAGTCTTGTTTTCTGTTTTTTTCTGGTTTTATTCCTAATCCTTAGCACAGTGCTTTGAGCATAGCAAGTGTTTAATAATATGATATGAAAAACACTTAAAAGATTCTTAAGAGAAAAAGATAGTTCCTAACCTCAAGGAGCTTACACTCTAATGGAAGAAGACACTTATTCATTGAAAAAAATTGTATTTATTTTACATATGCAATTGTGGAATTTGTGACAAGTCAAAATGAATTATATATGTTACTCTGTTAATGTGTAATGCAGAAAGATAGGCTAAAAATACCTGTTTACATGAAGACAGATGGAGCCTTTTGAAATTAAAGTGTCACAGTACCTATACTTTTCATTTAGAAACTATCGAGAATGGCAGCTTTTGACAACTTGTAAAGCACACCTTGTCTCATACTAGCACTGCCACGCATGATCAGACCTCTAACACACATGAAACAATCAGTATAACACTCACAGATTCTATCTGAGAACATGTGGAATGAACCCTTCTTTAACATTTATAAGGAAAGTCCTGATTATGAGAGAGAGAGAGAGAGAAAGAGAGAGAGAGAGAGAGAGAGAGAGAGAGAGAGAGAGAGCCAGTCTTGGAGTAAGGACAATCTGAGTTCATGTCCCACCTGTAACACACTCTGGTAGAAACAAAAAGGCCCTGGACTGGAATTCAAGAAATGTGACTTCTGGTCTCAGTTCTGCTACCAAGTGACTGTGTGTGTGGTCATGGAGGAGTCACCTGTCTTCTCAATGTCCCAGCAACTTTGTAAGACAAAATATTAATTCTTGTGTTTGAACATCCAGCTCCCTTATTGTAGGATAGATCAAAAATTGGGAGAGCCTGGAATTTAATCTCTTTATGCAGAGAGATCAGTGTGAGGGAGAACAGGGAGTAGAGGGGAGGCAGGAAAACTGATCTACGTTGACAGAAAAAGTTGCTCCCCAGGAATCCCTTACACCAATGAAAACATTTCTTGTTGCTCAGTCATTTCAGTCATGTCAGACTCTTCATGACTCTATTTGGGGTTTTCTTTGCAAAAATATTGAAGCAGCTTGCCATTTCCTTCTCCAGATCATTTCACAAATGAAGAAACTGAGGTAGAGTTAAGTGACTTGCCCAGGAACATATAGCTTATAAGTGTCTGAGGCTGGATTTGAACTCAGGAAGATGAGTCTTCCTGACTCCAGGCCTGGCGCTCTAGGCACCATGGCGCCACCTAGCTGCCAAAGGTTTATTTGTTTTTGTTTTTATTAAACTATCTGCTTAAAGGTAAAGGAAGCAATATGGACAGTGGAAAGAAGCCTGTCTCTAGAGTCAGAGATCCTGCATTCGAATCTCATCTGGGCTGCTCACCACCTGTGGGACTTGAAGCGAGTCACTTAATCGACTTGGGCCACAGTTTCCTCATCAGTAAAATGATGGGGTTGGCCTAGATGGTACCTAGAACAGGAGTTCTAGATCTATAACCTTCCATTATCCTCTAACAGTCCCCAAGGACACAGATATAAAGGTCGTTCCTGGCTTTGAAAATGGAGCAAGAAACCAGATGGTGAAAGGATGTGGGAGGCACCAGCTTGGTTAACTGGCCTCCATCTTGCCCTTTCTGGAGGCTAAGAAAAAGCCCTGGCTGATTTCACACAGCCCCTATCTTCCATCACAGTGGAACAAGATTAAAGGGCTGACCCAAGCATTAAGCACAATTGATAATGCTCTGATTTCTCCAGTGGGCAGCAGCTTCCAAGTGTTTGCTAAGTATACCCTTCGCCTGTAACACTAGCTGGGTCTTCTGCACCCTCCCAACCTTATTGAGAGCTGATAACAAATACTATGCAGTGCCCTTATGCACCAGCTGCAGGGAAATACTGTCATTCCTCCAAATGGAGAAACTAGTCATTTGGAAACTTATCTGCAGGGGTATCTGCCAGTCCCATCAAATGTTCTCTGGTAAACAGGTAATCTGAACTCCCAGGGTTTCTGCAAACATGCATGGGAGGCTGGCCTGCCAGGTGGGGGGGATATTTAGGGGAGAGGAGGTCAGCTAGTGGGGACACAGCTCACCTGTTTCAGGCTTTGGATGCTGGGCTTGCTGGCTGTTCATCAGCTTCTGATTAAAAAAAAAAAAAAAGCTCCCTCAATGGGTAGTGAAATGTAGGCCCAGAGGAAATTAGGTCTGTCCAGGCCTGCACAATTATTCCCCAGTTGTCTCCCCTGCAGGAGGGCCAAAATGTATGCTGATGAGAAAGGCTGCAACTGAGAATTCCCCAGAGAATACTTCCTCCTGCAATCATTGACCAATTACAATGCTGGCTAGAAATAGTATTGCTTTCTCCATGTCTGTTGGTCCATTCTATAAAGGATGGACTTTTTAATAATAAATATTTTTATTGGGAATGTGACAGTCATAACAAAGAAAAATATTTGCAGTACAAAGGTCAGAGCAGTAAGTTTGACATAGTAGCACCAACATTGCCCTACTCTGTGATCCACTTGTACTTGAAGGAGAGGGTACAGGCTTGGGTTTCATGACTTCATCAAAGCCTTTGCCCTGCTCTCCTCCAAATCTCCAATATTTTCTCCTCTCCAGGGGTCTCTTGGCTTCCTAAAGAACTCAACCTAAGCATTGCCTTCTCTATGACTTCTTTCCTGAGTCCTCCCCTAGCTTCTAACATCACCCATGTTCATTTTGTACGTACTTACCTACACCCATGCTGTCTTCCCTGTTAAAGCTTAATCACCTCGGAGGCAAGGACTCTTTTATGATTTTTTCTTTGTATCCAGAGCCCAGTGCCTAGCACATAAAAGGCACATAATAAAGGCTTGTTGATAAGCAGGGAACTCTCAGTGTGGAAACACCCTCCACCTCATTTGTAACTTGTAGTCTTATAGAGCTGTGAAGGGGAAAGAACGGTTGAGTACTTGCCCTTGGTCACATAAGCCACTATGAACCAGAAGCACTGAGTCTTCCTGACTCTGTCCAAAATGTCATAATGCCACTTCTGCCTCCCAAAGGATAATGTATTCTGTACTGGTACAATGAAAACAAACCATTATTGCATTCGTATCCTCGTGATGTCAATAAAGGAAAGTTCCCAGAACACTGGGCGGACGCCCTCTGGTAGATTTATGGGAAGGCATGGATGGGGATCACACAGAATGGGTAAAATGAGCAGCAATCTGAACAATTGAAAGGAATATCCATATGGCTGAGATCACTGACACTTCTAAGTGCCGAGTCCTCCAAATAGTAAAACAAATGGATTTTATTTAACTCATCAAATCCTAATTTCTTCATTTCAAAAAGGAAGACTTCTTAGCTTCACAGATCCAAAATTGGGAGGCCCTGAAGGGCTAGCCCAACCCAGAGCATTAAAGTGGTTTTCCCAAAGCCACACAGGTGACACACAGGGTTCTGGCTCCCTCAGACATTGGAGCTCCAACTTCATTGTTCTCTCTACTTCACCAAGCTGCTACACCTCTTTTTAGAGACAATATATTTTTTTCAATAGTCAAGCTATCATGAAGCAACTTTTTTCGGGGGTGGGAACATAATTCTTATACATATATATGTATTTATATATATATATATATTCCATAATTCTTAAAAAAATAGTTTTCGGTTTTTTTAACTTTGGGGAAGAACAGATGACCAGGCCTCCCACTGCAATTATACTCCATAGTTCCCCAAACCCACCACACCACATCCCCAGAGACACATGCAGTGCTATGAGTCCCTGGAGCATAAGCTTAGAAAGAGTTGTCTTAGCATTCCACTAAAAAGGAGGTCTTAGTGACAGCTGTATGGAAGGAGGGTCAGCCCCCTTAACTAAAGACTAATGAAAGGGACATTTGGAAAAGTCTAATACCCAACAGTGGTATTTAGCACCCCACTGATCTCATTATTCTTCAATATTTTGTTTTCCCTTATGCTGAAAAATGGGACCATTTCCCAAAACATAGCACCCAGAAATATCGGAAGTTTCCACTAAAGTTGATCACTGCCTTGCTTTTCTTTGGGGGTAAAAATCGCCTTCGGGAGAGGTCCTGTCCAGCATTGCTGACCTCAAGACTACCACCTTCCTTTGATGAAGAAATGCTTTTCCAATAGGTGGCACTAGTGTGTTTAGATTGGAAGCTGACATTCCTCCAAGGGAAAATTTTCAAAACCCTCGTAAAACCTGCTGCCAGCCATTCCAAACAGACATTGTTCCCAAATTATCAACAAGGTTTTCTTAGCTTGTGTGAGTTGCTGTAACTTTGGTCCTTGGAGCAAGCACCAAAAAGGAAATTTCCAAGTTAGTGTTTCTTAAATATATATATTTCTAAAATTCCAATTGAAATTGACTTGTCTCTCCTAGAATAGAGGTTGGCATGTGTTTGGGATTTCCACTTTAGGGGTAGGGTTTCCTTATATGTTTCTGAATGCAGCAGGACTCCTACAAACTATAGGAAATTTATTTCTAGCTAGCTTGGTACTGACCAGCCCAGAGGAAATCCCTCATCTCATTCTGTCTTTTGCTCTTGTTTTGTGTGTATAGAATTTATCTAGGAAGGGGGGGACAGCTGTCAGCAGTCATGGTGGGCAAGGACCCAAGACGGCCCCTCCCTGGCGAGAGAAGGGTGCCCAGTCAAGATCGCCCACCAGCTAGTCTCCAGTCTCTAGGCCTTGGTACTGGTTGTTCCCTGTGCTTGGGAATGCACTCACTTCTACCTGGTTTCCTTCAAAGGGTAGCTCCTTATTACCTTCTACATGAGATCTTTCCCTATCCATTCAGTTATTAGGTCCCCTGCCCCTATTACCAGGTGTATGTGCTGTATTAATTTTCTTTTTTATCTCCATCAATAGAACGTGCTGTCTGGGGACAGGGACTGTTTCATTTTTGTCTTTTTTCCCCTAGTTACAGGCACGATGTCTAGTTGCTGTTCAGTTGTGTCTGAACCCATTTGGGATTTTCGTGGCAAAGATACTGGAGTGGTTTGCCATTTCCTTCCCCAGTTCATTACACAGATGAGGAAACTGAGGCAAACAGGGGTAAGTGGCTTGCCTAGGGTCACACAGCTAGTAAGTATCTGAAGCTAGATTTGAACTCAGGAAGATGAGTCTTCATGACTCCAGGCCTGCGTTCTATCCCCTGAGATAACTAGCTCCCTGGCATATTATCTAATTTTTATTGTTCAGCTGATGCTTAATAAATATCCTTCAGTCGGTTGGCTGGTTGATGGATATAACAACATTCCATCTCCTGGTTCAGTCCTTTGTACAAGTGGTACCCTATGCGTGGAATGTACTCCCTGCTACCTACATGGCCAAAACAGAACATTTTTGGCATATTAATCAAATATTTTCGTATACCAGACGCTAACAGAGTGTATAGAGAGGACCAGACTCTACCCTGGGATTCAGAAGACCTCGATTCCAGCTTCCATTCTGCCACTACTTAGCTATGGTTTGCCAGGCATGTCACTTATTCTCCCTCATAGTAAGCTGATTTATCGGGAAAGTGATGGGGTTAAGCCATGTGGCTTCAAAGATCCCACAAACCTTTAGAATTCTGTTTTCTAGAGGGGAGTTATGTGACATTTTGCTCTGTCTTACTGCCTTCATTTATTCTAAAAATGTCCTTTAAAATTAGGAATGTTCCTTTTTTTTTTCTTCTAGAGACCAATGAATTGCATCCTGTACTTGGGCCCCCTTTAGTGCATCTTTGGAATCATGGTGGTAATTCCTGTTTGTTGGTCTTATCTACAAGTGACAGAAAATAGAAATGGTCTAATTCAGTCAGTCAATAAACATTTATGAAGCACCTACTGCATGCCCAGAACCATGCTAAGTCCTGAGAATATGAATCTCATAGGTCAGAATATGGATGTGGGACCTCAATAGGTCACCTAAACCCTATCTGCCTTAGTTTATCTATGTACTAATACAATCCCTGTGGGCAGCTAGGTGAGGCAGTGGATAGAGCTCCCAGCCTGGAGTCAGGAGTTCAAATCTGGACTCAGGCACTTACTAGCTGTGTGACCTTGCGCAAGTCACTTAACCCTGTTTGCCTCAGTTTCCTCCTCTGTAAAATGAGCTGGAGAAGAAAAAGACAAATCACTCCAGTATACTTGCCAAGAAAATCCCAATGAGTCATAGAGTCAAATATAATTGAAATGACCGAACAACATCAAAATACAATCTGCAGCTCTCTTGGAGGCTCAGCTCAAGGATCCCTTCCAACTCTTGCTAGCTCCTCTCACTGTTAATGCTCCTTCCTGTCCCTGGAATTACTTTGTATCTTTATTCTAATTTCTTCTCTATGTATATATTATTTTCCCTTCAAATAGAATGTAATCTTCTGAGGATTGGGACCTTTTTCCTTTTTGCATAATACAATGCCTTACATGCAGTAGGTGCTTAATAAATGCATACCGAATTGGTAGGATCATAGCACTGATTGAGAGGTCAGAGCTAGGAGGGAACTTAGAAGCCCTCAAGTCTAACCTCCCCATTTTGCAGATGAGGAAACTGAGTCACAAAGCAGCCAAAAAGAATTCACTAGATCTGCTCAGGATCGTAGACCCAGGAAATATCTGGTACAGAATTTAAACCCAGATCTTCCTTACTCCAGCTTTGGTATCCTATGTGCTACACCATGTTGCCTTTTAATTGAATTGAAATTGAATTGAATTGAGCTGAGCTGAATTGAATGATGTTATTTTATTCCACTGCTTCCTAATTTAAAGGGATATTTTTAGAATCAATGAAGAGAATAAGAGAGAGCAAAATGTCAGGTAACTCCCCTATGTAATTCTATTTTGTATTATAGTTATTTATATACCAGGCTTAATTTACTAAATTGATTAAAACCTTCTTGAGAGCAGAGACCATGATTTGCTCACTATTGATCACAGGCTCCCAGGACCAATACAGTGCTTCGTGAACGTTTCTTGTGGGAAAGGAGTAGAAATCAGAAGCCCAGGCTCCATCGCTAACTAGCTGTTTGACCTTAGACAAGTCACTGCCCCCTCTGAGCACTTGGTCCAATGCCTGACATAGAGTAGGTGCTTTATAAATGTTTATTGACTGACTGGGTCTCAGTTTCCTCATCTATAAAACAAAGGAACTGGACCAGATGGCATCTAAGTGCCATTCCATGTCTAAATCTGATGGATTCTAAGATATTCTGAGTTCAAGCCTAGTGTTTTTATTGGTATTCTAAATAGCATTTTGCACAATGCCACCCATAGGCGTGTGTTCTAGCAATAACATAGAACCTCTCTGCCATATTGATAGCCTAGTTAAGATCACAGATGTATTATTTCATGCTCCAATTTAATGAAGCTTTGATGTTCTTTATGGAACATGACTGGACCCTTCTTAACCACTCACAGAAACCCTCTCTTCCTTCAAGGTGTAGCTGAAGGGCCACCATTCGACATGAAGCTTTTCCCAATCCTGACTGCTGCTAACACCCTCCTTCCCTTCCTCTTTACCTTGTATTTAATGACTCTGTCTTTATTTGCATTTATTCTGTATCTACTTACATCTTTTCTCCCCTGGTAGTCTAGAAGCCTCTTGAGAATAGAATGGCTTCATTTTCCACCTTAAATTTTTAGTACCTGACAGAGTAGGCATTTAATCAATGCTGCATTGTTACAAGGGAAACTTCTTGGGATGGAGGAGATTATATCCATATATATGTGTATATATATATTTATATATGTGTATAATGTGTGTATGTATGTGTACTTATGTATGTATGTATCATAGGCACATATATCTGGATATAATTCCCTATGTTATATACATTTATATACAATATTTGTGTATGTATAAGTGTGTGTATCTGTATATATAATATATATTCATACACATGTGGAAGAAAGGGGGAGAGAGGAAAAGAGACAAGAGGGTGAGGTAGGGAGAGGGGGGAGAGAGAAAGAAGGCAAGAGGGAGGAGAGAAACAAAAAAAGGAGGGAGAGAGAAGACAGACAGGGACAGAGACAGAAAGAGAGAGAGCACATGAGCCAATGGTAGCCAGATAGCCTTTCTCATGTACAAGCTGGGCCTGAAGGAAATTGCCTTCGGTCAAGCAAGAAATCATAAGGCCTGGAAAGGTGAGTCATCACATAGTTCCAATAAAGTGAATCCAGGTGTTTCTATGGAGCAGAATCATAATGGTATTTTCACCAAACCAAGTCCATATTTTTGGCTTCATGTGATTAAGAGCTGCTGTCCTAGTAAATACGGAGGCATACTGGTGATCACAGGCTGGCAGTAAGGGCTAGGGGACCAATGGTGATGAAATTACACTATTCCTAATCTCATTCACAATGGGATTCTCATGCAGTGCATGAGAATGGGAGAGGGAAAACCAAAGTGGAAAGGAAGAACAGCACGTGTGGAGTGATAAGGATTTTTCAATTACACTTAATGTGCGCCTTCCATAAATCATGGAATATTTCCTGATCTGAAGATCTGGAGCTGTGGGCTCTGTGCATTTTTTTAAGATGTGTTCTAAGAGATTGCAAGTAGGGACTTGAAGAGTCGATTGAAAGCCCAGTAGAGATAAGCCACCTGCGTGTGTGAAGGGAAGGAGGTGTTCATCTAATCTGTCCACCACTTGAAAGGAAAGGAAGATACTGTTGGCATTTCCATTAAAAATGTATTATGGCAGTGGCTGCAGAAGACCAAAGGCAAAAAAAGAAAAATTTAGCAGACATAATCAATCTCCTTGAATTGCTTTCTAAAATTCTGTCATCATTTCTAGGACTGCAGCTGTCTTTGTAAAGGGGGAGGGAAATGAATCATAGACATTGAACTGGAAGGAATATTAGAGATAATGCTGTCCAGCACCCCTAATTTTACAAAAGAGGAAACCAAGGCCTAACAAGTGGAAATGATTAGCCCAAGGCCCCACGCCCAATCAATGACCGAGTGTCTATTCAAAACCAAGTCCTGTGCTTCTACAGAGAACTAGCTCTCTGACCAATGTACCACACTACTTGGTTTTGTTGATTTCTACTTTGAGCCACAGAGAAGAACATAGGTTTGGATTGTAGGCCTTAAAGGTGTTTTTTTTTTTTTTGGAGGGAGAAGGAAAGGCAATTGGGGTTAAGTGACTTAGGTCTAAGCTAGTAAGGTCACAAGCTAGTAAGTCAAGTGTCTGAGGGAAGGGGAAGGGAAGGCAAGGAAAGACTAATACATTCTGGTGCTACAGTTAAGATTGTGGAAAGACACTGATAAGCTGGAGGGCTCTGTTACTTACCACCTGTGGGACCATAAGCAAGTCATCTCACCTCTTTAAGACCAGGCTTCCTAGGTTCACAGATTTCAGATACAAAGGTACCACAAAAACCACCAAGTCTAACCTCCTCCTTTTATAGATGAGGCTAGAAGAAATATACAATTCTTTTGAGGTCACACAGAATTCATGTTTGCTGAAAATAATTGTATGATAAATTTTCCAGTGTTCTTACACCTTATTCCCCCATAAATATTATTTAAAGCAGGGACATTGACCTCCTGGCTGTTCCATTACCAAGGCACTCTATTTCTTGGCTCCAGATATTATCTGTCTTTCCACCATGCTTCCTCCACTCTCACTACTGACCTCCCTCTCTTCCTTTAAGTTTTAATTAAAATCTCACCTCCAACAGGAAACCTTCCCTAACCCCTCTTCATTCCAGTGCCTTCCCTCTATTCATTATTTCCTGTTTGTTTATCTTGTATATATATATATATATATAAAGATTATTTTGTATATATTTTTTTACATTTTGTCCTTCCCCCCCCCCCCCATTAGATTGTAAGCTCCTTGAGGGCAGAGATTATCTTTTGCCTCTTTGTATCCTTAGCACATAGCACAGTGCCTAGCACAGAGTAGGCATTTAATAAATGTTTGTGCAATTGAATTGAATTAGCACTTTTTTAATAATAGAGATCACACTACATTCATTCTTTATCCTATGAATTTTGGAGCAGCCATTTAATGACGGCAACTAGCATTTGTACAGTATTTTAAATTTTGCAGATTGAATGTGTTTGCTTGCTTTCGATACCTGCAAATTCCATTATGGTATGAAGTAAGACTCAGTTTCCCACTGCCTTATTTGATAAATTTATGAAAGATCAATTTTGGAAATGTAAAAAAAAAAGAAATCATTTTTGAGTTAGCATTTCTCATCAGTTACTCAGAACAAGGGAGAATTATGATTGCACTGGGAACCTCAGAGATAATTAAGAGTTGCCATTTGAACCTGTAAATTAAGGACAATATTCTTAATTCAGGTTTCAGCCCTGTACTGTGTTATGTGAATAGAGTCTTTGTGCTTTATAATCCTAGATGGTATTTTCAGACCTTCCTGTATAAGTTTCACTTATATGATGCTGGTTTGAGTTAATGAATGGCATTCCTATAATAGACTGTGTGACAAGTCTCAAGTGTACCGGAATCATGTCCCATGGCCATCGCGTCAAGAGTGAATCTCTGGGCAGCATTTTGAGTTAATGAAGCACCAATCTTTCCAGGTTTATTACAGATTCCTCGTCTGCTGCTCTTCATGCTGGTCAAAGTGCCCATTTCTGCTTTCACTTCTCTATACCAATGTCTCCCTGGCTCTCCACCTTTTAGAATACTGATTTCCTTTAAGGCCCAGCTCAGGCATCACATCCTACAGCAAGCATGTCTTGATTCCCCCAGGCATTAATGCTCTTGGAATGGCTTTGTGTCATTTCATATACTTTGCATTTACTTCTCTCATTATAGGTTACATTCTCTTTCTCTCCCCTTCCAGTACAATGTAAGCTCCTTGAGGGTAGAGACTGCTCTGGTTTGGCCTCTGCCCGCCAATACTACCGTGTTTCTCCGATAATAAGACACTGTCTTATTATTTTTTTTTGGAAAGAAAAACACCAGAGGGCTTATTTTCAGGGGAGGGTTTATATTGTCCTGCCTCAGCTCTCCTCCGCGGCACTGCTCTCAATGGCGCCAGCAAGCAAATCACTGGGGAAGAACAGGATGACGCGCTCACTGCTGCATCTATGATTGGATGCAGCTCGGAGCGCAGCGTGCATTTCACCGGGGGGGGGGGGGGAGGTGCATACAGAGAGTACCGTAATGTAGCGTGTAGCGCAGGGGATCACCTTCACTACAGTAGCAATCTCAATAGGGCTTATTTTCGGGGGAGGGCTTATTTTAGAGGAATCTTACACAGTAAGGGAAGGGCTTATTATCGGGATAGGTCTTATTATCGGGGAAACACGGTATTCACAGTGCTCTGCCCAGACCAAGAGCTTAATTAAATAAATGATTGTTAAGTGCTAAGTCACAGAAAACGGTCAAGTTGCTGGGAGTTGTTTCTGCTTTTTCAAGTTTTTGATCATTGAGTTCTCTCCTCTTTCTTTTCCTGTGCTAGTAATTTATGTCTTCTAATTTTCAATCTGAAATCCCTTGCCTCTCATTCATCAGATGCTTACAATTAGGATGCAGTTAAAACTAGGGTGGAGCAATTCAGGCTTTGACCATGGACACCCAAATTTAGAAAGCTCAAAAATGTAACCCATGTGAACTCCTTTAGCTACAGAAACAACCGTGCTTCCCATCTACTCAGCAAGATAAAATAGCTAAAATAGGAAGGTACTAGGTGTTACTGCTTGTGAACCACTATGGTAACTAATTCCCTTTCTTGGACAAATACATTTGTACTAATTTCCTCTCGTCCAGTTTTCATATTATGAAACACAAAGTTGACTTGAAGGTACACTGTCCCAGACTCCAAAAGACACTCAAGACTATAGCACTTAGCACAAGGCCTGGTACACAGTAGGTGCTTAAAAAATGATCGTTGTCTCCCCGTCTCCTCCAAAGGACGGAGGTTCGGATTTTACCCATGGTCTGGCCAGGTGTATAGCTAGAAATCTGTAGCCACTACAGTGGAAGGGATTCCCAGCCCCTGGCCCCTTTCTCCCAGACCTCAGCCAATCATAATACCACTTCTGTAGAGCTCCCTCCAGCCCCTGTGCCTTACCCAGTGCTAGCTGTTGTAAGGTAGGGGTTCCATGGAGTAAAAGGGTTCAGTCTTGTTTGGCAGGGTTGTCCTATTCCTACCCATATCCTGACCCATGCTGAACAGAATTCACAAAGCAGCCCACCATTGCTGTTATCACACCAACCAGACCCTATCCCTCCCTGGCCTCCTAGGTCTCCAACAGGTTTTGTTTCATTCAAAGTAAGTTTTGGTTACTTTCAAAACAAAACAACAACTTGTGACTATACCTTCACCCACACTCTCTTTGGAGGAAAGAATTAGGGGTAAGGGGGAAGTCCTACAGATGATGGAAAAGCCTGTCAGAACTTCCCCACATCTAGATAATTCAATAAGAAACTAATCTAAGCTTTACTCAGTCCTTGATTGAAAGAAACTGACCTCAATACAGAGGTATGCTAGATCAGGCCTGGAACTCTTGAGCTCTAACCAGGCCTAGAGAGCCAATTGTTAAATTTCCACTGGGAGCATTTACATCTCGGAAATTGGCAAATGGTACAAATCAGGGCTTGATTTATTGTTTTGTTGATCATCTAGACTTGAGAAAATGATGGAGAATATGTTCATAATGCAATCTAAACTAAAAAATATAATCCATATATATATTTTCAAGAGCTGGTTGTTAAAAATTTATCAGCAAGCTCCCACATCAATGGGACTTGAATGGCCTTCATCAGTAAGAAGCTGTTGCAGCAAAGGTCCACCCCAACATCGGCCCCCAGTCTGATTCCCCCAAGGCAACCCTGCCTGCATTGTCTAAGAGTTGTAAGAGCCATAAAGACATATTTTCATCCAGTCACCTTCTATTCTGATCTCAGGGTGGCATTTGACACTATGAATCATTCTATTCTTCTTCAATTTCTAAAGAACTCTGTCTGCTTTTACACAAACCCATAAATCATTTTGATTCCCCAATCAGACTTCTCTAACAAATAGCATTACGTGCATTCATGGAGATTCGCTTTCTCTTCCTGGGTGGGAACTTGGGTATTCCACAGGATTCTTTTGAATTTTTGCTTTGCTTTTCATTATTGCCAATATGTGAGAAGACGCCATCTGTTTTTATTAAAAACTTTCATTCCTGGGTTGAGAGTGCATAGATCTTCCTACAAATCAATTCAGCCAATACCACGGCTATTTATTCTGATTGCCAGTAAGTTATACAGGTGTGTCCAAAAGACTGATCTCCATTCATTCAAAGAATATTTATTTAGTTTCTCCCCAAAATAGGCCACTACACTAGGTACTCTAAGAGATATAATGAGAAAAGAAATAATGGATAAGAGACAAACTCTATGCCCAAGGGAATTTAAAACCTAACAAAAGAAAATTTTCCATGCATGTGGATTGAGTGATGAGGGTAGCCTACATCAGAGTGAGCCAAGAGTGCATTTGGAAAATTGTGAGTGTCAACAAGAAGGCGATTCTAGTTTCTGAGCTCTAGTATGTCCAAACCTACTTCCTAGCTGTCTCCATTCTGTGCTCCAACCTCTACCAGTCTCTACCTAAACTCCAGCTCCTCACCTAGGCTCTGATTGGTGAAAATTCACTCATATTTCTGAGTTTGAGGCTTACCATACTATATTCTGACCATGACATTTCATACCATTCTTCTGGGCACATACCCTCACCCCACTTCCAACATCAGCTCTGAGAATTGTGATCATACTAACATTACCATTCTAGGAATGGATGTACAAATTATTCACATATGACTGTAATCACCTTACCCCTGAGAGGTGATGAGAGCCTCAGCTACAGTATGTGTGAATGGAAAGGTGGGGGGGGAGTATGTAAGAGATGTCTAGGAAGAAACAACAAGATTTGGCAACTGATTGGATATGGGGGTTAAGTAAGAGTGAAAGTCAAGGATAACCCTCGAGTCATGGACCTGTGTAACAGTGATGGTAGTGTCTTCCACAGTAATAGGAAAATTAGGAAGAAAGGTTGGTTTGGGGCGGGGGGAGGGGGGGAATGAGCTCTGTTTTGGACAAGTTGAGCTTGAAATCCCAATGGAACATCCAATTCAAAATGTCTAAGAGTCAGTTGGTAATAAAGGACTGGAGCTCAGGAGAGAAACTAGGACTGGGTATGTGGATCTCCGAGTTTTCTGCATAAAGATGATAACTGAATCCATGGGAATTGATAGGTCATCAAATTAAAGACTACATAGAGAAAAGAGAGAAGATACAGGAGCCCTTTGGTAGATATCCCCAGATAGTGCAGATGACATGGACAAAGATCCAGCAAATTGACTGAAGGGGGAGGGGCAGATAGAAATGAAGAAAACTAAGAGGGAGCAATGTCACAAAATCTCAGAGAGGAGAGAGCATTCACAAGTGTCTTGAGTCCTCCAATTCTAAAGTGGATTTTGAGAAGTTTAACATTAATAAACATCCAGTATTTAAAGAATAGAAGGACAGATTGAGGGAGAAGCTTAGGAATTGAGGAAGTCAGGAAAATTCTTACAGCAAGAGTGAGATGTGGGATGTGCCCAAGGGATGACTTATAAAATCCATGTCACTGAAGCCCCAGTCCCAACATACATACACCTTTTCAAGAGCTATCCCAGAAGATTCTACTCTCTCTGACAGATCTCAGAAGTCCTACATCAATGAATCCATCAGACTCATCCAGCAATCTGTATGCATCACCTATAGTGACAGTTCAGAAGATAAATGGGAAAATAGATCTCTAGACTATTTGGCTTGTACTTGTGTGCCATGCCAAGAGCTCAAGATGCTCTGTGTGATCTCCTAGACAGACTGTGGTTTTTGGTGTTGCATTTACTCAATGGATACTATTGTAAATAAAAAAGAAGGAAATACAAATTTCATTCCCCAAGATGGATTTGACTAATTTGAAACATCTAAAGGGCACTTACCACTTTTATTTTCTTTTTTAAATTTAAAAAATTTTTAATTCAAAGAATAAAACAAACATTTTCATAACACAGTATAATAAAAAAGATCACAAATGAAACTGCAAATCTATTATGTACAACTTGCTATTCTTTTTAAATATATAAAATTCTCACGTAAATTTCTTTTTTCCCCTTTTTTCTCACCCCTCCCCAGAGATGGCTACCATTAGACATAGATATACACACATACCTATAATTATCTATATGCATGTGTGTATATATAAATATATATATATATATACACATTTTTCCCTATCCCCAAAGGCTTACGGACAAAGGAGCTGGAACCTTGAACTGCATGGAAATGTTGATGTACTCAAAATACCTCAGTGACACTGAAAAAGTATGAGGAGAGACTGAGAAAAGTATTGAATCTGCTGCTAAAGCAAGAGTTCTTAACCTGGGGTCCAAGAACACTTACTACCACCACCACCATTACCAAAAGGCAGGTACAGGTGGTATAGTGAACAGAGTGCTGACTTTGGAGTCAGGAAGGACTGAGGCTCAAATCCAGCCTCAAGTCCAACCTAATTACTTACTAGCTGTGTGATTCTGGACAAGTCACTTAACCTCTGCCTCAGTTTCCCCTCTCCATATGGAATGTCCTCCTTTATAAAATGGCAGTAAAAATAGCATGTATTTCACAGGATTACTGTGATGATCAAATGAAATAAAAGATGTAAAGTGCTTTACAAACCTTAAAGCATTTTATAAATTCCAGTTGGTGGTAGTAGTAGTTGTTGTAACAGTAGAAGTAGCAATAGTGCTAGTGGTGATAGTAGCAGTAGTAATAATAGTGGTACTAGTAGTGATGGCAGTGGTGGTAAGTTGTGGACAAATTATGATGAATTATCATAGGGAAAAAATGCATCCTTATTTTTACTACCCTTGAACTGAAATTTAGCATGCCCTTTCCTCATTTAAAAACAGTGGTCTAAAAAGGGATCCAGAGTGCCAGAGGGATCCATGACACAAAGAAGATGAAGCCTAAGCTAAAGGAGGCTGGTCTGAAGCTGTCAATTGACAAGTGCCTCTTTTCCAGAACATCTGCCAAGGAGATGGGTCATGTCTTTTCTCAACTAGGAGTGGGAGCTTCTGGAGAAGATGGAAACATTCCTCCACTGGACACATGCAAAGAAACTTTTATCAAAAATGTGTTAAAGGGGGTGAAGTAGAAGCAGGACCTCCACTGGGCTCCAGCTTCCACCTTCCCCAATCCATGTAAAAAGAAGACTCTAAACAAATTTTGGAGCTGCAGAATCCACAAAATGACACAGAGAAGCTAAACTCCCGCTGAGAACAGCCAGGCAGCCCAGCAGGAATTGAGCGCTCTGGGAGCCGAGCCCAGCCCCACACAGACACTTTAGCCCCAGGGTGGGCCTGACCAGCCACGGGCCAGAGGGACTTCAAATCAGCAGCAGGTGTGGCCATTTCCAGATTTGTCAACACTTAGATGCAAAGGACAAAGTGAGAGGTCAGTGCAGTCTGGACTTTGGGACACAGTAAGTGGGAGTGCGTGGCTTTTGCCCCCGGGGCGAGAAGCTGCTGAGATGCCAGCACAGCCAGCCAGCACCACATGGCAGCTTCAGCTCCTGGCCTGCAGAATATAGGGGGACCAAGCACCAGTTTGAGGGGTAATTGCTCTTGCTTAAACCTGCTTGGATCTGGATCACAGTCTAGGGTAGAGATCCTGGGGGGTGTGTCCAGCCTGCCAGAGCGTGTGGAGACCTCAGAGAGGGCACCCATCTAATACCTCCAGCAGCTGAGAAAACCCCAGCATTTGGGACGAAAGCTCCCCTGTCTGGTGGCAGAGTCCTACTGTGGCAAAAAGTCCAGGGGTCAAGTGACTGAGAGGCAACATGACCAGGCAAAGGAAACAAACCAGAAAGAAGATTCCAACATTAGACTCCTATTTTGGGGACAAAAAGGAGCAAAGCATGGAACAGGAGGAAGACAGTAAAGTCAGAACTCCTGCATCAAAAGCTTCAAAGGAAAATACAAGTTGGTTACAGTCCATAGAGGACCTTAAGAAGCATATAAGAGGAGGAAAAATTGGGAAGAGAAATGAGTACGATGCAAGAAAATTACGAAATGAGAGTCAACAGCCTGACTGAGGAAAATGACACCTTAAAAAATAGATTAACTCAAATGGGAAAAGAGGCTCAAAAAGGCAATGAGAAGAAGAATGCCTTAAAAAAGCTGAACTTGCCAGATGGAAAAAGAATCTCAAAAACTCAATGAGGAGAATCATTGCTTCAGAATTTGATTGGAGCAAATGGAAGCTAATGACTTTATGAGAAATCAAGATGCTATTAAACAGATCCAAACAAATGAAAGACTAGTAGGCAATGTGAAATATCTCATGGGAAAAACCACTGACCTGGAAAATAGATCCAGGAGAGATAATTTAAAAATTATTGGACTACCTGAAAGCCATGATCAAAGTAAGAACCTAGAAATCATCCTCCAGGAAGTTCTCGAAGAAAACTGCACTGATGTTTTAGAACCAGAGGACAAAATAGAGGTTGAAAGAATCCACTGATCACCTCCTGAAAAAGATCCCAAAAGAAAAACTCCTAGGAATATTATAGCCAAGTTCCAGAATTCCCAGATTAAGGACAGAATATTACAAGCAGCCAGGAAGAGACAATTTGAATATTGTGGAAACACAATCAGGATAACCCAGGATCTGGCAGCTTCTACACTGAGGGATCGAAGGGCTTGGAATATGATATTCCGGAGGTCAAAGGAGCTGGGATTAAAATCAAGAGTCACCTACCCAGCAAAACTGAGTATCATGTTTCAGGGGAAAATATGGTCATTCAGTGGAATAGAGGACTTTCAAGCATTCTTGATGAAAAAACCAGAGTTGAATAGAAAATTTGACATTCAGATACAGGAAGCAAGAGAAGCATGAGAAGGTAAAAAGCGAAAAAAAATCATAAGGAACTTATCAAAGTTGAACTATTAACATTCCTACATGGAAAAACAATAATTGTAACTTATGAAACTTTTCTCAGTAGTTGAAGGGAATATATATATATATATATATACATATATATATGAGGGTATATGGGCATATGAATACATATGTGAATATGTGTATATATGTTTACAGGTATACATAGATAGAGGGTACAGGACCAATTTAACAGGAAGGGATGATACTTAAAAGGTGAAATTAAGAGGTGAGAGAGGAATATAATGAGAGGAGATGGGGAGAGACAGAATGGGGTAAACTATCTCATATAAAAGAGGCAAGGGAAAATGGTTGCAATGGAGGGGAAGAATAGGAAGGCAAAAGGCTATGGGCCAACCTTATTCCCATTGAATTTGGCTTGAGGAGGGAATGAAATACTCACTAACTAGGGTATCTCACCCTCCAGGAGAGTAGGGGGGGAAGGGGATGAGAGGTGGGATGATGGAAGGGAGGCCAGACTGGGGGGGAGGGAAGTTGGGAGCACCCACTTTTGAAAAGGAACGGGATCAAAGTAGAGAATAGAATAAGTGGGAGGTGAGTTAGGAGGGAGAGAAACATAGTCAGTCTTTTACAATATATCTACTATGTTATTTTTTTTGCATTAGCCACACATGTACAACCTATTCTGAACTGCTTATCTTCCCAGTAAGGATGGGAGACAAGGGAGAAAGGGAATGAATCTGGAATTCAAAGTTTTAAAATCAAATACTCAAATATATATATATACATATATATATATAGTACATACATATACATATATATATACTATTATTAATACTGTTTTACATGTGATTGGGAAATAAGATATACAGGCACTGGGGCATAGAGACCCACTGGAAAAGTCAAAAGGGGTATGGGAGAAAATATGGGAGAGAGCAGATTGGAGGAGGGGATATCCTGTGGGACTGCTATTTTGGGGCGGCGGGTAGGGGAAAAACGGGGAGAAAATTTGCAACTCAAAATCTGGCAGAAATGAATGATGTAAATCAGAAGTTTAATATAGCATTTAAAAAAGGAATATCAGTTTGGCAGATGCAAGAAATATGAATTAAAGACATGAAAGGCTGGATGCAAGGAGGTCAATAAACAGACTAACAACAAGCAAAAAAAAATGTGTTAAAAGAAAAAAAACAAAATCAAACCTCCCTTGCAGCTGCTAAACCCTGAATGATCTCATTCACAGATAGAGGATTGACAAAAGCTGGAAGCAAGAAGGGGAGAAAGGTCAGTTGGACCTGAACCATTTGAAGCCCTGTCTAGATCTTTGGACTGACCATCTTTCAAAGACCTGTATAACTGCCTCCCATGTGCATCAGTGTTGGCCTCAGCAGAGCTAAGCAAGTCCTTTGTCCTGCATACGTATGCCAGCTTGTAAAGCAAAGGAGCAGGTCTATTCCAAGAAAGAGAATCATCAGAAACTCCTTTCATTTGCCAGGATAGGGCTTGCCAATAGTGACACTCATTTTCCTATACACAAATTGGAGCTCTTGGCCTTGAAGTGAATTGTTACGGAAATCTCAAAGACCTAAATTTCAAAGTGTGGACAAATGATCCACTGGCCTATATTTCCAAGAGCTCTAAGATGGACGTTGATTGCCAGAGATGTGTACTATACTCTACGAGCCAGGGATGACAAAGTGGATGCAGATGCTTTGTTCCAAAGGCCACATGACATGGAAGTGCTTGTCATTCCCATAGGAGGGATGAATGCTATTTATCATTCTGCTGGAGCTGAGTTGTCATCAAAAGGAAATAGAGCTGAGAGTTTGGGACTTGTGCCAGAAAGTAGAGGATCGTCACCTGTGAACCTGTTGTCATTATCTCCTCTCTAGCTACTTGCTTCATATCCTTCTCAACAACTACCTTGTGGCCAACACCACAATCTTTTCCCTTGAGGAGCCTCCTTCACTAAAGCTTGCCTCTCCTCTTGAGTGACAGCCTCTCCTATAATACTATTTCAGGAAACCTTGGACCATCATGCGTGCTTCACCTCACTGCCTTCTTTCTGGCCACCAGTTTCAGCAGCGTCCCTTCCCCAACCTCCTCACTGCCGCGGTTGCTCTCCTCTCTGGTTCTGGAACCATGAACTGTGATCACATCAGTTCTGCCATTACTCTTGGATGGGACCAGTCAATTTACTCCCCAGTGGTTCCACTCACTATCTCTGTACTTTTTCAAACCAAAATACTCCTCCCTAGCCACTACTCTTCTCAGCCAGTAGAATGTAAACTCCTCGAAGGAAGACAATGTCCTTATTTCAGTATTTGAATACCAGTGCTTAATAAATGCTTTTTCATTTAATTGAACCAATCCTTTTCGGCTTGAGTCATCCTTTGTAGTCATTTGAATAAATAAGTTAATATATGTAAAGACCTTTGTGAAGTTCAAATGAGATAATATTTCTAAAGCACTCTGCAAACTGTACAGCACTATATGAATGCCAGGTTTATCATGATGCTAGGAACTCTGGGGCTTAAGCATAAATCTTGGTGGAGTCCATAGGTGGCATTTCTAATATATGCATGCAATGCTCCCAGGAATGATGCCCTAGGCTTTACACCACACTAGCTGATGTTTGAGCAGTAACCATGTGTATCTACTGACTTGTGCTTCTCGGTATTAGAAGAGGGAGAGGATTTAAAGGGCTCACAACTGCTATACATCTCTTGCCTGAGAGACTGGCCAAAGAAAACTTACCAAATGGCCGTGGCTTCAGCTCATAAGAACTATGGAAGAAATTGATGACAGTAGGCTGCCTGAGTTCATTGCCAAAATCTTCAGCAAGGTGATGGTCTAATGGAGGAGACATGGTGTTCAGGGAACACCCCAGACACTATTCTGTTTGTTTGTTTTTGCTTTTTGGAGAGCAATTGGGGTTGTGACTTGCTCAAGGTCACATGGCTAGTAAGTGTTAAGTGTCTGAGGCCGGATTTGAACTCAGGTCCTCCTGACTCCAGGGCAGGTGCTCTATTCACTGTCCCAACTGGCCTCCCCAATCCAGACACTATTCTGATGGAAAGCCATTCCACACCAAAGAGCTGAGCACCCTGAAAATGTGTCTGTTTATAAAATGGTGGGTGGAGGGAGGGAGAAGGGCTCACAATTCATATCAAATACCTGCTGCCTATAGGGAAGTTAGTCATATTCTTTGGTGAGTAGTAGGAAAGAAATGAGGGACAGTTTGGCAAGCAGATTCTGAGCAGAGACTCTGTGTGAGCCTAGCAGCTGGTGATTTTAATGAAGACACGGTATACTGCAAATTCCATGGGTGTGCTGGTAAATGTTTAATAATCAGTTCTTGGGGCTGGGAATATTCTAGATATACTTTTAAGCTTACTCTGTATTATTAACATTTTCTCCATTACTTTCTTGAATCTAAACAATCAACAAAATAGTGAATCAAGAACCAGTTTCTAATGTTTGTTGATTTCCAAGGTGTAAAAGCTCACACTGAAAATTTAACTATCAGTTCTCCAGAAGTTGGAGCTGGTTCCAACATATGGCTGATAATGTCTGTAACTGACCTGCTTGACCTTAAACTTGGGAGGATTCTGTTCTATAGGGGAGGCCTGAATCCTTTCTTGCCTTGAGCTGTGGGAATGCCAAGGGTATAGAAAGAATTTATAGGGTTTTGAGAATGCTTTTAGCCAGCAGGAGCCATCTTTAAGCTCAGTTTTTGGAAGGTAGGTAGGTCCATGGGTCTGACAATCATGTCCCATAGAGAGATCATCAACCAGACATGATTAACATCTTGTATGCCCTCGGCTGCAACTACCTGTGTTTCCCCGATAATAAGACCTATCCTGAAAATAAGCCCTCCCCTTACTGTGTAAGATTCCTCTAAAATAAGCCCCCCCAAAAAATAAGCCCTATTGAGATTGCTACTGTAGTGAAGGTGATCCCCTGCGCTACACACGGTACCCTCTGTATGCACCATCACCCCCCCGTGAAATGCACGCCACGCTCCGAGCTGCATCCAATCAGAGCTGCAGCAGTGAGCGCATCATCCTGTTCTTCCCCAGTGATTTGCTTATTGAATAAAGGTACATTTTTTTGTTCACATTTACCTGTTTATTAAAATTGCTGTCAATGTTCATTAAAATAAGCCCTCCCCTGAAAAATAAGCCCTCTGGTGTTTTTCTGTCCAAAAATTTAATAAGACAGTGTCTTATTATCGGGGAAACATGGTATATGTCTTGGTATATATTGATGTATATGCCAACTATGATTGGGTTGTTTTCTTTCTTTTTTTGCTGTGTGTGTTTATTTCCTTATACATAAATGGTATGTGTGTACTCCATGTGGCCTTCAGACAGCTAGGGGACACCGAAGTGGAAGGGCTGGATTTGGACTAATCTCCTGCTTCAGAAACTTACTAGCTGTGTGAATCTGGACAAGTCACTTAAACTCCAGAAATCTCCATTTAATCATCTGTAAAATGCAGATACTGACAATAATAGTGCAGCCCTCCCAGGTTATTGTGACATCTAAATGATATGACATGAAAAGTACCTTGCAAACCTTAAAACATTATATAAGTGCTAGCTGTTTATTATGCATGCCTGTTGGGTATTTGTCTCTCTCTCTCTCTCTCTCTCTCTCTCTCTCTCTCTCTCTCTCTCTGTCTCTCTCTCTCTGTGTGTGTCTCTTTCTCCCCTTCCACCTTACTTTTGCCTTCTGATTTGGACTTCCAGAGTTAAAATGATAGTGCCAGTGCCGATGCCAGAGGCAGGGAAGGAGGCAGCAGTGATAATGAATAGACGGCAGGATCAGGTATGCTACTGAAGCAGTCAGAGTTGACTCAAGCACAAAAGATGCCACAGCACAACCAGGGTTGCCTGTACTCACCTAAAGACCTGTGACTACTATGAATTCCTATAGTAAAGTCATATATACATATACATGTACATAGACACACATATATTTATGTGTGTATAGATACACATACATATGCGTGTATATTTTATATTTATGTGTGTATATATATATATATATATATAAAATATATTCCAAATTTTATTTGATCTTTTAGGCTTGATTGAAACCCAGGAACCAGAGAAAAATACTGCATTCAACAAGACATTATGTTGGGAGCAGGGAAAGTATCCAGGGCTTTTTCAGGCTGAGACTCTGCTAGAATGGTCTACTCTAGTCAAAGCTCAGGCACAGCAGGTCTAGAGGAAAAACTCCATCAGAGCCTCCCCTGGTCAGATGCTGTCCTCTGAACTAGTCCAAACCTCTGGGCTGGATTTTTACCTATATGACTACCCATAGCAGCCAATGCTCCAAGGGAATCCCGAGTTCAAGTCCCATCTCTGATACATCACACAGCCCCCAGGCTGTGTGACTCCAGGCAAACCCCTCAATTTCTTACTTTTCTAGGCAACTCTTTAAGTACAAATTGCAGAGACAGTGCCAATCTACACGGAGTTTCCTAACCTGAAAGTTCCCTATATGACAGGTCCAGTCGCCATCCCTATGAGAATTGCCCAGGCTAACCCAGCCCTTGCTCCATTTTCTGGCCTGATTTCAGCAGACATGTACCCAGGGCTTTGTCAACCTCACCTTAATGTCCAGCCCAGCCTGAGAAGGCTGTATTTCAGATTCACCAAATCTTTAAACAGATTGAATGCAACTAAGTAGTCAATTAATCAGATGTTAAATGCCGGATGAGATTGATAGAGAGAAATGATCTTATTACTGAGAGATATGGGCATCTGGGTGGGGAAACAAACCAAGAAAACAGGCCCCAGTGGACACAGGATTCAGTGTCTGCTGCATGCATCTGTTTTTCAGCAATGTCTCTTTACTGGGGTTTGTCGAGGAAAAAGAGATCACATGTATACATTAAAACATACATACACACACCAGAAAGTTTTATGGAAAATGGGCACTCCGCTCCCATTTAGGAATATATGAACTTGGGAAACAATGTGTGAAAATGGGCATAAAGCACAGTATAAATTAGGGGAGGTGATTTGTCTCAGAAAAGGGTACTTTGCTTTAGAAAAGGTTTCACCCTATGTCCCTTTAAAGAGAGAAATCCCCTAAAGCACCTAAAATATGGTTTGATATCTGGGAAATTTTAAATCTAGAGGCAGAAGGTCATATTGGAGGAAATATCAGACTGGGAGTCTGGAAGACTGGACCCTCTGGACCACCTTTACCACTGACTCACTGAGTAACTTTGGCATGGTAGAAAGAGCATTGGCCTTTGGTCTCAGAAAACATGGGTTCAAATCTTGCTTCTGAAACTTAATTCCTTGAATGATCAGGGGTGAGTCATTTAATCTCAATGCATTTCTCAGTTCCTCCATCACTAAAATGAGGGGTTGGTTTAAATGACTTCTGATGTCCCCTCTAACACTAGATATGCCGTCCCATGCCCCTCCCTGATCCTCACTGCCCTCTTACGGCAAAATGAAGGGATGGGATTGGTACCTTCTGAGGTCTTCATTCCAGCTCTAAAATTTATGATCTGTGGACCTTTGTTGAAAGTACTAACAACGACAGCAACAGTAGCTAACATCTACATAGTACTTACTCTGTGTCTTCTGGCCTGAGCACTTTACAGCCATCATTTCATTTGATCCTCACAACCGCCTAGGAGGTAGATGGAAATCATGCCCATTTTACAGATGCGAAGACTGAGGCAGACAGAAGTGAAGTGACTTGCCTAGGGTCACAACTAACAAGTGTCTGAGGCTAAATTCAAATTCGGATCTTCCTGATTCCAGGCTAGACTCTCTAGCCACTACACTGCATTATTTATTTATTTGTAGGTAAAAACAAATCCCCATTCCAGGCTACAGAGGGCAGAATTCAGGGCAAAGGGGATCACCACAAGATTGCAGGCCTGGTCAAGAGACCATCGAGAGACATCCCAGGGCTGTCCAAGCGAACGTCTTTTGGAAGCCCACTCACAGTGTGGTGGATTGTATTTTTTTTTTCTTTCTGCAGAGTTCTCTGCTCACTTGGAAAAACTAGTTCTGAAATTACAGCAACTTTTCTGCAGCTGGCATTGCTCGGAAGTTCTTTATTCACCCATGACCACGTTATTATTAGTATTATTTTTAAAAGCCCTCCATGGCGACTCTGGGCAAACAAACACAGTGGGGAAATCTTTGTCTTGTCCCCCGCTTGGCGGCGGCTGAAGGAGGATGCATGGTTTCAATGAGGCCTTTGTTATCTGATCAAGCAGCCCCTCTGATTTGCAATTTTAATGAAAATCAGACACCTGCACCCGCAGCTGATCAGCACTCATCGGATTAACAGGCCCTCAGAAAGAAAGCAGGCCCCTTATCTGAGCAACTAAAGCTCCTGGGATCCAGTTACTGGAAGCCAGACCGGTGATTTTGGATGGAGATGTTCCTGGGAAGAAAGGGTCCTTTATCCTCATTTGGACAGAGACCTGCTCCATGAGGGAGCCACGCCAAGTGGGACCCTGGAGTCCCTGGAGAACTGGACAGCGGCCCCTGCCCATCCCTTATTTCCTCAGAGCCTCCTGATTTCTGCCCATCCTCAGGCCTCTGGGAGAGGCAGCCTGGTGTTGGGGATAGAGAGGTGGCCTCAGAAGCACGAAGTCCTGGTTCAAGTCCCATCTCTGACACACGTCACTTACTTTCTCAGGGCTCTGAAGACTATATCATTGAGCAGGTGCCCACCTCTGCTGGTAAAGGCAGCTTCCTCACTTGAAAGTTCCCTCTACCAATGACCTCCTGAGAGCAGGAGATACTTGAGTGGTTTGCCATTTTCTTCTCCAGCTGATCATGTCTCCCCGTCTGACCTTTAACTAAGAAATTGGATTAAACCTCCCAGTCTGGTCCTTTATAATGGCTTCTTGGTTGCGCTCTGCCTGATTTTATTCTTTCCTTACTTTACTTAAGAGAGGAGTTGGTGGATTTTGAGATGATCGAAGCACACTTGCATTTCCCTTTTCTAATTGCCAAGTGGATCTGGGGGCCCGTAACATGATTTTAGGATGAGACAAAAATCAGTCTTGTGGAGAAAGGTGAACCAAGAAGAGAGAATGATGGGGTGACTTGATTGTCCCAGAGCATAGCAAAGATGATTTTAAGGAGAGCAGTGTCACCAGAGATCCACTGACAGAGAATGAAGTAGGAAAACTTTCTGGTTGAGCTGAGGAAGGACTTCCTCCAAATCAGCACAGTTCATCCTTGGAACTGCAAGGGAAGGAGCAAGGTCTTCCCCTGTCTGCTTCATCCCCCACACAGCTGCCCAAATGATCTCCTTAAAGAATAAATCTAACCATGTCATTCTTTCTTCTGCTAAAGAATCTTCATTAGCTCCCTATCTCCTCCAGGATAAACTACAAGCTCCCCAATAGGACTCTCATGCCCTTCATAATCTCATTCAGCCTACTTTCTTTAGTGTTATTCCCCTACGTGCCCTCTATGCTACAGCCAGACTGGCATAGCTGTTCTCTGAATTCACCATTTCATCTGATTTCACGCCTCTGAACAGACTGTAAGTCACTGTGATTGGAGAGCTCTTACCCCCCCTCCCATCTCCTTGTACAAACCCTGTTTTAGCTCAAGTGCCCCCTCCTACTGGAGAGATCTTTAGCTAATCCCTCTCTTAATGTTCTGTGCCTCCTGGAATGATCATGCATGTACTTATTTCTTTACATGTCTTATCCTTCTAGGAGAATGCAAGCACCTTGAGGACAAGAACTATTTTTTAGATTCTTTCTTTGTAACCCCATTCCTAGCACATCTACTGGGACATAGTAAGCTCTTAATAAATGCTTGTGTTATGTTAGTTGGGAGTATCGTTTTCTGAAAGTAGAATTGCCTTAGTTTAGAGCTGGGAGGGAACACAGACCTCACACAGCCCAACCCTTTTATTTTACAGCTGACAAAACTCAATCCCAGAGAGAAACAGTAACTTGCCCAATGGAGGTGACACAGTGAGTTTATGGTGGCCCCAAGTTTATCAAAGTAGCAGGGCGTCCTCTTCTCTGGAATTACAATTTAGCTGAGAGCTGTCCAGTTGGCAGTACACAGCTTCCATCTGCTCAGCAAAGGATTTCGTGATGATCCAGGCTCACCCTTGAGCTCAATCCTTCCCCTATCCTGATGTACTGACTGTGTTTCGGGACTGTCACCCAACAGCAACTCCCTGCTGTTAGAACCAACCGCCTCCCTTTCTTTCAATGCCCATCACCTCTGCCCTGCTCTGGTCTCCAGCTGACTACAGTGGAGGAAGGAGAGAGAGTCTGACAAGTCAGAAGGAATTCAGGGTTGGGGTCAAGTGGGAGAGGAATGGGGGAGTGTGGAAACTGTGCCCAAGTACCAGAAACAAGGGAGTAGGAGACATACAGAGAAGTCCATGTCAGAATAGCCAGCTGATTCCCACAGTGCTTGGCATTTCATAAATGCTTTTCCATTCATTCATCCATTCATTTACATAACAATGTCTCTGTGGCATTTTAGCTTTAGTACTTTATCTCATTTCATCTTGCTTCACAAAGAGAGGTGGCCTGAGCATATCCAAGTTTTGTGACCCTGGGCAAATCATTGAATTTCTCTTTGCTCAAGGCAGCTGTCTAGGATTATTTACTATTGTTCAATTAACTCTCCATGACTCCATTTTGGGGTTTTCTTGGCAAAGATACTTGAGTGGTTTGCCATTTCCTTCTCCAGCTCATTTTACAGATGGGGAAACCGAGGCAAACACGTTTCAGTGGCTGGCCCAAGGTCACACAGCTAGTAAATATCTGAGGCAGGATTTGAACTCGGGTCTTGCTGATTTCAGGCACGGCACTCTATCCACTGTTTCCCCTAACTGCTCCTCAGTTCTAAATCTAGGATTCATCTATCATATGATATCATTTATCAATCTGATATGGAGGGAGGGAGGCCAAATGTTTTGATGTTTCTAATAGTTGCATTTGCTAGGACCCATAGACAGTATCCAAAATGAATAATAATAATAATAATAATGACAGCTAACATTTATATCATACCATTCTCTTCTGCTGGAATTGCGTCTTAGTTGAGAACTGTCCAACTGTCAGCCTCCCTTCCATCAACAAAGGGCCTCAGGATGATCCATTTTGCCAGTGTGCCAAGTACTTTGCTAAACACTAAGCAAATTCTGTCTCATTTAATCCTCACAACACCCCTGTGTGGTAGGTTCTATCATTATCCCCATTTTACAATTGAGGAAACTGAGGCATACAGAAGTCAACTGACTTGCCCATAGTTAACTTACGTCTGAGGTCAGATTTGAACTCAGATCTTCCTGACTCCACACCCGGTGCTCTAGTCATTTAGCTGCCAAATTCTTGCCAAAATTGTAACAAGTTAAAAATTGGTCCCTGGGGTTTTTTTCCTGGAAGTGGCTGTAATGTAATGCCAAGGAAAGGCAACTTCCCAAGGTTCAAAATACCAGCATAGGTGCTCTCCATTTTATTCAGTGACCAACCAAGAACAGAGAAGATCAAAATATGACATCATTCAAAATACAGCATTTACTAAGTGTGATTAAATAATCTCCAAGTACTACCCCACCCCAGGACCTTCCAATCATTCAATCAATTATAAAGTCCCTATTCTAAATACTAATCCACCCCTAGGCTGTACCTTCATTTAGTTCACCACAAAGCCCCTCTTCTCAAATGGAGATTAGTTTCCAAACATAAGTAAAGTACATTCATTTGTTCAACCATAGAACACCAAAAGGTCAAAAGTTCCCCACCCCTGGATCACAATTGAATCTACCCCAGAGTTACATCAAGTTTAAACACAGCACTTAATACCCAAATGGAGGTCTTTTCTTCATCTTGACAGGAGGCAAGTTCTCAGCAATCTTAGTTCCTGGGGAGACAAGGCTTAGCAAGGCCACAAGATTCATTGCCAGTCTCTTCATTAATTCATCCTCTGTCTGTAGAACAGTCCTAGAACCCCTGAAAAAATTAGCAAAACCCTCTCCCAGGATTTCTGTAAACATACAACAAGAAAATCCTTCTTCAGGGCTTCTGAACCAACAGAAAGGTTCCCAGACCCCTGCAACAACAGCACTGTCCTTCACCAGTGGACAGCATTCACTCTCTGTCTGCAGGACAGTCTCAGGGCTTCTTAACCAAAAGCCAGGTTCCAGGACTTCTTCAACAACAGGACTGTCTTTCACCAGTGGACAAATCTGGCAAAACAACATCAAAACAGACAGACAAAGTACCAGCAAAACAGCCATGTCTCCTCAGTCCTTGGCAGCTCTGGGAGCAGGTCTCAAAAGTCCAGGGCGATTCAAAGTGGCCCCCAGCAATCCTTTTAGTCTCTCTCTCTCTGCCCCCACGAGGGTCTGCTTCCAAAAAGTTCTTCTGCCTCTCTCTTGTCTCTCCAAATCTATGTCACCCGCTCCTCCCAGTTCAGGACTCTCTTTTCACATCAACAAGTCCATCCCACAGGTGGGATTAACAAGCTCTGGGTTTTAACACAATCAATTTGAAAAACCAAGCCAATACAGGGGACTCTTTAAATGCCATTACTATCACAGTGGCAGCATCCACAAAAGTGACAGATTTTGTATGAAGAGGAGTTAAGAAGGATTCCATAGTTTCTTTTGCCTGAAAAACTACAAGTCCTTTAGTTAGAAAGCTCATTAATCACTGCAACAGATTTGTGAATTAAGAAACAAATGGTCTGTGTGTGTGTATGTGTGTGTGTGTTTTAACCAATATCCAGGAACATACATACTCCTTCCCTTAAGACAAGTAATAGACGAAATCCTGACTTCTGTGATTAGTATAAGAAAGAAATATATGAAAAATCAATGTGCAGAATACATGGAAAGTATTGGTTTCAATAGAAAAATTTAATGAACACACAATAACTTAGAGACTCTCCAGTCTCAAAACAACCACCTCCTAAACACCAGTTAGTTATCATATTCCCAAGGAGAGGAACGTAATTGTGAAAAGTAACTGGAGCCTTTAAATGAAAGGGGAAAGAAAGGAAGTACTCTCACCTCAATGTTCAATGTTCAGTGTTCTACCCCACCCTCTCCTTTCCCCAAGAAATCAATGGTCATATTGTTTTTCTCTCCTCTAAATCAATAATTGGGTTATTGCAAAAGATTAGGCTCAGGAGGCACACATTCCTACCTCACTCTTCAAATCCTTGGTATTACTTAAGGCTGAAAGCTTTAGTTTTTTTCCCAATCTCAAAATCATAAACTCTCTGCCTTTTGGGTTTCAAAATTGTCCCCTCCTGACATTCTCTGCTTAAGCCTCCATCAACTGGGGACGATTTCCCCACAAAATGGACAATAACCATACCAAATTACAGATGGTGAGAGTCAAGTATGTATGGGTGCCTTTTAAAAGTGGCTCCAAAGATTACCAATGACTGAGATGCCTTAAAAGGAGAGTTGATTGTTGTCTTCCATTCTCAAAGAGGACAAAATGATAGCACTGTGTTAGAGTCCAGGTACAGTGTGTCTGACTATGACTGATCTTACCAACATGAGCTTGGAATGTTCTACCACAGGTCAGCCACAAATAGTCCCTATGAACATCTGGGGGTGGAGATGTCTCTAAATTTGCTCATCTCATGTTTCTTTTGAGCTGCTGAGATTCTGCTTTGCTCATAAAGCCAGTGCCTTCTTTGATGTATACATACCATGCTGGGCAGTCCCATGCCAGTGTCTCCCATGTCATACAATCCATTTCAAAGTTGTTCAGAGTTGCCTTGAAAGTGTGCTTGTATCGCTTCTTCTGACACCATGTGAACAACTGCCTTGTGTGAGTTCCCCACAAAATAATCTTTTAGGCAAATGTACTTTGTCTTTCAAACAATATGGCCAGCCCATTGGAGTTGTGCTCTCTGAAGTAGTGTTTGAATTCTTGGCATTCAATGAATGGCAATTTGATGCTCAGCAGTTTAGTTAGATAAAGGACCTCAGTGTCCAGTACCTTATTTTGCCAGGTGATCTTAAGAATCTTCACAAGACAATTCAAATGGAAGCTTCAATTCAGTTTCCTGGCAGGTAGACTGTCCAGGTTTCACAGGCATACAACAATAAAGCCAGCACAATGACTCTGTAGTCCTTTAGTTTGGTGGTCAGTCTAATACCTCTTCTTTCTCGCACTTTCCTTTGGAGCCTCCCAAACTCTGAGCCAGCTCTGGCAATGTGGGCATCAACCTCATCATCTGTGAGACCATCTTTGGAAAGTAAACTGTCAAGGTAAGTGAACTTAACCACAGGATTCAAAATTTCTCCATTTGCTGTAACAGATGGTCCCATACATGAATGGTGCAGTGCTGGCTGGTGGAAAGGCCTGTCTTCTTGGTGTTAATTGCTAGGCCAAAATTAGCACAGGCAAAAGAATTGATCCACACTTTGTTGCATCATGCACCAACTCTCCTTCCACTTTAGTCTTGGCTTGTAGCCTTTTCAAATTAAACAATTTGCCATCAGAGTAGTAGGCAACCTCGATGTTATGCTTTTATTTTTCTTTGTCCTTCATTCTTGAAGAAGAACATGACATCAGGCAGGAGATATCATGACACGGGAGTGGACTGGATTTAAGTGAGGCAGGGCTGTGCAAAGTCAACAGCCTCACTCTCTCCTCCTGAGCCATCTGGGTCCAGTGGCAAGATATAGATCAGGACAATGTGATGTTTATCCTCATTGAAGGGGTCTGATGATGTTGCTAAAATCATCGTGCTAAAAAGCGTGAGAGCAAGCACACAGCCTTGCTTTACTCCATCGGTGACATGCAAATTGTTTGACTCAGAGCTGCCATTTGGATGCGATACCTGCCAAGTTCTCTTGCAACAGAAGTTATTGGTCTGTCAGGTCTGCTGGATTTTGTGTTGTCCGTAAGTGTGTGTCCGTTTCATGTAGCAACAATGCATAGAACCCTCTTTTCAGAAGGTTTTTGTACTTTTATTTTGTGTTTTGACAGCAGGACGGGATCCCCACCTGCTGCAGTAAGCAGACCAGGGTTGGGTAGAGAAGACAATTTGGGGGGGCACCTTTTGTAGCCCCTTCCTCACACCAGGAGGGGAGCAGTACAATCCCTAAAAGGCTTCTCAGACACCAGGGGGCTGCGGAATCCCACTGTTTCTTCCAGTGAGAAATGACCCTATGGCCTGGGCCACCTGTGTACAGGGTTGTGGCTAAAGCTCCTAGCGTATCTGTACCTGCTGCTTTGTCTCTTGCCTGTCACCACGGGACTTTGAAACAGGTAAAAATGGTCAAATGGTATAGATGATGTCCGAAGGTGTCAGCCTCATGCTGTCTTCCAGAGCCATCACAGCCCAGTGGCAGGACAAAATCAAGACAACTGGCAATGGCCCAGGATACAGTGGGTGACATTGGCATCTCTGAGGTCTAATCAAGCTCTGAGCACTCCACAGCACCTGCTTCAGTCGCCTTCATGGCCATTGGAATGAACGGTTTTCATCTGCCCATTCCAGTGGAGAAAGCCTTCATGTGCTGGGGGTAGACACTCCCCAACTCACCAAATGATTTGAGACCCCTCAGTTACCTGCAACCTGATTTAACCCATCTACAGAAACAGCTTGGGGTGGGGGGTGGCCACTGCATGCCACAGACTCTTGGAGCCACAGCTGAGAGTTGGGTGGATCTAGTACACAGTGAAGGTGGTAAGCAGCCAGAAAAGGACTCAGCAGCACTCACCCCAGATGGACTAGCCTTCCCTGAACACACTCTACACCCAAAAAGGTACTGGCCTTGAAGTCAGGAAGATCTGATTCCAAATTTTGCCACAGACACTTACTAGCTATGTCACCCTGGGCAAGTCACTGAATCACTGCAAGCCTCAGTTTACTCATCTGTATCATGGGATAGCTTCTTCTTCACAGGGTTGTTGTCGGGACCAAATGAGACAGCATGTATAAAACACTTTTTCAACCTTTTGAATACTACACAAATATTAGTTATTATCATTAATGTTAACATTAATAGAATGAGATCCAAGCTGTTTTTGCCTGATGTTCCTGATATGGAATGAAAAATTGGCTTGGGGGCAGTGAGTTGCAGGATGGTTTTTGCTTCACATCAGTTTTTCTAATGTTCTCTCTACATGATCAGAAAGCAAACAGACATGGTTGGCTTTATATTCTGATGGGGCAAAGAGCAGGATCGAATTCTTTGGTGGATGAAATTTTCTTTTTCTTTTTTCTTTCATCACAGAACATCTTGAACGCCAGCTTTCTTTATACAATGCCTCCAGGAGAAAGGAATATCTCATTTGCTCCCTTTTCAGGGAGAAATCTTCCCTTTCCTCTGAGAATGAGCTGACTCCAATCCCACCCCCACTTCCTCTCCCTCCCCTTCTTCCCAATCACAAAGGAAAGGCTTGTTAGAGGGAGCAAGATCATAAATGTCCAATCTTCCGTGGCCCCTGAGCCCTGTCTCAGTGACAAGGGAAACATGTGAGACACACAGAGTGACTGATGCAGAACAGGTCCCTGAACCAGGCTCTTTATGTCCAGGGCAGTCTCGTTGAGATGAAATAAGATGATTCATTGTAGAGTTGCTGACACTCCCCACCCCTACACACAAATGCACCCCTTTATTCTGGCACACCTCTGCTCTTCTTCCAGCATCTATCTCCCCTCTGCCCCACGAAAAGTCCTTATATGTGAGCAGTGCTAGACTTAGAGATTTGCACATATTTTCTCTTTTCTACATTTTACAGAAACACTTCCGCCTGTAAGACCACTTTGAGGACTTTTAGTCTTTGCTTGACCAAAGTCTTAGCTCCACCAAACATGAGGGTTCTAGGCTGTGTGATTAGTTTTGTTTTTCAGTGGGGAATTAAGCCAGGTCTTAGAGAAAGGAAAAACTTTATCTGAAATAAGCTCAAGTGAGATTTAAGCAAAGCATTTTTTTTAGGAAAAAAAATCAACTCTCCGATTCCCTGGAGGAATTGATGTAAAGTTGAATATAGCTTTCCCCTGGCTATTATTCCAGATCCTTCCATGTCTTGGCTTCTCAACCCATAACCATAAAATAGAAAGAAATGGGCTTTCCCCAAATCTGTATATGAAATGATATGAATGTGAATGTAAGAGAATGGGATAGCACAGTGGATATCATAGGACTTGGAATCTGGAAGACCTGGATGTAATCCTGCCTCAAAAACTTGATAGAGGTACAGTTACAGGCAAGTAACTTAACCTCTCTGAAACACAGTTTCCTTGTTTGTAAAATGGGCATATTGATACCCTTAGTAAGAATGTATCTTATAGGGTTGTTGTAATTACCTCAAACAAGATAATTTATATAAAGCCCTGGGCCATCTTTAAAAAGCAATATAAATATTTGCCAGTTATTAATAATATCGATATTAATTCCATAAACTGGAATAATGTTAGTATCTCCCTCATAGGAGTTGCTGTGAGGATTAAATAATAAAGTTTATGGAAAACACTTTGTAAAACTTAAAACACCATATGTTAGTGTAATGGAAGTTTGAGATGCAACTGGCATCTTGGGATTGGTAGTTCAGAGAAACAAGCATTCCTCTCTCAGATTTGAAGGTATTCAGGACTATTAAACTCTTTTAGCTGAAAGGAAGAATTGAATCACACCTTGGAATTCTTAAAGATACACACACACAAGTTTGAAGAAAAAGTAGAAACTCAAGGACTGACCAGGAAAGAATCTGAAGCATAGGAGAAAGAGCCAAAAAAGAGTAGTGCTGAACCATGGCAGAAAAGGGAGGAAGGCCATAAGCCCCTACAGGCTTGGAGAGAAAGACAAGGGCCACAGCTATACTTGTAGTGGAGATACTAGGACTGGGGGACCTCCAGAGAAAGGTTGGCCTCCAACGCCCCCTCTTGGTCCCTGTCCATTAACAGACACTGTGACATACTTTATTCATAGCTTTACTCCAGCACTATTGGAAACCTGAATTTTTGCCTCAACCATAAGGCGGCCAGAGGTAGCAAGAAACAAACAAAAATTCAAATCAGGACAGAAAGACAAAGTCTGTCCAAAAGTTAAAAGTTTTCCTAACTGGGGGCTCTGAGCTATTATGATTGTACACTTAACCTTTCACTTTAATATAAACTTTAGAAAGCAGCAGAGGAGGAGACTACATGGATCTGAAAAGACATTATATTGCCCTTAGACTAAATTAGAGTTTGAACTGACAGAGCATCAGGCCTGAAGACAAAAAGACCAGAGTTCAAATCTGACCTCAGACACTTCCTAGCTGTGTGGCCCTGGGCCAGTCACTTAACTCTGTTTGCCTCAGTTTCCTCGTCTGTAAAATGAGCTGAAGAAGGAAATGGCAAACTTCTCCAGTATCTCTGCCAAGAAACCCCCAAATGGGATCACAAAGAGTCAAACACAACTGAAACAAATGAACAACAACAAAAAGACTAAATTAACTCATTATTGAAATAGGGGATGGCTGATCAAATTTCCAATGACTAAGGGAGTAGACAGGAGAGAGCTACTATTATTTTTATTGATATTATTATTACTATTACTAGGACATATAATATATTACTATTATTAGCATATATGGTATCAAATATTATATAGTATCTACTTTATAGGTTTCTGAGGATCATATGAGAAAGATTATATAAAGTGCTTAGCAAATTTTAAAACACCATATAAATGCCATATTGGTAATTACAGTATTACAACTATTAATGATAAAGTAACTGACATTTATACAATCATGCTTCAAAGTTTGCCAGGTACTTTATATATGTTAACTCATTCGATCCACACAATAATTCTCTAAGTTAGGTGCTACAGCTATTTTTAGTTATTATTATTGTTGTTAGAATCTGATATTTATTTGACTATTTAAAGTTTTCCAAGTGCTTTATTTATTTTGCTTGATCCTTACAACTACCCTGTGAGGTAGGTGTTTTTATTATGTCCATTTTAAGTAGGGAAATTAAGGTACTGAGAAGTTTAATAAGTGCCCCATGGTCATGAAGTTAGTAAGCACTGGAGGTAAGATAGGAACTCAAACTTTAAAGCCTAAAAGACTTCAAAGCACTATTGTATAAAGGTTAGCTGCTGTTCAGACTCTCCATGACCTCCTTTGGGGATTTCTTGGCAGAGATACTAAAGTTGTTTGCCATTTTCTTCTCCAGATCATTTTACAGATGAGGAAGCAGACGAAAGTGACTTACCCAGGGTCTCATAGCTAGAAGTGTTTGAGGGCAGATTTGAACTCAAGTCTTCCTGATTCCAGGTCTGGCTCTCCATCCCCAGGCCACCTAGTCCTCTCCTCTCTACTTCCTTATCACTGGAGGAGATTTAACCAGTCATACTCTGTTTCAATAATTAGCTGATTCTTCAGCCTGGAGAAATATATTGCATGCTGAGATCCATGTAGCCTCCTCTGCTGCTTTATAGAGTTTATATCAAGTGAAAATTTAGGCACACAAGCACAATCTGGCTCTGTTCAGTCAATCAAGCAAGCTTTACTTAGTTCTTACTATGTACCAGATACTACTGGTCACTGGTGGTCCAAAGACAAAAATTGCTCGGGACCTCAAGGAATTTACATTCTACTGAGGAAGATATAAGTATACAAATATGTGTGTGGGGGGGTGTTAGATAAAAAATTATATATGAAATTATATACAGTTTTATACATATTTATATATGAGATGAATGCAAGGCAAAGGGAGCTGGGGCACTGGTATCTGGAGGAATCCAGAAGGGCTTCTTGGAGGTGATACATAAACATAGTTTTGAAGGAGACAAGGGGTTCTGGGGAAGGGGGGGCTTGTGCATTAGGCAGCCATGCATTATCCAGAGGGCCCCAGAATGGCTGGTGCTAGAGGAAAGACCACCAAAAACTCAGAAAAAACTGACCTGGAAAAGACTTAGTACCTGAGAGGAAGGATTTTAGTCCTGGACTCTTCACAAGACCATTCACTTCTCCAACACATGTCGAAACTTTCCATTGGCCCTTCTTTGTAACTAGCACACGAAGGGGAATAGGAAGAAAGAAGAAGAATTGGGCAATCCCCCTCACCTGTAAGCAGTAATAATGAGAGGCAGCAGAGGGCCAAGCTTGTCAGTGCTGATAGTGATTAATTGTGCTGGGTTATGGAGCAAAGTTAAGGGAAGAAAAGTCACACCAGGACTTCAGCCCATCTGCCCATGCCCTTCGGTCAGGGATGGAACAAATGGAATCTTTTATAAAAGCTGAATGGGCGGAATGTGGGTGTCAGGGGAGTTTGGAGAGGAATTCACAGGTGTTTTCCTGTGGCTCTTCTCCATAGCCAAGCAGAGGGGGTGGAGCGCCTTGTGGTTATACTGTGCAGTATTTTCTTTCCTGTATGTTTATGAGCCACCAGCAGTTTCTGTTGGAACAGCAGAAACCATGTTCAGGTCAAACTGCTGACCTGGGTCACTGGGAAGCTCATCTGATTCCTCTGTAAACTTTAACAGATGGGGCTGGAGCTACTCTGGGTCACAAAGGTGGGTGGGTCGGGTGGGTCACTCACAACTGGGAAGAAAACGTATCTGAGTGAGCTTGGAAACTGCATAATAGGGAATATCTCCCAAACAAAGAAGTCCAGGGAGTTGATTTGATGGGGAAGCCATTTATTCCCTATAAAACCCTAGTAAAAATAGGCTAAGACGTAGTTCATATGAAGTTTCAAAACACTGTGGCACAGCCCAGTGTCCAGAGTCTTATTTTTTTCTGGTCCATCTGTACTCTTGAAGATAAATTAAAACATATTAACAGTGAACTCAGACTAATAGGCTCCTCCAGCTTGGGAACTGGAAGAGGCCGGAGAGCAGCGGTTCTGAATCTTTTTTGGGTACACTGGGCTCTTTTGGTAGTCTGATGAAGTCTAACTCCTCAGAGTTAGGTTTTTATGTATAAAGTAAAGAAAACCAATTACATTGTATTATACAATATTATATAAAACCAATCCAACAATGACAAAATATATTTTTTTAAAGCTCACAGATGCTGTTAAGAAATTCTGCCAGAGTTGTGTCTAATTCTCCATAACCTTATTTGGAGTTTTACTTGACAAGATCCCGGAGCAGTTTGTCATTTCCTTCTCCAGCTCATTTTACAGATGAGGAAGCTGAGGCAAAAAGGTTTAAGTGACTTGCCCAGGGTCACACAGCTAGTAAGGGATCAAGGTTGGATTTGAACTCAGGAAGATGAGTCTTCCTGACATGAGGCCCAGCACTCTATGCACTGTGCCACCTATCTACCTCTATCTGCCTTAGAACTTCTCCCTTATTTTATAGATAAAGAAACTGGGGTTCACAGAGCTCTGTCTGATTTACTCAAGATCAGAGAGCAAATTAGTGGCATTTATTATTTCAGAGCTCCATCCATCCACTAGACTAAGACGATTTGCTGACTACAAAACCTACCTACCCTTGGCCTTTCCTCTGGCTAAGAAATGTGGCCCTAGAAATGTAGTTACCTTCAAAACTGAGCTTAGGCATTATCTTCTACATGAAGCCTTTCCTGAAGCCTCTAGCTGCTAGCACTTTCTCCCCCCCCCCGAATATTCGTACATACACATGTGCACATAAACACACGTATGTATATACATACATACATTTGCAATAATTATTATTGCAATGATTAATATGCATGTTGTCTCTCTGGATAGAATATAAGCTCCCTGAGGAGAGAGAAACTGTTTGACTTTCTTTTTGTTTCCTAAATGACTAATGAGCACTTAATATATTTTTCTTGATTGATGTGGACTTCTTTGTCCTATAATGAAAGCTACTTTAACTGGCCTGATCTGCTTGGGTTTTTCGGTAGGCCCATAACTTTAGAGATGGTAGGAACCTCAGAGGCCATGCCTTCATTTGACAGCAGAAAGAATTCACCAAAAAGATGGACATTCATTTCAAGAAGAACATTGGGCACTGCACAGTTTCTCAAGTGACTTTCAGTCTACTCTTCTTGCCCTGCTCAATCAGTAAATATTTATCAAGTATCTACTATGTGCCAGGCACTGTGCTGAGTTCCAGAGATACAAAGAGAGGAAAAAGATAGTCCCTGCCCTCAGATTGTTTACAATCTAATGGGGGAGACAACATGCAAACATTATATACATATATATATATATATATATATATATATATACACATATACCTATATGCAAACACACACTAACAAAATGAGCTAAATGGGGATTAAATAGGAAATAAATAAAGGCCCTGGAATTGAGAGGTTGGGAGAGACTTCCTATAGAAGATGGAATATCACAAAGCTTCCAAAATGAGAGACAAACTCACTTAAAATATCTTAGTCTATCTATACAATACAGGAAAAAAACCAAATGAATGAAGAATGCTGGATGAACCAAAAAGCATTTATAAAGTTCTTATCATATGCCATGTGCTAAAGTAGGTGCTGAACATTCAAATAAACAAGGGAAGCAGTCCCTGCCCTCAAGGAACTTAAAATCTAATGACGGAAGACTCACAGATAGAGTGGTGACCCAGAGAGGAAGTTTAGGTTGAACACTAAGGCAGTCCATTGACTTCTGGGGATAGTATATGACTACAAATGATGCAATACTATGATCTCTGAGGAATTCCAAATGGGTATCACTCGATGGACAATGGAGAGTGGCATGGTGCATGTAAACAAGCTGTGGCATATTATTGGTGATGAACAAGCAGTGTGTGTGAAGGAGGCATGGGGCACAGTGAGAAGTCTCAGGAGTCAGTGGATCTGGGTTCAAGTTTGACATCTGATGCTTAATACTCATGTGACTTTAGGTAAGATGAAGGGATTGGATTAGATGGCCTCTGTGGTACCTTCTGGGGCAACTCTGTGGCAAAGTGGATGGAGTGCCAGGCCTGGAGTCAGGAGGATCTGAGTTCAAATCTGGCTGTGTGATCTTGGGCAAGTCACTTCATCCTGTTTGCCTCAATTTCCTCATCTGTAAAATGAGCTGGAGAAGGAAATGGCAAACCACTCCAGTATCTTTGTCAAGAAAACCCCCGATGGGGTCACAAAGAGTCAGAAGTAACTGTAATAACTGAACAAGAGCAAAAGTGGTCCCTTCTTTCTGTATATCTATCATCCTTATGATCTGCTGATTCTAAGTAACATCCTTAAAGAGATGTATGACTGGAAAAAGAAAGAGATCAATCACGTCACAAGGGCAAGATGAACAGTCTTTGCATTCCTTTGGCATATCAAAGACCCCAAGCTTGGCCCTACCATAGGGAAGGATGTGAGTAAAAGTCACACAGGATAAGAAGGCCTAAATTCAAATCTGGCCTCATATATTTATTAGCTGTATGACCCTGGATAAGTCACTTAACTATCATCTGCCTCAGTTTCCTCATTTGTAAAATGGGAATAATAATAGTGCCTATCTCCTCAGGTTGTGTGAGGACCAAATGAGATAATAGTTGTAATACACTCAGCCCAAAAGACATTGGCACATAGTAGGCACTATATAAGAACTATAAAATAATAATTTATAGTATTTATATTGTAGTGTTTAATTTATAGTAATAATAATATTATTACCAGTTTATACCACGTGGAATTCTGAAAAGTTCTTTTCATCAGGTGACAGATTAGTATTTCTGGAGTCACATTTCTTGCTTTGGAATTTCGATGATTCTATTTCAGAAGTAGTGAAATGCTATCACCCTTCAATTATAAAAAAAAGTTTTTGCAAAACTGAAATACTTTGTTGGATGCAAAATAGTTCTCATTTGAGCCGAAAGAATAAGTGCAAATTAAAACCAGTTGCAAACCTTGGAAGGAATGTGGAGGAAAATGTGCCACCAAACCACCAACAAGTAACTTTTGAAACTGGGTGAAATGACATTGGAGAGATGTCCCCAAATGTTGCTCTGGATTTTTTTTTCATTTGATAATTAAATAGTTTTTGCTTTACTTCATTCACTATTGTATTAGCAAACACCATAGCACACCCAGGATGGCCTGCTAGCACAGGTTCTTTGATCTGCTTTGCTAAAATAATCTTACTTTAATTATAGCTAAGTAGAAAATACAAGCAGAGACATCAGCACAGAGATTCGCCAGAGTTTCTACTGTCTGAAGAAAGTAATTCAACCACCTACATAGACCACTTGGATCAGAAGAGCACAAATCTCTGAGTAGTCAGGGGACTCTTAACAAATGGCTACTCAGAGTCCCACCCAGGGAATAAAAATGTCCTTCTCCTAAGCTAACCCCCAAAGCAAAATATCAACCTCTCAGTATGTATAGTTTTCAGTTAAGAAGCTCAGAACCAGAAGGCATCACAATCCTTATGAGTCAGTGCCTAATTAGCTTAGTACCAAAAGGTGTGAAAGCCTCCTCATAAGCAAGCCTCTCCTAAACAATCTCCTCCTTAGGCAAGTTCCTCCCTCAATGGGCTCTATGTAACTCAGGATATATCGCAGCTAGGCCAGAACTCAAAGCAGTAAGACAATTCATGATTGAATTCATGTAGTCACATAGGCCTATTAATGGATGGGGAATTTCTTCCTATTCCATTAATATTACAACTATAAAGCAGCACAGCATAGTAGCTTAGTATATTGGTCCTGGAGTTAGGAAGGCTTGGGTTTAAATCTTCATCTTTGACACTTACTAGCAAGGTGACCTTGGGCACTCAGTTTCCTCATCTGTGAAATGGGAATAATGACAAGTTGTAGTAGTTGAGACTCAGTTTCCTTTTCAGTGAAATGGAAAAATAATACCTCTAGGGCCTACCTTACAGGGCTGTTCCAAGACTTAAAATGAGAAAACTATGTTAGAGCATTTTATAAACTACTTCAGGATCTTATACAAATGTCAGCTACCATTATTCTTGCTTTTCTCCATATATTTGTCCCAGTGATGAAATCATTCATACAGAGAGGGTAAAACTCCTGGGGCTGTATGTGCTTCATGACATTTCTCTTAGAAATGGCACCATTGATTGAGTATTTGAGTACATTCTGGAGCTTTGTGCTCATAAGGCCATAGATTTCAAGTAGAAAGCAATCTCACAGGTTACTTTGACAGAGCATCATAAAATTTCAGAGTTAGAGTAGAATTCAGAAGTTATCTAATCCAAGTCCCTCATTTTGCAGATGAGAAAACTGAGGCCCAAAGAGTCTAAATGATATGCCCAAGGTCACACAGGCATGGAACAAGAGGTGAGATTGCACTAGAAGGATTCAATAGATGCACAGATGAATAAATACAATATAATTTGGAATGTACATAGATTGTAAAGGAAAAAAATAAAAATCAAATTCTGAGAATGTCCTGTTTGGCTGTTGGATGAAAGCCAAATTCCTTAGTTTCCAACAAATGAGTAGAAAAACTGATCACATATTCACACAACCCCAGAATTACAAGGTGACTCAAAGGACATTTAGTCCAACTTGTATTACAATAAGGGTAAACATAGAAAGGTGTTGAGCTTTGGGTTTTGTCTCAGCAAAGATGTAAGTACCAGAGACATAACTAGGGTGTGGTGATCAGAGCTCAGCCTCAGAGTGCTAAAATTTAGAGGGCTCAAAAATATATACCTTCTGGAAAACCTGCCCTGCTCTACACTTTCTCTGGTATCAACCTCCCCAGAAATAGCTGAACATCCCCAGTATCTCCCCACGTCTTCCCAGGGTCCCAAAGTTTCTGTCTATGCACTGCACGGTGGTGTTGAAGTCTTACACTCCCCTCATCCCCACCCTCACCCCTCCAGTAGATTTTAGTGTTTCTTTCACCAGGCACTAAAATTGATAGTTACAGTTCCAATGAGATCTCTTCTCCAGCTTCTTCCTAAGACAGCATTCTATTCTTATTCCATGTACAAGGGCTAAAAATGGTATCATATGAAAGAACCAAGATGCTAGGAAAGTAAGGAGCTGGTGAAAACAACCCCCAGTAGAGACCATCATCTGCAAATGTATAGAATGTTAACTCTTGGAAATAATCCCAAAAGTGTGCCGAATAATATAAACTGTGACAGCCACCATCTAAGTGCCTCGAAATGCATTCAGACAAATGAAAACGTTTTAAACTGGAATATTTAGAAAGCCAAAACCTAATTGAAAGCAGCTATTTAAAAAAAAAAACATGTATGCTTATCAGATACTCCCAGACTATTGAGGACCCTGGATCTTGATGACCCTGCCATAATTTGTAAAATGTCTAGCTTTAGAACCTTTAGGTTTCTCAGAATCATTCATTTATAACTGGAAAGTACTTTAGCAGGCATTCTATGTTAATAACAATAACAGTAGTTAGCACTGATATAACATATTAAGGTCTACAAATATTTCATTTGATCCATACAACCACCATAGGAGACAGGTACTATTATTATCCCCATTTTACAGATAAGGAATAACAGTTTGTGTCTTGCCTAGGGCCACAGAGCTAATAAGTGTCTGAGACTGGATTTGAACTCAGGTCTTCCCACCTCTAGGTCCAGCACTCTATGCCCTGTGCAACCTAGCTTCCTCTGACAACATCAACAATCAATTAATCCACAGGCATTAATTAAGTGCCTACTGTATGCCAGGCACTGTGATAAATATTGGTAACCCAAATACAAAGAATGAAATAATCCCTGTTTGCAATGCCCTGTCTTTCTAAGGGAAATAAGTACTGATAGTAATTCATTTGGAAGTTTACAAGGCTCTTTGCGCTCATAAACTCACTGAGCCTGTGAGAGCTTGCTATTATCCCCATTTTACAGATGAACAGAATAAAGCTCTGAGAGATTTTGACCCTCTTCATTTTACATACAAGAAAGCTGTGGCCCTGAAATGCTTTGCTCAATCACTCATGTTTGTGTAGTGTTCCGTTATTCTCAAAGCCCTTCACATGCATAACTTCATTAGTATCTCAAAACAGTTCTGTGAGGTAGATACTAGAGCTGTTCTTATCACGCCCATTATACAGATGAGGAAACTGAGGAGCAGAGTTATTAAATGGCTCACAGAAGCACATAACTAATAAGCTTCAGAGAAAGGATTTGAATTGAGGGCCTCCTAAATTGTCCTGCCTCAAGTCTCTCCCCTCTCCCTCTCCCCCCCCCCCCAGGCATAGCTGATGAATTCGTTTTTCTCAAGCACAGATCTGACCATGTAACTCAACAAACTCCAGGGACCCTCTATCACCTCCGAGATCATATACAAACTCTTCTATTTGGCATCTAAACCGTCTTCACAGCCCTATTCCAATCTTCCTGGTCCCCTTGCCTCCCCAATGGTGCGCTTCTCTCCCTGCCTTTTCATTGGCTGTCCTCCCTGTCTGGAACGTTCTTCCTCTACCTTTGCCTCTTAGAATCTCTGGTACCACCTCCCACATGAAGCCTTTCCTGGATTCCTCCCCCCAAATCTACCTTGTCTTTATTTCGCATAAATCTTCTATGAGAGGCAGCTAGCTAGTGAGTAAAGAGAGCACTGGCCCTTGAGCCAGGAAGATCTGAGTTCAAATCCAGCCTCAGACACTTGATACTTTCTAGCTGTGTGACCTTGAGCAAGTCACTTAACCCCAACTGCCTTGCCTTTCCCCCTCAAAAAAAAAATCTTCTATATACTCATTGCATACATGATATTTTTTCAAAATAAAATGTAAGCTTTTTTCGAGAGTAGAAACTATTTCACTTTTATCTCTATGGCCCTAGCACCAGCAGTGACTGACACACAGTAGGCACTTAATAAATGCTGGGACTATTTTTTTCCTTGATTGACTGAGTCTTGATCCCAAGTTCAGTATTCTATCCACTATGCTACCCTGAAGACCCAAGACTTGAACCCAGGTCCTCTGACTTGAAATCCAACACTCTTGTCACTTTCCTAGCCTCCAAAAGCACTTGCAGAACTAGAATGCACTGCACAAACAAGAGATGTTACCCCCGTATTGTTATTTCAGTACTTTATGTTCCCTTGACGTGTGTACTGGTTGATTGGATTAAAATGTTCTTTGGCAATGAAATCTCCTTTCTCATTCTCACTTTTCATCTCTGGAATGGTATTTCGGTTTCACCAACAAACACCTTAAACAAACAGTGTGGCAATGGACAGCCTGGAGAGCCTTCCCTCAGTGTTAGTCAATTTCAGGGAAGTCAAGTTGTGAGCATCAATGGATTGGACCATCCCATCCTCTCAGAGGCTTGTGGGGAAAGGTCTCTTTGATGTGTTATGCTTGAAATAGCCAAAAGCAAAGCCTCAATGCTATGTCCCATGACACTCCTCCATCACAAAGAGAAAAACAATCTGGAAATCCCCAGGACCCATATTATTTCTCTTTTTTATTAATGATATTGCCTACCCACAGGCATGCAGTGAAGGTTTAGCTTTTACCCATCAGCAGGACTTCCAGGAATGTTGCCTCTGAGTCATTTCTAAGTCCTGCCAACCTTTTCATGAATGTGCCACCACTGGCGAAGAAAGGGAGTTGGTAGTTGCCAGGCTGTAGAAAAAAGGCAAGCAGTGGCCCACCAGGTGAGGAAGGGGTGGAAAATAAGTTGTCTTTGCAGCCTTCAGCTAGGGGAATATGCTAAAAAAAACAAAACAAAAAAAAAAAACAACTGTCTCTGAGCATGTCATGCCCCAGGCACTGCTAGAGTCATTCTGTGGCTGTGTCTGGGGGAGGAGGGGTGTCTGAGATTGGCCATTTTAATTGTTTGATCTACCAACTGGTGACCATTTCTTTTCTTCTCTTCTTCTTCTTCTTGGAGGGGGGGAGTTAGGACAATTGCAGTTAGATGACTTGCCCAAGGTCACATGGCTAGTTTTGTTTTAAGTGTCTGAAGTGGGATTTGAACTCAGGTCCTCCTGACTCCAGGGAAGGTACTCTATTCACTGCACCTATTCAGTCGCCCCTGGGTGACCATTTCTTAAGTGCTTGCTATATCTGCCAGGGAATATTCTAGGTAGTGGTGGATACAAAGCAAAAATGAAACAATCTCTGCCTTCAAGGAGCTTACAATCTAACGTAAATTAGAGTATTCAGTCCACCATATGTAAGAGAGTCTGAGACCTTTACTATGGCAGCAAGAATTCTGGGCAGAGATCAACAATAATTGACCTGCCCCTCCAGTATTTTCAATGCTTTTAGGGCCAAATGAGTGGCAGGGCACTGGTTACCAGGGGCAGGAGAATGAAGGAAATGGAAACACAAAAAGTCATGAGTGTGGATCTATGGCCACAGACAGATTCATTTTCAATATGTATGTATGCTATTCCATTGTGTTTAAGGTTTCCAGCAAAGGCTCACCCAAACACATGCTGGAACTCTATGGTCAAATTTATTTGGCTTGACTATACATGTTTGTAACCAGGGTTTGGTTTGGTTTTTCTTGCTTTCTTAACCCTTTGGGGAGAGGTGAAGAGGGAGAGTTTGGAAGGAGAGACTGCAGAATTGAAAATGAAATAAAATATAATGAAAAATAATATTATGGCCACATCTCAATCAGTTAATCAATAAACAGTTATTAAGTGCCTGCTATGTAGTGAGGGCTAGGGATACAAAAAGAGACAAAAGAGAGTCTCAGTCCTTAAGAAAGTCACAATCTAATGATGTCCAGAATAGCAAGAAACAAAGTGAATAAAGTTTTCCAGCCTTTTCCCCCCATGAAAGTTTCCAAATACAAAGAGATTCTCTGAGGAACAATAAACATGCCAGGATGGAAAGAACTCTGGACTGGAGGGGACAGGAACCCTTTGCCCTTTGCTAACTATATGATCTTGGTCAAGTCACAGATTTCTTATCTGCTTCACCACATACATAAAACTTCTGCTGACCTCCCCACCCCCGGCTACTAGTGCCTCCCCACCAAAAATCAATCCATCGAGGAACATTTATTTTGTGCCTATTGTGTGATAGGCATCTCCCAGTTAAACTTGTGCTTATCATGTATAGTATTTGTATTCGTTTCCATAATTATATGTCTGCTGTATTTCTCAATAGGATGCAAACTTCTTGAGGGCAGGAATTGTTTTATTTTTGTCTTTATATCCCCAGCACCTGAAACATGGTAGACATTTATTGATCAATGCTTGCTGATTGACTGGTTGATGAGTTGAAACATGGCCAGGTGGAGTGGGGGGTGGAGTGTTAGATTACATGAGAGCAATGCAAGTTGCTACACTAGCAATGCAAGCCAGTGCAAGTTCTGTTGCCAAGCAACCATATGCATTTATTAAGCATCCAATATGTCTAATCAATAAATACTTATTAGGCATCTACTATGCCTAATCAACAAGCATTTATTAGATAACTACTATGAGGCAAGTGTAATGTTGAGCACCAGAGATACAAAGACAAAAATGAAAGCAATCCCTGCCCTTGGGGAGTTTACTTTCTATTGGGGAAATAACATGTAAAGGTATTTTATCAGGATACAAAATAGATACAAAGTAACTAGAAGGCAATTTGCAAAAGAGAGTCAGCAGGAGCTGAGGGAGATGAGGAAGGCCTTCCTATAGAAACCAGCCATTGAGATGAGTCTTGAGGGAAGCCAAGGAACCAGAGAAGAGGTTGGGAAGGAAAGGCTTTCAGACATGTGGGACAACTTTCAGTTTAGCAAAGACAGAGAGTAAGTTCTGTCCTTGATTCTTCTCTGCCACAGCAATTATGATGTGATGGGCTGAAGGACACAGAAACCACATTTATAAAAAAAAAGCTCATCCCAGATGTGCGTGTCCACTTCTCAGTTTTCCATGGAGTGAACACCAAGTTTATCATCAGTCTTGTGCAGACACATTTTGAGTGTTTGGCTCTCCTCTCCCCGTACATCAGTTTCTTCACAGCCTGGGTCTTCGTCACTGAGATGGAGCGTGCCAAGGATATCCATAGACTTGGATGTAATGAGTCCCAGGTTTTCCCTCATGTTGTTTCAGGGTCCCAGTTGGCTTGTGTCAAACACCTCCTGTGCTCGATTGGCCTGAGAACCTGTTCATTCCCTTTTGCCTTGATTGTTGGCTGAAACAGCCAGTGGGTGGGTGTTTAAGGACTCTCCATGTGCTAAACTTTCAGTCAAGCTCTTAATATTTTCCATATGCTCTCCAAGCCCTCTAGAAGGAGCTTCTCTCCACCAAGCATGACGTGGGTAAAATAAGCAATCTGTTTCTCTTCTGAGGGCCTTATACATTTGTGAGTAATCTTTTCACTCTTTCCACAAAGTACTTTAAAAATAGAAAACAATGGGTCTGATTCTGCTGGGAGAAAGAAGGAAAAAGAGTTCCCATTTTGGATTGAAAGTAACCCTTTGGTATGGGCTTCATTTGGAGTCAAAGGAGCTGGGTTTGAATTCTGACTCTGTTAGTTACTATGTGATAATGAAGATGATATTACCAACAGTTAACATTCATAAGGAAATTCAAATCTAGCATTTACAAAGCGTTAAACATACATTATCTCATCTGAACTGCAAATTACCTGCATGAGGTAGGTGATATTATTATCTCCATTTTACAAACTTGAAAACTGAGACTGAGAAAGATTAACTGACTTGTCACCCAGCTAGTGAGTGTCTGGGGTAGTATTTGAACTCAAGTCTTCCTAATTCTAAGTAAAGCAGTCCATCCACTGCACCACCCAGCTGTAAATTGAAGAGACTGAATTAGATAACCCCTAAGTTTCCTTCTAGTGCTAAAGTTATGATCCTACCATGTCCAAGCTATTTCAGGCTTGTTTATTGCCCTGGAAGCATTGCTTTAGTCTGTCCAGTGTGATGCCCAAGGAGAGTTACTGCTACCTGGTAAGAGAGGATGATGCTGGGGAAAGAGCCCTTGATTTGGAGGGAGAAGACCTGAGTTCAAATCCCACCTCAGCTACTTACTATCTATGTGACTACAAACAAATCACTTAGTCTCTCTGGGCCCCAGTTTCAGGTATTATATTGGTCACTGGAGATACAAGTACAAAGAATGAACTCAAAAGGAGCTGATGTTCTAATTGGGGAGGCATCAACTGCAAATAAACCTTCATACAGCTTGCATATAAAGTGAATAACACAGATATGTAAAAAGTAATTAAATACTAGGTAGCTTGGGAGAGAAGGTACTAGCAGCTGGGAAGTAGGGAATCAGGAAAGGCTTCCTGCCCAAGGTCGTACCTGGGCTCCATCTTAACGAAAAAGAGAAACCATTTTGTTTTGTCTTCACTTGGCACATAGCAAGCACTCAATAAATTTGTTGAATTTAATTGAAATGTTTTTTGGATTATCTGCTGTTTTGAATTATTCTTGCATTTCTCTTGTGTTACTCACAATCCCAATCAAGTACTGTATACAGTACAATTCACCAACAGTACAATTCTGGAGAATCTGAAAAAGGAAAGGAAAAAATCACTCCTCTATGAAATGATTAGGATAACTGGAAAGGAGGTGTTTAGCAGGAAGAAGAGAGGGATAAAGGGTGATTCGATTGCTATTTTAAAATCTACTCTAATGCTTAGAAATGAAGGTTTTTTAAATTTTCTTCATTTATGTGGGGCTCTCTGTTTCTAAAGACAGTTAAATGATCCATTTGGTGGTAGAATCATGACTCTGCCATGACATAGATGATCCAAACGGAATTCCTTTGATTCACACATTTGTTTTTCATATTTCTAAAGTAACTTTTCTCTAAAAAATACATGATGAATCACTGAAGATTTATTTAAGAGAAGCAAGTGCAAAGAGTTTTATCTGTCCTTGTACCTAGTCATTCCCACAAGTCCGAATACATCATTCTTGTCATTTACAAGAAGAAATTCATATTGACCGAAGGATTAATTTCAATAGGAAACAAGTCCAGACTCTTCGTGTCAACATTTCTGAGAACCTCCCGTGGTAGTTCTGTTCTTAAGGGCCTGCGATAAGGCTCTGGTTACTACTGAAGACAGGAAAGTTGCAATGGGCAGGCCCAGTTTTTGCTCACAAATAGCAGTGTGGAAAGTGTGACTGATGTGTTAGTGTAACTTTGAACAATAGACACATGCTAAACATATGAATTTCCTCAGCTGGATCCAAAGCAATCACTCACATTTTAGCTGAAAGATATTGAGTAAAGACAGATGAACCAAAATGTGTAGAGGAGGTAGGAATTTTTGCATTTTCTTTTTTAAAGACATAGAGGAAAGCTATTGTCTCAAGATATTTGGAGAATTTTCTGACATCAGTGGGACAATTCCTTATAACAATGCTAGCAACTTTTCAGAAACTTCTTCTAGACAGAATGCATGTTATCTATTCATTGCATTACTCAATAAACTCCAATAATTCCCCTTTACCTCTAGGGTCAAATGCAAACTCTTCTGTTTATCATTCAAAGCCCTTCCAACCTACTTTTCCTGACTTTACTTCCTTCACATTCTCTACCATTTGTTTCCAAATCAAAATAACTGAGGTTTTACCCAGAAGTTAAGATGACAAAGATCTGAGCTCAAATCCACCTTAACTCAGATCTACCATTTAACTCACTGTGTGACTCTGGACTAATCACATACCCTTTGTCTATCTCAGTTTCCTCAACTGTAAAATGGGGATCAAAATGGTACCTATCTCCCAGGATAGCTGTGAGCATCAAACGAGATCATTTGTGTGAACCACTTAGCCCAGCACCTGCCACATATACACACAATATATGTACTAGATATTATTTAACAAATTGGCAAAGATGATAAAAGTTGGGAACGTTCCATGTTAGAAAGATTGTGGAAATATAAGTAGACTAATATAGTTTTATTAGAGCAATGAATTGTCCGATGATTCTTGAAAGTAATTTGAAATTATACTAATTTCAGTATTCTGTCAACCAAAGATAACATTACTTGGCATATGCCCCCAAGAAAGTAAAAGATAAGTTAAATAATAACAATGATATTTGTAGCAGCAATTTTTATAGAACCAAAGAAGTGGAAACAAAGTAGGTACCCATTGATTGGAGAATGATAAAACTATTGTGGTACATGAATATAATGGAATATTATTGTCCTGTAAAAAAATAAATATTAGGAATACAGAGGTTCGTGGAAAAATCTATATGACCTGATTAAAAATAAGGTAAGAAGAACTGATACACACCATGATATATACCATACAACATAAATTGAAAGAAAAGCAACCATACCCCCCCCCTTAGAAATGAATGAAGGGATATTATAAGGACTACACTTGGCCCCAAAGAAGAAATGTGAGGGTGCACCTTCCTTCTTTCTTCATAGACATGGGTGACTGTGGAGGTGGAATGCTGTGTGCAATGTCAGAATTGACTGATAAGTATGTTACTTTTACTAAACTGGGTTTTTTTTCACCTTTTATAATTTTTGTTGTAAGAGATGTGAAATGAAGAGATATCAAATGGGAAAGGTAGGTAAGGTAAAAAAATCAATTTTCTTTAAAAATAAAAGTTCACTTTTTGATGTTTGAATGGATGAATGATAAAGCATTTATTACTTTAAGTTATACATTTATTAAGTATTAGGAATAAGCGAGGCCCAGTGCCAAGCTCTGGGGATATATATACAAAAAAGAGACCGTCCCTGCCCTGGAGGAGTGTACATACCCATAAGGGGAATGGTGGCCAGAGAAGTCACAAGGATGGTGGGTGGAGCCACAAGGCTAACCATCGATACACCCTTTGTGAATTTTTGTTGCTGTACCCAAAACAAATGGCGGAAAGGGGGTGAGGGAAACAGTGACACAAGCAGACAGATATCAGCAAGACATGGTCAGATGGACCAGATACAAGGAGCAATTTATTGTCATGAATCCAATTCTATGTTCAAGGCACTATATAGATGCCGGGGGTACAAAACCAAAATGAAAAAATTTTCCCTGACCTCAAGGAACTGACATTTTATTGTTTTAAAGATAGAGTGATGATTTCTGACATTTATGTAGTGTTCTGTAGTTACAAAAAATTCTTTTGTTTTGCTTTTAACATTTGAATAATGTTCTTTTTTTATATCATACTTGTTTCATATCCTCTTCATTCCTTCTGTCCTTTCAACCACACATTTATTTTACGTAAGGTTGTCCCTTTATACCTTCCCAGCTCGTTTCCTATAGTCTGCTGTGTTGCTATCCTTGACATGGCAATGTGACTCAAAATAATTATGTTTCTGACTTCTCTTTATACTATTTTCTATTTTGGAATCAATCAAGATCCTAGTCTCTGTGCTTCCAGTCCCAACCTAGTCATCCCACCCTGATTTCTTGTGGTTCTCACACAGGATGGTTTGCTTTGGACACTCCCTCCTCTCCTCCAACAATCCACTTAGTCACAGCAGCTCAGGAGGAAGGCCTTTCCCCTGACAAAGAAAATCAAGTGAATATTTGGAGTTTCAACTGTTAGTGTTGGCCTTATGTCACCAAGAGCCAAAGCAAATTGATCAAATATTTGGAACTTTGACTGTTAGTGTTGGCATTGAACTACCGAGAGCCAAAGTCTCTCTTAGACCCTATCTCATTGGTACATGTCGTCACTGACCTTTTGGTATTGTCACTCAATCTCCTAGACTGCTTCCATAGTATAAGGGCAGTATGCAATATCTCTCCAGTTTTGTTTCTCTAATATGTAATAAAAGGGCCTATAACTGGAATGGAACCAGTTCACCAGGACCTATATGTGATCTGGAAGGTTGAAGTAACTGCCTCTTCAAGAAGACGTTCCGTTTTGCTCACTATCTCTTCCCCAGGATAAGTCGATCAGACACACAGCTCTCATAACCCATTAAAGTTCTGTCCTATTTTCTTAGTTTAATTGAGCAGGATTTCACCATCTTTATCTTTTGCCTCAGAGCTCTGACACGCTACCTTATAAAACCCAGCCTTGTTTAAGAGTTGATCACTAGACAGTAGGCTAAAACTTTACTGAGTTAAACTAACAGCATGGTAATTTCATGTACTGTGCTGATTAAAAGAGAGGCAATCCCACCACCCCCAACCCTCCTCAGATCTGTGCCAAACCTGCTGGTGGCCTAGACCTCCAAGGCCAGAGAAGCTGCCACCACTGGGAGCAGCCCACTCCAATTTTAAAGAGCTCTAATTGTTAGGGGAAGATTTTCCTGAAAACTTTGCTTTTTTTTTTTTTTTTTTTGCAACATCCACCCATCAGTCCTGATTTTCCCTGGAGACAAACAGAACAAATTTAAAGCTTCTTCCATATATACTTGAAAATAGATATCATGCCTGTCCGCCCACTTCTCTTCTCCAGGCTATGTATGCTTCCTTCAACCAATCCTTATATGGCACAGACTCTACATACCTGTTTCATTCCTATGGACACGACTTTCAAAAATACAGTGCCCACAATGACACGGTGATTAGATGAGGGACAAGGACACCCAGTGATACGATCTTTGTACTTTCCGTACCCTCCCATGCTGTTTTGTTCTGGCCACTAGTGACGACTTGCTTTATCTAAGAAGTCTCTTTGGCGTTAGTCTCCCACCAAAGGGTCATTTCCCAAACCTCAGACATCAAACCAAAAGGTTCAAGCTCTTGAAACTCTTTGAATTACCTTTTCTCTCCATCCAAATGGGCTTGACTGTTACATAAACTCTTCAAAATAGGAACCAGGTCCACTGTTCCATCCAGTGCCAAATCCCCAGTCAATGCTAAGAATCCTCAGAATAATCTTTTGACATATCTTCTTGAAGCTTGTCATTATTTTCTCTAGCAAGTGCAGGAGGTTTTTATTGAGACATCCTCACCCTGAGGCAAGGCATGGTACTTTCAAAACATCTCTTAAATTCTGAATTTCCTTTCCTTTGCTAAGCTTTGTAGGCACTTTGAGGTAAAGGGCCTAATGAGTCAGGAGACAGCTCTGCCCAGCTCACTTGTGGTATGTGCCAAGAATCCTTACTTTGTGAATTCATTCTAAGTTTCATAGGTTGCCTGTTGGAAGGGTAACTCAGATCACTTCAGTGTGGTCAGTATCCTTGGAAGTCAAAGGTGGTGAATAAAATCTCTCCTGAGCATTGGATAGGGAAAAAAAAATGGAGTAGAAAGATGAATCAGTGTACCTGTAACAGCCATATTTAGATGCTTTGAAGATAGTGTCTCCTATGACAAATAATAATAGCTATTATTTATATAACACTTCAAGGTTTACAAAGATTATCTCACTTGGTCCTTACAATAACCCTGAGACGTAGGTGCTGTCATTGTCCCCATTTTTATAAATAAGGAAACTGATACAAACCGAGGAAAAGCAATTAGCCCAGAGTTACAGTTAGTAGGTTTCTGAGACAGAATTTGATCTCAACTCTTCTTAATCCCAAAACCAGTGCTCTATTCACTGTACCTTCTAGCTGCCCCGAGATTAGCTGTTTTACCAGAAGAAACTCTGCCCATTTTTTTTGGAGGGGAGAAGGCAGGGCAATTGGGGTTTAGTGACTTGCCCAAAGTCACACAACTGGCAAGTGTGTCAAGTGTCTGAGGCTGAATTTGAACTCAGGTCCTCCTGACTGATGGTGCTCTATTTACCATCCCACCTAGCTGTCCCATCTTACCCATTCTTGATAAGTAACAATAGAATTAAGCTACCTTTTTTTTTTTTTTTTGCTTTTTTTTGGAGGACAATTGGGGTTATGTGTTAAGTGTCTGAGGCTGGATTTGAACTCAGGTCCTCTTGACTCCAGGGCTGGTGCTCTATTCACTGCACCACCTAGCCGCCCCTTTAAGCTACCTTTTCTAGGTAGGTATACATCCCACATAGCCTTGCAGAGTCATGAAAAAATAAATATAATTTGCAACCTAGGCCTGACTTGGATTGAGGACATCAAGCCTTCCTATTCTGTGAGGTTGGGAGGGGAAAAAAAGTCCTTATTCTTATTTTATTAGAATTTCTGACTGTTAAAAATGTCCATAAGCCCCCTGCTAAATCTCAGAAGAATTAAAATGTCATGCCCACCAGTGAATGTGATTAGATTGTTCCAACCCAGGGTCTATAATCAACACTTCTACCTTAAGTCTCTAACATTCCTCAGTCAATGCAGAGATTGGAAAATTTGCTGACAGAGTCTATAATGATGCAGAGACCGAGAAGTTAAACTGGCAATACTCAGGGTGTGAAATTGATACCGTTTGTTTAATACATCATCTCCAGCCTCCCCAATTTTGCATAGGCAGTTCTCCATGGCTGGAAAGCACTTCCTCCTCAACTCAGTCATATAGAATTTGCTTCACAATGCAATGGGAGGCAACATCCCCCATGGGAAGCATTTCTGAGCTTTCCCCTTACTTTCTCTACTTCTAGAAATTAAATAAAAAGTATATGTGGATATATTTTGCATCTTTTATTTGTCTTCATCATAATAATAAAGTTTTATTGATTGATTAGTGGCTAACATTTATATAGCACTTTAAGGTTGACAAAATACTTTATACATATTAACTTGTAATTATACATGTTTCACTGGTTTCACAATAACCCTGGGAGGTAGGTGCTATTATAATCTCCATTTTACAACTGAGAAAATTGAGGCCAACTGAGGTTAAATGACTTGGCCAGGGTCACACAGCTAGGAAGTATCTGAGGCAGAATTTGAATTCAGGTCTTCCTCACTCCAGGTCTAGTGCTCAGTGCTCCGTGCATCCCTTAGCTGCCTGCAACATTCTTAGCTCTCCAGACTTCTCCTCCTCCTCACCAGCAACTTTGTCCCTACCTACCCTCTTCCTGCCACCGTTATGTGTTGTTTTCCCCAGTTAGAATGTAAACTCCCTAAGAATAGGAACTGTCTTGGACTTTGGGTTTTTTTTTTTTTTGGCTTGTGTTTGCATTTTCGGGACTTAGCATAGTACCTAACACTTAAGTGCTTAACAAATTTCTATCTATCTTTTCATCCATCTATCCATCTATCTATACAGTCATCTATCCATCCATCCATCTATCCATTTTGTCTATCCATCCATCAACTTATCTATCCATCCATACCTTTGCCCATTTACTCCCCCATCTATCGATTTATCTATCTCTTCATTCATTCATCTCTTTACCTGCCTATCTGGTACACATTTCTAGCTAAGAGGCAGTTTATAGTATATAAAGATCTAGTCTGGAGTTAGAAAAACCTGGGCTCAAATTCTTCTACCACTGACACATATGAGCTGGTTTCTCCTGGCCAACTCATCTAACCACTGAGTATAGAGACCTTGGCTATACTCTCTAGCATATATAATAGTATATATGATAAATAGTATATATATATATATATATATGATAAATAGTATATATATAAACACATATATAGTGTATATATATGTCTATCTAGCATATATATATACATATATATATATATATATAAAACTCTCTAGGACTATAAGTCATAGAGGAATTACCAATTTCCCTAAAGTTGAAGGATTTCCACCCCACAACACTCTGATAAAATCATAGATAAGTAGCCTCACCTGCCAAAAATAAACCAAACAGGGAAAGATGAAGGAAAATCAGACGAAAGGATGTCACCAAGGAAAAGACATGTATGCTTGAACAAGAATATCAACTGATTGTCCTAACAGTGTGACAGCAAGAGATAAACAGCGTACAGTCTGTGTGCACCACCAGCACCTCTGCAAAGTCAAAAAAAGATAAGAAAGGCTCTGAGCATGTTGAATTGTCCCTGCCATGAACAACTCATGGGCAGTCATGAGCAAGGGTCACATGGGATGAGCAGGCAAGGGTGAGTTGCGATTAGTGTCACTGGAAAGAATAATCTAATCCATGAGCTCAGCCATGTGAGTGTATGTATCCCCAGAAGAATGCATGACTGTTGGGGATTGGATCTGTCTTGTTTTTGACTCTGTGTCCTCAGTACCTGGCATAGTGCCTTAAACATAGTAGAAGCTTTTAGTAACAGGGCATGCTGGTGCCAGCTCCCGATTGTTAAATTTTCTAGGTGAGAGCTTAGACCCCAGAAATCATCAGACACTACAAATCAGGGCTTGATTTATTGTTTTGTCGATGGTGTAGACTTTAAAAGTGATAGAAGATTTGTTTAAAATTCAGATTAAACTTAAAAGTGTTTCCTTGTTGTCGTTTTTTCCAGAAAGCCCATAATTCAACTTTTACCAGCACACCCCTGGCAGTATGGAGACATGGTATGGTTGCTAATGCTAAGGGTTGGGGTCAGAGGAGTATTAAGGCAGGACAGTCTAGCAGAAGGTTCATTGGTCCTGGGGTTCAAATACAAATGGTAATTCTTAGGACCTTAGGAAAATTGTATAATCTTCCCAGGCCTCAATTTCCTCCTCTATATGATGTCCTTGAGGTCCCTTCCAACTATAAATCTATTATCTTAAGATCTCAGTTTAAATGTTGGCTCTGTCATTGACTACTTGTGTGACCCTGGTCAAGTCACTAACCTACCTAGAGAAGGGTTTCCTCCTCAGAATAGGACAGAGTCAGACTAAGGTCTCTTCTGGCTTTCAATCTATGAATTTACTCAAATTTACACAGCAACCAAAAAGCTGTCCAAGAGATAGAACATTCTCATTCCCAATTCAAAGGAATAAAAAGCCAGCACAACCTTCTTTTGTCCTCCCCAAAGGTGGAACCTTAACCTGGAAGCTGGTAGCTTCTAGAATAAAGGCACTGTTTAGAAGAGAGGAGGGATTGCGCAAACTTGGGAGAAAATCTGGAGTCCAAGGCCCATCATATATACAGAAAATGGGACCTGCTCCATGCCCTGCGGTGCATGTGATGCAATCTGTAGAATGGAGTAAACAAAAGAGGAAAAACAGTCAAGACATAACAGGACTGACTCTACCGGAATCTGAAATCTGGGGAGAAAGACTGGCAAGCTTGAAACTCCCCAGAATGCTAGTCACAAAATCCAGCCAAAGGCTGGCAGAGAAAGTCAGACCACTGAGAAAGAAGGCAGAGAGGCCTCAAACAAGACTTTTTTTTTTCTTTAAGGCATAGAAGCATGTTACAGCTCTCCTAAAGAAGGCACAAGCAAGGATGGGAAAATTGAAGGTGGTCTATAAAAAATTTAAAGAAAAAAAAAAGACAACCATCCCAAGGGAGTGTTAAAAAAAAAATACTCACCATATTTTTCAAGATATTTTTTTAGAAGCACAGAATAAGGTCTAGTCTGGCTGAAAGATTTGCAGACTAGGCCAAATTCCAATGTTTTCTATTCCTTCCAACCAGATACGGGAACCTCCTGTACAAATTCTTGGGAAAGAGGCTGAAAGGGTTGAAATCACCTTGTTCCTGGGTCACTTCGGGACATAACATGCCCCACCACCATGTTCTTTTAAGGCTGTCAAATAGGAATCAGGGCTTGCCAGTCTGTGTCCAGGGCTAAGAGATGACACAAGGCCTGGGTATCCTGCCACATTGGCAACACGGAAGCCTGAAGCATTTTCCTCACTAATTTCTGTTCACAACAGATTGGGTTCCAAATTTGATAGGAAGGCTACACAAACAGTGGACGTTGTTCTGCCTGTAGAATTTTTCCTAAGAATTATCCAGACCATGACATGATGATGTGGGAAGCTGGCAAAAATGAGGAGAAACTCTAAGGAATTGTTGGGGGAAATTTAAAAAACTGAAGCCCTCCTTCTAACACAATGGGCAAAAAGATCACCATTCAAGGTGAAGGGAAGAATCAAGTCCTCAAATTCAGCCCTTTGACTGAATCTAAAGTTCACAGAACAGATCCCCTTAATAAAAGGATTTGTTCTGTAAAGCTTAGATTCAGTCAAAAGGCCATACCCAAGGACCTAGAAGGCCACATGTGGCCTCAAGGTCACAGGTTCCCCACCCCTGGTTTGGATTCTATAGGGCAAAACACATACGACTTTTGGAGCTGAAAGGGACTTTAGAGGCCATCTGGTCCAACTACATTATTTTACAGTGACTTGCCTGGAGTCACAGTAATGAGAGTCAGTGGCAGGATTCAAACTCAGATCTTCCTGCCTCCATAATCAGCCACCTAGCTTATGTACACACAAATGTAATAGATTTCAGGCTTGTGATGTCATTGCTATAGGGAACTTCCAGGTAAGAAAATTCCCTGGAAGAATTCCAGTCAGCACCATCTCTGAAATTTATAGTCTTTATAGTTGCTTAGAGCCCTTGGAAGTTAATTAACTTAAGAGGATCCCAAAGCCAGTATATGTCAGAGACGAGACTTAAACCAGGGTCTTCTTGAGTTCAAAGTCAGCTTCCTTCCCACAATACCATGCTGACTCTTATATGCATATTAAATATACATAAATTAATTGATCTGGTATGAGTGCAGACAATTGGAGATCAGAGCAGGCCTTCCATAGAACATAGCCATTGAGCTAAGTCTTGAATGAAGCCAGGGATTGCAAAAGGAGTGAGAAGGGAGAACATTCCAAGCATGGGGGCAGCCCCCTGGGAGTATTTGGAACCCACTACGTCCCCTCACCTGGTTGCTAAATATTTGCATATGCCCCCTTACCACTTCTGAGACCACATAAGTACAGAATTTTGCATCTGGCCTTTCAAGAAATAAAGTTTCCAGTAGTTCTGGAGTGTTGTTTAGTGGATTTCCACTAGAACTTGGGGAGTCTGAGAAATGTGAGTCCCAGCAAACCTTATAGTATTGAAGGACTGGGAACAGAAGTCTCTGGTTTTGATTTGCAATCCTTGCCAAAGAAAAGAGAAAAAAAATCAACCCTGGCAGGTTTAGCACAGCTGTACAGACACACCCACTGTGGAGAAAGAGCCAAAAGAGAAGAGAAAGGTTACAAATACAGGCTGCAGGAACCTGAGAACACCTTGGCTGTGTTTCACGGCCTTCTCTCCTGCTCTAGGCAGGACAGTCAAAAGCCTGAAGAATGAACAGATGAAGAAATCGAGCCTTCTGCTCACCTTGAACCACACCAACAAAATCCCCCAGGAGCGTTCAAAAAACATGGCCAGAAAGAGAGAGAATATTCACTCTGGTAGAAAAATTCAAAACCTAAGGAGGCAAAAGGGGGCCAGGAGGGACAAGTCTTAGGCAAGCGGGGGGGATGGTGATCCAGCCCAGAACACAAGGACTTGCATCTACGGAAAGTGAAAAATGAATGGACATTCCTTTTTATGAAGCCATGCAAATACACATGGAGAGCCTAGAGTTTATTCACCAGTGATGAACGTAGCTCTAACCTTTCCAGAAGGGAGTACATCTTTATGTATGCACACATTTCCATGTGCCCTTAGAAATAAGGCATGGGGTCAAGTCTAGTGGCTGCTGCTGATGGCATGCTGACCTCTTTGAAGGTGGGACTCAGGAGTCACCTTCTCCATGAATCCTGTCCTTATTCTCACGCCCCCAGCCGAAAGGGATCTCTCTTTTCCCTAAATTCCCAGAGACCTTTGTGTTCCCCACACCCACTTGGCTTTTGCCCCATCTTATCATTGTTTATATATTTCATCATTCTTCCAATCCAATCAAAGGTGGAATTCATCAAGTGTCTACTCTGCTATAAGGCATTGTGCTAGATGTCAGAGATGCCAAAAGAAAACCAAAAAACAGTCCCTGCCCTCCTGGAGCTTACATTCTACTTGGGAGAAGACAATGTACCAACAGATAAGTACATACATAATCATTTGAAGAGGGAGAGGGAGGTCTTTTACCAGAGCATAAACTCCTTGAGGGAGCTTATGGCAGAATAGAAACAGCAATGAATCTAAGAATTGGAAGATTGGCACTCGGATCCTGCCCCTGTCACCAACTAGCTCCATAAACTGAAATCAATAAATATTTATTAAGCACCTACTTTGTGTCAGGCACTGTGCCAAGTGTTGGAGATACAAAAAGGTAAGAGACAGTTCCTGATCTCAGGGAACTTACAGTCTAATGAGAGAGAAAACATGCAAAGAAATATATGAAAGAATATCCTGTAGATATGGATACAATAGGAATAATTAACAGAGAGAAGGCTTTGGAATTAAGGGGAAGGTTTTCTAGAGAAGGTGATATTTTAGTTAGAACTTAAAGGAATCCAGGGAGGTCAATCGATAGTGGAAATGGAGGAGGAAAAGCATCCCAGTCATGAGGTATAGCCAGAGAAAATGCCCAGAGTCCAGAGGGAGAGTGATGTGTTTGTGGAACAGCCAGGAGGCCAGTGCCACTTACCAAAGAGTAAGTGTCAGAGAGTAAGGTGTAAGAAGATTGAAAAGTAAGGAAAGTGTGAGGTTTTAAAAGGCTGTGAATGCCCTAATCTGGAAAATGAGCTGGAGAAGGAAACTACTAACCACTTCAGTATCTTTGCCAAGAAAACCCCGAAAATGGGGTCAGATCTTTGTGTGAAACAAATGATCTGATTTGATTTGATTGATTGACTGAAACAATTGACAAACAACAAATATTCGATATAAAAATATATTCAACATATTAATAATAGAACATTATTATAAAATAAACCTTATTATATTATATATTATAACAAATTAAGTTACATTATAAGATATAAAATATGTCATATTATAAAATGTGATAAATGTATAGGTGAGGACAAATCTCTTTAAAGCTCTATCAAGACATTACTTAATGTTCTAATTTCATTTCCTTTTCATCTTGTATCACAGCTTTAGAGCTGGGAGTTACCTCAGAAATTGTCTATTCCTTATTTTTTAATTATTTATTTTATTTTTAATTTATGAAATAAAACAATAACAACATAGTATAATAGAAAAAAATCGATTGCACATGAAACTGCAAATCTATTACGTACAACTTGCTATTCCTCTTATTTATTTATTTTTTGCAGAGGATAGCAGGGTAATTGGGGTTAAGTGACTTGCCCAAGGTCACATGGCTAGTAAGTGTTACATGTCTGAGGCTGGATTTGAATTCAGGTCCTCCTGACTCCAGGGCACACCCGACTCCCGGACCCGCCCCTTGCTATTCCTTTTAAATATATAATAAAGTTGTCATATGAATTTTTTTCTTCTGCCCTCCTATGCCTCCCCTCCATGGTTACCATTAGGCATGCGTGTGTATGTGTGTGTGTGTGTGTGTTTGTGTAAAAACCATTTTATACATACTTTTATTTGTCAGTTCTTTCTCTGGAGGCAGATACTGTCTTCCTTCATATGTCTTCTGTACTTAATTTGGGTATTTAGAATAGTCAAAATCATTCAGTTGTTCAAAGTTCTTCCTAAAACAATATTGTGGTTACTGTATACAATGAAAGAATGAGTCACTAACCCCTCATTTTACAGATGAGAAAACTGAGGGAAAGTGGCAATAGCTTAAGGTAATGTAACTTGACACAACTTATATGCAACATGTTCCTCCCTCCACAGAGAAGTGTCCCCAAATTTGAGACCATGAATAGCTTTGGTAAGTCACACACACACACACACACACACACACACACACACACACACACACACACAC
>NW_027185761.1:47200215-47209346 GCF_028583685.1 Petaurus breviceps papuanus
CACACACACACACACACACACACACACACACACACACACACACACACTGTGTTTCTTATTGGTCGTGTCCTGGGAAAGTCTGTGGCACAGAGTCCTGGTAAACATGCCAGTGGGTAACAAACATTCACAGAAAAAAGACTTGGCCAGATATCATTCACTTCCACTCCACTCAGTCAGGTTCCTTGAAAAGGAAATAATCTAATCAGCTGTCACACTGTCTCACTGCGGAAATTACTTTTAGTTAAAAAGGGGTTCCTTCCTTTGAATTTTACCACCTACTGGAAGAATGTCTTCCTGCTGAAATAACAGCAGCAGCTGACGTTTGGACAGCCCTCTGCATCCATTATCTCATTTGATCCTCCTAACACCCCTGGGAGGAAGGCACCACAGGTATAATTATTCTTGTTTTACAGATGAGGAAACTGAGTCTGGGAGCAATTAAGAGGCTTGAGCCCTGTGACGTTCAGATGAAGAAACTGGGAATGTTTAACCTGAAAAAGACCAAGGGGGACATGACAGCTGTCTTCAGATACCAGGCTTGATGCTAGTGACCCCAGAAAGCAGAACAAGGTGGGAGTGGAGAGGAGACAAAATTAGGTTTGGTGTCAGAGTCAATTTCCCAATTTTGGTTGTTCAGTCATTTTCAGTTGTGTCTGACTCTTCGTGACCCACTTTGGGGTTTTGTTGGCAGAGATACTGGACTGGTTTTGCCATTTCCTTCTCCAGCTCATTTTATAGAAGAGAAAACTGAGGCAAACAGGGTGAAGTAACTTACCCAGGGACAGACAGCTAGTAAGTGTCTGAGGTCAGATTGTACTCAAGAACATGAGTCTTTTTGACTCCAGACCCAGCACTCTGCACACTATGGCACCACCTTGCTGCCCTAATTTCCCAATAATTTCTATATATTCCAAAAGTTGACCAGCCTGTCTTGGACAGAAGAGGACTTCCCCTCATTGCATGTCTTTGAGCAGAGGCTGGGTGACCACTTGTTGAGGACTTTGTGGTGGAGATTCCTTTCACGTATGCCTTGGATTTGATGGTCATTGAGGCCCCTTCCAAGTCCATATTCTATGATTCACATAACTATTAAATGTCTGAGGTGGGATTCGAACCCAGATTTTCTGGTCTCCAAGTGTTCCATTTCATCCACTTTGTCACACAGTAGCTGAAATAGTAGGTACATGATTCCAGGAGGTAGAACTCAGAATCCAAGCTGAAAACTCAATCCGGTAGACTCTGTGTTATTCTGATTTTAGTTAGTGTTTTGTTTTCTAGACTGTAGCCTCCCAGATGTAAAACTAAAAGGGACCCCAGAAGTCAGTTAGCCCAACCTCCTCACTTTAGAGATGAAGACACTAGGGACAGAGTGGGTCAGCAGCTTGCCCTAGAACACACTAGGGGCAGGGCTGGTGTTCAAGCCTAGGAACTCTGACTCCAAATTCAGCACTCATTCCATATGCTCATGCTTCTCATTTGTCTTAAAAATAACTGGGAAGCATTGTGTGTGATTGGATGAATCCCAGATCCCAGAAATCACCAGAGGGCCCTGACCTTCACCCATACTTTGATCTAACCCCCCTATTTCTTTTTTTCCCTCCTGGCTAAACATTGGACCCACTCTCATTCCCACTGCCATAGGAGGGAACCTAGAGCCCTTTCTCCATTCTGAACCTTGGGTCCACTTCCCCCATCCCAATGCTCCTAAGACAGGCCATTCTAGTATTCCCATCTCCAAATGTCCATTAGACATCACTACTTACACTCCTTGGATTAGCAACACCCATTTCAATGCTTCCAGTAGGATGAAGAACCACTATTCTCATCTACTGACCCTTGCACTCTAAGAACTACTATGTCTTTCCATCTATCCTTTATGTCTTTTTTCCCAAAAAATAGAAAATGAGCTCCTTGAGAGCAAGGACTTCCTCACTTTTCAATGTGTGTTTCCAGCGATTGACACATAAATACTTTTCATTCATGAATGCATTTGTTCATCTTTTGCACGTGATCTTCATCCTAAGGGATACTCTGTCCAGCCAAATATAACACTAGCCGGACATCACAAAGGATCTATATAATGGGGAATTTGTCTACAGAAGTACCAGAAATATCTCGTCACATAATTATTCAGTACAAATAATATGTATACTTAGATGGACCTAACAGTCTTGTCAGGACCGAGAATTGCTCCAGGAATCCGCCATCTTCTCTCTGTTCTTCTTGTTGATGTTTTCCATAAGTCCTCCATATAATGATTTGCTCAACACCCTGGAGGCCTAGTTCTTTTAATATCTTTAGATGTCAGGGTAGCCCTTGGGCCATTCATCTCTTATTCTTCCCCAGAGGTGTAAAACACAGGGCTGCATGGGGCCCCCAATGCTCCTGAGTGTGAACCAGATTAAAATGTAACTGGGAAATATTTAACAAAATAGATAAACATAAAACAAAACATAGATAATATTAATTTGCAGTTTTTAGTAGATGGAGGGCTGGGTCTGGCCTCAGACACTTACTAGTTGTATGACCCTGGGCAAGTCACCTAACCCTGTTTGCCTCAGTTTCCTCATCTGTAAAATGACCTAAGAAAGATATATCAAACCACCCTAGTATCTTTGCAAGAAAACCCCAAATGGGGTCACAAAGAGCCAGACACAAGGGAAAATGACTAAATAACAACAACAAAGGCAATATGCAGGCAGCAGGCATGTTTAGGTATGGTTTAGTGGTCTACATTTCCATTTGATTTGGACACTGTTCTTCACTATCACTGTGTACCTCACCCAGTTCCTTTTCTGGAAGCTGATAAAATCATGGAAAATACACTGGACTAGAAGCACAATTCCCTTGGCATTAGAGTCTAGGGATGCCTTTGCTGAGGTGCCATCTTCTGTGAATGTTAAACCTTGTCAAAAAAAGCCAGCGTCTGAATGCAGGGAAAGAGGTGGCGTTAATGCTGAGATTTGGTGCAGTCACAAAGTATATTAGAAAAATTGTGTATGTCTGGTAGAGTGTGAGAGGTTTAGAGACCCACAGAGGCTGATAGGCTTCAGCAGAAGTTGTGTGGTACAGCTGGAGTATGTGAGTGAGAAACCGGAGCCCTGACAAGTCTGGGCAGGAGGATGAGGCATCCGAAGGCGATTTTCATCAGTCCCAGTAGGTTTTCTAGGGCTTGGTGCAAATTCAGAGCATCCTCAGGGGAGTTCAAACAGGCCCTAGGGCCCCCTCTGGGCAGTAACACCACTACTGGAGAGCCATAGTGGAGTCCCACTCACAGTTCTTTGAGCTTCCTGTCATCTCCAAAAGGAAAGAGGGAGAGAAAGAACATCAGACTAGAAGTCAGAGCATGTGCCTTTGCATTAATCCATCACCTCCTTTTATGACCTTGAGAAAGTCATTTTCCCTCTATGGGTGTCAGTTTCCACATATATAAAAAATAAGAGCCTTGGGCTCCGTGTTCTCTAAGCTCTATTATCCTTTTGACAATGTCTTCTATGCTACTTGGGCACACGAGTCACAGTGGGTCATATGTTGCGAAAAGTCTGTTTATACCCAGCATGCATCTTTCTATGACTAGCTGGCATTTAGAAATCTGGACTCTACTGAGGTTCTCATTTGCCCTGATTCAAGCCCATATAAACTTGCCAGGAAAATATGGCCATTTAAAAGATATAAGAATGACTCATTTACAAAGCACTTTTGCAAAAAAAAAAAATAATTTAAACATAAAACCCACCTGTGAGACTAGATAGCAGGAAAATATTATATATTATCCCTATTTATAAATGAGGGCACTGAGGCTCACAGGAGTTAACATACAAGGAGTAGATGCGGAAACTCAAAATCTTACCCAATCTCCTGGATTCACAGTCCTTCAATCTCTGCACTCCATCACCAAGGTGTAGTCATGATATAGAGTTCCTTCCAAGGCTAACAAATCAGTTTGTCTGAACCACAGAGTACATGAAGGGAAGTGGTATTGTGTAAAAAATAAATCTGGAAAGATGGGTGAGAGCTATTTTGTGAAAGGTTTTGGCTATTCAGGGAAAGAAGACCTTTTTGCTATCTTGGGAGGGAAAAAAAAAGCAGAGTCTATTGCTTGAAAATATTCTTAAGGTTTTGAATTGGAGAAGAGCTTTTTAAAAATGAACAGCATCATATACACCAAAACAGACATAGCAGTACCTTTTGTAGCAATAAAAAAAAACTTGAAAGAAAATGTGTGCCCATCAAAGAGGGATAATATTAATATACCAATATAATGGAATAATATTATGCCATAAGATACAATGAACATGGAATTAGGAGGAATATGGAGAGCCTTGTTAGAACCAATAGCAATAAAAATAGTAATAACAGAGCATTTATATATGGCATCCCAAGTTTTGGACTTTACACATTATCTCATTGGATCCTGTCAACAATCCTGGGAGGAAGGTGCTATTATCAGTTCCATTTTAGAGGTGAGGAAACTGACTGAGAGGTATCAGCACAGTGCCTGGCCCATAGTAGGTGTTTGATAAATGTTGATTGATTAATTGCACTGGATTACACATTTAATGAGATTTTAATGAGAATGTAAGCTCCTGCCTACATTATCAGACTGGGCAGATTGGTTTTGCTTAATCATTTTCCTTTGTTGCAAGTGATTGTTCTTTAATAAGGGAAGGGTAATATATTGGGAAATGACAAGTACAAATACTAAAAATGTTAAATATCTATTAATATTAATAAACTTTTAAAAGAAAAGAAAGAGAGATGAATGGACTCATACCTATGGGGGGGAGTTTTTAAGAACCCCACCAAACTCAGCCAATGGTTAAGTAACTTGCAAGATTTTGTAGCTCCTTTCAATCTTTCCCCAATGGGGATCAAAATGTTTCTTAACATTTGTGGATGTTCTCAAGAGTTTGTTTAATGATCCACAATTTATAACTTGGATGACATTATTTAAAAAAAGAAAACATTTACAGGTAGAAAATGTCCTAAGAAATGAAATTTGCTCCTCTCTTGAGTTCAAGGACAACCCCTTCTTCCCACTCACTCCTCAGCTGGGCACATGCTATCAAGGTAGAAGTTCACATGCCCTCTCACATTACATTGTTGAGATTATCACAAACAGGGTTAGGTTTGTAGAATTTCCTTTTCTTGCTATGGTAATTGTCAAGAATATTGATTGACATTGTTCTGTTCTCTGTTCTCACAGCAAGTCATTGCTGTGACTTTGAAGATTTCTAAGGGGAAAAAAAAACAGTTCAGAGAGAGATTGCCACCCTTTAAATTTGCCATAGACCTCAAATCCCATGAGGGAGGGAACAAGCATTTATTAAGAGCCAGGTTTTGTGTTAAGCACTTTAGAAATATTTATTTGATTCTTACAACAACCTTTTGAGGTACGTGCTATTATGATACCCATTTTATAGTTAAGGTAACTGCAGAAAACAGGGAGTAAGTCAATTGCCTAAGGTCATACAGCTAGTTAGTGTATGAGGCTATTTGAGTCAAGTCTCCCTGACTCTAGGTCCAGTGGCCTAGCCATTGTACCACCTGGCTACCAACTCTTGAGAAATGATCATGATTCTTTTACTCTAGTGGGATTTTGACTTATCAAATGTTGCTTTTAAGACAAGTGAGTCAATGACTGGAACTTAGAAACATTTATTTATTACAGAGATCATTTCATTGAGATGTTTCATTTTAATGAGAATGTAAACTCCTTGAGGGGAGGGACTTTGTCATTTTTGTCTGTGTTCTTACAGCATATGCATGAGAATAATAAATGTTGAATTGAATTGAGAAACTCCATGATTTCAGCAACTGAGACTCCAGCCCTTATGATGCCATACGTCCTAGTCTTGTATTATTCTTGTCCACATGCTCCAACAAAGCCTCCATGGACAATCTACTAAGATCACGGGGGGGGGGAGCAATTCTCTTGGTCTTCTAGTATCTCTGGGGGCATATCAATATACCATTTGGCCATCCTTCAATTGTCCCTCATTCCTGATGTGTGATCAGCCCACATCCTTTGTTAGTCATATCTTTCTTTGATAATGTCACATTCACACAAGTCAACAGTTCGTCGTTGGAACTGACTTCTATATCATTTAATGTTACTTCTCTTTGAACAGCCACTTCCCAAAAGAAAGGTATCCTTCATCACTTGCCAGGAAAATATCATTGAATGTCATTAAAAACCAATGACAGTGTTCAAGCTATTGAGAATGTCCTTAGAACTCTTGATGCTTTGGGTCTTTTCAAGAGAAAAGTCACCATCTCCTAGTTAATCATTTTCCTACTGAATGGGTTGTAAAACTTTTAATAGACAATGGAGGGCACCACAAACCACAAAGCTTGTTTTGGAACCCAACTCTTTTGACTCTTGATTTTTGAGAAGTGAAATGTATCATTCATCATCTTAAAAATAAAATCATGATACATTTTTAGAATCGTTTTCTACCAAGTAGATGGAAAGCGTACCATGGTAGCCTTAGAAGGAAATGCAGAATGACCCATTGTGTGTAAATTTCCCTCACCATCAGGAGAGACTTCATGGCTTTGTTCTGAATTTCCAGGAGATGGCACAAAACACACAAGTGTCTTGACCCTTCTGAGTCACCAAGTAGTCTTCTGGCTTTAAAGACTGTGGGGACATTGAAGTCTGCATTTGTTAAACAGAAAGGGAGAAGAATCAGACTCCAGAGATTTTAAAAGTAGGAAAGCATGAAGTTATAAAGCTAGCTGATTTCTAAGCAGGAAACTGTTTAACTCAGACAGAACACCAATGACTTATTAATGTTTGACAAGGAAAAAGAAACAAAAATAATGGTTTATCAGCATGAGAAATTATATGAATGAGGCAAGTTCTTCAGACAATCCTCATACTGATAATTTGTACAATAATTATTGACCTAATTGACTTTGATTTTTAAAAGTAGTGTTTTGGGGGTGGCTAAGTGGTGCAGTGAAGAGGGCACCAGTCCTGGAGTCAGGAGGACCTGAGTTCAAATTTGGCCTCACTTAACACTTACTAGCCATGTGACCTTGGTTAAGTCACATAACCCCAGTTGTTCTGTCCTCCCTCCTCCAAGAAGCAAAAAAAAAAAAAAAACCCCACACACATAAAGGTAGTACTTTATATACAATGCATTCTCAAATTCAAGCCTTAAGTTTCTCTCCACCCCCAAGTCATCCTCCATGTTGCTGCCAAAGTCATTTTCCTAAAGAACAAGTCTGACCATGTCACTGCTCTCTTTAGTTAACCCCAATGGCTCCCTATTACCTCCTGGATCAAATATATAAATATAGAAACTCCTGTTTGGTATTTAAAACCCTTCATGACTTGGTTTCAGTCTACTTTTTGTACCTTACTATGCATTACTCACTTTAACTCATACTACATTACAGTACATATATACATACATACTACATACATACATACTACATACAGTACAGCCAAATTGATCTTAACTTCTTCAAACACACAGCAAGCCATTTCTGGAACTCTCTCTCTCCCTCCCTCTCTTCTTTCTCTCTTCTTCTCTCTCCTGTCTCCCTCTCTCTCTTTCTCTCCCTATATATGTTATTTTACATATGTAGATAATATTATATATGATGATATTACATATGTATATATTAATGCATTATATCTTATTTAATAAAATATTGTTTATTCAATATTTGGTTATTACTTAACTATTATTCAACAAAATTTATCATTTAATATATAATATGTGTGTTCAAAACATATACATACCAGCATGCTGTAGTCATCTCAAATAACTGATTCAATGTGAGCATCTTTGAAATAAGCAAATGCCACAAATTGGGGCTCAACTGATTATTTTACTGATTGTTTAGACTTAAGAAAGTGATGGAAAAAATGTACATTATGCAGATGAAACTTAAAAAGTATGGCAAGCCTTTTCAGAGAGCCAATTGTTAAATATCTAGCAGCATACCTCAGAATTCATGTATACATTGTCTCCCCTGGTTAAAGTACTAAGTCCTTGAGGGCTGGACCTGTCTCCACTTTGTATTTTTATCCCCAGAACAGTGCCTGGTATGTGGCAGATACTTTAAAAATGCTTGTTGATTGACTGAGTGAGTGGACTGCCTCTGCTTTCCCTTTTATCACTACATTTCCCTGGGCCTCAGTTTCCTCATCTATCAAATGAGAGGCTTTGAGATGAGAGACCTTCTAAGAGCCCTCCCAGCTCCAGGTCTATGGTTCTATGGATGCTCCTGTTAAATACAGTTCTATTTTAAGGACCAGGAAACTGAGGCTAGGGAGTGAGTAGCAAAAGTGAACCTGGAACCAGGCCTCTTCTTCTTTCTCTTTCCATCCCTTTCCTCAGAGAAAAACTTGAATGACTATTTTAGTCCAAGCCTGACCTGTGTTCAATTTTTCAGCCTTATTTTTTTAAAATAAATTTTTGTTCTTTTTTTTGTTTTTATGTTGCCTAAATCTCTCTCTCTCTTCAGAAAGTCATCCCATACAATGGATAATTTTTTTTTAAGCAATTGGGGTTAAGTAATTTGCTCAAGGTTACACGGCCAGGTGTTTCTGGGTGGGTGCTAAGTGTCTGAGCCCAAATTCGATCCCCAGGTCATCCCGACACTGGAGCCAGTGCTCTTACTCACTGTGCTACCTGGCCGCCCCAAAAATGGATAATTTTTAGGGAAAAAAAATCAGCAAAAGCAATCAATATACCAAAAAAAACCTAACAATATATTCCATGTTTCACATCCAGGTCAGTCTTCCTTGCAGCTCCTAAGAATACGGCTCTCTTCTTTCAGTAAAAGAAGGAAACTAGAACTTTAAGGCATTTTATAGTTTTGTGTGTGTGCGCACACATCTACAATGTCATTGCTATCAGGGACTCCTGATGTGCCAACTTATTCCAAAGAAGCAGATGAGAAACTCATCTGTAGCTTATAGTAATAGTATAGTAATAGAGAGTTTCCTGGAGTACCAAAAGCAAAGGTATGCTGGTAGATATTTAACAACCAGGTTCTCCAGGGATTAAAAAACGTCTTTGGGGGGGGGGGGGTGGCCAGGTAGCACAGCGAGTAAGAGCACCAGATCCAGTGTCAGGATGACCTGGAGATCGAATCCTGGGCTCAGACAC
>NW_027185761.1:47209446-47236852 GCF_028583685.1 Petaurus breviceps papuanus
ACCTTGAGCAAGTTACTTAACCCCAATTGCTTAGGGGCGGCCAGGTGACTCAGTGAGTAAGAGCACCGGCTCCAGTGTCAGGATGACCTTGATCAAATCCGGGCTCAGATACTCAGCACCACACCCAGAAATAACTGGCCGTGTAACCTTGAGCAAGTTACTTAACCCCGATTGCTTAAAAAAATAAAATAAAATAAAATAAGTCTTGGGGCAGCTAGGTGGTGCAGTGAATAGAGCACTCACCCTGGATTCAGGAGGACCTGAGTTCAAATATGACCTCAGACACTTAACATAAAAACTTAACCCCAACTGCCCTAACTTCCCCCTCCAAAAAGCCAAAAAAAAAAAGAAAAGAAAAAGGAAAAAAGTCTGGATTTTGGGGGGAGGCAAACAGAGTTAAATGACTTAGCCAGGGTCACACAGTTAGTAAGAGCCTGAGGTCAGGTTGGAACTCAGGTCCTCCTAACTCCAAGGTCAGTGTTCTTTCCACAGCATCACCTACCTGCCACATGCATGCACACTTTTATATGTAATATGCATTATTAACATGTAAGTCTAGGCAATCAACAAAACAACAAATCAACTCTGATTTGTGGCAATTGACAATTTCTAAGATACACATACTCACACTGAAAATTAATGATCAGTTTTCCACAGTAAGTTAGAGCTGACTCCAGCACATCCCTAACCAAGAGTTTAAGTGACTTGTCCAAGGTCACAAAGCAAGTAGATTTCAGAGGAAGAATTTAAACTCAAGTCTTCCTGACTCTCATATCAGTCCTCTGTCTACTACACCAGGTTGTCCCTCCTTCTATCTCCTTGGACCCAATTTAATTTCTCAAACATTTCTCTTTAACTCTATAGGTGCAATCATTTCTGGAGGTAGAAGATAATTGTCCTGCAGTTGCCTCTAGCCCTGTGATTCTTTGTTTCTCTTCAAACTTGTCTAAATGTCTCTATAAATTTGTTTAAATGTGTTTCACCTGCCCTTGAGCCAATGTAGATACTTAAATCTTTATTTTGTATGTAGGCTCAATTATTTAAAAAAATAAAAGCACTCATTTCTACAGTTTTGTTTTTGGAAAAAGAAGATTCTTTGTCGATTGTTTTCTTGTTCAGCTGTAGCTGACTCTGAGCAGCCCTTTTGGGGTTTTCTTGTCAAAGATAATGAGGGTGGTTTGCCCTTTCCTTCTCATTCTGCAGATGAGGAAAGTGAGGCAGAGTAAAGTGACTTGGCCAGGGGTCACACAGCTAGTAACTGTCTGAGGCCAGATTTGAACTTAGGCCTTCCTGATTTCAGACCTGACACCCTATCTACTGCACCGCCTAGCTGCCCCTCATTGGCAATTAAGAATGATCTATTACTTAAGAAGATTTCTCCAGTACCACCAGCACCCTGACCTCCCGACATCGATTTCATCTGCCAGCTTAACGTGCAAACAAGGAGAACATGGAAAGGGTACAGATATGAGACATTAGATAAACACAGGGGCTTTGGAAGAGAAAATGGACTTTGCAGATGACACCTGACTTGTGGAAACATATGTAGGACTGCCTCAGCTAAGCCTGTGAAGGGACAAAATTGGATCTATGAGCTCTAGACAGAGCTAAATATGTGCTATTCCTGGGAGACAATGATGAAGGGTCCTGGGAGATACCCTGCTCAGCTCCCCTAGCAAATCAATGAAAGTAACACCTATCAACTACAGAGATTTTGTCTGGAGGGAAAATCCCTAGGTGAATGTCATTGCTAAGTTCCTGCTGAGAGCAACTGGGGGAACCAAACATTGCAGTCTGGTTATAGATATAACTACAGACACATTTATATAGATATAGATACATAAAACTATAGATTTAACTACAAACATATTTAACTATAGATATATGCAATAGTATACAGTTATGTGCATACATAGTTTTATATATATTAATCTATAGTTACAACTATAGTATAGGCATACACAACTCTACATATATATGTTTGTATACACATATGTTTATGTGTATAAAACATGTATCTACATATATACACACATACATAAACATATATACACGCACACATATGTATCTAAAACTAATAGCCATTCCCCAATACAAAAGTGGTCAAAGGCTTTGAACAAACAGTTCTCAAAAGAACTGCAAAGTAAGTATTCACAGCCACATGAAATATATATTATGTATGTGTACATTGATGCCTTGAATATCAAACTCATCGGAGAAATGGTTGGCGGTCGGTGGGAGTGGCTGGCCCCTTCTCCACAGGAACCACCTCACCAGAGAATGCCTGTAAGGCCTGGACTGGAAGCAGGAATCTGGGTGGAAAAGGGGGATGGGGCTGCTTCTCCCAGGGCTCTGGCTCCTATCTGCCTGTCCGAGTAGTCACACCCCTCATGATTTGCAGTCATATCTCTGTGGTGTTATAACAAAAAGTCCACCATAGATAAGTCCCAGTCAAAAACTTGGCAAGACTGATTTATTGATCGGGCTACAAGAAAATTCTCTCTAGTTTGCTAGCGAGAACCTTTTATGTAGACTTTGTCCTGATGCCAGCTGCCCTGTGTTGGCAGCATATGTCTCATTTTGCAAGTTCCATAGGAAATCTGGAGAGGAGAACAATTAGATCTCTTTTGTTTGGCTCCAAAGGGCAGAATTTGACCAATGAGTAGAAGTTTCAGAGAGGCAGATTTTGGCCTCTGGTAAGGAAAAACCCCCTAATGATTAAACCTATTCCAAAGTGGAGTGGGCTGCCTCAGGACGTGCGTGGTGAGTTCTTCATTGGAAGACTTCAAACAGAGTTTGAATGACCATTTTCCAGGCATATTGCCCTAGGGATTTTTTTCCCTGGCATGTGTCAATAAATATTTCAGCACCTATTATGTGCCACTCACTGTGCTAAGCACCAAGGATTCAAAAAGAGGTACAAGGCAGGCCCTGCCCTCAAGGAGCTTACTGTTGTTTGTCCTTTGTCCTTGAAGAGGATATGACATCAGGAAGGTGATGCCATGACATACAAGTGAATGGGATTACAGTCACCATCCTCACTTTCTCCTCTGGAGCTATCTGGGTCCAGCGGCCAGATATGGATTAGGACAACTGGAGATGGCCCAGGATGCAGTGGGGCACCTTGGCCTTTTCAAACTAAGTTCTTTAACAGGTCCTGCCACCATACAAACCAAGCCAACTATATAAAGGATTAAATAGGAAATAAGGAAGAAAGGGAAAGCAAGTGCCCTCTATGACCTCAGGCCTTCCAACTCTGAAATTCCGTTATTCTGGAAAATAAGAGAGAGGAAAACAGGACAGGACAGAACAAGAAGACCTTTCCTAGTTCTACTGCTATTTGCTCTTGAGATGAGGACCGTGACCAAGTTGGTAATAACAAATGGTTGATCTCCCTTCCCGCTCTTTGGCTGGACAAGGAAAGCCTGTTAGCAGACCTCGGCCCCAGAGCCTCACCCTCACCCAGCTGTTGCCAGTTGTGTCTCCTTGTGTGGCAGGGTCTCCAGCCAGAATGGCCTGTCACCAATTGTTGTTCTGGGACTTTTCCTTGCCTCCACCCAAAAAAGGGGCATTTTCTGTCCCCAAATCTGTTGCTTCAATTCTTCCCGTCACCCAGACTACATTTGGTCCCAGCCTGTCATTCTTTTGGTTACAGAAATGCCAGATGCAGAAAAAGATGAAAGGACATCTTTAAGCAAGATGGTTAGAACTCCTTCTTTCACCAACTGGCTTTGTTTTCTGAGGTCAGGGTTAGGATTGCTGTCGGGGCTCTGTGCTACTCTAACCCTTCTCCCCATTGGAAAGAAACCCACTGACTGAAGCCCTCCCTACTGCACAGATCAACATGAAGCTGATTTTTATTTTTCATGTAAAATCTTGGTAGAAAATGTTCTCTTAGTTCTCAACCTGGATCTTTTCTGTGGGACAAGCGGCTGAATGATTTACCCACCCCAAGTTTCCATCTGTTTTGCAGCTGCTACTGCAAAGACAGATTATGGAACATTTTGTAGTGTTGGGGCCCTGCTGGTGCTGAAGGCTACACATTGCTGCATGTCCTCTGTGGCTGGAAGTGCTCAGCCCATTTTCAAGAGAGCCCCCGAGATTTCTTGGTTCAAAGAAAAACATTCTCTACATTCCCATCTTTATTTGGGAATAAGGGTGGGAGTAAAAAAAGAAAAAAGGAGAGGAAATCTTGAGAGTTGCCCTGAATTCATTGAAAACACAAGCACACAGGCTGTCGCTGTGTGCCAATGGGCACCAGACAGAAAATGTGAACACTTGGTTACAGAACTGTGTCTAAGGCTTTCAGCTTCATTCTGTGTGTCTGATAAGGGAGGGGTAATTCTTCTTCTCTGTCCCTGCTCAGAGTCCATAATAAAATCTCTCATCATTTTTGCACACACTGTGCACATACATATACACACCCTGGGAACAGCCAGGCAGCATCAACCGTGTTTACCCTTGACTAAAGACAGCTCCTTTCTGTTCCCCATTTAAACACGTGTTGTTCTCTGGTTGACTTCCAGTGATAATACAAAATAAAAGAGGTTACTTGTAAATTAATTTTTGGAATTGGTTTTTTTGGCATGTAGGTGACTTTCCAACTTGTCATAAGAGGTTAGAAGATGGACCTCAAAAAACTGCCTGTGTCTATTATTAATTAATCTTAAGTAATTGAGATTGGAATCATGCAGAAAATTGTTCATGTACTGATAATTCTTGGTTTCCTATAAGAAAGGGCCCCAGGAACATTGGAACAATTTTAAATTGCCCAAAAGAGAACATAAAGAAAGCGAGAAGGAAACACAGAGAGGCAGGACAGCTTTGAAAGTTTTATATTAGATTTATTATATCAAACTCGTGACATTATATTTTAAAGCAAACTGTACATAATAGAGATGTATAGACCTATGTACAATTCTCTTATCTTGTTCTATGTGGTATGTAGAAATTATAGGTGTTTGTTAAGATCAGAAGAGCAAAAGAAGCCAGGGTCTTCCTCGTATAGACTTCCTATTTCCTTCAGTTTTCGAAAAAGAAAAAATAATGACGTGTCTACACATTGTGTAGACACATTGTGACACGATTGTCACAATCCCAGTCAAATTATAATCTACATGACTACAATGATGAAAAGTAATAATTAAAGGCAGCTGATCTCTGAGTAATGGTAATGAGTAATCTTGTCATTCTTTGTAGTGGGGGGGAGGGGAGACCAAGTGTTTAGAATGTTGTCCACACTGCCAGATGAAGCTATTTTGTCCATCAACTTTGCTTGACTGTTTTTCTCTGTTATAAGGAAGAGTTTAATGCTCGGGGCAGTATATCAGGTAACGAATGGGTCGAAAACAAAAGAAATCTTTAAAACCTTTTAAAAATCAGTCAGTCCAAAGGAGGCGGGAGAGGTATTCCAAACTGGTTAGCTGTTGATACTGAGATATCATCTCTCTGACTTGAGGTCTCAAGAAATCTGAAAGCAAGCTGAACTTCCCAAACTTGTAGGAGTTTTCTGAGTTAGCAACTAAAGGAGATTATGGTCAGTGCCTGACCCTATCCATTAGTGAGAAGCTGCAACTGTCAATAAAACGTGCTCCAACCCACCCCCAGCCCCACCTGTTATGTGCATCCCAGCCCCAGAGAACGTGACGAGTAACCCCCACACTTCGTAAAGCACTTTGCAAACCTTCAGGTGCTATGTAACTGCTAGTCATTATCAGCCACCATTACCTTTGTCCTGGTCCTCAAGGGTCAAGGTTATTATTCTCACTTGTCTGACTCTGAGATCTGGGTACTCCTCTCTCCTTAGCTCCATGCCAAATCTAGGTAGAGGTTGGTATGTGTGTTAAGTATAGGGAAAGGTACTAGACCTGGGATTTCATTCGAAAAAGGAACCCTCAGATAAAGAAAATCCTTCTACCAATCACAACATACCTTAGAGAATGTCAGACAAGCAGAAACAAGGACCACTGATTTGTACAGGAGGGTCCCTTTAAGCCGTGTAGTGACATAGATCAGAAATGTAATATCATCTGTGTTTTATTGTATTTTATTTCTCTTGTTCACTATTTCCCAACTACATTTTAATCTTGCTCGGGCTGCACTCTGAAGTGTTGTAGGCCCTGTGTTGCTAGCTGGGCCCAAGTTTAACATCTTTGGCCCTAGAATATTGAAAGGTTTAGTGACTAGCCCCAGGTCACACAGTGGGTTTGTATCAGAGATTGTTTTGTTCATCCTTCGTTTTCAAAGAGAAACAATGACATCACAGGGTGATGGCTTGACTTAAGGGAGGCCGAGCTGTGCGAAGTCGTGGGCTTCACTCTCTCTTCCGGAGTCATCAGAGTCCAGTGGCAAGGCAAAAGTCAGGACGATCGGAGATGGCCTGGGACACAGATGACCTTGGCATCTTCGATATCTGACCAAGCTCTCAGTGCTCCACAGGGCCCGCTTCAGTCACCTTCGATCTAAGTCTACATGAGGCCCACAGGGACACTCATGTCCAAATTAGTGTCCCTTGCTTCTGTTTTACTATTTGGAACAGATTGTTCTCACCCACCTTTCCACTATGGGAAGTCTTTGCATGCTTAGGGTAGACATCCCCATAACTCCAAGGTGTTTGAGGCCTGTCAGTTCCCCTCACCTGGTTTAACCTGTCTGCCAACATGTTTACCAGGGTGTGGCCACTGCACACGCTCCAGCCTTTTGGAGTCACCGGTGGTAAATGGCTTCCAAAGGTGGATGAGTAGCCCTGTAAAGGGCTTGGCAAACCCTCCCCCAGAGGTGCTGGTCCTCCCTGAATACTCCATATGCTCCATCAGAGACAGCTCTTGAATCAAGCCCTGCCTGACTTCAAACATGTCTCTGTCTAGTTAGCCACATTACTGTGAGATTTGGGATAATCACCCTCATCCTTCTCTAGGAAAACTCCTGTTTCCTCCAGCTCCCTGCTGCGCTCCCTAATTATTCCAGCCTCCATCTATAATTGGGAAAAATAAAAACAATATTTAACCAGAAAAATAAAAACATAGACCAAAGTGGTCATGAGGGTCAGCATTAATTTTCATTCCTCTCTTTGGCAAGCACTAACTTTAATCTCTCAATTCAAACCACCACGTTCCTTCCTAAATCCCCAACTATGAACAACAGGGAATGAACAAAGATGAAGTGTCTACCCATTCTGGGAATAGCTTGGCCTCATCACAGGAACTCAGCTCCCAGCATCCTCTGGTCTAGATTTGCCCTTGCATAGCCCAGCTACTCATTTGTCCTGATCTGATGCCCCTCTATTCACTCCCACTGGCCCAGATCACTGATTCCTTCCCATTGTGTCTGGATGTGACCTTCTCATACCAGTCACAAGATAAGAAAGTAGATGGAGCTTGTTTGTCCCTTGGCCCCATCCCCTCCTTCCAGGTGTAAGTGCAGCTGCAGGCTGTACCCTTGGAGTGCAGCCTGGCAGTCATAAATCTCACATCCCCAACAGAGGAGGAAGGGAATGCCTTGGTTAGGAGGCTATTTGGTCTCTTCATTTTCACCTTCAAAATTCCCCATGCTATTCTACCTGTGACACCATCACGTCTCAGTCTCTAATGCTTTTTACAATGAGAGCAGTCACACAGATGAAGATACGAAAGGATGTCAGTGCCTATTCTTAGAGTCAAAACAGCCTCAGATTAAATAGGTCGGATCCCATGGATACCACAAGGGGAAAAAATAGCAGCTAGGTAATAAAGTGAATAAAGCACTGGGCCTTGAGTCAGGAAGATCTAAGTTAAATCCAGCTTCAGATACTTACTATATCATGAACCCTGGACAAGTCACTTAACTGGTCTATGCCTCAGTTTCCTTATCTGTAAAATAGGCATAATAATACCACCTACCTTCCAGGGTTGCTAGGAAGATTGTATGACATAACATGTGTAAAGCACTTTGCAAGCTTTAAATGCTTGCTATTAATATGATTTTATTACTAATTACACTATACACTATTAGCCTATTATTATTATATTTCTAAAAGTCCCTTACAAGAGAAGATGTAGTGAACAAATTATGAACCAATTGAATCCTGCGCATGACAATTAATAAAAATTAATTTTTGTTGATGTCTTTCATTTTTACATCAGAACATTTCTGAATTGGCCCTACCCCCCAAATACCATCATGATCAGAATGGAACCAATGGAAAGGAAAAGATCTGAGCAAACACAGTGACCATGTCTGATAACCCAAGGGAGTTCCCCACCTCTCTGATGAGGTGGGTGGTCTGTTTTGTGACTTGTTCTTCAAGAGCATTATTGTACTCCAAGAAATTTCACAAAGCCCTTGGAGAGGCTTCAAGTAGAAGGAAGATGTGAACTGCCCCTTCCTTGCTTCAGAGAGCCCTCTGTTTGGGGGACAATGTTTAAACTCACTGCTGGGAAACATGGTGGCAGGGGTTGGGTGGGAGGAAGGTTGGAGAATGTGCTGGATGATGTAAAGACCTCTCTTCCTTTTGAGTCCCCCTAGTTGTAATTGCGGCAATTTTCTAAGATGTGGTTTTGCGTAAATAACCATTTAAGAGAGTCCCAGGAAATCCCGGCGTTGCCTAGACTGTTTACTGAAATCTAACACAACATTGTCCGTGGTGTTAGTGTCCACATAAAGTTCTCTGACCAGAGGGCACTGGGCCCAGAAAACATAAACAGACACCAAGTCAATATTTACAATGAATCTAGTTGTTTTTGCTGGCTCCATTTAATAAGAAACATCCGTGCAAGGCAATTAGGCTAGCCTTCTCTTCACCAGCATCTCAGCTCTCTCTATGTAGAGGGAAAACAGAGTTAAGGAAAGGACATTTTGAGAAGAAAAGTAAAAGTCATAAGAAGTTGGATTTGTTTTGTCTGCGTCTTAATGTTTTACAATTCAACCTCTGGCATGACAGAGTGGAAAAAGCCCTGGTCCTGGAATTCAAGGTTGTGGGTTCCAATCCTGACTGTCAATTTCACTCATGTTATCATGGACAAGTCACAACTTTTCTGGACCTCAGTAGACTCATCTTTTTCAATAATAAAAATCTCTAGCATGCACATAGCTCTTTAAGATTTGCAAAGCACTTCACAAATATTATCTCAATCAACCTTGGGAGAGAGATGCTATTCTTATCCTCATTTTATGCGTGAGGAAACTGAGGCAGACAGAGGTTATATGAGTTATCCAAGGTCCCAGAGTTAGTAAGCTCACTTTATAGCTCATTTTGCCCTACAAATTACAAATCAGGCTGGATTGGAATGCAGAATTTCCTGACTTCAGGTCAATTACTCTAGCCACCAAGCGTCCTAAATTCTTCAAAAGGACCTTTCACCTCCAGATCTATGATCATAGGGTTCATTTAACCCTCGTGAGCTACTCAAATATGCTCTTTGAATTAGAGCTAGTCAAAAGTGGAATGAGGCAGTGAGTCTCTTACTACTGAAATTCTTCAAGGAATGCTAGATGATCCGTAGTGTTAGGAATATTATTTATAAGGGAAGGAGGAAGGTTCCAGATGACTTCTGATATCCCTTTCAAATTGGAGAGTTTATGATTCCACAAACCCCATTTCTCCTCTTCAATTTTCATTTTTTCCTTCTTTCCTTTTCCAATAGATATGTTTTCTCTCTATATATATGTTCTTCCCCACCCCACATGACCCTTCAGGACATCATCTTGGCCTGAAGGAGAGTCTAATAACCAATATTATTTGAGGAAGGCCCGATCAAAGGCTGCATGGAGTACTGAAACATCTCTGGGTACATGGGATTCTTGACTGGCCACTCATGCTTTCTGAAGAAGAGATAATGGCAGTGGCCCTGAGCCTGGTTCCAGGAGCTAATCTTCCAAATATTGATTGAGCTTCTTAAATGTGAGCTCTCATCACAGGCTCCAGACTCCCCAAGAATGAGATTACGTTGAACATTAGTATTTTTCATGGTTCACCTTCCACTTTAAAAAAGAGGAAGAAAATTATTGTGGCAATGCAGATGTCTATTAGGACACACATCCAGAATCATAAAAGCAAGCCTTTAAAAAAAGAGAAAGAGATGCAGAACACAGCTCACAGAAAAGTAATTTTTCAATTTCCTTGATTTGTTTAAGGGGAAATTGCTCTCCAATTTGTTATAATTTGAAAAGACAATGAATTCTTCATTCTGAATTAATACAGAAATGACTGAAATTCATCTTGCTTGTCTCAGAATTTACAACCTGTTTGGGTAAAATATTCCACACCATGGATCACTGTTAAAACCCAAGACTTCGCAAACTCTGGTAATGTTTTCCATATGGTCTGCAGTGAATGCTAATTATAGCTCATTTTGCCCTACAAATTATATACACTAAAAATGTTAATTTAATTGAGGCTTACTGCCTGGATTTTTTTTTTCTAAGGCAGGTGTAATAAGAGTTACACTGTCTGAACGTTGTCAGTAATGTTGGCTATGATGAATTAGTTTAAGCAGATTAATGCACATGCTTGACTTTTGATTTGGCCCGTTCTGTTCGCACACATTCAGTCTGGTATGCATTTAGGATGATTTATTTTGATTGAAGAAAACATTAATGGGCAAAATCAAAATGAATGCTTCTTGTTGGTTGCTCAATAAGCATGGTAGAAATGGAATGACTGCTGGAGAAGAGAACTGTGTAAAACTGTAAAGAAGCTCTTGTTATCCTCATGGAATTTCATGATCAATCAACATTTTAGTAAGAAATATCAGAAATTAAGAAGGGTGAACTTAACTGCAACCTCTGACTGAGAAATACTTATTTATGTACAACCTTTGGGTCAATTTAACACAACAAAATGTGGCAATAATTTACCATTGGTTGTCTTTGAACAGAGCTTAATAAAAAAAAACGAGATGAAGTTGAGAAGGCACGTCATTTCGTGCATTTCTGTTGGCAAGTGATATCTTCCGCCTTCTCCTTTGGCTTTATGGAACATATCTCCATGAGGGTGAAACTGTGATACACAAGCTCTTCAAAAAGTTAACCATCTGAGTGGATCAGAAATGGAAAAGACCTCAGCAACCGTGTCGTCCAATTCCTCCTTCTGGCAAGTGAGACAACTGAGACCCAGAAAAGTTAAAAATCTTGGTTGGCATCTTGGTTCAGACATTGACTAGTTGTATGGACCTGGACAAGTCCTTTAATCTGAGTGTCAGTTTCCTCATATGTAAAAGGAAGGGTTTAGACTCAATGAATTCACACGTCTCTTCTAGCTCTGAGTAATCCTATCATACCAAGTGATTTGCCCATGACCACCCAGGTACTAGTAGCAATATAATCAACAGTTAGGTATTTAAGCGCCTACTATAGGATTAGAACCCAGGTTATTTCACTCCAACAGTCTTTCCACTGCATCATATTGTCTCCACCTAGGTTTAAGGGAGTGACTTGAGTATGACACCGTGTCACCACAGCGACTCTAGACTCCTTTCAGCATCCATCTGCCTCTTACTTGCCCCATCCCACTTGCCTGAGGTACAGGCAAAAAGGCTACTGAACTAGTAATCAAAAGGTACTTTGCTACCAACTCTGACCTTTGGCAAGTCACTGCAATCTTCTATGCCTCAGTTTCTTCATTTGTAAAAGAAAGGAGCTCCCCTCTTTGACCTCTTACATCTTCCCTTTCTGCACTCCTAGGCTCATCCATCTAGACCCCCTGTCTTCAAGTACTCGAAAAGCTGTAACTTGGAAGGAGGATTAGGATTGTTTCGCTTCCTACTAAAAGGAAAAACTAGGGAAGTTGCAGAGCAGCACATTTCAGCTCAATATAGCCTTTCAAAAGTGCAATGAGCTTTTTGGGAAGGTAGCAAGCTCCCCATCCTTGGAGATCTTTAATCAAAAGCTAGAATTAGGGTTAGATGACAGTGGATTCTTATATTGATGTAGACTGGACTAGATGGCCTCAGTTGTCCCAGTCAAAGCTGATTCTGATTCTGAAGCAATGACTTTAGATGGAAAGAGATTATAGAGGTCATCTAATCCAACACTCCCATTTTATAGATGAGAAACTGAGGCCCTGACTGGGGAAGTTAACTTGCTCAAGATCACACAGGTAGTAAGAGGCAAAGCCAAAATTCAAATTCAGGTCTTCTGATTCTAAACTCAATGTTGTTCTTTCTCCTCACAGATCTTTCTTTCCCCTGTGTTGTCCCATGACTGCCCAGGACATTCTATCTCCCCACCTTTGATATCTGCCCTCTCCAGGCAGTGCCATGCTCCAAAATTGTGCCTTCCTCTTCCCTTCAATCAAATCAGATACATAACAAGCATGCAAGGCAAGGCATTAGGACCCATAGGTACAAATACAAAAACTATATTGCCCATGCCCTCACGATGCTTACTTCCTACTATGGGTACCATATTTTTGCCTATCCTTCTATCCTCAGTGCTTAGCACAATGCTTCCCACATAGTGAATACTTAATAAATTTTGGTTGCCTGATTAACAACATTTATACAAGACAAAATAAATACAACTTAGGAGATCAGGGAAGGCTTCACGAAAGAGATGTCACCCTAGCTAAGTCTTAAAGGAAGATCTGGGATTTTGAGAACTAGGGAGTTGAGAAGATAATTCTTTCCAGGGCTGTGAAGGAATGGAGACATTAGATATAGTATTCTATTTAAGTTAAAGAGGAGTGGGAGGATGATGCACAGGGGCACATTTCAGTTTGATATAAGGAGAAATGTCCCCAGCACTACTATCCAAAAGTGGAATGAACTGCTACAGGGAGTCATGGGGATCTCCTTCCCTGGAGCTCTTCAGATAAAGGACTACTTGTTGGGTATGTTGTGGGAAGGATTCTTGGTCAAGTTTGGTTTCAACTAAACAGCTACTGAGATGCTTTCCAAATCTGAAATTCTACATTTCTGTGCTCCAGAAAATGGCCTATCAAATGCTTGTAGGTAGGAGCTTGACTCTTGTTTAAAGAACAACTAGTAGCTAAGGGGACAGACCCCAAAATTCATGAAGGAAAGTCATAACAATACAGTTAGAAATGTACTACTAATAACAATAACTAATATGGATACAGTGAGGAAAAGTTTGCAAAGCACTTTACATACATAATCACATCTAAGCCTCAGGCTGCGGTCATATTGTGTTGGGCCAGGCAGAGGTGTTGGCATTTGGTCCTAGAGGCAATGGGGAGCCATAGAGATTTTAGATCAAGGGAAAGTGATGCAGTTAGGCACTCAACCTTCAATAACCAGCTAGCTTTTCTGGAAAAAATCAGGAAAACTAATTCATATGTGAATGAATGCATGAGTACATGAATGAATGAACGAACAAATTAAAGAACAGGTGAATAAATGAAAAGTATTTTATTACACACTTGCCATGTCCTAAGCTCTAGGAGTACAAATACAAAAGCAAAGATGCTACTTGCCCTCGAAGAGCTCATATTTTAATGGAGAAGGCAAAAACACAAAGCATAATAGTGTCCAGGGAAGGGCACTTTGGTCCAAAAAGTTATAGGAATGGGGAATGAAGTCGAAATATCATCAGTAACTAATAGGAGATTAATACGATGTTCCAGTTTTGGATTTGGAACTGGGACATGCTCTAAAAGAGCTATGACCTCCTTTCCTTCCCCTCCCCAAAAAATGAGGAGTGGGGGGGGGGACTGTGCCTTCCACACATTCGGCGGGGGGGAGGGGGTTGTATATATGTGATTATACCTTCTGAAGTAACTATATCTTTGTAAACGTGATTTTTAAAAACATGATGCTCCAGAGAATGGGGCAAAGAGAAAAATAGCCTGAGTTTCAGATGCCTTAGCTAACTGTAGATATCTCTAATGGGAAATTTTAGACCACAGGTGAAGGGAGGGGGATAAACATTTACAAGTATTATCTCATTTGACTTGAGAAAGACCTTTAGGTGTATTCATTCAATAAATATGTATGGAGTGTCTATTATTCACCAAGCTCTGTGGAATATTCAAATATAGAAGAGATACAGTCCCTGCCCTCGAGGTACTTATCGTTCAGAGGGCTAGAAGGGCTCTCCAGAAGCATGCAAATGTGTGGTTCCGGGGAACTTCCTACTTCACCTGTTACTCTGGTTGCCCAGACAGAGGTCCCCAGTTAGCTCCACCCCTTCCCACACCCATAGGAGAGGAAGCTCCAACACTCCAGCTGTCTTGTCCCTTCTTGTCCCTAGGCTGAGCTTCTCCTTTAGAAGATGAAGTTCTGGCATTCTTCCCATAGTTCAAGTGATTCAGAGTTCAGATAGGGGCAGGGCCCACTTTCAAAGTTCCTGTGCCTTCTCCGATTGTGACCCTAACACAGTTTGGGGAGTCTAGAATTGGGGCAAATATTAAGATAATGAAATTGGGGGAAAGACAGAGGCAGAGAGTGAGAAAGAAATACAGAGAAAGGAAGGGAGAGGAAGGAAGGAAGGAAGGAAGGAAGGAAGGAAGGAAGGAAGGAAGGAGGGGAGGGAAGGGAGGGAGGGAGAAAGGGAGGGAGGCAGGAAAGAAGGAAGGAAGGGAGGGAGGGAGGAAGGAAGAAAGGAAGGGAGAGAGGAAGGGAGGGAGGGAGGGAAGAAGGAAGGGAGTGAGGGAGGGAGAAGGGAGGAAGGAAGGAGAGAAAAATGTAGGTAGATGGATAAATAGTTAAAGCATGTATTACATCCTTACTCCCTGTTCTGACACTCTGCTTAGCTCCAGGGATACAAATAGAAGGGATCTACAATCCCTTCTCTAAACAAGCTGCTCAGATGTCAGTCCTTGGAACAGCAATATGGTTCACTGATTAGAATCCTGGACCTGGAAGACCAGAGTTCACTAACTGTGTGACCCTGGGCCAATCACTTCACCTCTTTAATGAGAATGATAACACCTACCTTCCTAGGTTGTTGGAGAGGATCAAAAGAAGTGATTTAGGTAAAGCTGTTTGCACACCTCGAAGAGCTTTCATCATTCAATGATGAGGTTGCTGCTGGTGTGTATTTTACTGGGTATGATGAATACAAACTCTTTAGGTCCTTTTCTTTCTTCTGAAAGGTAGGGAACTACCAGGGAGAAGGTGATGCGTTATCAGAGAAGTTCATTGTATTTGGTGCTTTTGCCTGTTTGTAAGAAGGGAAGGTGGGATGGGCGGAAGAGGAGTGGAGGGGTGTACTTCCATAAATAGCTGACTGGAAACCAGAAGGCATCAATAAAACTCTTTTGAAAAATAACCTTTTACTTTTTAACCCAAAGAATTAGAGCATCCCCAGAAAAAAACAGAGGGGGACGGGTCATGGAGGAGAAGAGGGGAAAAAAGTAATATTCTGGGGTAGCAATAAATATCAACTTGCATCTATTCAACTCGAACCGCTTTATTGAGGCTGTAATGTTTTTATTATAAATTGATAAGAAGGTGTTGGTTGTGAACTTTGTAACCAAAAGGGGCCCAAGCTTTGACTCCTGTGAACCTTGTATCTGGTTCCGTTTCCAGATTAGAGAAATGGGGAGGAAAGCCTTCCTTCGGTGAGTAAACCAGCATCAGGTTTAAACCCAAGCTCTCTGAGCAAGTATCTCAGGCCCTGGCTAACTAAAAACCCAACAGAGCTGCTCTTTCATGGGCTCCCTGGCAGGGGCTGCTTGGGTGGTATTTTAGCCAAGGTACCTAATTACGTAGCTGGATTTATTCTCTCTGAGCAGTCGGCTCCTGCTCCGGTGCTGGGCGAGCTTTAGATAAATACATGCCAGACGCAAGGTTCCAGGGCCACTGTTCATGATTATCGGATTAATAGATTTTTCCTTATTACTTTCTGGAGCTCATTTCCTGCTCCATGTAGATTGTGAAGAAAGCCCCTTCATCCACTACAGACTCACCCAACCAGAACACTTCGAGTCAGCCGAAACCATTCCAAATTAGAGAGTTGGGCCCAGTGACCAATTTCACCTGCTCTGGTGGGCCCCCAAGCTGGGGGCCTGGAGAAGCATGGGGAGCTGGGCTTTCTATTTAGACCATGCCCCACCATAGCAGGAGGTGGGAATGGGTCTGCAAGGGCCCTGGCCCCTCTCCAAGATACAGCAGAGGAAGCCCCAGGAAGCGCACCTGTTCAGGCCAGCCCCCCAAGACTCTTAGCCCCAAGGATAATTTATCTGTTTTTAAACTAAATAAAAAAACATGAAATTCTCAGGACAATAATGTCTCTAAGGCAATCGATTAACAGGCAATTATTAAGTGCCTACTGTGTACCACATACTGCATTAAGAACTGAGGATACAAAAGATATTGAAGAATGTCCTCAAGGAGTGTATAGACTCATAGAGGATATGGTGATATATACAAGTCCCCTATGTCACCTGTCATCTTAGCAGGAAGGTACTAGCAGCTGGGGCACTGGGAAAGGCTTCCTGCCGAAGGTGGTATTGGAACTGAGTCTTGAGGAGAGCCAAGGAAAGGGAGAGGTGGATGGAAAGAGGGAGAGCCCCCATGACAAGTAGGTCAGTATGACTGGTCTGTAAAATCCACGGAGGGAAGGAATGTATAAGAAGATGAGAAAGATAGGAAGGAGGCCGTTGGTGAATTTCCAAAAAGGGGGCTTATATTTGATCCTAGAGGTAATGGAGAGCCACTGATACTTATTGAGTGAGAGAATGACATGGTCAGACCTGAGATTGCATTAAATCTACTCTGTGTCCCTCAGATAGGGAAACTGAAGGTGACAATGGAGGAGACCAGCCTCCAATCAGACCATCTTATTTGCAGTTCTCCAGAGAAGACTTTCTGTCTACTATCTCTGAGCCTTTGCTCAAGCTGTCCCTTAATCCCTAGAATTAGGCAGCATTTCAATTGAGTCTTGAAGAGAGATGGGAGTCCCAAAAAGGACCACTGAGGAAGGAGAGCATTCCAGAGACGGAGGTCCGAGGCTGGGGCATAGCCTGTGTGCAAAGACACAGAAACCTTAGTTAAAACATCTCGGGTAAATGAGAATAAGACCAGTCAACTGGAGGCTGGTTGGCCAGTGCTCACTTCTGTCCATTGTGGATTTCAATTCACTTATCCCAGTGACACTGACTCATGGGGATATAAATGGAAGGTTGTCCATCAATCAGTAGGACATATCTGAATTTATATCGACATCAATATACTGGGACAGATTGACATGATTGCAAGCTTTATGTATCCAAATCTGTACCATAATGAGCCTTATTCAAACACGGAGCTCATTTCATTCCAATGCAACAAACATTTCTAGATTACCTCTATGTGATAAGTGGGCAGAGAACTGGCTTAGAAAGACCTGAGTTCAAGTTGAGACATTCATTTAGATTATGTGGATCTAGAAATTTGAAATGGGTTTTCATACAAAGACTATATATAAAAAAAAGGTATGAGGTACTGAATCAGGACTGGTAATACAAAGAGAGGCAACATGTAAACAGACAAGTGCATTATAATAATAATAGCTGCATTTGCATAGCATTTCAAGGTTTGCAAAGTACTTCACAAATATCTCATTTTGTCCTCTGTATAACATTAATATATAATGTATTAATATAGCATTAATTAATATATAATATAACATTAATGTGATTATATGTTATTTTGATAATATAATTATATATTAATATAATTACTATAATATTAATTGATTTATATTATCTCGTTTTATCCTCTTTATAACAATTTATAGTCTTTATTTTAACAATCCTGAGATGCAGGTGCTGTTATTACCCCCATTTTACAAATGAGGAAAGCAAGGCACAGAAAGGATAAATGACTTACCCAGAGTCACACACTTACCTGATGCTAGATTTGAACTCAGGTCTTCCTGACTCCAGGCCTAGCATCCTTTCCACTGAGTAACCCAGTAACAAAGTAAGAATACTACCTAGGGTCATCAAAAGAAACTTTACAGGAGTTTGAGCTGAACCTTAAATGTAGCTAGAGATTTTAAAAGGCAGAAGTGAAGAGGGGGTGCACACTTGGCATGAGGTATGGCCTATTTAAAGGTACGGAGGTAAGAGAGTATTTTACAGGTGAATCCTGTATGCTTTTGATGTTATTGACTAATATTTGTCCATAGTTGCCATCTTCTTCTCTTCATTTCCGTATCTTGGAGGGATAATTAGTGATTGGTTTGATTGATTTCCTAAGCCTTGCAGGATCCTGTTAGAGAAACATCACTGTGTAAGTATTAATATGTATTTCACATCTGTATATGTGTCCATATAGTCTTAATGGAAGCTTCTTGAGCCGCTAAGTTCCATTTAACTTGAACAGAGCCTGAGCCTCCTTCATTGGCCAGTGTCCCTCCCAAACTATATTGTTTCCCCAGTGCCTTGCACAGCTTCTGATACGTAGAATTCATTTAATAAAAGTTTTATGATCACTTGCTTAAATTTGCCTATAAATATCCAGCCTTTTTCATAGGAAGGTAGCATACTTTTCCCAATCTCCAACTCTTTTGAAATATCAGCATTTTGCCTTGGGTTTGAATTGAGTCACAAATCAAGAAAAACACATGGCAATCCTTAGGCATCAGCCAAACACCGTATGTTACACTTCTTTTCAAATGGTGGACGGGATCAGGTAGGCAATGTTCCAGTCAAAGGAAGCATGGCTGATATGGCAACGTTGAAGGGGAGGCAAGTAGAACTCATACCTTCCAGTTCAATGATAAAAAATGGATCCATGGCCATTCATGTGGATCCATGGCCATTCTCTGACCTCCGTGAATGGCACATACAAACTGAAGCCCATGTGGCTTCTTCATCCCCTCCCTTCCAAGTTCCTCAAAAAACATAAATACTGACAACCTGTTCTTTTCAAAGCTATTGGCAAAGACTGAGCAGCTGGTGGCCAGATGCAAGATGCTAGGTGGGTAGAGGGTCCTAAGGGCTGCTATGGAAGCAGGAGAAGGGCAATGTCCTGCGGGCTTAGGAAAAAGAGAAGAAGGAGAAATAGGCATGGGAGGGAATGCCACCATTTTCCCCAAGGATAACACTCAGCAAAATCGTGTTGTCAAGGATTTTGTCAAGGACCATCAAGCATGGTACCTGGAATCAGCAAGACCAAGGAATGGGGCCACAAATAAACCTGTTTCTTCATCTGTAGCATGAGAATAAAGGCTACAGGATTGCCTTAAATAGTTTTTGTAAGATCAAAAGAGATAATGTAAAGAAACCCTTTGCAAACATTAAAATACCATCCAAATGTCAATTATTACTGAGTAGGATGCAGCCTAATTGAAAGAAGATTGCTTTGTTTCTCTATCCCTATCACCTGGCATGTAGCAGATACTTTTCCCAACTCAGGTTACCCTCTAGTTATTCTGTGAATCACATATACCTAATTATTTACATGTTGTCTTCCCCATTAGGGTATGAACTTCTTAAGGGAAGGGATATTTGCCTTTTTTTTAAATATATCTAGCATTTGACATAATGGCTGGCATGTGATAGATTGATTGATAATAAACACTTATTAAACACTTATTGGCTGACCAACTGCCTGACCTTTTATTCCTAGAGCTTAACACAGTTCCCAGAACATAGTAAGAACTTAATAAATGTTTGTTGATTAATTGTCTTTGCTGCCCTCATTTCCCCTCTTCTTCCTCCTGGAACCATTGCTGGCTCCCCTCATTCCCCACCTTCCCATATTATATTGCATGCACAATGTGCTATCACTATTGGGAAGATAAGTAATCACCTACAAGGTTTTAGCTGGTAGAAACTTAAGCTACTATTTATGTTCTATTTGCATCTTAGTGCGAGGTCAGTGAAGAATTGAGGAATAAATGGAAGAACTTAGCTGAGATCATGAGTCTCCAAGGACCAGTTTTAATTTTTGCATTTGAGAGTCAAGTCAAAGATTGTAGAAAATGCAAACCAAAAACCTTTCAAATCTGTATTATCAAAGATCACTGGGTTCATTATGGGGCATAATCAAAACTAAATGCACTTCACTTGGCATGAGCCCCCAATCCAAATCAGTTAAGAATGTTTATGTTGCACCAGAATATGAGACAGTGCCCCCCCCAAACAAAGTACATCTTTAAAATAAACTGATTAATCAGGGCTAAAATAATTAATAAGGGAATTTGGAAAACAGTCTCAACACATGCTGCAAGAAAATCCTCACACTGGCAACCGGACTCATCCTTACAGTCAGAACCTTCATGGGAAATGGAGCCCTTTCTGTCTGAAATATCTCTATTGAACAAATATTTTAAAAAGAATATATAAACCTTTCTAATTAAATGTAAGGAGTATAGAAGGACATTTTTTTTCTCCTCCTCTTTTCCCCAGGACTCCCCTAATAGAGTTTCTAGAGTAGATACCTACTGCCAGTACCTGAAACTTGCCTATAGAGATTTCTTTTTTTTTTGAGGAGGGAAGTCAGGGCAAATGGGGTTAAGTGACTTGCCCAAGGTCATGTGGCTACAGAGATTTTTTTTTTGAGACAATAGGCAGGGATAGACTGACCGATGGACAGGGATACTGCCTATTCTCTATATATTTTAGAGCAGGACTCAGGGCCTCTTTACTAATTGGCTTAAAGACAGAAAGCTAATAAAAATAGATGTAGTCATCCCTTTTCTGCTTGCCTTCTCTCTGCAAATTTATTTTCTAAAAATACACAAAATTCAGAAAGACACACAGCCAGAGCATGTACATGCATGTATAAATGCACAAACAGATATGCATGCCTATAAACATGTATATATAGTTACACATAGTTGGGGAGTGGGGGTGAGGGGGCATATAATCAGGGCTATTTCTAGGTCCAGTCTACTCCTGGCTTGACTCCCTTCTGCAGTGAAGGTAAAACTAGATGGTCACTCAAATAACAACAGCAGCAACTGACATTTATATATAATACTGAATTAATGTGTGCAAAGAGTGTCCACATGTTTGCTTTAAGACAGTCCTTTGAGGGGAGTGCTGCAGGTATTTTTGCTTTGATTTTTACAGAAAAGGAAACTGAGCCTCAGAGAATGATGTGACTTACACGGGGACACCTGGGTAATAACTGTCAGAGGTAAGATCCGAACCCCAGTCAGTCCATGTCAGACTCCAGGTCCAGAGCTCTCTTCACTCTATCACATTGCCTCTGTGATGATAACATCTGACGTTCCTAGAAAGGGATTTGCAGGTGTGTGAAGCACTGCACAGAGATCGTCTCGCTGTACACCAAAAGCAGCCTGTGAGGCTGGTTCTCCCAGGGCCATGGCATTCATGGATAGAGGGCTCGCTCACAGATCCACAGACGCTGTTTGATTCAACCCCGGCATTTGACAGATAAGGAAACTGAGTCCCAGATGGGTTAAAAGACTTACTCAAAGTCACAGAGGTTGCAAATGGAAGACCTGGGATTCTAACCTGGGGTCTCTGACTCCAAATCCAGCAGTCTTTGCACTGTCATGCCATCTCCACGCAGAATGTTCTATTAAGAGAATCATTTTTAATTGCTATCTCATTATTAACATCATCATTATTAGTAATGTAACTATGTACTTAGCACAGCGTCTGGTACACAGTAGGTGCTTAATAAATGTTTATTGAATTGAATAATAGTTTGGAGGGTTTTTTTGAGAGGGGGAGAGATTTGAGCCTGCAAAGTGTTCCCAATATGGAGTTCTGATCCCATTTAATTGTAAATTCTTTCATGAGATAATGGAGTTCTTGAGGGCAGCGACCTTCCACCATCTTTCTTTGTCTCCTCAGCATGTGGTAGCTGTTTAATAAATGGTTATTGACTGACTAACTGGAAACCTCCTCCTCTGGCGCACATTGGTGACTCATCTGTTGCTCAAAGTGCACTTAGAGATTAAATGACTCACCCAAGGTCTCACAGATGTAAATGGGAGAGCCAGGATATTGCTCCATTTTCTTCATATCCACAGAATGCAGCAATATACCTGACACCCCAGTAAGATGTGGCAACTCATATTTATGCATTTATTTATGGTGTACAAACACATTTTACGTGGATTATCTCATTTTATCTTCAACAACAAATAACTTGAGTATTATTTCCCCTAATTTACAGAGGGGGAGACTGGGTCTCAAAGAGACCAAGGGGCTTGCCAAAGCCAGGATTAATAAATGGAACAACCAAATTAGCCCCCTATCTCCTGATTCCTAGTGCAGGGACCTTTCCACTAATTCATGCTACTGAGAAGAAAAATAAGAATGTTAATGACAATAAAATACTAGGCAGCTGGGGGCACCACAGTGCCCAGACCACTGGGCTTGGAGTCAGGGAGACCCAAGAACAAATTCAACCGGAAAATGGGGGTGAGAAAAACAGCAATGTTTCATGGTCATTGTAATGATCACATGAGACATTTATAAAGTGCTGAACAAACCTATATAAATGCTGGCTTGTTGTTTTTACTACATATGTAAATACTGTTTCAAGGTTTATTAAAGGGATTCACATATGTTATTTCGTTGGATTCTCGCACAGCCCTGTGAGGTAATTGCTATGGCTGTCCTCATTTTACGGATAACACTACGGATCAGAGAGCTTAAGCAACTTGCCCAGTGTCTCTGTCTTTCCATTTCTTTTATCTCTGTCTCTCTCACTCTTTCTGTCTCTCTGTTGCTGTCTTCCCCCTCTCTCTGTCTCTTTTCCTTCTTTCTGTCTCTGTTCCTGTCTTTGTCTCTATCTCTGTCTCTGTTGTTCTCTCTGGCTATCTCTCTTCCATTCTGTTTCTGTCTCTGTCTTTCTGTTTCCGTCTGTCTGTCTGTCTTCCTCTCTCTTTCTTTTACACACACACACACAAGGTGTCCAGCATTTACCCTGCCTGAGGCCCAGTCAGGGCACCCTGTAAAGTTCTTCCACTAGGAATTCTGAAGGTTTTCATGCCTGCTGTCCAATGCCCTGTTCTGCCCCCTGCTAAGGGGCTGTTCGTCTTCGCCTGTTATATCAGCATGATGAATGAGCTTTAAACACGACACTTTCCAGACAGACTCTAGTATATGCTGACATAGATTTGCCAAAGATTTAACTGGGTGGCACCTCCAGAGAAGAATGGAAATTAGTCTCGTGGATGCCGCACACGTTGAGAGAAGAATAAACAGGCAGGAAAGCCTCCAAGCTCCTTGTCGACATACTCTGCCTAGGGTGGAATGCTAAAAGCCTTGGGCTTGCTAACAAGCAAGTGGAAGGCAGAAGTATGAGAAATATTTAATCTTTAAAAATACACAATGGTATCATAATTTTACTGCAGGTTGAAAGGGAGCACCATATAATTCAGTATATTTAAAGTAAAATGTCATTATATATTTTCCAAACACCAATGACAAAAAAAAAAAAATAATTGATGCATGGCTGGAGGGAACAGAGCAGACCCTGGACTTCTAAAAGTGCCTTCCATAGATTTGAACTCTCACTCAGTTTGTTCCACAGATAGGCCTTTATTAGGATCAGACCACAAATATATTAAAATATCTCTTCCCACCCAATGAGAAGTTTGTGTCTAAAATTCAAGGTCATAGCTAGGTAAACTTTGGCTGCTCAGGGTTTTTTCCCCCCTTTGGGACAAGAAATGAAGTCTAAATGTTTATAATTTTCCAGATACCTTACATTCATAGGGTCAAGAGAAAAAAAAATCCATTTTCATGGAGCAATATTTCTATGTCATCCCCAGAATCAAACCAGATGTAGCTGTTCCCGAGCCCAAATACCATATGTCTCATTTGTTAAAGAGGCAGGCAGTGTATGACTATCTTGTCTGTTCTAGTCCATGTATGGGTGTGACCTGGTGGGCTGTGTTTAAATTCCAGGAACCACTGGAATTTTCCAAAGAACCTCTGTGCAGGCTGCCGCCCCATCCCCAACAACACTGTGGTTGTGCTCACAAGGGCTGCTTGGGTACTGGGCACATCTATGGCATGAGGAGATGGACAAAGATGGGAATAATCTAATTTTTCAATTCTCTTCACAATCACCTACAGAAATTACTTATTTCAACTCTATAGAAGAATCATTCCAGTTATTAAAGCATCCCCCCCAATTATGTCAACATATTCATTACTTTGACCCTCTAGACATAGACTGGGTCTCATTATACAGGAAAAATGAAAGGATTTGTAAAAAAGTCCTTCAATTCCATTTTCTTTATTTTTTCTTTATTAGTAGTTTATTTTTCCAAGACTATCAGCTCAGGTAGATTAGACAGCTTGAACAGGTTGGAAGATGAGTAAGGGAAAGAAGCATTTTGGATTTATCAATAGTTCATTTCATGTCGATTCTTCACAGAACCATAAATGCTACCTGCTTTCTGGTGCAGTGGATAGATTGCTAGGCTTGAAGTAAGAAAAACATAGGTTCGAATCTTGCCAATGACAGTTCTAGATGAATGATCCAAGACATGTCACTCAATATGTCTAAGACACACAGGTCCAGGGCACTAGGTGGGACCCATTATAAACTTAGAGAAGGATATGGACATGAGCTGCACAGGCATGGATGGGTTGTGACATGCATCATTAGACAGAATAATCAAACTATTACTGTGGAGGGTATTACCATCTTCTCAGTCCTCCAGGCTCATAATCTGGGTACCCTCTCTATGTTCCCCCATATCCAATCAATTGCCAAGCCCTGTCCTTCCTACTTTTGCAGTCTCTCTCATATACACCCCCTTCTCTTCTCTAACACTGCACCACTCATGCCTGGACTACCCAGGCTCTCCCTGCCTCAGAGTTCTCCCCACAAGTCCATACTCCACTCACCTGTCAAACTGATCTCCCTCACACACAAGCTTGACAATGTCACTACATAATTTTCCAGATACCTTACATTCATAGGGTCAAGAGAAAAAAAATCAATTTTCACGGAGCAATATTGAATCAGTTCTAGAGAATCCCCATTATCTTTAGGCTCTGCTTTTAAAGTCCTCCATAATCTGATTCCTTCTTACCTTTCCAATCTTCTCACATCTTCTCCTTACCTGGAGATTGCTATGAAGGGTCACTGGCCCCCTCGCTGTTCCTCACATACAACATTCTATCTCCTAACTCTAAACATTCTCACTGGCTGTCCCCCATGCCAAGAAATCTCCTCTTCCCCATTTCTGCTAACCAAGACCTTCTAACAACATCAATTTCCCTTATACCACATCATTATTGTATTCAAGGCAGGGATGAGTAGACAATGGAGTTGTAGAAATGTCGATGGGCAACCTGGACTAGCCAATGCTTGATTAAGCGTGGCCCTTCTCAGGTCAATCCTTGAGTTGACTCCAATGTAACTACTTAGATCCCAGAATCCTCAGTCTTCTGTTCCTCTGCTTTACCTAAACAGAACCCTCCAGTTTCCGCCTAACATTACCTGCTGCTTGGACCTTGCTTCACAAAGGCTTAGTTTTATTTATTCCATAAAGCAAATACATTCACTCATCTCATGTATTGCTTTCTCACTGCATTTCCTCATAAGCCCAGTGGACAGAGAAAAATAGCATGAGGAAAAAAGACCATTTTTAGGAGGAAATACACTTCGATACACTAGCCTTGTATTGCGATGTTTCAGGTCATGCACGGTCACACACTTGGATATGACGGCCATTATGTATTGTTGTTTTTAATATTGCTCATATTTCTCTTATACTGTTGAGATCATGTTGACTTCCTTCTCAAGGGTGGGGACAGGGCTGGGAGGGAGGGAGACAATTCAAAACTCAAAATATATAAAAATGAATGTTAAAAAATTTTACAAGCAATTGGGAAATATTTGCAAAATAAAAATATTTTAAAATGGTCATAGCCGTTCTATTTCATGTATTTTCATTGATTCGGGGTTCTGTATCTAAACTTAGTAGAACCACTCATTTCTGGATATTCTTCCTGTAAGACTGATTTTATAGAAATCTATCTTATAGAATGCAACAGAAGATAAGACCATTTGAAAACTTATACAAAAAAGCTGATTTTGTCACTGAGTGGAAACACAACTCCCAGAAGTAAAAATTCTCTCCACCAACACAGATCGCCACCCGACAGTGGCTTGAAGCATAGCAAGGTAAAGGGGTTCTGTCAGGTGTCCCATAGCTTACAAGAGTCAGATGCAGGATTTGAACTCAAGTCTTCTTTACTCCAAATTAATCATTCCATCTATCGTGCCACATGATCTCTATTTGAAAATTCATTGGTCACTCTTTGTTTCAAAAGAAACTAGCAGAGCCCCTAGGTGGTGCCACAGACAGAGCACCAGACCTGGAATCAAGAAGGCTTGAGTTTGAATCCTACCTTCAGACACTTACTAGCTGTGTGACCCTGTCACTTAACCCCATCCACCTCAGTTTCCTCTTCTGTAAAATGAGCTGGATAAGGAAAAGGCAAACCCCTCCGGTATCTTTGCTAAGAAAACCCCAAATGGGGACACAGAATCAGACAAGACTGAACAACAAAAACCAAAAGCAGTGGGAAAAGTGTTAGATTTGGGGCCAGAGGACCTGGGTTCAAACCTCAGTTATCCTACTTGTTCTGTGAGCACTTGGCAAGTCACTGGGTCCAAGTTGTCTCGCCTGTAAAATAGGGGAGGGAGGGGAGCAGAGCAGGGAACTTCTTAAGGACACTCTAACTCTAAAGCTGCGGTTCTGCGCTGCTTTTATAGGGAGGGCAGCCAGTATAATCAGAACCAGCTAAATTCTTTGACACTTAGCATGGAATAGGCAAGGCCAAAATAGAAACTGCTGAATGTTAAACTGGAGAGATCTCAACAGTTCAGTCAACAAAAACTAGAAAGGATATTCAGCTCAATTCAGCAAACATTTATTAAGCACCTACAGTCACTGTGCTAACTGTTGGGTATACAAAAGAGGCAGAAAATCAGTGCCTGCCTTTGAGGAGTTTACAATCTGATTGGAGAGACAACGAGCAAACACATACATACAAAGCTACATACAGGAGAATAGGAAATAATTAACAGAGAGAAGTCACTGGAATTAAGAGGGGTTGAGGAAGACTTCCTCTAGAAGGTAGGATTTTATTTGGGACTTAGAGGGAGCCACAGAAGTCAGCAGTCAGAGTAGAGGAGGGAGAGTGTTCTGTTTTCTCTCTCTCCTCTCTCTGTCTCTGTCTGTTTCTCTCTGTCTCTCTCTCTGTCTGTCCCTCTCTGTCTATCTCTCTCTCTCTCTCTCTGTCTGTCTCTCTCTCTCTCTCTCTGTCTGTCCCTCTCTGTCTCTCTCTGTGTCTCTCTCTGTCTCTCTGTCTCTCTCTCTCTCTGTCTCTCTCTCTGTCTCTCTGTCTCTCTCTCTCTGTCTCTCTGTCTCTCTCTGTCTCTGTCTCTCTCTGTCTCTGTCTCTGTCTCTGTCTCTCTCTGTCTCTCTCTGTCTCTCTCTCTGTCTCTCTCTCTCTCTGTGTCTCTCTGTCTCTCTCTCTGTCTCTCTCTCTCTCTCTGTCTCTCTCTCTGTCTCTCTGTCTCTGTCT
>NW_027185761.1:47246852-47248983 GCF_028583685.1 Petaurus breviceps papuanus
AGGGCTTATATAGCCTTCTCCTGGCTCAGAGAATGTACCGTGTTTCCCCGATAATAAGACACTGTCTTATTATTTTTTTTGGACAGAAAAACACCAGAGGGCTTATTTTCAGGGGAGGGCTTATTTTAATGAACATTGACAGAAATTTTAATAAACAGGTAAATGTGAACAAAAAAATGTACTTTTATTCAATAAGCAAATCACTGGGGAAGAACAGGATGACACGCTCACTGCTGCAGCTCTGATTGGATGCAGCTTGGAGTGCGGCGTGCGTTTCATGGGGGGGGATGGTGCATACAGAGGGTACTGTAATGTAGCGTGTAGCACAGGGGATCACCTTCACTACAGTAGCAATCTCAATAGGGCTTATTTTCGGGGGAGGGCTTATTTTAGAGGAATCTTACACAGTAAGGGGAGGGCTTATTTTCGGGATAGGTCTTATTATCGGGGAAACACGGTAAGTGTGTTAAGTGCTGGGATACAAATACAAGAAAATAGAACAGTCTCTGCCCTCAAGCAGCATACATTTTAATGGGGAAGACAAGAAATAAAGGGGCAGTGGAAGCTGGGGTGGATAACATTCAACTTGGGGTTGGCCAGGAAGTAGAATGAAAACTTACAAGACCTTGTCAAGACAAAACAAAAGATCAGCTATCAGAGCTAAAGAGCCCAGAGCCCAGGAAGAAACCCAAGGTTCTGAGGGGAGGGAGATAAGAATTCTGGGCAGAGAGCAAACGGCATGGTGTGGGAACGGCCTGGAAGTGAAAGATAAATTCCATTTACCTGCCAATATCTACCGGAGAAGATAAAGAATGAGAGAAATTCCCCTAAAGAGTCTGACAGGTGTCCTGCACTGATGTTGGTTGGATTTGACCTTAAACCACCATATAAATACTATGATCATGATGATATTCCAGACAGGATAGAACAGCAGTAAAACTGTGGGCCCCACAACTTCTTGCATGAGTGCCTTGGAGCAAATGATGCACACTCTAGTTTCTGAGTTGAGACATCTGCTGATTGCAATGGCCTGGAATGCATGCAATAGAGATGTTAAAAGGTAGTTAAGGGTGCCCGTTTTTTCCATCACTGTGCTAATTCTCTGGTACATTGGTGAGGCTCCAAATGCTTGTGGCCTGACTGGCCCCAGCTAGGAGATAAGCCCCTTTCATAGGATGGTGCCAAGGCTCAATATCAGTGAACGTCTCTTTAGGCTGCTACTGACTTCTCCCCCAAAACACAAGGGCCAAAGGGGAAAAATTAGCTTAGCAGTGCTATTTCTAGCAATTTTTTTCAAACCATGGCAAATGAGGCAAAATGCACACTAAGTACAACTAAGGAGAGAAGGGACAATTGTGGAAACTCTGAGACACCATAAGGTTGCTGATGGGGAGGCCACCGTTAGGGTAGGGACAGGACAGGACTGAATCGGAGAGGAGTCCACCAAAGGCACAGCCACTCAGGAGGGAGAAAAATGCCCTTGGGGGGTTTCCTACTTTAATTATCCTGGCGGTTCTGGTGCTCAACAGAGTTGTTTTCATCAATGCTTAGCATCAAACCTGGCCCATAGGACGTGCTCTATTATAATCATCATCATCATTAATAATGTTTGTTGGGGCGGCTAGGTGGTGCAGTGAGTAGAGTGCTGGCCCTGGAGTCAGGAGGACCTGAGTTCAGATCTGACACTTAACACACACAAACAAAAAAACTAGCCATGTGACCTTGGGCAAGTTACTTAAAACCCAATTACCCTCCAAAAAGCAAAATAACAATAATAATAATAATGTTTGTTGATTGAATGAATGAGATAGAAAACCACAGAAGCAGTGTAGAGTCCAAATGGCATAAATCTATACCCAAGCTGAGTGGTCAGAAGCACCCTCTTCCCTTCATGCGCATACTAAATAATGATAATAATAACAACAAGGAAGAAGAAAAAGGAGGAGGAAGAAGAGGAGAGGGAAGAGAAAAAAAGAATGAAAAGGAAGGGAAGGAGGAAAGAGGAGAAGAAAAAGAAAGAAGGAGGAGGAGGAAGAGGAGAAGGAGGAGGAGGAAGAGGAGGAGAAGTAGGAGGAGGAGAAGGGGGAGGAGGAGAAGGAGGAAGAGGAGGAAGAGGAGGAGGAGGAGGAGG
>NW_027185761.1:47249083-47249764 GCF_028583685.1 Petaurus breviceps papuanus
GAGGAGGAAGAGGAGGAGGAGGAAGAGGAGGAGAAGGAGGAAGAGGAAGTGGAGGAGGAGGAAGAAGAGGAGGAGGAGGAATTTACATAATGTTTTAAGGTTTGCAAAATCCAGGTAATAACGCAGAACCCCAAAGATCCTACTTAGTGAGACCTTAGGTGAGGATCTCTTGGTGTCACTGGTCCAAGAGCAGAAGCCACACTTTAATGACTTGGAGCGTCCAATAATCCTAACTGAGACTTCACTTGATATGTTTGTTTTTCTGTGAACAAAATGGGGAGAGTTCAGTGAGGGAGATCAAAAGACAGGATCCGTCTGTCTTTCAGTGGTGATATATACATACATACATGATCAATTGGAAGTGGAAAGAATAAGTATTGGTATAGGACCTACTAAGTGCGGGGTACTTTGTTTTTTACAAATATGACCTCATCTGATTCTCCCAACAATCTTGTGATAGCGGTGTTATTATCATGCCCAATTTACAGTTGAGGAAACTGAGGCAAACAGGGGTTATATGACTTCCTCATACAGCTAGTAAGTGTATGAGGTCAGATTTGAACTTGCCTAGTCTTCCTGACGCTAAGTGCATTGTTCTATCTACTGCATCGCTACATACATACATAAATATATAGAAGGAAGGAAGGAAGGAAGGAAGGAAGGAAGGAAGGAAGGAAGGAA
>NW_027185761.1:47249774-47259358 GCF_028583685.1 Petaurus breviceps papuanus
GAAGGAAGGAAGGAAGGAAGGAAGGAAGGAAGGAAGGAAGGAAGGAAAAAGAAAAAGAAAGAAGTAACAATAGAAGGGAATGAAAAATCCTTTGAAAATAGTTCCTTTCTCCCTTCTTCTGTTTGTTTATTGTGTTAGTAAGTTACTTGGGTGATGAATTTCAATTAGAACTGCCTGCTCATGAAAGCAGGTTCAGAGATGCAAATTTTATGTCTCATCTCTGCAATCGATACAGATTTTCTTTTTTTAAAGAGAAGAAACCCCAAAGGGAAAGAAAAGAAAATGAAAAAAAGAAGACAAGCCACCTACTACTGATTTCTTTATTGAGAAACTGAGAATTGTGTAATGCAAAAATCACAGACAAACAGCAAGTGAAGGAAAAAGGCAGGAGGGGCAGGTTTCATCAGGTTTACAAGCATTTCAAGACTTGTTGCCGTGTTGTGAGCACAAGTGAGGAAATCTTCAGTTGTAAGATCATTCAGTGCCAAAATGAGTGTGAAGTTAAGCACCAGATTCGATAAGACTCCTTGATATTGCTTGAGGCATTTTATGGGAGTACAGTACAGAAGCAAGCTGAGAATGGAGTAGCTGGCTCTGTCCAAATATTCAGCTTTTAGGCAATCAGGGATTTCAAGGTGTTAGATTGGGTAGCCAGGTAGCTAACATGCAAGAGGAGCTAATTTCTAGGGGTTCTTAATGCCATGCTGTTGATTTGTTGACAACCTATCACTGACAACTGAGACAGGTGTGCAAATATAAACCACGGATCTAATTTTCTGTAAGTTTTTTTTTCTTTAAAAAAAAAAAAGATGGAGACAATGTAGCATTATGGATACAAGAGCAGGCCTTGTAGATAGAAACACATGAATAAAAAACCCACCTCTGACTCACGCTCTCTGACTCTGGACAAATCTCTGAGACCCTAAATTTCAGAAAAGGCACTGACCACATAGGCAGAAGGAGTTTGCTCATCTAGGAATTCTCTGTATCAATAAAATCAGAGGGTCTAATACCTCTCCTTTCTATTGATGTCTTTTGGAATTACTTTATATCACTATCATGTCTGCAGAGACTTCTTACCCTCTTGAACCCTCTTTCTTAACAAATAAAGTCAAGCTGCTGAACCATGACACAAAGCAAACAAGTCCTACAACACATGCTACATTCTCATCCCTAGTACCCCATCTCTTTTTAACCATGAGAAGGAATTAGTTCTATATAAATTATTTTCTTTGGAACCAGGATTGTTCATTTAAATTAATATGATTTTAGGTGCCTTTTCACGTTGTTTTCATTACAATGATTTTTGCCATTGTAATAATTGTATATAAGTGTTGTCTTGGTTTTGTACTCTTTACTGAATCCGTTCATATAAGTCTTCCCATATTTCTCTGAAATCATCCCCTTCATCATTTCTTATAGCCAAATAATACTCCATTACATTCATGTACTACAATTTGTTACTCCATTAGAACAGAAGTTCCTGAAAGATACAGTTTGTTTTGTCCTTTGCATAAGTGTCTCCAGTCACTGGGCACCTGGTTGGAGCTTAACAAATGCTTACTTACTAATTTGTTAATTAACCTATTGTTTCCAAGCTTTTGCTACTATGGAATATTACTATGAGTATTTCCTGGTATATGGGACCTTTCCTTACATCGCTGACCTCGTTGGAAGTATATACCCTATAGGGAAATGAAAGGGTCAAAGAATGTGAACGGTTTAGAAACACATCATTTCAAAGGGTCCCATTCAGTATCCAAGCTATTCTCCTTCAGCCCAACACATTAGCTACTTTGGTTCTCCAGGCACCAAACTTTATATGTTACAAGCTAATCAAAGTACTTTTCATGCACAGGAACATAGCAAGAATTAAGCTGGTCTTTTAGGAGAGTGGGATTATCTTGTATATTTGCGATCCTTGGCTTGGTTCAGGAAATATTCCTGCCATAAAGATAATGAGATTATATCTTCTATTCTAAATTTAAATTTTCCCTTAGGTGATTTTTCAGAATGTTGATGGGAGCTACCTAGTTCAACTTGTATGTCAAGCTTTAATCCCATCTTTCAACCAAATCTTAATACACCAACAAACCATCCACCACACTCAGAGTACAGAGGCCCCTAACTCTGCATGACAAAGATAAATATCACTAAGAATGTGTCTTATACAACTTTGCATTTTCTGCAATACTTAGTACATAATTGATATGCAGTTAAAATTGATTGATTGAATGAAGGAATGAATGTTTCAGACACTTGCTAGATGTATGACCCAGGGCATTGACAACCTCCTTGCGTCTCAGTTTCCCCACCATGACATGATGGGGTTGAACTCAATCTCTATGGTCCCTTCCAACACTAAATCATTGATCCTATGACTCATTGAATGGAATGAGACCCCACTGAAGTGATATTTTCTAGAAGAAATTCTATCTCATATTTTTCCAAATGCCTTTAGCTACATTCTTTTAAGTTAAATTTAGGGTTGGGAAAATACATTGTTAAAGAGAAAACATTAAAGTTGGTAGAACTATTTTCTGATCTCACCTCTTCCTCTGTGACCATAACCATAGGTTCCTGGATCTAGGGATCAAAGGGATTTCATCAAAGGGTCATCTGGTCCAACTCCCACCTTTTTTTTAACAGGTGAGGAAACTAAATCCCCAAAAAGTAAAATGACTTGAACAAAGTCACACAGGGAGAAAAGGTAAGAGCCAAGTTTGCAACCCAAGTCTTCTGACTTCAAATTCATCACCCTTTCCCCTACACCACAATGTCTCTCCTCAACATTCTTGGAGTCTTAGATTCTTTGGAATCTAAGCTCTAAAAATGTTAGAGTCAGAAGAAACTTTAGAGGTCATTGAGTCCAATTCTCCTGTGTTATAGTTGAAACTGAGACCCAGGGAGGGAGGCTGATTTGACTAGTTACACAGCAAGTTACCACAGAGCTAGGACTTTAAGCATTCCTTGTCTCATTTTTCCCGCCTGTTCAAAGGAGTGACCCTTTTTTACAGTAATACAGGAGAGAGGGACAAGAGATATGAAACATTTGGAACAGGGTAAGGAAAAAAACCCTTTCGGTGTTTCAGTTGGCATTCTCTCTGCTCCATTTGGGGAAGCTTCCTCCAGTCATTTTGAAATTTCCCACGTGGGGAGCTGGCATTCAGCTATAAACTGTTGGTAGCAACCTAAGTAACTGGAACCACAGGGCTATTTGTGCCAACTCCAAGTTCCTGCCATCTCTTTGCCTGTATCAATAACAGCGCCACAAACATTCCTGGTGCCCATGGCAATGACAGTCCCAGTAACATCTGCTCTTTCTCTCTGTCTGCCAAGCACCCGAGACAGAGTTGTATACATCACCCCCCACCAAAGCCTGGGCAAAGAAATGAGTGTCTAGGCTCCTGAGGGGATAAACAGAAAAGGGAGATTAGCAGCCAACACCAAGAGAAACAACGGAGGATGTTGGGCGCTGCCCAAGCCAAGGCTGCTTGTTCAGACAAAGCCTGTCTCCTGGGCAGAACTGAGAAATGCTAACCCACTGTTAAGGTGGAGGAGGTGAGAGAAGGTGAACTGCTTCTCATGGGGCAGACAGTGAATTTCACACTAGGGAGGGATCAAGCTAGTATATGATGCTGAGAATTCCTTTAGAGGCCTGTCTTTACACATGTAAGGAAAACTGGCCCCTTTCTTTCCCTTTTCATCCCTAACCTGATCCATATGAAAAAGGCCATAGAAGATATTCTTTAGCCAAAATTGATTTGATGCCTAGCGTCACAGGGACCCATTAGAGGAAAAAAATTGAATCTTTTTTATAATTATTATTCCAGCATATTTTTCTTTTACCATCTAGACTACTTAATGGAATATAATTTAATTATTTAAGCATTTAAGTATTAATATCTGTTAATTTGCTGTATCTATAGCAAGCACAAAGGCTAATGGGAGTAATTCAGTTGTAACATTTTTAAAAACAGTGGTGCTTGACAGATAGAACTACATAGAGAACTTTTACTTAAAGGGATACTATCTGATTTAAATGATAAAGATATTGAAGGTATTTTATAACATGCTATTGAGAATGTCAGGAAATATGAAGTAATAACTAAAAGCTATGAGGAGAGAAAATAAAACATTTTTATCTGTTTTCTGCTAATTACCAAATAATGTAAATTAAAAATCCTAGAATAGGGATTTCAAGAAGTAAGTGAAAATTGATCATAAAAACTATCACAAAAGAGGAGAAAATATGACAGAGAGTATAAAATGATATTAATTAACAAGGGAGCATCTGGAGAAACATTAGAATGAACTAATTAGAATTCTAATTAGAATTAACTTGGAACAAAAAACTATTGAAAACAAGAAATAGCTACAAATGTTATATATGGCTTAACAAATGTTAATAGGCTTCCACACATTATGGAATAGAATAGAATAAAATGTCACAGTGGAACCACCAACTTAAGATAAAATTTTTCTTGTGGAAGGAATCATGTCCCTTTACTCCTTTAAGGGACATGGGAAATTTGGGTTTGAAATGTAACTGAGACATTTCATCAGTGAAAAGCGCCTGAGGTGAGAAAAGACACTAAATTTGGAATTGTACAAAGCAAAAAAAAAAAAAATGGCAGTACCTGAAATAATTTAGTATGTATATTTACAAAGATTAGAAAAACAATTAGACATAGAGAAACTTGCAAATTTTATGCAATACTATCCAGCAAAAAGATGAAAAAAGCACTTGAATTTGTAATTAGGTTAGACAGTCAGCTTCAAAGGCTAATAGTAAAAGTTGCAATAAAATCTGAAGAAACAGATGCCATTAGTTTGAGGGAAAAAAAGTATGTCGGGTATGGTATATCTCCAAGGGTGATGGAATGCTTAACTTAATTATAGGAACAAGATATCAAATGGTTATGAACTCTTGGAAATAGTCAATTATTTTGAATAGGTTAAAAGCTCAATCGATGCCAATTCCAGAGGATCAGTCCAGTGTGTGCTACAGAAATTAAGAAAGATCATTTCAGGTTACAGTTCAAAAGGCGGAAGGTATTGATACTCTAATAGTAGAAATCTAATAGGTGGTAGTGCAGCCAGATAGGAAAGGAGCAAAGAATGAGGTCCTTTGGTGAAAGATCTCAAGCTTGTGATGCAGTGGAGAGTTCCAAGACAGAAAAGAGTGCTTGTGGTCACTCACAGACCAGAGCACAGGCCAGGAAAGAACTAAACACCTCTCCATTGATCATACCACCTTGGAAGAACTGAAAATTTGCAGACCTCTAAAAGTATCTCTGAAAACAGCTCCACAAAACTCCTTTAGTTTGGGACAGAATGCCTCCCTTCCCCCACTGGAAGCAGAGTTATACCTTGACAAAGAGTTAGAAAGTCAAGTATTTGGCTGGGAAAATGAGCAGAAAGCATAAAAAACCCTCAGACTATAGAATATTATTTTGGTGAGAAAGAAGATCAAAACACAACCAGAAGAAGAAAACAGTCAAATTTTCTATATCTAAGGACTCCCAGAAAAAAATATGAATTAGTGGCAAGCCATGGAAGAGCTCAAAAAGGATTTTGAAAATCAAGTAAGAGAAAGATCTCATCAACCAAGAACAAACAAAGGAAAAATGAAGCTATCTTTTGTTTTATCTGTGGTTTATATGGACATAAGAGTGAACACATATAAAACAGAAAAATTGTTTCTTTTTTACTTATTTGATTTTGTGAATTTTGAATAATAAATTTTTAATTTTTTGTTTCATTGGCTCTGACGAAAGAATGCAAATTCTGAAGAAAATTAACCATGTTTCTCTAGTTAGTTGACCTCAAGTTCAAAACATTATCCTTTTTTCTTGTGGGGTCATGTTAAACCTGTGGTGTAAGCATCAAAACCTCATTTTTTTAATGTTCTGAAGCCGAGGATTACAAAAATCATTCTTTCGGTCGCTGAGCAGTGACTGATAAATGTTTTCACAGGGTTGAAAAAGCAGCTAGAGGAAATATAGTACAAAATTTTGTTTTGGGTTTTTTTTTTGTTATGTTGAATTTTAATAAGAAACATCAATATTTTAAAATTTTAAATAATTAAGCTCTCAAATGTTATTTTTTTGCAAGTTTGTAGTATTTATACTTCTAAAGTCATTAAAGCTTAAAACTACACTAGGAATTTGGGGTTTGCAAATAAATATTTTTTGTATGTGAAATAGATATTTGGTCATCTATTTCCTAACATAATTGAGTATGCACAATGATTATCACAAATGAGAATGATTATTTTGCTTATATTTAGATTGGAATGAGAAAGTTTAGGTTGTATTGATCAGACAGAAAATATGCTTATCTTTGACTTTTTGATAGTTATGTGACATGGCACACACCTCCTGTCTTGAATTTTTAATGTTTAGAGTAATGCAAATACTCACTGGGGGAAGGATATAAGAATATTGTCCTTTTAATATAGAATAGGATAGTGAGAAAAAGGTCAGAAAAGTATTTTTATATAAAGAATAATAATTTATATCAACCATCAAAGGCTATAAGATGTTGTCTCTGTCATAGATGAACATTTTATACATAGGAGTAGAAAAACAACTTTGTTTTAATGAAAACTACCAAGTGTAAGAACAGACATAGTTTTCAAGTGGGACTTGAGCCATTTTGTTTTTTTGCTTTTTTGGAGGGCAATTGCAGTTAAGTGACTTGCCCAAGGTCACATGGCTAGTTTTTGTGTTAAATGTCTGAGGCTGGATTTGAACTCAGGCACTCCTGACTCCAGGGCTGGTGCTCTCTATTCACTGCACCACCTAGCCACCCAGACTTGAGACTCAAATAAATGTGGAAAATGCCTTGCAAACAATGTGGAATGTTGCCTTATTGTATGGGGGTGGGGGGAGGAAGGTGAAAGGAGTGGTATTTAAAAAAGGCAAAGAAAATAATTTTCTTTATTAAGTACTGGAGAAATAGAAATGCAAATAAACATAGTTTTGAGTACACTAAAGGAACTAAAAGATTTTACTGAAGACTTAGAATTATAGGAGATTATCAAACATGATTTCATTTACATATAGCCATTTCCTGACCAAAGTGGGTAAACTTTAGAAAATGAGAAATCATACAAACATTTGGGGCATGGAGGGATTTTAAAGGGACTACTGATTTCATAGGGAAGAGTTTGGGACTTCTTAATAAATAGTTAACATTTATATGGAGCTTACTACATGCCAAACACTTTACAATTATTATCTCAACTGATGCTCACAACTCTGGGAGGTAGGTGCTCTTATCATCCCCATTTTACAGATGAGGAAACTGAGGCAAGTAGGGGCTAATTGACTTGCCCAGAGTCACACAGCTAGTGTCTGAGACTGGATTTGTACTCAGGTCTTCCTGACTCCACCTCCAGTTCTCTAACCACTGCACTGCCTCACTGACCAACTTATAGGTGAAAGATGAGACACTGAGTCAGGAGGCTCTCATTTAAGCCATTAAAGGGATGGGAACCAGGAAAAGGAACCTGAGAGAAGAACCTGACATGGCAACCTGATATAGGACCCTAAGGAGATGGAGGAGAGGTGGCAGGGTTGAAAAGCTGATCTATTGGAACTATGGCAGCTAAATCTTGCCCCTGAAAACTCAGCTAAGTGATTTCATTGTCTGCTATTGCCCTTTGGCACCTCCTAGATTTGGATAGAGGTAAAGGGTCATAGTCTTGCACCTCTGATTTGAGCAAGAAACGTAGAGGGGATTTGTTGGCTGATTTTGTGTCAATGTTTGAAGGGCGTACATGGACTATGTTGCTGCAAGCCATTAAATAATGCAGCACCTGGATAAGCTAATAACTCACTAACAGAATCTGTATAGCTCAGAGATAGTCTGCTGAGCTCCACTAAGCCAGTTCTCTGGCATAAAGGAGATTGCTACTGATATTCAGATATTTTCTAAATATCTCCCTTTTAAAGATGATTGAAAGTTGAAGGAGGTTGTCAGTGCTAATACCAAGCAGAAGAGAGAAAAAGATTCCCCAGGAGTGAGGACCAGCAGACATCCAATGAGCAAAGAAGCACCTTCTCTAGTCCAGCCTGCACGGACCAGTCCAGAGTTGGGAATTATCCTTGACACATAGGTTTTCCTCCCTTCCATGTCTCCCTGCCAGGTTCTTCTACATATGAAAATATTCTCCCCCACAGATATTGAGTGCATTGATGGGAGCGTGTGACCCAAGTTCATGGGTGGATTGTGTTATATTTTCATTATTTATACATTTGTTTTACTATATTGTTGTCCAGCCAATCGTATATGACTTTTCATGACCTCATGGACCATACTGTCCATGACCAAGATACCATAGTGGTCTACCATTTCCTTCTCCAGTGGATTAAAGCAAACAGAGATTAAGTAACTTGCCCAGAATCACATAGCTAGTGAGTGTCTGAGATGTGATCTCTGGTCTTCCCAACTGTAGGTCCAGAACTCTAGCCACTGAGCCATCTAGCTACCTCCTTTAATATATTAACATTTGTGGTATTAGTTAATTTACCTTTTTTAAGGAAATGGTTAGTACTTAAGATTTAAAAGTGTCATTCTTATGAGTGACTGATTGTATAAATATCATACACCAATCCCATGGTTTCATTGTTGGTGGCGGTGTGGTGAAGGTAGTCCTTTGTTTTTGAAGAGAACTAATGATAACACCGGATGATATCTTGACTTCTGCATGAATTGGATTTAAGTGAGGCAGAGCTGCACAAAATCATCAGCCTCACTCTCTCCCAGAGTCAACAAAATCCAATGGCAAGACAAAAGGTGACCCAGCTCTAATCACTGGGCAGTACGTGCTTCAATCTGACCAAGCTCTAATCACTGGGCAGCATGTGCTTCAGGCGCTTTCATGGCCAGTGGAACAAATTGTTCTCATCTGCCCATTCTGCTGGGGAAGTCTTCACATGTTTGGGGTAGACACCCCCCCTAACTCATCAATAGGTTTGAGCTCTGTCAATTATCCTCAACCTGGTTTTAGCCCATCTGCCAAGATGGGTTTACGTGGTGTGGCCAGTCCACATGCTACAGCTTCTTGAAGTCACAGGTGAGAGTTGGCTGACAGGTAGTTTCATCATGTTGTAAGTGATCAGATGTTTAAATGGGATATATATTGGTGGCTGAGGAACTCACATGGTAAATAGGAGTACATTTCCCCTCAAAAGGGGAAATAAAACCCCTGAGAAAGACTCCCTAAGACCCTGAGAAAGCTTGAGTGTAACTCTGTTCTATCTATCTCTGGGAGCCTCGACTGCCAGGGGCAGGACAGACTGGATAGAGTAAGCCGACCCAGACGCTGATTAGGTATTCACAAAGGATAACAGATATCAGATGACGTTGTAGGGATCCATGTCAAGGGAAACATCCACACCCATCCCACGCTCCCATTGGAGAGGTCACCTATTTGTGCAGCTGCATGACCTTCAGAGAGACCTTCAGAGGGAGTGGGCCCTAGTGTTAGCCTTTCCCCAGCTGCAGCTGCTAAAATCAGTTTTGGGGAAGAAGAAATGGTGATTTTTTTTAGCCATGTTTTTCTGCTTTAATTA
>NW_027185761.1:47264358-47320230 GCF_028583685.1 Petaurus breviceps papuanus
ATATAATCCAAATCAATTCTCTGTGAATAAATGTTTGGACTTTGGGGATTTTATAGGATAATCTATTCTGAAAGATTTGGATTTTATATCACACTGATATAGGCTGTGCCATGGTCAGATGTAGAATTCTGAAAGCTACACTCAAGTTCAAAGTACATTTCTGTCAGTTAACACAACTCACGAGCCCTCACCAATATGTTCTTTTACCAAATCAAATCATAGAACAACTTATTTCAAAGCAAAATGCATTTAATAAAACAGCATAACACAGGAATTTACTCGATATGCATACTTTTCTAAAAATTTTCATACCATCAGGAGAAAAGGGAACACACAAGAAATATATAGAAAGAAAAGACAGAGAACAAGGAAAGCTCGCAGTCATACGACTGCATCCCAGCTGGAACTTCTCTCCTCATCCAAAGATGCCTTCTGGATGCCTTCTCAAAAACTTGTTGATGGCCCTTTATATCCCCCTGGTGTGGGGATATAAACATTTAGGCTTTTTTCTCTACCAAGCTACTTCCTGATTTCTCTGCTTAGCTAGTGGTACCATCAATTTAATTCAGTTCAATAAATGTTTATTAATTACCTCTTCTGTGAAAGATACTGTGCTTGGAAGGGGGCAGGGGAATAGAGAAATAGATATAGATGAAGGAGGAATGGCCCTCTAGGTTCAATGGCTAATTCTCTGCCAAGCTACTGGCATATACTGGTTTTCTGCTGAATTTCAGCTACTATGTAGTCTCTTCGCTGCAAGGAAGTAGTCATAGATCTTACTATTTCTTATTATTTCTCTGCCCCATACTCTCAGGGCTATTTTGTGAGTCAGACTCATAGCCTTAGTCAGCAGGCTTTAGGTCGTCTGTTTAGTCTCCTTCTATCTATAACTCTTTCAAGTCTGCCTGCTAGTTGAGTGGGATTAGAAAAACCTGTGAGACTCTGGATCTAGCACTGCGTTCATGAAAATTATCCTAGAACTTCATTTAGTTAAGCTAGAGGGTAGGGTCAAGGTGGAACTGATGACCCTTGTCCTGCATTCTTTCTCATACCAAAATTATTGTTCCACCTACATGACTTCCCATCTTTCAAAAAGATCTATATGGGTACTTGTTTTATTGCAATTGGAGGTAGGAAGTCAATAAAATGCTTTACTTCCAATATCTAGATCCTACAGCTTCCTAAGGCTGGCTCCAAATGGATGGATGAGTGAGCAGGTAAATGAATGAATAACCATCTGTGCCAAGCACCCTGCTAAACGTTAGGGGTACTAAAACAAAAGCAAAGATATCACTTACACAGATGGAGCTGCATTCTAATGGGGGAGGGGGACATATAGAGGATATTTTTATTTGGAAAGTTACAGGGATGATAAGTGGAGCCATCACAGAGTAGAATGATACACAGTAATATTGATTTAATCATGCCTCTAGAACTGGAAAATGGGAGGAGCGAGGGATGGCTCCTGTTGTAGGCAGCAAGGCAGCTAACTAGAAAATGGCAAGAGAGTTAAGTAAATCATGCCTGAAGCAGCTTGAAGGAAACCATGAGAAATGAAAAACAAAAGAAAATAGCCTGCTTCACTCTGCATTCAGATTCCATAGTTCTTTCTCCGGATTTGAATGACATTTTCCATCAAGACGCTTTTGGGATTGTTTTAGGTCCTTGCATTGCTGAGAAGGGCTAAGTCTATCGAAATCAGTCATTGCACACAGTGGCTGTTACTGTGTACAATGTTCTCCTGGTTCTGCTCACTTCACTCAGCATCAGTTTATATAAATCTTCCCAAGTTTTTCTAAATCTGCCTGCTCATCATTTCTTATAGTACAATAGTATTCCATTACATTCATATACTTGTTCAGTCATTCTCCATTTGATAGCTATCCCCTCAATTTCCAATTCTTTGCCACCACAAAAAAAAGAGCTGCTACAAATATGTTTGTACGTGTCGGTAATTTTTTCATTTTTATGATTTCTTTGGGATACAGCCCTATAAATGGTATTGTTAGGTCAAATGGTATGTACATTTTTATAACCCTTTGGTAATAGTTCCAAATTGCTCTCCAGAATGGTTGGATGAGCTCACAGCTCCACCAACAATGAATTGGTGTTCCAAATTTCCTGTCTTCTCCAGAATTTATCATTTTCCTGTTTTGTCATGTTAACCAACCTGATAGGTGTGATGTGGTACCTCCGAGTCGTTTTGATTTGCATCTTTCTAATCAATAGTGATTCAGAGCATTTTTTCATATGACTATAGTTAGCTTTAATTCCTTCCTCTGAAAACTGACTGTTCATATCTTTTGATCTTTTATCAATTGGGGAATGACTTGTATTCCTGTAAATTTGACTCAGTTCTCTATATTTTCTAGAAATGAGGCCTTTATCAGAGATACTGGTTGTAAAAATTCTTTCCCAGTTTTCTGATCCTCTCCTAATCTTGGGTTCATTGGCTTTGTTTGTGCAAAAATTTTTCAATTTAATGTAATCAAAATTATCCATTTTGCATTTTATAATGTTCTCTATCTCTTGTTTGGTTATAAATTCCTCCATTCTCCATAGATCTGACAGATAAACTATTCTTTGCTCCCCTAATTTGTTTATAGAATCAGCCTTTATATCTAAATCATGTGCCCATTTGAACTTTATTTTGGTATATGGTATCAGACATTGGTTTATGCCCAGTTTTTGCCATACTATTTTCCAGTTTTCTCAGTAGTTTTTGTCAAATAGTGAGTTCTTATCCCAGAAGCTGGGATAAGCTGAGATCTTTGGGTTTATCAAACAGTAGATTCCTGTAATCATTGACTATTTTCTTATGTACCTAACCTATTCCTCTATTTCTCAGCCAGTACCAAGTAGTTTTGATGATTGTTGCTTCATGATACAATTTAAGATCTGGTATGACTAAGCCACCTTCCCTAGCATTTCTTTTCATTAATTCCCTTGTTATTCTGGACCTTTTGTTCTCCCAGATGAATTTTGATATTATTTTTAAAAGAATATTAACTTTAAAAAAGATATCATCACAAATAAACAAACACTCCCCAACACCTGAGGCTTAATCTCCCTCCCCTGTCATCTACTACCACCTCAATCCCTGGGAAAGGGAAGATGATTAGGTTGATAGTTCAGTTCCTAAAGAACAAGGTCCCAAGTTCCAAGTGGGTCCCAAGCACTTTGATTTCCCTGTTTGGATGACTGGCTGCAACAGTCTACCTGTTAAGTCTGACTCCAAGGACACCTTGACTCTGATGGGTGGAGTGAGAGATCCCTAATGACACTTGAAAATGAGAACAAAGGAAACAGGACAGATACTGTGGCCCATTTCTCAGACATGGGTTAAAATATGGAATGAAGGGGGAAGTATGTCCCTGCCCATGGTGCCCACTTTGTGGGTAACTATGATCTTCATCTTCTGGAATCAGTAGCACAGAACATCAAGCATGAAAGAAAACTATTTGTCTGGCCAGTTTTCAAAGCACCACCTATTCTGGCTGAGCAACCCATCAAAGGTCATATCTAACCACGTGGTAAAAAAGGGTGAGATGGAAGCTGCTTTTGCCTTAGGAGAGCTAAGGGCACCCACATCAAGCCCACTTACACTTCAGATGCACTTCCAATAGTCTCTTTTCTACAACATTGCTCAGGAGTAGCAGGCAATAGCTTCTAACATCCTTAGTTATATCTACCACTATATCAATCAGAGGCAATATGGTATAGTGGATGGAGGGCTGGTTAGAGCCAAGATTATCAAGATCTCCTTCATATACGTGTAGCTGTAGAAACCTCACTTAATCTTTTATAGCCTCATTTTCTCATCTGTAAAATGAAAGGGTGACCTTTCAGTTTGATGCTCAATCACTTTGAGCCCTGGACAGCTAGAAAGTGCAATGGATAGATCACTGGATCTAGAGTCAGGAAGACCTGAGTTCAAATCTGCCCTCAGACACTAGCTATGTGATTCTGGGTAAGTCACTTCACCCTGTTCACCTCAGTTTCGTCATCTGTAAAATGAGTTGGAGAAGGAAATGGCAAATCATTCTAGTATCTATGCTAAGAAAAACCCAAATGGAGTCAACAAAACTCAGAAACAATTGGAAAATGACTGAACAACATCAAAACACTTCCTGCCCTAAATCTATAGTTCTATGGTCCAGTGAATTCTTCTTGTAAAATGATTAGATTCAAACATAAAATGGGTGAACCTGGGGATTATGCAAAAATATTAAATTATTTTTCTCAGAGAGAGTGATAATTCTAGGAGAATTGCCAAATGATCTCTGCTATGAGCACCTAGGAAGATTCTTTGAGGAATTTTTTAGAATCAAATTGTAGCAACAATGGTTTGTTTTGTTTTATTCTGTTTTTTGCAATTTTTTTTTCAAAAATACAGGTGAAAAAAGTGGATGCCTATTCACTGGGAAATGGCTAAGCATATTTGATGCATGGATGTAATAATGCATAAAAATTGACAAATATAGAGAATTCAGAGAAACATAAAAAGATTTGTATGAACTGACACAGAGTGAAGTAAGCAGACCCAGGAGCACAATACAAATGACTATAATAATGTAAATGAAAACATTGCTAAGAGGCAGAAATACTCACACTTGTTGGAATTAATAATCTTAGAGTCCAAGAACAGACAATGAAATCTATTTCCTGCCTTTTCTTAGAAAGGTGGAGAGGTCTATGGGTGTGAAATCTGGCTGCCTTTTAGGTTGATTTTGTTTAACTCTTTTGTTTGATACAAAGGAAGTTTCAGTGAGGTGGCATATTAGGAGATGACTATGGCTGAAAATAAAAAATACATCAATAAAGTTTTTTAAAAATTCAAATGGCAGTTTGCACCCAAAGTGGTTGCCTTTAGTCATTAGCACAAATAATATGAGAACTGATGTAACTGAATTAGAAGGACTTAATTGCTGGACTTAATCTGTGTAATTCAGATGCCTTTTTAGTGCAGCGGCTTCATGCTCCTGTAAAATTCCAGTTCCGCAGAGTGGTCCTGCCACTTGTGCCACAAGGCTCCACATATTGGCAGTTATTGTCATTATCTTATTAAAGAAGGAAAAGTCAAAAGGAAAAGTCCAGGCATGACCAATGTCATGTTTAAGGACCTTTCTCTTTATTTTCTATGCCGATTAACCAGAAGAGCTCTCCAAATGACGCGCTCTCTCTCTCCCTCCCTCCCTCCCTCCCTCCCCCTCTCTCTCCCTCCCTCTCTCTCTCTCTCTCTCTCTCTCTCTTCAGCAAATAACTTCATATTCTCAGTCGAGCAAAAAACAGAAAGCAAAGAAAGCAAATAGAGGAGAAGAAAGGTTCTGGGAAGAAGCCAACACAAGAAAAGTTGATGGTCTCCATCATTCCTTATCCCCAGCTTGCTACACTAGAGACTAGGAAATTTTCCCTTGGGTGAGATCTAGAACTTTTTCTCTTGGTTGAGATGGAGTTCCCTCACCTCCGAATGGGAGATTTCCTTCACTCAGTATAGTCTGGTATATATTCTCCTATACATACTTTCTCTGATTTTTGTTTTTCTACAGCAAAAGTGAGCCTTTATAAGGAACTTTCTACATGTAAGTTACCATGCTAAATTCTGGGGATACAGTGCCAAAATTACATTGTTCCTGTCCTCCTGAAGCAGGGATGGGAACCTGCGGCCTCAAGGACACATGTGGTCCTCTAGGTCCTATTTGTTCTGTGAAGTTTGGATTCAGTCAAAGGGCCACAAAGGTTCCCCACCCCTGTGACCTGGGGCTTCTATTCTACCAGGGGTATATAACAAGCTTAAGTAGAATGCACAGTAACTAGAGAAAGGAGAAAATGACTGTTTTTTTTGTTTGTTTGTTTTTTAAACAAAAGCTTTATTCATAGACTTTCCTGCAGTAGACTGTGGATGGGGCAATCAGCCAACAGAAGAAAAGGGCCTTCTTGGGTCAACTGCCAGTATGGGACCTGACCCATTTAAGTACAGGTTCTTAGCAGCAGGAGTGCAGGGAGGGGGCCAGGGCCATGGGTTGCATTTGGAACAATGATGAGCTCTTATGAGCTCATTTAGGAGGCTCTGTAATGTTCCACTGTTGTATGAGATAAGCACAATGTTATACACAAACAGGAGCAGCTGGAAGACCTGCCCGGCTCTAGGGAATCATTTTTCCATTTGTTCTTTGCACTGGACATCTTCCACGAGGGTAGAGAAAACCTTTTGGGAGCATATATCTCCCTGTTTTCTGCTTGACTTGATACTGTCGGTCAATTCTCATGACCTGAGCTTTTGCTCCCCTGAGCCACACACAGGAAAGATCATGCCCTTGGCTCTCACCGTAAGTATTCTACCTCTTTGATCCAGAACTCTGAAATTCCCCCTCTCTGACCACAGCCTCTTTTTCTTCCATCTCCTTATATACCCAGTGTCGCTCCTCACCTTGGCCTGTGGTCCTCTAATCCTCCATCTCTTCTCCCAATGAAAGGGCCCCACTTGAAGGCTCCTTCACAATGTCCTCTGCCCTTCACTCCCATCTCCTTCTCCTGTTGTTACTCAGGTCTTGCCAAACTCCAACCCTGTATCAGCCCCATTTTCTGCCTTCTATCTTCCTAAATATGTGGCGCTGACTGTGCCTGAAGGAACTCTCACAAGCATGCCAATTAGGTACACTACAAATTTCCATCATCTTATCTAAGGGCAGCTAGGTGGTACAGTGGATAGGGCACTGGCCTAGAGTCAGGAAGACCTGAGTTCAAATCCAGTTTCATACACTTACAAGCTACATGACCCTGGGCAAGTCACTTAACCCCAGTTTCCTCACCTGTAAAATGGGGATCATGACACAGGGTTGTTGTAAGGATAGAATGAGGTGATATTTGTAAAGTGCTTAGTATTGTGCCTATCACAGAGAAGGTATTTAAAAAATGTTTATTCTTTTCCCTTCTTAGCTGGACCCTCATTATTACATAGTAATACTTGTATTCTTCCCTAATGAACCCTGCATTGTACTCTACCCAGCAGTTATTCCAGATCTTCCCTTTTCTCAAGCCTCTTACCCTCTTCCTCTTAACAAAGTCTTTTGCCTTCTATTTTATTGAGAAGATAGACGTTGTCCATTATGAGCTCTCTCTTCTTCCCTGTTCTACTTCAGGATCCCTTTACCCATCCTCCTCTCTGCCTTTGCTTCAGTCTTTGTTGAAGATAAAGGAGGCAGGCAAGTAAGAATAGAGACGTTATTATTAGATTGTTATATGTAATAATATCTAGAAATGAGCTAGTTAAGCTTGGTTTAAGTTGAAGCATCTTCCTGGGGTGGGTAGGGCTTCCTCCCCACTCCTCTTCAGAGAAAGTATAGTTATCTTCTGACTACCTCCTATCAATCTTGTCTGACTTTTGATACTAAGCAGAAATTCCCCAAGTGTGGTGATACCAGTTGGCCAAAGATCAGGCAAGGGAGAGTGAAGAGGGGATAACTTCACCATGTCCCACAATGTGGCAAATAGGGGAAAGCAGGCAAACAATAAGTTCCATACAACCAGATAACTCCTTCAGTGGGTCAATGAACCAGACAAAGGCTGGTTCATCTACTCTGTTCTGAGTAACTGTGATTTTCCTTCTATTTGTCTCAGCTTCTCTCCAGCCGGAGCAAATATTCCTAGGTTTTCTCTTCCCAAAAGGCTTCCACCTACTCTGTTCCTTCAGTACCTTGTCTAGCCAGGAAAAAACCCACACTTTCCAATAATCCCCTTATTGATTTATTGTCACCCTGTGAACCTTACCATCCACGGGGTTTTCTTAGAAGAGTCACCAAAGTGGTTTGCCATTCTCTCCTTTCTCTCCCTCGCTGATAAGGGGCTACAAAGCTTCAGAAGATGAATCCACACTCTGGGGCTATCACAACACAATGGGCAGTGTTCAACCTGGAGTTCAGATTCTTCTTGATCCTTACTAATCGTGTGATCATAGATAGGCAAGGTTTTTTAGCAAGAGTCTCAGTTTACTCATCTGTACAATGGGTATAATAATTCCAATAGTACCTATTCTACAAGGTTATTGTGAGGCACAAATGAAATAATGTATATACAGCACTTTGCAGATTTCAAAGGGCCATATAAACGTCTGGGATTATTATTTATTATCTTAGCTGACACAAAGTATCTGTTCACCAAGTACTCTCGATATGTCTCTTAACATCAGTGTTTTAAATGGATATTAGGTAGAGAATTATGTTTATTTGATAGGGAGTGGTTTTCACATCTCACGTCTAGTGTGGATATTTCCCATTGCCCACCTCACTGTGCAGTTCATAAACTCATATGACATCTTAATCTTGCTTGGTATAAATCATGAAGATGAATGGCTTGATCAAAGGGGAAGTATGGTTAGTATTATAGCCTTGTCCAAGAGCTGCATTAAGAAATGTTTACCTTTTACGTTCGAAGCAGGTGCCAAAGCGCATTATTCTAGTGGAAAGGTGAAAATATCTTCATTATTTCTATGTTCGTCCTGAGGAACACTGTAAAGTTTCAGTTCTTTGCAGCCAAGTCAATGTCAATGCTGGGCTATTACATGAATTATGACTGCGGATTCCTTGAAATAAACAAAAAAAAAATTACAACAGGTGGTGCGAGGGAGGGAAATCTTCCCAGCACCCGCTTCCTGTTATTTCCCAAGAATCTATTTGAAGCTTGATTTCAACATTCTTTTCTTTGGTCTAGCACTCCCACTACATTAATACTACAATTGTTATCCTATGGGAGCGTGGGGGGAGGGGAATGCATCCATGATATTTATTTGACATTAAAAAGAGGTTCCCATATTGTGACGTGTGACATGTGACATGATCAGTGAAAATGACCTAAAATATACTAGATTGAAATTGGATGGAAAACAAAGCCAATGAATTGTGCAGAAATCAGTTGTTAAGAGACTAAAAAATTTGCCCTCCTGAAAGAAACTTTAGAAATGGGAGGAAACAGAATATAATGAGCTTTTGGTACATTTTCCTTAATATCTAAGTTTTACCTCCCATTTGCCTTTAAGAACTGGGATCTAAGGGGGAAAAAACTAGCCAAACAACCAATCACATTTTACTGAATACTTCTTGTTTTTAAAGAAAGAGGCCTTACCAATGCTTTGTGTTTTACATCCCCCTAGACAGCCTTATTTATCTTTCCATTATAACCCTTCCATAGAATCCCCTCTAACAAGGAAAAACAGCAAAGGAAAAGCAAAAAATACACATATTCCAATCACTTAATATATCAACAAGCATTTATTAGGCACCAGTTGTTGGCAAGCACTAGACTAGATGCTGGGAATACAAAGGCAAAAAAGTAAAACAATCTCTACTCCCAAAGAGTATAGATTGCTCATTCCTAATCCACAATCCCTACTCTGCTCCCATAAACCTTGAACTTACTTCAACAATACACTCTCAAATCCTTAATTCCTCATTCTTCAAACAATTGAAAGTCATTTCTTAATCACCTACTATGTGCCAGGGACTATGTTAAATAGTGATAGAATAGCAAAAAAAAAAAATGAAACAAAGGAACTTATATTCCACAGCTATATTTCTTCATCCCTCTACAAAGAAGAAGGCAATGGGCTTCATCATCAGTCTTCTGGACCAAAGACTGGTCTTCGAGAATTATATATATTGTGGCTTCTATTCAGGTTGTTTTATTTATATTATCGTGGTCATTTTATATCTCGTTCCCTTGGTTCTGATTTCTTGGCTCCATATTGGTTCATACCAGTCTTTCAACATTTCTCTAAATTCCTCCCTGTCATCATTTCTTACAGCTCAACAGCATTCCATTTCATTCTTAAGCTGTGATTCATTTAGCTATTGTCTAATCTATGTGAAAACTTATTTTTTTGGTCTTACCCCAAAGAGTATGATTATGGTATATATGAGGCCTTTTTTTTGTCATTGACCTCCTTGGATATCAAGAAAGACAAAGTCATCACTGAAAAATACTTCAGCATTGTATTTATAGGCACAAATACTTCAATGGGTTTTGAACTCCTGCCTTGTCTTACTAAGCAAATTCAAATAATCAGAAAGGATTATTTTTCATGGGCTTCCCAACAATCTCATCAGAAGAAAGCTAGAGGCTGTAAAAAATATGTGGAGGCCTATGGCTCCAAAGAAAGAACCAAATGGATGTATCAGCTAGTACAAATGCTCCCATCCTGAGCAGTTCAAAAATATTCCTCCAAAGTTTCACTTTTCAGAATGTAAACACTTGTGGTATGGAGAGACATGACCCTGGTACAATCCCGAAGAATAGTGGTATGTCTCTGGAGTGGGGCAGCATCTTTGTAAATTAGCAAAGTCACATGTCAACCACATGGGATCACATTAACCCAATCTATTTTCTCAGCAAAATTTGTTTAAGGATTTTTTAGGAATTTGGGTGTCTACCAAATTTCTGTTTTTGTTGTGTTTCAAGAGGCCTTTTCCCTTTAGGATCTTGAAGTATTCCATAAACATGAAGTCTGCTGAGCTGGACTTCTGTATTGTATGGTGCATGTGGGAAAGGTCTGGCTCAGAAGTACGTCCAGATAGGCCAATGATGAGTCAGCACACTGGTTAAATGAAGACAAAGAGTAAATCCTCCCAAACCAGGCACACTCATGGAATACAAGCTCCTTGTTCTCTAACCTGAGACAAAACTGCAGTCAACCTGAATGTAGATGGTGTCATTTGATGCATAACAGGCCCAACTCATGCAGTTCTGCCATCTTGATTTTTCAGGTTCAAACTGCCTATCCTGGGTCAGAATAAAGGAAGGAAATAGGCTGGTTCGTTCCTAACTCGAGAGAGACAATTGATCTTCCACTCAAATAGAGCATTCATGTCTAAACAAAGAAACAGGGCTCTTTCAGGGTCAAGGAATGTTGGCATCTCTGGAACCATTGAGAGTCATAGTTTGGGGCACAACAGGAACTGATCTCTAGAAATAATGAACCCCCTGCTAAGAAAGCAGCATGAAAGATGAGGAAGGAATACACTGTTCTAAGCCACTCTACCTGATAGAAAAGCCAGTGTGGTCTGATGGGAATTCAGGAGATCTAAGCTTGAGTCTGGATTCAGATACTTATTAGGATCTGGCTTTGTGACCATAAACAAGCCATTTAGTTTTTCAGACCCTCAACATCTTTTCTATAAAATGGACATGATAGTAATACTTCTATAAAGAGGTGGGCGGGGGGGGGGGGGGGGGGGCCAGGTAGCACAACGAGTAAGAGCACCAGCTCCAGTGTCAGGATGACCTGGGGATCAAATCTGGGCTCAGATATTCAGCACCACACCCAGAAATAGCTGGCCGTGTAACCTTGAGCAAGTTACTTAACCCCATTTTCTTTGGTCTAGCACCCACTCCCACTACATTAACGCTACAATTGTTATCCTATGGGAGCATGGGGGGAGGGGAATGCATCCATGATATTTATTTGACATTAAAAAGAGGTTCCCATATTCCAAAAAATGTTTTAGTGTATCTCTGTGATTCTGTTTAAACTTAACAATTTATATTATTATAAAATAATAATAATAAGGTACAAAAGGGGGTCATGCTAAATTTAGCCAGAAAAAAAGGTTATCTTTCTTGGGGGAGGGAGATGCAAGTAATGAGAAAGAGAGAGAGACAATGCTGATTTTTTTTTTTTTGGCTGACCTGTGAACTCAGGGGGAACTTCACGCAGGATAATATGAAAATTCCATCCAAAGATAAAGGTCAACAGTTTATAAGCTTAGAGCAAGGTTCATTTTATGTGTCGTGTACCTCTTGGACAATTTATTCAAGCCTATGGAACCCTTCTCAGAATCATATTTTTAAATGCATAAAATACAATATATTGGATTATGAAGGAAATTAATTATATTGAAATGTAGTTATCTATCTACCTATAGATATACATTTTTTTAAAATTCACAGACCTCAGGTTAAGAACCCCCTGGCTTAGAGAGTTGCTCAGAATACTAAGAGGGCTAAGGGACTTACCTATGATCATAACTAGTATGGTCATAGGCAGGAGTAGAACCCAGGTCAACCCCTCTATCCTCTGTGCTATGACGTCTCATTCTACCTCTTCATGAATAAAGTCAATAGGGCCCCATGGCTTACTTTGAAATCCCTGAGAAATGGAGAGTTTCAAACAAATTTAATTACATTCCCAAGCCACATACTTGAAATTCAAGAGCCATCCCCATCTACCCACAAAGGGCCTAAAGGAACTAGAGGCAACAAGGAATAGCAGCCCTGCTAATTAGCAAAGAAACAACCACTAAAAATATCCTTTGCCCACTCCAAAGACCACAGGGCAGCCAACCAGTCATATTTCATCTTTTAAAGCCCTGCCTCCAAAGAGCATTTAATCTTGAGAGGAAGACAGGGTTATTTGCATGAAACAGTATAAACCCAAGACAGTAGCTTATTTGTTGGGTGAGTGACACATGAGAAATGGTGGGGAGATTTGTTTTCTGTAGCAGCAGGAGCAGCCAACTGGCAACTCGCCCAAAGCAAATGACCAAGAAACCACCAGATCTGTGTGAAACTTTATGAGAAAATATAGGGTGGGAAGGAGATGAAGGAGAGGGAGGAAGGAGGGCTGGAGAATTGAGCATCCAGGAAAGCAGAGTTCTTGGGGAAAAAAAAAAAAACTTTGAGAAATATACCGTCCTTTTGGTAAGGTGAAAAGAATCCTAACTCTGGAATCAGAAGTCTGGGGTCCAAATCCTGTCTTTGACAATGATGATGTGTGTGATCTTGGGGAAAGATATTTAACCTCCATTAGCCTTGTTTTCCCCATCTGTAAAATGAGGAGGTTGGGCTAGATATGGCCTCTGAGTTTACTTCTAGTACTAGATCTATGATCCTATGATTAAAAGATGAGGGGGTTAGATTCTGGTCTAGGGGGTCCCTTCCAGTTCTGGATCTGTGTTACTGTGATCTGTAAAATGAAGGAGATGGATATATGGCCCCTGAGGTTCCCTGATCCTTTGTACCTCAGTGCTCTCCATCCCCTCCCCCTTACCACCAAGGCCACCCTTTTTCAAGTCCTAGCTTTCTTGCATTTCCTATTCCTTATATTCCATGCAATGACTTTGTGAAGGTCAACGGCAGAATTGAAGATGCTGAGAAGACGGTGTGCTTCAGTTGTCTGTAGCAACATAAGCTATCGAACTCTAGATGTTCTAGCTTTTGCCGCTTTCAAGACCTTTGCCAAAAGCCAAAGCACAGTGGACCCACCAAATCCAGTTGCACAATGGGAGGACCCACCCAAATCTGCCTGATAGAAACATCTTCTGGTCAGAAAGACTCTGGAGAGCTTAGGGAACTCCGCCCTAGCTGGCAAGCAAAACAATGCTTACCACAAAACAGGCAAAGCCACAAAGTTATTTAATGGGATTTGGGGTTGTGTGTGTGTATGGGGGGGGGGGGAGGAGTGAAGGGGAAATTGGTCATATGAAGAGATTTTTCTATTCTCAGGACATGAAAGAAAGAACTATGAAATAAGCTTTGACAACTCAAATGTCACAAGAACTAAACATCATCTGTTGTCCTGATGGTTTGAAAACCCATCTCTCCAGACGCGTTCTCAATCTGGCTCCTGCCAAAGCCTTAGGAATGTTTCCTCTAAGGTTTGAGTCAATCATCAACCATCTTTTTAAAAACTAGCCTCCCAAGTCTCAGTAAGAGAATAAACTCTTTTGGTAAAGAGAAACCAGTTGAGTTGTAGCTCCTGGAAGCTACATGAATGTTGGTTTGGGGTTTCCCCTAGAAAAGTTCACACAAAGCCAATGTTGATTTTCCTCATTGACTGTGGTACCTAGTTATTCTGTATTTTCCTTTGTTTCCTGGGTTGCCATGGCCAAAGCATTCATCACCAAATGGCCAGCCTGCTGGTCATGAGTATTGCTGTACTTGGCTAGGCTGGTCTTTGGAAAGCAGACCCTGTTGCTAGGACTCATAATAAGGGCGTTTACTTCATGGTAGAAGCTGGTGGCCTGTTCACATTGTCTTCAAGAAAAAATGTTGTTCTATAGGCTCAGTCATGGAATATTACACTCTTTGATGAAAATTTAAATCGCATGTCACCCAGAGGTCAAAGGAGAGGTACATAGTGGGTATGGGCAGGCTGTTACATGTAACAAACCAGGAAATATGGAGAACTGGAACAACATAAGTCATCAAAGAAATATATAAATTGAAAACAAGAAAAATAGGCTGGTCATGTGACATGAGTGAGATATAATTGAGAGATAGCACATATACTCCACTGTTATGCTGACAAGAGAAGGCCACTAATACATTGGTTGGCAAATTTGTGGGATAATTTGGATGTAAAATGGAATTTTTTAAATTTAATATATAAAATTTTATATATTTTTACATGTGAAAATTTTATGTGAAATGTGAAATTTTATAATATTTTAAAAATAAATGTAAAATTTACAGAATGGAAAATATGGATAGACTGTGATCTACACCATTGGGGAGAACATCTACAATGGAAATATCAACGATTCATTAGCATGTTGGAGTTCTCAGTGGTACTTCAGAGAAGGTATCTATCATAGTTTGTCATGGTGGAATGAAGTTAGACTTCTCATAGCCTGTGATCCTAAAGGCACAGGCACTTGGACAAAATGGGAACTGGATGGAGACATAGAGATTTCAGTACCCTAGGAAGTGTAAGGAGAAGGAAATGAGGTATTGATTGGAGTTGGTATTGGAATGCTAGCTAGAACAGTTGTGAGCTGTGGCGATGAGTTTGAGTCAAGAACTGCTGAGTGATTTTGTCATCTTAGAGTACTTCATGATAATAGACTACAGTTGCTGACATCATGACATCAGAAAATGGCAGATTGCCCGAACACTCGAACATCTCCAAATATGCCCAACAATTTCTTTAAATACACACATCTGGTTTTGCATATTTTTCTTTTGCAATGAAGCTTCCTTCACCCCCAATTCCACAATGTCATATAAAGATGGCTTCATATTGAAGTCATCATGACCATTTGGTTAACAGACCAAGTCACCTTGGGTCTTCAGCAGGTATATAGTTGGGGAAGACAGAGTTGAGGGAACTTAGAATGAACAGCAAAAATGGACAGTTTTTAATTCATCTGTTCTGGATTTTCAATACTGATTTTTCTTTGTCAGAACTAATGATCAATCTTCTAAGCTAAAGGAAGTTTTTGTGCTAAAGTACAAGCTCTCCCATTAAAAACCAACCTCTCTACGGTATTAAAAAGAAAGAAAAAGAAAAAATTAATCTCCCTGCTTTAACTTGTTGTCTAAAAATCTTTCAAATGACCATCTTCTCTGAATGTGTCTTGTATGAACTTGATTATTTGCATTTTTGTCCCTCCTGTTAAGATGTGGGATCCTTGAGGGTATGACCACATTGCAACCTTTCTTGGTAGTCCCAGTGCTTCTGACTTCAGTAAGCTAGCCTTCATTTGTCAGCCTTGTTTCGCTCAGGGCTGCTCTTTGGGATACCTGCCGAGTTCTCTCACAAGAGCTGTTCGTCTTTCAGGTCTACTGGATTTTGTGTTGTCCATAAGTGTGCACACTTTCCGTGTACCAATGGTGAGTGGAGTCATCTTTGCAAAAGTTTTTGTAGATGTGTGTGTGTGTGTGTGTGTGTATGTATTTTGACCACAGGGTTAGATCCCTGCTTGCTGAGGTAAGCCAGACAGGGTTATGAAGGTTTAGGTTATGAAGCAGATAGTTTTTAGGGCACCTTTTCTACCCCTCTTCTCATGCCAGGAGGTGAGCAGTACAGTCCTTTAAAAAGGCTGTTCATATGCCCAAAGGGCAACCAAATATTCTTGGATTCATCGATACCACTTCTAGGTCTGTATCCCAAAGAGATCACAAAAAAGGGAAAAGGACCCACATGTACAAATATATTTATAGCAACTCTTTTTGTGGTGGCAAAGAATTGGAAATTGAGGGAATGACTGAATAAGTTGTGGTATATTGATGTAATGAAATACTGTTGTACTTTAAGAAATGATAAGCAGGCAGATTTCAGAAAAACCTGGAAAGACTTTCCTGAACTGATGCTGAGTGAAGTGAGCAGAACCAGGAGAACATTGTATATAGTACCAGCAACACTGCAATGATTAACTATGATAGACTCAGTTCTCAGCAATACGATGATCCAAGACAATTCCAAAAGACTCATGATTGAAAATGCTAACCACATCTAAAGAAAGAACTATGGAGTCAGAATGCAGATTGAAGCATATGAGTTTCACTTTTTTCTTTTTTTTTTTTCCTTTCTTACGGTTTTTCCTTTTTGTTCTGATTCTTCTTTCACAACATAACTAATGTGAAAATATGTTTAACATTATAGTACATATATAAACTAAAAAATAAATAAATCAAAATTTTAATTTTTAAGAAGTCTGTTCAGATACCTAGGGGGCTGCAAATCCCACTGGTGCTTCAGTCCAGTGAGAAGACAACTCTATGGCCTGGGTCATCTGCATGTAGGTTGTGACAACAGCTCCCAATGTATCCACACCTATTACTTTGTGACTTGACTGTTGCCATGGGACTTTAAGGTAGATAAGAATGATAAAATAGTATGGGTGATGTTTTTTGACTCACGCATAAATTGGATTTAAGTGAGGTACAGTTGCAAGAAGTCATTGGCCTCACTCTCTCTTCCAGAGTCATTCCAGTGACAAGACAAAAGTCAAAATGGCTCAGGATGCAGGGGATGGCCTTGGCATCTTTGATGTCTAATCAAGCTCTAACCAAGACCTGTTTCTGCCACTTTCTTGGACCATTGGAACAAATTGTTCACATCTACCTATTCCACAAAAGAAGTCTTCACATTCTTGGGGTAGATATCCTCTAACTCACTGATAGGTTTGAACTCCCTGGGTAACTTCAACCTTATTTAGACCATCTGCTGAAACAGTTTACTGTGGTGTGGCCACTGCATTGTCCTACAGTTTCTTGGAGTCATAGGTGACAGTTGGGTAGATTGGGTAGACACCAAAAGTGAAAAGCAGTCATGAAAAGGGCTCAGCAGCCCTCACACCAGAGACACTACTTTTTTCTTAATAAATTATTTAACTTGAAAAAGCTACAAGCCAAGACTAAAGTGGAGGGAGAGTTGGTGAGTGATTTTTTTTTGTTCACAGATGATCTGCACTCAATGCAGACTCTAAGACTGAGATACAACAAAGTATGAATTTATTCTCTGCCACTTAAGCTAATTTTGGCTTGAAAATGAACGACAAGAAAATACAGGTTCTCCACCAGCCAGTACCACACCATCCACATGTAGAACCATCAGTTACAGCAAATGGGAAAACTCTGAATACTGTGGCAAGTTCACTTACCTTGGCAGTATACTTTCCAGGGAAGTACACATAGATGATAAGGTTGACACCACACATTGCCAAAGGCAGTTCAGTGTTTAGGAGGCTCTGAAAAAAAAGTGAGAGAGAAAAGGCATTAGACTGCCTACCAACCTGAAGGTCTACAGAACTGTGGTCCTAATGTCACTGTTGTATACCTTTGAAAACTGAACAGTATACCAGCACCATGCCAGGAAACTTAATCACTTGTATTGTGTTGAATTGCAATGTATCAATTGTATTGAATTGTCTTGGAGAGATCCTGAAGCTCACCTAGCAAGACAAGGTGCCAGACACTGAGGCCCTTTCTTAAACTGAACTGCCACACATTGAGACTTTATTGCAGAGAGCACAACTCGGATGGGCTGGCCCCGTTGTTCACATGCCAAGCATATGCCTGCCTAAAAGACTATTTTATGTAGAACTCACACAGGGCAAGCGTTCATGTGGCGGTCAGAAAAAAGTGATACAAGAACACTCTCCAGGTGTCTCTGAAGAACTTTGGAATCAGCTGGGAGACACTGCCAAGAACTGCCAAGCATGAAGAGCCCCAGTCTATGAACAAAGCAGAATTGCCATGGCTCAAAAGAAATGAGATGTGCAAGGTCAGAGATATCCCCGCTCCAAATGTGCCCAACTGTAGGAGAGCCTTCCAGCCTCGTACAGGTCTGACTAGCCATGCCGTACCTTGCCTCTGACAAAGTCATGTCATTTTAGTTCTTTTCAAGCACAAAGGACAACCAAAGCAATCCCCAGTGCTTGGCAGGGCCTGGCTCTAAGCACTTATTGACCGACTGATTGGGTCCATAAATAATTTTTCCAAATGGCAACCTTTGTACCGACTATGATATAAGTGCTATGATATTAGCCTTCCCTGCTCTGCTCCTGACTCTCCAGACTTTGCTGCCGTTCTCAGTAGCCTTCTGACCCTAGAATGCCCCTCTGCCTCTAAGCACCCCTCATCTGATTGGTGAGTTCCATCCTCTGAAAATGTTCATTTTGAGGAAGTGGCCTAGCCAGGCACGCTCACTCCTTCCTTCTTCACCCAGCTCTCCTCACCTCTCCTGCCTCCACCATCATCACTGACACTTTTCTGCTCTCTTTTATCTCCTGTCTTCCTCATTAGAATATAAGCTCCTTGAGGGCAGGGGCTATGTTTTTGCTTATATTTGTAGTAAATGTTTTCCCTATCTTTATCCATATAATAGTCCCTGCCTACAAAAGTCTATGATCTCAGGGTGAGAGATAAATATGTTAGCAATCATAATTTAAATATACTTGGATATTTCCACAATTCATTTCAAAAACATTTCTTAAGTTCCTACTAGATGTGAATACTCTGCTAGGCACTGGGGATATAAGGACAAAAATTTAAACAGCCAGTGCCCTGAAGGGCAATTGGCAATAGAGCAAAATGTGCTAGAAAGATTTGAGGGGGGCTACCCAAACTGGGTATATACAACACAGACACCGATAGTTAATTACAATACAAAATCTGAGGAGGGGAAAGCACTAACCAGGCAAATTAAGAAACTTCATAGAGGAAATGCTATCTGAGATGAACCTTGGCAGAGGTGAGCAAGACAGTACACACCAGGCATAGGGCTCTGCCTATGCAAAGAAAAGGGAGATGCAATGAGTTTGAAGAACAGCAAGTGGGCCAGTTAGGCTAGGACATAATGCATGTAAAGGAAAGTAACATGAGATGGGTCACAAAATGTAGACAGGAGTGAGCTTCTGGAGGCAAAAGGAAGGTTCTTGAGCAGGCGAGTAGTATGGTCAGCCCCTACCTTTATGAGTATTAATTGGTAGCTGTGCGGATGGTAGATTGGAGAGAGGAGAGAATAGAAACAGGGAGACCAATCTGGAGATTACTGAAATAACTCAAGAAAGAAGTGATAAGGGTCTGAAACAAAATGGTTGCCAAGGGAGAAGAGAACAGAGGACAGATGGGAGAGAGAACTGACTTCTAAGGTCCTGTTTAGTTCTCGAGGTGTATTCTGTTGTCCTCTCCCCTCCCTGCCCAGGGATAAGATCTAAGCTAGGAGGGCTTAGGAACAGAGGAAAATAGCTGAACAGACACAAGGTCTGTTAGATTTCTTCCTTGCCCTAAGGATGACAGGAGCCCTAATCCCACATAGGACTTCTTCACTGTTCTCAGTTCCATGGAAGCTACTATTCTCACCTCCACATTATACAGTATCAGAAAAATCTACTTTGCTTTTGTTTATCCTAGAAACCCAACCCTGAAATGGAAGCAGGTAAAGCCCTCCAAGTAATGACCCCCCCCCTTTTTTAATAACCTGACCATCACAAATCTAATGCCAAGAATGAAAGCGGGACCACTATGGATTTGGCCACCATGAAGAACCTTCCAGCTCTTTCATCTCCAAACTCCAAGCCATCTTACATGCAACTTTCCATCCATCCATTTGCCATCACTTGAATCTCTTGAGTGTTTCAGAATTCAACTGGGGCAAACTGAAGCTATGATGAAACATTAATGTACTAGGAGGGGCCAAAGCGCCTACCTGTGCCACTGGAGTTGTAGACTTTGAACTGAAACCTCATTTTATACAACAAACCCTCTATTTTACGGATGGGAAATATAAGCCCCAAAGAAGTCAAATGTCCTGCCCAAGGTCACCTGGCTGTTAAGTTGCAAAGCAGAGATTCTGTTTCCCAACATAGATCCTCTGATTCCATATCCTGTAGTCTTTTCTGTGGCAGATGGTCAGAGAGAAAGGGCAAAAGAAAGAAGTGAAGAAAGGAGTAATAAAGAAATGGAGAGGAAGGGAAGGGAAGGGAAGGGAAGGGAAGGGAAGGGAAGGGAGGAAAGGAGGAAGGAGGGAAGGGAGGAAAGGAGAAAGGAACGAACGAAGGAAGGAAAAAAAGAAAAGAAAAGTGAACACTATATAATGATGAGCTTGGTTTTGAAGAAGAAATAAGAAAAGGCACCTATCTCCTTTCTTTGAAAAGGTGAGGGAGTAGGATAAGGAACATTGTATATACTATCAGATTTAACTGATGTGTTCATTATATTTGCTGAAGTGCTTTTCAAAAAAAATTCTTTGTTACAAGGAATGGCTCACTCAATAGGGAAGGAACAAGGGATATATTTGGAAGTGAAAGTGATGTGAAAAACAAAAACATTCAAAACCAAAATTTTTTAAGAACAAATGAATAACTTCTCTAATCCAAGTACTGAAATGATCCACTTAATGGAATTGGACCCCAATAGATGCCTCTCAGGGGAGAGCTGGAAGGAATCAAAGACAGAGTGGTCAATGCCTTGAGAATAAATCTTTGTCAAACCCTTTCTCTAAAACAGGAAATTAATTAGTTTGGGTTTTTTTTTTAATCTGAACATAGAAAGATTCAAAAGAGCATTAATCCTCTCTGTCTTCCTGACTAGATTTCTCTCCCATCAGGTCATCTGAGACTGGAAAAATATGATTTAGAATCAATCATTACTGCAATGACTTCTTTTAAGTTAAACAATCAAAATTCCGGGCAAATGTTTCACTTTACAATCACATAATACACCTGAGGTGTAACTGTGCATATGTCATTATCAAGATTAAAGCCTCCTGGGATGTTATTTTAAGTATTTCATTAAATTCATGGATTGGTTCCCAAACCTCTTGTAACAGTGGACAGGGCCAAATTACAAAATGCACATTCTCAAGTTCTGGCTGAGGGGATTTACCATGCATTAAAAGTTACCTAAAGAACAGCAGAAGTTGGGTGGGTGAAGCCGAGATCAATTGGCACAGAGTCCAGGAGGTATTTGCTATCATTCCCTCCCGGAAACATTCCTAGTTCCGTGGAGGGCACCAGCCTCCTTTCAGTTGTCTGGTTTGCAAGTACAGCACCATTCACAAAGCTTTGTTTCTCCCTCACTGCCATCTCCAATCAGTGGCAAATTCAATTTCCACAAATTCTTGTATCCAATCCCTTCTTTCCACTCACATAACTACTGCAGTAGGTCAGGTCCTAAAAACCTCTTGCCTATACCATATTGCAATAGTCTTCAATGGATTCATTGATTGTTGAGTTCCCTATCCATTCTGAAATTTTGTATGCAGCAAGTATGTCTCTGGCTTCACCCTCCCAGAGCAAGGTTGGCTATATCATCATTGAGGGCTCTAGAGGTACACCTGTGGGGTTAGATTGCCCCTTCTCTAATGCTACTGGCTTAAGCCCCCATTCAGGATTTGGCACCCCTACTATTAGTCACCAGCTTCTTTTAACCTGTTAACATCAATTATCTTTTACAAAGGTGTATTTACTTCAAAGATATAACAAGAACAGAAATTATTTAGGTCTATTTATCTATTATCTAGGTCTCTGGAGTGAGTGGATTCAGATTTAATACAGTTTCTGCTTAGAAAGCATCCTAACATTCACATCCAAATGCAGGAACTCCTATGGATGAGCCCTTGATTCAGCTAGTTTGGCACTAGGTCCCAAAGATCACTTTTTACTTTTCAGGGCATCTCCATTGGACTGGTTACAAAACCCAGTATGGACTAGACTCCTAGACTCCTGGAACGTGGGTGGGTCACTTTTCTTATCTTTCAAAATTCACAAGGCCATTGCCTCCAGATTAATTTCCTTTATCTAAAATGAAAGAACAAATATCACAGCAAAGAACCAAGGCCTTTGTTCATGAGGCCACATGTTGAACTTGGAGAGAGAAAATCCAAGATTTTTTATCTTACAACAGAGATGTGAAACACATGGTCCACAACACTTTCAGTACAGCTAGAACCAGATTAAAATTAATTGGGACAGAAGGGAAGGCAGATTGGGGGAAGGAGTAATCAGAATGCACACCATCTTGGGATGGGAGGAGGAGAGAGATGGGGAGAAAATTTGGAACTCAAAATCTTGTGGAAGTGAATGTTGAAAACTAAAAATAAAGTAATTAATAAAAAATTTAAAGAAAAAAGAAATAGCACTGATGATTAATAAAAGTTGAATTATTATGTAAATTATATCTATAAATTGGGAAATATTTAACAAAATAAATGGAAAATATGGTAGAACATAGATAATGTTAGTATGTGGTTTTCTAAGTCAATATGCCCCTCACAGGGATCTTTATATACAGTCCCTCCCACTCCACCCCCCCCCCCCCCGTTTCTATTTGGAGTTTATCACTGCTGTCTTAAAGCATTCTCTCTTACCAGCTGCCATTTTCCAGGACAAAGTCACATGAAGAAAGGAGGCCAAACCAAGGGATGAAGTCAAGTGAAGAAAGAAAGGATCAAGTTCACTGATGCTTCTTTTGAAGGCAGTTCTTGCTCCATGGCACTGTCAACCCAAGAAACTGATGTTCACTACACCATTAGCAGAACCATAACAGTTACAATGACAGCTGCCTGTGAATGCTCCAAAATCTCTCCAAAGCACTTCCAGTCCACATCCTCATGACTCCCTAGAGTCAGGCTCCCCACCCTCTTCCATGGGGGAATCATGATCTGTTTATGCTCATAAAGACTGGACTCATTGGCCAGTCTCCTGGTACATCAGTCAGTCCTGTTCACTGGACTCTCTGCTTCCCCTCCCCAGTCATTCTTTCACCCAGAAGCCAAAACAGCTTCCTAAAGTGCCAGTCTGACCATGTCACTTCTCTGCTGGAGAAATTTCATCAACTCCCTGTTGCCTCTAGGATAAAATACAAATGCCCCAGCTTTGGATTTAAAGTCTAGCTCTGGCCAACTTGTCCAGAATGATTTCATATTATGCCCCTTTATAAGCTATATGTTCTCCTTGCCATCCCCTTAACTCAGTATTCCTTCTCCCATCTCCACACACTCTCTCTGTGTCTCCCTCTGTGTCTCTTTCTCTTTCTCTCTATCTCTCTCTCTGTCTCGGTCTCTCTGTCTCTCTCTCTCACAAACACACACACACCAGTGCCTGGGATGCCCTCGCTCCTCACCTCTGCCTTTAGAGGCCTGTTTCCTTTGAAGTCCAACTCCATTGGCTCTCACCAGAAACCTTTCCTGAGACCACAGCTGTGAATGTTTTCTTCCTGAAATGATGCTGTTCATCTCTGCAAACTATGACCTCCACCAAGTAAACTCTAGGCTCTCTGAGGATAGCTCTAATCGTTAAGTTTCTTCCAGGAACAGGTAGGTGGTGCAGTGAATAGAGCACCATCCCTGGAATCAGGAGGACCTGAGTTCAAATCAAGCCTCAGACACTTCACACACACACACACACACACACACACACACACAACTAGCTGTGTAGCCTTGGGCAAGTCACTTAACCCCAATTGCCCTACCTTCCCCCTCCAAAAAAACCCAACAAAACAAAAGCAGTTTCTTCCAGCATCAAGCCTCAATCCACCTCTTTACGACTTCAATCTGTTACTCCTTCCTCCACCTGATGACCCTTAAATCAATCAACTAACCAATATTTAAGCATTAACTGACCCCTTGCTCTAATGCCAGGAAGCAGGTGATGCAAATGAAGAATACAAGAAGGTCTACTCATCAAAAGATACAATCTAATGGAGGAGACAACGATCACATTTCTGTCTATCAGGCATCAATAAAGTGAATAAACAGAAATCTATACAAATCAGTTAAATATCTGGTAGTTTGGGTTCTCAGCGATACATTGATCCAAGGCAATCCCAAAGGACTCATGATGAAGCCTACTACCTGCCTACAGAGGAAGAACTGATATTGATTGAGTACAGACTAAAACAGGCTATTTTTCCACTTTTTATCATTCATTTTTTTTCTTTTATTCAATTCTTCATGTACAAAATGACTAATAAGGAGATGTTTTACGTAATTTCACATGTATAACCAATATCTGATTGCTTACCATCTCAGGGAGTGGAGAGGGAAGGGAAGGGAAGCAGGGATGCATAGAATTTGGAACTCAAAACTTTAAATATATAGGGAAATAATATATGTTTTGGAGGGAGGACCTTCACAGTTGGAGGGACTGGGAAAGGCTTCGTGCAGAAGATGGTGCCTGAGCTTCATCTTAAAGAGAGGGAAGATCTATGAGAAGGAGGTAATGAAGGAATGCATTCCTGGAATGGGGAATGGCCAAAGCAAAGACATGACGATGGGAGATTTATCTGTGGAACAGAGACAAATGCATCATGATAGAAAATAACAGAATGAGATTGAGAAGGGACACTGTGGATTGGAGTCTATTCCAGGCATGTGGGATTGATAGCTGTCATGTTCCCCCAAGGCTTCTCTTCTCTGAGCTAAACATCACTAGCTCCTTCAACTGACTGTCTCGTGGTACTCTCTTGAGTCCCTCCTCCACCCTTGGTCCTGTGGCGCTCCTTGGAAAATTCCTAAGCTTATCAATAGCCTTCCTAAAATGTGATATTTAGTATTAAGCAGAAACCTCAGGAACACAGAACTATTAACTATATAGCTCATCTTGGACAAGAAATTAATAGCTCACATTTATATGGCACTTCAGGGTTTTTCCATGCACCTTTCTCACAAAAACCCTTTTAATTCAGTATAACTGGGTTCTGGCACATATACAGGGTCATGAATGACTTCTTTCCATGTGGAGGGGCAGAGGACGCTGCTTCCAGGAGAGCTACAATGATGGAGTATGGAAGAACCTTGCAGAGACTGTCGATGTGCAGACATTATTATGCAGGTGGTTCTGGTCTGCTAACCTCGTGCTTAAGAGGAGTCCTTTGCAGTGGGCTCTGTTAGCTGGAACTAGAGTAGAGGCATCTTTCAAAAGGCCCAAGTTAGCCTCTTCCTAGTTTCTTGCCATTTTCTCTTTGACTGATTCTGATTGGTCTTTTGGAAGACTTCACTGATGGAAACCATTGAGCAGCAATGTAACTGGAGAAAGGTCTTGGATCTCCCCACTGAAGCCATGTGCCCCTGTGGGTTCTTTGTCTATGTCAGCATTTCTCTCATTTTAAGAAGGGAGAAGAAAACCCAGAGTCAATGGTTTGGGGGGTTTTTTGTTCTCATTTTTTAATAATCTGGCTCATTATCAATACCTTAAGGAGCAAGGAATGACGTTTGGGAATAGCCTTTGGGACCCAGCCCAAAGCGAAATGGGGATTCATTGAATGAGGAATTTGGTGAGGCCAATCTTACATAAAAATTGTGCTAAGGATGAGCCTAATCTCCCCAGATAACAAGGTTAATCAAAGAGAATATGTCCCTAAGGTGTTGTGGGAAATATTTGTATTTTTATCTTTGTTTGACAAAACTAATCAATGTTAAGTGGTTAAATGGAACTGGGGTGCATTCACTGGTGACCAACGATGGAGTGAACAGTGGGAGTTGAACCTGATGGCGTTCAAGAAGAGATGCCCCTGGCCCCCCAGGGTACCCTGGAACCCACAGCCTGACTCTGGGAGATTGAGCCAGAGTGTACTTGCTACCGTAACCTAGAACTTCATTATCTTTTTCCAATCCCATTTTATACTATCAAGGCAGCTGGGTTAGTGGATGGAGCACTGGCTCTGGAATCGGGAAGACTCAAGTTCTAATCTAGTCTCAGACACTGACTAGATGAGTCACTTAACTTCTGCCTGCCTCAGTATCCTCATCTGTAAAATGGGGAAAATGATAGCCCTACTGTCTAATGTCATGAGAATAATAGTCAACATTTGTAAGATGCTCTGCAAATTTTAGAAACACTATATGAATTCTACCTTTTATTAGTTACTATTATTAACTCATTATGTTGAACCTCCAATCCACTAAAGCCCATAGTTACCATTCAGACTAATCTCTAGCCATATCTCATGTAAAGTTGAAGTTGAGGTTTTATTAACCAAACCACAAAACTTTATATTAATCTCTATTAAATTTCCTCTAATTAGAATCTGTGTAAGAATAAGAATTAAAGACTTAAAAAGGTCCTTCAAAAGGGAAAGGGGCTTAAGTTTGCTTTTGAATAATGTGTAATGGAAAGGGATTCAACAAATTATGTGGTTGTTAGTAATTACATGAAAGTAACACACACCACACACGCCACACACACTACACACACCCCACACATACCCATGCCACACATATTACATACACACAACCCCCCCCACACACACACACACTATACTCACACCCCACACATACTCACACTACACACACTACATACACACACTGCACACTACACACACACTCACACACTCCTCACATTTGAAGCTCCATTGCAGCCATGGAAGAGAGATCAAAGACCAAAGATTTAAAAATCTCATTTGGGAACTTTGACTATTTTTTAATGGACTCTTTGAGGATCCTGAAATATGGTTCTTCCCCTTGATACCATCTGTCCTATGCTCAAAAAACCATCTGATTGATTTGGTAATTAAACCTTGACCAAAATTCCTAGGTAAAATATGTTAAACATCTGTCCCTGGTCAACTTAAATATTATTGTTTTTATTATGCCTAATACTGGTCATTACTGTTAATATATGACTCATTTTATAAGGAAATTTTTCCCCAATGGAGCATGGGAAACGAATCCTCATCATTTAATAGATCTCTCTGGGCTAAAAAAAAATATTCATAATGTTATGCTGATTGTGTGATCCATTCACAGTCAGGTAGGGCCAACTGGAAGACCCTAGGGAGAAGTTGGAGCAGACACAGGTGGGTCTGTCAGTTTTAGTATCTAGTATCTCCTTGTCTTCGAAGGGACAATTCTGGACCCATGATGGAATTCTCTCCAGTGGTCAAATGTTCTTAGCAGTACAGTAATAACTCCCTTAGAATTCCTGTTTCACTTGGGTCACTCCTCTTTCTTGGAATCCCTGAAAAGGCGCTAAGGTGGCTTTGACCATGCCTAGGACCAAACCTATGGGTGGTCAGAGTTTGGTTCCAGGCGCTCCTGTCCAGGGATGGCCTACTCATTCACCCAGCTCTCACGCTACCTCCTGCTGTATCTTCCCATGGCCATCATAATCCTCTCCTAGATCCAAGAGGCTCACATTCTGACCAAGGTAGGACGGACTTCTGGGCTTCTGTTTCCTACAAAAAGCACTGACTTTAGAGCTGGAAGTACTAGATACAAGTCTTGCCTCACTTACTTGTTAGCTGCATGACCTTAGGCAAGTCACTTCCCTGGGTCTCAATTTCCTCATCTGTAAAATGAGGGACTTTGACTCTGGGATCTGTTTTTGGTGTGGGGACCCTTGTCATTCATGGCACCTGGAATCAGGGCAGGGTCATTTGCATAGACCAGCAGAGAAGGCAATGGGTACCAGTCAGCCCCACCATTCCAACTGCCTCCTTCCACCAATAGTAAACTCAGCTCTTGCCCTGGCCATTTCTTATCTTTCTCTGCTTTCCCTTTCCAGTGTGCCCATTGGCCCACTGGAATTGTCCTCTGTTCTGGTTCTGTAGAAAAATGATTGAATTTCGTGTCAAAGTAGCCAAGTTCAAATCCTTACCCTGCCACTTACTATCTGTCTGAGCTTGGGCAAGTCACCTTCATTTTTCTGACCCTCAATGAATCTGTAAAATGGGGAAGTTGCACCAGATGCTCTCTTAGGTACCTTCGGGTTCTAAAGTAAAGGTTCTGTTACCTCACAGTTCTTCCACCTCCTGGCGTTCACACTTCCTCCTGAAAGCACATTGCTTGTTGGCTCCCTCTCCAAGGTAGACTGCTTCTCCCCTTGCACCCCTTACACTTGTGTATTGATACCAGGTGGAACTAGCTTCTTGCAGACCCCCACTTAAAGACCTCCCTCCTGCCACATTATTCACCCACCACCTCACTTCCTTTAAATTCACTCCATTCTATCTAAATTCATTTTGCTCTCCAGGTGTGGTGGCACACATCTGTAATACCTAATATCTAATAAAATTTGATCACTGAAGAGAATTCCATCATGGGTCCAAGGTAGATTGCTTGAATTCAAGAGTTCTGGGCTGCAGTAGGGCTAAAGACAATGAGTGTCCATGCCTACCAATATAGTAAACCCCTAGAAGTAGAAGACCATCTGACTGCAAAAGAAGGGACAAACCAGCCCAGTTTAGAAAAATGAAGCAAGTTTCCACATTCATCAGTCTTGGGATTCATCTCAGATAGGTACATAGATAGTCAGATGGACAGATAGATGGGTGGATGGACAGATGGACAAATGGTTGAATAAATAGATGAATGGAGGGACAGATAGATGGATAGATAGATACAAAGATAAACTCAATGAATTAAGGAGTGAAAATAAATAAATTAAATTAAAATAAATTTTGTTGCTGTCATCCATGGATGTCTATCGAGGTCACTGTCCTTCCTTCCCAATCTCTGCTTCACAGTCCTCTCCACTCCCAACTGTTCTCCTGTCCACAAATCCTGGTCAAGCAGTTTCTAAATCTCATATCCCATGACTTCTGTTTTCAGACACTCAGCCACACAAGAGAGTCTTTGTCACATGCTTCCCAGTTCCTGCCCATACACCTTTAGCTCAATAGGATTTACCCCAGATATCAGAATTCCTAATTATTGGTGTGATAATGTCAATGTAACGACAAAATAACTTGTTAGAAGTCAACAACATCAAACAACCAACAGGTTTGTTCATAGGATAATGACAACTTTGAGTTGATTTCCATTAATTGACCAATTAATTTTCTCACTCCAATTAATTGGAAGCATGTCATAAGAGAAAGAGCCTGGGACTGGAAGTGAAGAAATCCAATCCTGGCTCTGTTACATAGAACTAGGGGGCCTTGGGTAAATCATCTCACTTCTCTGAGACTTGTTCCCTCATCTAGGATGGGTCCAACAAACTGATACACTAATGTACCTGAATAGCACTGTGCTATAAGAAATGATAAGCAAGAATTCAGAGAAGCATGGGAAGAATTAGATGAATTGATATAGAACACAGCAGACAAAACCAGTAAAATAATAGACTCAAGGCAAGGGGAAAGGAATAATCATTTCTATAGTGCCTGCTATGTGATGGGCACTGTGCTAAGTGCTTTTATAAATATTATCTCCTTTGATCCTCACAAATAACCCTATGAGGTAGGTGACACTATTAACTCTGATTTATGGTTGAGGAAACTGAGGCAAACAAAGGTTAAGTGACTCGCCCAAGGTCACACAGCTAGTAAGTTTCTGAGGCCATATTTTAACTCGAGTCTTCCTAATTCCAGGTCCAGCACTATACACTGGTTTCTGCTACACAATGACTACAATAACGTAAATGTGAAAAAAATCAAATACTTGTAGCAGCAAGCCCCCCGGCGTCCTCAGGGTGGCTGCTCACACAGGTTCTTGGGTCTGCTTTGTTAAAGGAAAGCAACTCAAAATGGGTTAACAAGCTTACTTTAATCAGTCAGACATATATCGTTTACCTTGTTCAGGAGAAAAGGTCAGCACCCTGAACCTCAAAGTATACAGGCAGAATTATCAAGACAGAAACAGATCAAGTAGACAGATTTCCAAACTGTCCAACCATTACATCCATACCCAGTCAACATCTGGGTTTCCACATTCTGGGTTTTTCAAAGCCGGGGGACTCTCAACAACGGCTTCCCAGAGTTCAGATCAAATCACAGAACACTTCTCAAAGTGAGTCCCAAAACAAAGCTACACATCAGGGCTTATATAGCCTTCTCCTGGCTCAGAGAATGTAACAACCTTTTGGACCCACTGGCCAATCAAAAAGTATCTACTGAAAAACAAGCCTCCCACCCCAGGCTCCAGGTGCAGGTTAGCCTAGGGGCAGGGAAGTTCTTTAAATCTGCATTTCCATTACAATACTATAATGACTAAATTTGGCTCCGGAAAAAAGTTGAGCAAATACACCTTTCTCTACTCTTTTCAGATGTTGGGAGCTATTGAATGCACACCATTAATGTGGTGTTTGATTTTTGGCAAGTTTCTTTTTCTCCTGTCTTTTTAAAAATATGGTTTCCAAGGTTAACTTGCTGGATAAAGGATGAGGGAGGCATGAATATATTCAGAAATAGAGGTGATATAAAAACAAAGGATATTAACAAAGTAAGGTTTAAAAAGAGAAAAAAGGAACCAGAGATGGCTTAGCATCAGGCATAAAAAAACCACTCCATACTGGGCTATTAGGGACTGTTTCAGTGAACTGTGTTGCCTCAGGATGATGGCAACCTTCCTAATGTACCCAGGGGAAAGATGCCAACCAGAAATACAAGAGCCAAGCTTTTCTCATTGCCCCAACAAGATATTAGGCAAAAGACTGCTCAGGAGGCCTGAGCAATTCATCCTGTGCATTTGTCAGACATTGCCAAGAAACCCGTCTGTATTCCATGTCTCCTCAGCCCAGAATGGAATGTCTCTGCCAGTAGGTGAGAATACCTTTAAAATGGCGCCATCTAACACTGATCCAAAGGGAAGGTTTAAAAATGCTTAGAGTTCATTTCTTGTTTTAATTGTCATTTTTTCCAGTTTAAAGATTAAAATGATTCTGAAGAGGGGTGTCAAAGAGCCAAGGAGTCCCATGACTTGGAAATCAGAAGACCTTTGCTCTAACCTCATATCAGGCACAAGATACCTACATGGCCTTAAGTAAAGCTCTTCCCATTTCTGGGTCTCAGTTTCATCATCTATAAAATTAGAGGTTTGGAATAGATGACCGCTAAGGTCCCTGTTGTGCCCGTCTGTGATCATCTGGGTGCTTATGATGCTGGCATTGAAGACAGATACCATCTTGGGCTCTATTGGAACCTACTGGAGAACCACTTGGTTCTAACTAGCTCCCCTCCAATTAGCACCCTCTCCTGATTCAGGTGTGGCTAAGAGCTATTCCAGAACCTAACACTGTGACCTAGAGGCATAGTTGCCTTTCCATCTTGGGATATTCATGCCTTCCCACTACTTGCAAATTACACTTTCATCATAGTACTTTTAAAATAATAGTAGCTAACATTTATACAACATATTAAGGTTTGCCAAGTGCTTTACAGATATCGTATCATTGGATTTGATCCTCACAACAATTCATAGGAGATGAATTCTATATATCATATAAATATTATATTATTATATAGATATTATTTTATATTTATTATTATATTTTATTATATATTATTTTTATTATTATATTATATAGATATATCATATTATATGGATAAATTCTATGTATTGTTATTATATAGATATTATTTATTATATTTTATTTTTATTATATTATTATGTATTATATAGATAAATTCTATATATTATTCCCATTTTTCAGAAGAGGCTAAGAGAGGCTAAGTGGTTTACCCAGGGTCATATAGCTAGTAAATGTAATTGGTAAGATTCAAACTCAAAGCTTCCTGGCTTCATTCTGACACTATCCACTGGGCCACCTTGCTAACTGCCTTCTAATACATTATTACTTAATGGAGGATCATATTTTCAAAGTAGATTAGTATATTTTCCAACCAAAAAAATGTGGTAATGATTTTTGTATTTGTAATTACTTGTTTTCAAAATCCCACCTTTGAGAGCAGGGAGGATAGCTGCCTTTTTGCACATGGAAACCCAAAGCTGTGCATGCCAACATTGCAAAGAAATGTCAGTGGCCCCAAAAAAAGAATGCTCTCAACCTTCTGGGAGGCAGTGTGGTAGAGTGAGTGGTTCTGTAGGCAGAAGACCTCAATTCAAGCCATACTTCTGCCTTTTGTACCTGTGTAACCCTAGATAACACTTGCCAGCTCTGTACCTCAGTCCCCTAATTTGTGTAATGGGATAGGGGCCTCTAAGACCCTTCCAGACTCAGTTTCCTCATCTCTAAAAAGGAGATATTGGCACTCATGCTACCTACCTCCCAGCATTGCCAGCCACCTTAAAATGCTACCAAAATGGGAGCTGTTATTAGTAACCTACATGTGGTCGAAATCAGGCCACTGACACAGGGAAACTCTGAGCCTTGCAGAAGAAAATAGTCTCCCCTGTTTGCAAAGCACAAAGCAGAAATTGTGCCTGAGGCCCAGCACCCACATCAGAACCATAAGGGTCTGGAACATAAATCTTCGGAGCAAGACAGACAGACAGACAACAGGAACAGGAAACCTCCTAGCCACCAAGGAAAGGGAGTGGAACGGAAACAGTGGGATACAATTAGCAGAGACCATCTGTTGATCAGCTGTTCATCCCATATGACTTTGCTCTTTAAAGATACCGCACACCTGAAGTCCCAGGAGTCCCATAGAGACGTGCCCTTAACCTCAGCATCTGATGCCTTAGTCAAAACCAAATCCCCATCTCCTTCTCCAGCCTGTCCTTTGTTCATCTATATGCTGTATACAAAGAGCAGGTGAAGATCAAATGTCCTGTAGTACTTGCAGGAAACAAAATTCCATGAAACAGAATATAGAGATGTAGGCAACAGCCAGCCAGTCAATTAGCTATGTATGCATATATACAGGATGTCCCCAAAGTCTTTGTGCAAATTTAAGCTATTAAAGTTTTTTAAATATTTAAATTATTAAAGCTTAAAACTACAAAAGCTTTCAAAAGTATTAAAATGAAGATTTGAGGGACATCCTATGGATGGATGGATAGATGGATGTACACCCACAAATATAAACATATATATACACACATATATATATACATACACATACATATGTATACATATAACCAATACTTAAATTATATATATATACATACACACATATATGTGTATATATTCTTATATATTATACACATACTATAAGGTACAAACACATACCTGTAGAGCACTTCAGAATCACAGCATCTCAGAATTGGAAGGGACCTCACTGGTCATCTAGTCTCTTCCATACCTGGAAAAGAGTTCCCTCTATAACACACCTGACAAGTGATCAGCCATTCTTTGTTTGGAGACCTCCAGTGAAGAGGAATCTATTGCTTCTTTTAAAAAAAAAAGTTACATTTTAAAAAATAAATACTTTGTGAATTTTTTAAAAAGATAATGCTGAGCATGATTATTAGGTAATAAGAAGGATAAAAAGGTTAAATAATGACAATGGTATTTATATAGAACTTTTAAGATTTACAAAATGTTTTAGGAAGTAAATAAATATTAAGCACCTACTGTATACCAGGCACTGTGATAGGTGCTTTAAAAATATTATTTCATTTGGTCATTACAGCAATTCTATGGCATAGGAGCTGTATTTACTCCCATTTTACAGATGAGGAAACTGAGACTGGGAGAGGGAGTAATAGTTAAGAAACTTGCCCAGAATCACACTGCTAGTATCTGAGACTGGATTTGTCTAAGGCAGGATTATAATTCAGATCTTCCTGACTTCAAGCCCAATGTTCCATCCCCTGAATCAACCCTGTCCTCATGGAATTTACAGTCTTTTTGCAATTAAATTTTCTTTTTCTCATTGTGAATTTAATAAATGAATATAAACATATCAAAATGAAAAGAAAAAAATAAAAGAAGTTACATTTGATCCTATGTTTTTCTGATACTTTAATGAAAATATAATCTCACTCTGGGTCACCACTTCCCATCACAATATTGTCCCTTCATCCTCTATAATTCTTGCCAATGTTTCTCTGTAAATCCTCTATAAATTATCCACTCACAATTCTGGTGATTTCCCTCTAGCTCTTTTAATATTTCAAGGTATCAGTGCCACACTTGGGCTGTCCATCTGTCAGTCTTCATTCTCACTACACGACTGGCCTCTGTCCTTTTCTAGTCATACATTGCTTTGATTATATCATTTGCTTCTTAAACACAAGTCATCATTGGTCATATATTTTAGCTGACTTCCCTACTCTTTCCATTTGCCCTTTGCATCATCTAAAATTTTTATTCTTATGTGATAGGTTGGTGGAAAATTCCATAGTGTTGAACTTGGAGCCAGCAAGACCTCATAATGCTTCTGGGCAAATTACTTAACCTCTCTTGGCCTCAGTTTCCTCATATACAAAAAGGGAATGACGAAAACACTTATGTCATAATATATTTAAAGGTATTAAATGTAACATATTTAATGAATGCTCAAGATCACTGACAGTTACTGCAGAAATGAAATTAAAAGGCACTTGCTTCTTGGAAGGAAAACTATGGCAAATCTGCAAAGTATACTAAAAAGCAGAGACATCACCCTGACAACAAATATCCATATAGTCAAAACTTTGGTTTTTGCAGTAGCAACATTTGGCTGTGGGAATTGGATTGTAAGAAAAGCTGAGTGGCTCAGAATTGACACTTTTTAATTGTGGCTTTGGAGAAGACTTTTGAGAGTCCTTTGGAGAGCAAAGAGGTCAAATCAGGCAATACTCAAAGAAATTAATTCAGGCTTTTCACTGGCAGGTCAAATACTGAAGCTGAAGTTGAAATACTTTGGCCACGTAATGAGAAGACACAACTTTCCTTGATGTTGTGAAAGATTGAAAGCAAAAGGAAAAGGGGATGGTAGAGGATGAGTTGGATGAAATTAGACAGACTTTGAGAAATAGAGGAAGACGGAAGGATCTGGTGAGCTATGGTCCATGGGATCACCAAACAACTGAACAAAACAAGGTTATCCTTACCATTACTTAAACTTTTTGTCTTTCTCATTACCTAGCATTGTGCTCAACATAGAGTGGGTACTTTTTTTTTCAGTTCTACAAGTATTTATTTTATAAAAAGAAATATTTTGTAACTGTCTTACAAAATTGCAAGGATCAAATGAGATAACATATATAAAGTGATTTGTAAATCTTCCATGTAAATGACAGCATTGGAGTGGTTCGTGATTCACTGTCATATAATACTGGAATATTGGTGTTAAAGAGAAGGACCTTTGTAGCAGAGAGCAGCTTGAGGTCACTGAAAACACTCTTCAGCTTCCTAAATGGAATCTCCTTTGTCTCCTCAGTTCTTGGGCCTAGCCATCCTCCATTGAAATCAATGCCTACACAAGAGGGCTGAATTAACTCAACGGCTGCCCATGCAACCACAATCAGTCAAATATGATTTCATATGCATTGTTTACCCAGTGTGGATGGGTAGGTTGATGGATCGCTTTTGAGTGATTGTGGATTTTATTGAAGATCCTTTGCAGCTTTCTGGAGCTTGACACAATATTGACCAATGCAGACAGGAGCATCTGATGACCCTTCATATCAATAAAGAATCCCCTCTTCAGGGCGGCAAGGTAGCACAGCAAGTAAGAGCGCCAGCTCCAGTGTCGGAATGACCTGGGGATCAAATCCGGGCTCAGATGCTTAGCACCACACCCAGAAATAACTGACCGTGTAACCTTGAGCAAGTTACTTAACCCCCATTGCTTAAAAAAAAAAAAAAGAATCCCCTCTTCTATTTGACCTTTGCTCAGACCAAACTCCATGACCCTTGAAAATACCTCAACATATGCTTCCATATGTTAGGCCTTGCCTGATGTCAATACTGCAGAGATTGTCGGTCACATCTGTCATAGAATTTTACATGATTTTCATATTTGTGTGGACAGGCCCTTTGAGGAGAACTTTTGAGAGTGAATTCTATCCTATTGAATTCAATGATCTTTTGTTACTCACAAACAATAGGCACAGAAAAATGCCTTGCATTCTTTACACTTCCTTGTCAACCCTAGGATAATGAAGATAAGGCCAGCTGTATAAAATTGTCTGCAAAAATCTACTCCCTTTTCATGAATTCACAATTATATGTGTGTTGAACATTCTCAAAATAAAAGCACAACTCTTTAGAGATGAAAAAGTAGATTCTGGTTGGTGTTTGCTTTAATGGCTTTAAGTAAGACAGGGCATCTTTCTTAAAGGGAAGTAGAGGAAGGGAATGAGCATTTATGAAGAGCCAACTGTGTACTAGTCACTGTGCTAAACATTTTACAGATATTATCATACTTTATAACAAACATAATTTCTTTTGATAAAACAAATAAGGGATTAACTTTTATTTTTAAAAGAAACATGTATAGATTCTTTTACAATTAATGGATCCATCATTTGTTCATCATAACTATGAAGAACATTAGGGAATATTTGATGTCTATCACCCAAACATGAAACTAGTTAGTAGATTTTGGCTGAATTAACTAATAACTAATTTTTCAATACAGAAAAGAAGTTCATCCAAGTACGTGTGAATAAATAGACCAAGTCTGACTGTTCAAACCATTTCCAATATCACTCTACTTATGAAAACACATTAATTATGTACTACCATTAGCCAGGATAAAGGAAGTATTATGTGACTGCCACTGGATAGAATATCAAAACATGTGGCGTGGAATTCTGCTAGGAAAATGCCATCAGGAAATAGAATTCCAAGTACACACTGTCTTATTAGTCACAGTTTGGAGTAGGATCTTTAGGTAAATATTGAATGAAAAAATGACAATCCTACTGCAGTGGGAAAAATTTCATGGGGGAAGATTCTATGATCCATTGAACAGCTACCAGGACCACACAAGTTTTCGGATCTCTTAAAGCACTGGAAAAATTGACACATTTGATAGAAGACATTCAAAGATATCTGAATTAACAAGGTGAGTAAATCAGGCAGTCATTCAACAAACATCTATTACTGTGTGCCAAACACTGTGTTAAGCATTTGGGAAACAAAGGGCACACAGACAAACCACAGTCCTCCCTCAAGAAGTGTATATTCTAGTGGGAGAGACAGTATTTTATTACAACAAAACTCTTAAGAACAAAGTTGCTTTTTTAAAAAGCCCACCTAAGATCAGAAAAGCTTGAGAATGTCTCAAGTTTACCAAGTGCTGGGTCAATGGCAGCAATCACTGAGAGAACAGTGCTTCTGGGTAAAGGTCCAGGATTCTGGTGAAAAGGGAAGAGCCTGGGATACCATTGAGGATGCAGAGCCAAAGCACTGAAAGCTTGGGTGGCTTGGTTAAGTGAGAGTAGAGGACCATAGCTGGGAATTGTACCTGTGAGTCAGAGTCTATAATCCTCTCCATTTTACAGATGAGGACACTGACTCAATACTTCCCTAAACTTTCTGCATTTTTCCCTACCTCTGGGATCAAAATTAATGAGAATGATCCTCATTATGAATGAATAAAACATTGATTAAGGATTTACTGTATATAAAGTACTGAGGAAAAATAAGAAAATAAGACAATTCCTGCTCTCAAGTAGCACAGCTTCTAATGGGAGACACAACACATATGGAAAGTCTTAGCTACAAATCAGATAGAAAGGTTCCATGATCCTTAGGGTCCCATAATTCAATGGCAATTATTAAGAACATAGTAATGTCTTAAGAATTATGCTAGGTAGCAGGGATATAAAGAGAAGATGAAAAAAGAGTCCCTGTCCTCAAGGAGCTTACATTCTATTGGATCTACATTATTGGACCACATTCTCTAATAAATTATATTAATAGAAGTTCTACTTTTCCTAATCTTGACTTGGAGGATACACAGAGCTAGCCTTACAAGTAAGTAGATAAGGAAACCAGCTAAGATTCTGATTTCATAGAACCACAGAATCTGAGAGTTAGTGGAAACTTCCAAGGTCATTGAGTCCCTCACCTGAAACAGAATCCCTTCCTCAACATCTCCACCAAGTCTTCATCCAGCCCTTGCTTAAAGACCTCTTTTAAAGAGAAAACCTAAGGTGGTACGATGTGCCTTTGGATAGGGCTAATGAGTCAGACATTTTTCTTATTTTTGTTAAGTTATTTTTCAGTCTTATCTAACTCTTCATAACCCCAATTAGGGTTTTCTTGGCAGAGATATTGAAGTGGTTTGCCATTTCCTTCTCCAGCTTATTTCACACATGTGGATACTGGGGCAAACATGGTTAAGTGACTTTCCCAGAGTCACACAGCTAGTAAGTGTCTAAGGCCAGATCTGAACTCAGGAAGATGAGTCTTTCTGACTCCAGGACCGGTATTCTATCCGCTGGACCACCTAGCTTCCCCTTTCTCGTCCTTACATTGACCCTAAATCTGCCTTTCTGGAAATTCCATTCATCGCTCCTGCTGTTCCTCCCTCTGCAACCAAGCGGAAAAAATCCAATCCTCCTTCCATGTGATAGCCCTTTGAATATTTGATTACAATAACATGTCCTTCCTAGGGTTTCTCTTTTTCTATCTAATCAATACCAGTTCTTTCCACTGATCCTCCTGTGGCATGGCATCCATTCTCATTGCCATCCAAGTCTTCTCTTACTCTATTTTCATTCTAGTTTGTCTGTGTCCTTCCTAAAATGGAGCACATGGAACACAATGTCATGCCGCAGACGTGGTCTGACCAAGGCAGGCTACGGCACACTTGTCTTACTGGAGTTGACTCATCATTCCAGCCGTCAAGATTTTTTTTGTATTTTAGCTTCGTTAATCCATGCTTTAGCTACCTTAACCAGCCTTCTGTCATCTGTATGAGGGATGCCAGGAAGTTCTCTCATAGCAGACTATCATGGTGCCTGAAAGTCTTCCATTAAAGGCTCATTTCTTCAGGTCTTAAAGGCTTTTTGGTATTTAGAAGTCCCATATCAAACAGAAAACATTGCTAAGATAGATACAACTATCAAATTCTTTCCAAATATGGCAATAAGCACATAGTAAGACCCTTTCAAGAATAAAACAAAAGGATCTGCACATGGTGTGAGTTGAGAGGTTAAGAGGAAGGAATTTGCTACAAGGTTAAAAGGAGATAGATGTTACCACTTCTTTCCATGGTTTATAAGAAAAAAAGTAAAGGGTGTTTCCTACTCAACCACTGCGGAGTTAATGTTTCATCTCAGAGTCCACTAATAGTAAGTGACTCGAGCATTTTATTCCTACAACTCTGAGAAATTCTCCCTGAAATACAGACAGAAACCCTAGCCAGGGGTGACTTGTACAGACAGGAGCTGGAATGCTGAGGTAGGGGAATAGCTAGCCAGACAGATAACAGCTATACAAGGCATTAAGAGAGAAATTCAAAAGAGACATCTTGACAAAGCATTATTAGAAATTTGAAGGAGGGCTGCTGACCACGATGGCATCCTGAATAGAGGCAGAACTCTCTTACACAGCTACTCCAGGAAAAACCTAAAATTCACACTAGACTGGATAATGATCAAGAAATCCAATGAGAAACTACAGTAGGTGACACTCCAAATCAGAATTATCCAAAAAGTCATCCAGAAGCCTGTGGGCAATGGAACAAGAGGCAGCCAGTAAAACCAGTGCCAGCCTTGGCAAATAAGCTTCTTTATGAGCCAGAAGCACCTATGACCCTAAGGGATCTATGTCCAGAGGAAGTAAGAATGGAACACTTAAACAAGAAAGTCCCAGTAGAGAACTTGGAAACATGGAATATCTCAGACTGAGAGAGCCCTGGTACCTAAGGGTTGAAAGGTCCTTAGCACTCAATCCTCAGATGTCAGAGGTCCCTGAAGATCCAGATCGCTGAACCTCAAAAATCCAGGTGTGCCTAACCCCAGAAGGTAGTGGTCAGCACAGAAACCAAAATAACTCAGCAGAACAAGCAGAGTTGACCATTCCACCCAAAATCACATCAAGGGATAGATTCTGGCCTTGGCACAAAGCCCCAGTGCAGCATCAAAAAGTATTAGGAGATTTAAATCTCTACAAGAAAGCCCCCTAAAAGGAGAGGGTAACTCCAAATCATTTTCAAGCAGAGACTTAAAGGAAAAAAGGGGATTTTCCACAAAGACCACATGAATTCCTAGAATATATGAAGCAAGAATCTTTTTAATTAAATAAAATCTCTGAAGAAAATAATTGGAAGAAGAATAAGCAACTTTGAAAATTAAGTAGAAAAACCTTACCCAAGAAATTAGAAAACACCAAACAAAAATCAGTGACTCCTTAAAACAGCAAGAAATATTAGAATAAAATGAAAATATAGGAAAAATAAAACATAACATTTGATATAAAAAAAACTGACCTGGAAACAAGTCAAGGAGAGATCATTTAATAATCACTTTTGTTGTTATTGTTGTTGTTGAGTTTAATCTGACCCTCGGCCACCCCATCTGAGGTTTTCTTGGCAAAGATATTGAAGTGGTTTGCCATTTCCATCTCCATCTCATTCTATAGATAAGGAAACTGACACAAACAGGGTTAAGAGACTTGCCCAGGGTCTCATAGCTAGTGTCTGTGGCCAGATTTGAACTCAGGAAGACTCATCTTTCTGACTCCAGACCAGTTCTTTATCTGCAGCACTGCCTAGCTGCCCCTTAACAACCACTGGCCTTCCCAAAAACCATGATAAAAAAATCTAGATTCTGTATTTCAAGTAATCACAAATATTGTCCAGATTTAATAAAACCAGAAGGCAAAGGGAAAATAGAAAAAAATTCATCAATCACCTCTGAAAAATAATTCTCAAAAGTAAAAATCCCAGGAATGTCAAAGCCAAAATCTTTCACTTCCACATCAAAGAAATACTGCCAATATCCCTAAAGTAGCGGTTCAAACACAAGGAACAGTAGTTGGGATCATATAAAACTTGGCAACTTCTACTATAAGTGAGAGTACAATATTCCAAAAGGCAAAAGATATTGTCTTGTAACCAAGAATAACTCATCCAGCAAAGCTGAGTATAATCTTACAGGGAGAAATGGATCTTGAATAGAACAGATAACTTTCAAGCATTTCTGATGAAGAGACCAAAACTGAATAGGAATTTTAAAATATAAACACTAGAGTCAAGAGAAATCGAGAAAGATAAATTTATTTGAATACTTAAATGAGTTGTATGATGATATAATGCTAACATCCTAACAAAAGGAGAAGTAACCAGTGTCCCTTATGTGTTCAAAGGGTATTTATCACAAGAGTGAAAAAAGAAAAAAGGAGGACCTGGAATGAGGTGATTTTCTGTTTTGCAAGCTATAAGAGGGGAAGGAGAAGGGAGAGTAAAAGAAATACACCAGTACAGAAGGAAGGAAGAAATAGAAGCAATTTGTTATATAAACATAGGGGAAGGTATAGAGGGTATAGACATCTGAAAAGAGCAGAGGAAAATAAAATATTTAGAAACTTTTATCAATGCAATGACCAATCATATCTCCTGAGGACCTATACTTCCCACCTCCTGACATTCATTTTTTAATGTGGCTTTTGTGCTAATCTGTTTTGCTTGATTATGTTTATTTGTTATAAGGGTTTTTTTTCTTTTATGGTTTTTTTTCCACTTAGCTTTTGATGAGGGAGGGACAAAAGGAAGGTTAGCAAAAATAACAATAAAAGAAAACCATAGAATCTTTTAATGCACAGAGAAAAAAAATTCAGAAGGAAACACAGACAGGCAGGATAGTTCTAAAAGTAATGTGCAAATTATGATATAGTTTTTTAAAGTGCACCAAATGAAGATTTATCATTTCATATAAAATCCTCCTTTTGTATTCTGCTATTTATGTAGAGATACTCTTTTATGTTTAAGTTCAGAAAAAAATTTTCAGGACAGAAATTCACCCAGATAGGACTTCTCCCTCACTAACAAAACCAACAGGAAAACAAGCATTGCATATAAAAGAGTAATGAGAAAGTGACAAATGCTGTGGTCATATATCTAAGTCCTGGATCAAATCCCAAGATAACACTGCTGAAAAGTAGTAGTAATCTCACACATTGTCTCAACAGAAGCACCCATATCATTTCTCTCATAATCATCAGGGCAAATAGATTGCTAGTGATCTGTTATAAGTTGTCTTAATTATACCCCTAGGAGATGTAATTATAGGAAGCAATCCCAGGCTAGTGGTATGCATTCCCCCTTGTTACTTGCTTCCTTGGATTAAAACCTCTAACCATCACTTTGGTACAAAGTTTTCTCTGAGTCCGCTATTTTAGAAATGAGCCTGTTACATTTTACCCCTCGTGGGATTCTCTGGGCACCATGAAAGGGTTGGGAAGTCTCTCTTTTCTGCTACTGAATGGAAACTCCACTAATTTTGCCCCCACCATTATATGTTCCTATGACTAGCACCCAACTCCATTTAATTATTTAATGTCAGACTAGCTCTTACAAAGGGAATTTATTCAAATATCCATATACTTACTTCAATAACTTAATGTCATCATTTCCCACTCCTATACTACCTCAGTCTCTACAGTGAGGATCATAGGGTAATAGCTTAACTAAGTTTCTACATAGCATTAGTCCCACCAAGTTCAAATCCAAAATCCCATTGGTTTGTCATCCCTAGACTCTTATTCCTCAGGTTTCACTACTGAGCTGGTTACAACACCTGGTCTGGATTCCTGGATCACCATGGCTTGCCCTCAAGAGTCAGAGACTCCATTCTCTGTTCCTGGAACAAAATAGGATACGGAAAAAGGTTAAAATCCCAGACCTATTTTCAGGGCTACATGACCTAAAGAGGGAAGGAGATTATGAAGAGGAAGCCCTCAAGTCCTTCCTCCTTATGGCATAGTGTTATCTTCTGTGAACAAAGGTGAAATACCCTCCAGTGAAGTTACTGACTCAAGTCATTTCAAAGGCACCAACCTTTCCAGCTCTGAAGCCAGTGGAAAAGGCTGAGTAGGTTACTATAGAAAGTCTGTGTATTCTCCAGCCCTCCAGTGTCCTGGAAACAGGTACTCAGTATATTATACATAGGTGACATCATTGTAAGTGATTTGGACATACAACAACACACACATACACATCCTTCTATTTCCTACTGACAATTGAAAGGCACTGAAGACAAACTTCATCTACATCACAATTCTACTTAGGTCCAAACTTGGGAAAGGATTAACAAGAAGTCCCCCTGACGTTATAACATAATGAAGAATATAGGATTGAAAATACTCACCTAATTGGTTGAACTGGGGAATAGATGAGCACAATTGTTTTTTTTCTTTTTTTGGGGGGGGGGGAAGGCAGGGAACTTGGGGTTAAGTGACTTGCCCAAGGGCACATGGCTTGTGTTAAGTGTCTGAGGTTAGATTTGAACTCAGGTCCTCCTGACTCCATGGCCAGTGCTCTATTCACTGCGCCACCTAGCTGCCCTGAGGAGCAAAATTCTGCAGAAATTAGGATGACTTTTTTTTTAATGCAAATAAAAATCATCTCATTTCCATAGTCAAACATAAATTGAGATTATTTTCTTATAGAAAATTAATTGTCCAACCAACCAATAGGCATTTTTAATGCCTACTATGTACCAGGAATTATGTGAGAATACAAATACAAAAAAAAAAAAAAGACAGTCCCTTGATTCTTGAACTGCTTCTGGACGGCAGAGCTGCCCAGGAAAGAAAAGATTCCCTTCCACTGGGAATCTTTATTTTATAGTAAACCAAAGGTAAGTGTATCCTTTTTTGACATAGAGTACAATCTGCATATGTTCCCTGAGCTCAGTTATAAAGCAGAGCAGAAGAATGGGATGGAACCGTTTAAGAAAACGTGGATGGTAGGACTCTTTGGAGCTGGTACAGACTTTTCAGCCTGGGAGATATTTTACAGTCCCACAGCTGGGTTTGCATTTTTTGTGTGTTCATTCGTTTTTTTCAACCTAGTGTAATATTCACCTAAACCCATGCTCTGTTCCCATGTGTCAAATCAGTGCTCATTCCTTATGTGGAAAAACTGCATAATTTATTTAATGCACTATGACCTAGGACAGTTTGAAAATGTAAACTGGGTTAAATCAAACAGACAAATAAATACAAATGGGAGAGGCCCGGGAAAGTGGATTCATCTTTAATGATGCAAATGCAAATGAAAATCATTGCAAGATATTGGCAACTCGCTGGGGTACAGATTGTTTTTCTCTTGTATAAAATAGAAGCTTAATTGTATCCCCAGAAAAAAATTTTTCTAGAAAATATGGTGACCACATGCATGAAGTGAGCAGCAGCTTTCCATAAAAGGTTGTGTTTAATCTGCTAAAGAGCAGATATTTATGATGTCTGTACTGTCATTCCCAATTCTTCATGGCCCATTAAATACCCACCTGGACACTGCATCATTTAACTACTGGAATGTGTCCACTTTCTTTTTTACCATGAGGACATTCTATTTGACTACCATATTCACTGTTTAAACCAATCAGCAAATTATATTTGTTATCCCTGTAAAACTTACCACCACACCATCCCCACCCTTACTGAACAGAAGTGTTCGTGTATGGAATCATTCCTCTATGTAGTCCTGGTTTTCATTTTCCTAACTCTAAACACTTCTCCTATTTCAAGAATAAGCTGCTCCCCCCATTCCGAATTCAAAGTCTAATCAAGTATGGGAAAGTTGGCCTCTCTCTTTCTCTTTTTTTTCTTTAAAGATCATTTCATGAGTACAGTAGGCAGGGTGATCTCATTAACTCTCTTGGTTTAATGAACGCTTCCATGCAGATGACTCCTGCCCCAAATCTCCAGTCCTAGTCTATCTCTTGAGCTCTGGTCTCTAGTCTCCAGTTGGCCATTGAACACCCCCTGGATAGAGCCTAGGTATATTAACTGCAACATGTCTAAAACACAGCTCATGATCTTCCCCCTTAGACCTGCCCCTTCTCCAAATTTCCCTATTCCTGTCACGAGTGCTGGCCATGCTTCCAGTCTCCCTGCGTGGCAATTTCAGAATCACTCTTGAGCCTTACCTCTCCTTTACAACCCATAAGTCATCACTTGTCAGATTTTTACATTTCTGTCTCTACAACACCTCTCACATCTGTTCCTTTTCTTACACTCACATGGCCACCATGATAATTCAGGGCCTTGTAGCACATACTCTAAAACTACTTTCCCATATACCTCCCACATTAACCCCTTTACTGTTGTTTGAACTTCATTTTTGAAGACCACTGACATTATGGGGTGATGTCTTGATTCGTGAATGAAGTGGATTTAAGTGAGGCACAGTTGCACAAAATCATAAGCCTCTCTCTCTTTTGAAGAGTCATCAAAATCCAGTGGCAAAACAAAAGTCTTGGATGACTGGAAACAGTTCAGGATGCAACCGAAGACTTTGGCGTCTTCAGTGTCTGACCAGCTCTAAGGGTTCCCCAGCACCTGCTTCAGTTGCCTTCACAGCCATTGGAACAAATTGTTCTGATCCACTCATTGCACAGGGGTATGTCTTCACATGCTTGGAGTAGACACCCCCCTCACTCACCTATGTGTTAAAGGCCTGTTGGCTGTTGTCAACTTGGTTTAGTGAGTCTGCTGAGACGATTTGCTGCGGTGTGGAAACTGCACGCAACTGCTTCCTGGAGCCGCAGGTGAGAGTTGGGGGCCGGGTAGACACCAAAGGGGATGAGTAGCCCTGAAAAGGGCTCTGCAAGCCCTCACATCAGAAGCACTAGACCTCCTTGGATAGCCCAGTTAGGTGGTGTAGTGGACAGAGTGCCAGACCTGGAGTCAGGGAGACCTGAATTTCAATTCAGCCTCAGACACATTAGTTATGTGACCCTTGACAAGTCACTTAATCCTGCCTCCAACCCTATTGTATAGATTCGTTAGGTCCCTAGAACTAGGCTGTATGTGCCCTGAGGGCTCTAGGGGTAACCCAAAGGTTAGGGGTTGTCTTTCTAGTGTTAGAGCTTTTTCTTCCCCCACTCTTTGATTATTAATGCAATTATTCTCAGGCTTAATTTACTTTTTAAGAGGAATATTTACTGTTCATGGGCCACCTCTTAGAGGAAGCTTTTCTTGACATCTATAAATTGGTGTTCTCCCACCTAAAATCATTGAATGTAATCTTAGTTGTTTACATCCCACATTTCCCTTCAGTGCAATATAAGCTCCTTGAGCAGGAGCTAATATTAAGTCTTCCATCCTCAACCCCTAGCACATGGTTTTACCCATAGCACACGATTCCTTGTTGGAATAGACGTGCTTGCATTGGATTAGATTGGATTGGACTTGAATCGAATCAGGTCTGACGCAGAGAGACCTTGAATTCATCGTTGGAAGGACTGGTTCACCCTTGTGGTTGCCTGGTCCTTGGCCCTGCCTCGTAATAAGGCTCTCCACTCTCCAAATCAAGAGAACTTCTATGTGTGATAAATGATGTGGGCTGGGATTTGAAATTTCCATCCTGGCCTTTGGCAGCTGGGGACTCAAATGGGTCCTACAAACTGACTGCTTGTGGTTCACGGATACAATTGGATGTGAGCGCCGAGTTCTGGGCCACAGCTCTTGTGGCCCATCCAAGACCCTCTTTAGACCTTTAACCCTAATGCAATCCTCCACAAGACGGTTTTTATTTTTCTCCTGATGTCTCTCTCTTTTCATTCTGTTCTCGGCTATCTCGATCTATTTGGCTGGTCCCCTGCAGAGAGGACAGACCATAGTTCAGAGCTGTGCTCACTTTCCTGACCTCTGGGCCTTTCCACTTACGTCATTTTTGAACTTCAGGGCTCCATGTTCCTTCTTGTTGGCAATTCTGGGGACAGATCATTGTGACCCATGTAAGTCTGTATCCAGCTGGATGCTTGCTACCCTTCTGAGTTTTATAAACATGCTTTCTCTTTTATTAGAGTTGCTCAAAAAGTAGTTTATTAATAACATATTAAATAATTGTTAAATGGATCTCAAGCTACATTTTCATAAACATTCATATTGCTGCACTTAGAGTTCAACAGGGCTGACCCTAGAGAGAATTATAAAGTATTAATTTTTTATTAATTAAAGTATTAATAGTATTTATATAGTACTTTAAGGTTTGCAAAGATATAGGTACACAGATATAGACAAATAGATGATAGATAAACATATGTACATATATACAGGTATATAATATACACATGTGTAATTCCTTTCATAATCATAACAAACCCATAAACTAAAAGCCATTATTACATCTGTTAGATAGATGAGAAACTAAGGTACAGAGTTGGGTGACTTGCTCAGAGTCACACAACTAGTAAGTATCTGAGGCAGGATTCGAATCTAGATCTTCCTGACTCTAAATGCAATCTGTCTCTATACCATGCTTCCAGGATTCTTTTCTAGTCTTCTTTCTCTACTCCCCTCTTCCCTTCTGGTGATTTGGCCCCATTGGCACTATGGAAAATAGGGATGGTAGTAATTTCTGCCCTATAAGTTTCATGGGGCCATTTTGAAATTCAGATAAAAAATAAAGGGCATGAAAATACATCAAAAAGTATACAAATGTGAGGCTTATTCAGAATTATTTTTGCCTCAGAAATCTTCCTCCTATCTGTCCTCTTCTCTTCCTTTTGATTCCTACCATCCCAGTCCTAGCCAAGGTTATCTTTAACTCTCGTTTGTCCTACTGCAATGGACACCTCCCAGGTGTCCCCACCTTCAGTCGCTTCTTCCTCCAATATGTTTTATGTCCTGATGACAGATTAATCTTCCTGATACCTCTGACCACATCACTCCCTTTATCAAAGAACCATTTCCTACAAAATAAAACACAAACTTGGGGGAGGAGTCAAGGTGGCAGAGTAGAAACAGGACTTCCAGCTTCCACCCCCCCCCCCAATTCATGTAAAAGGTGACTCTGAAGAAACTTTGGAGCTACAGAACACACAAAAATGACACAGAGAAACTAACTTCCTACTGAGTACAGCCCGGCAGGCTGGCAGGGAGCAGCCAGCCCAGCGCTCTGGGAGCCAACCCCAGACCCCCACTAGCCAAAGGTTTGAGGCCCAAGGTGGGCCTGACCAGCCACCGGCCAGAGGGACTTCAGATCACCATCAGCTGTGGCGATTTCTAGAATTATCGACATATAGATGCTAAGGACAAAGTGAGAGGTCAGTGCAGTGTGGACTTTGGGATCTAGTAGTTGGGAGTGCATCGGCTTTTGCCCCCGGGGCAAGAAGCTGCTGAGGCACCATGGCCCTGCAGCCGTAGCCACATGTGGCTGCTTCAGTTTCTGGCCTGCAGATTGTAGGGGGACCAAGCAACCAGTCTGATGGGTAATCACTCTTGCTTTAACCTGCTTGGATCTGGACTGAGGTCTAGGGTGGAGGTCTTGGGGTGTGCAACCAACTTGCCAGAGCTTGTGGCGGCTTAAGAGAGGGCACCCAACTAATACCTTCGGCAGCTGAGAAACCCCAGCATTTGGGATGAAGCTCTCTGTCTGGTGGCAGAGTCCTACTGTGGCAAAAAGCCCAAAACTCAAGTAATTGAGTGGCAACATGAGCAGGCAAAGGAAGCAAAGCAAACGGAGCAGCCCAACTTCTCCTATTTTGCAGACAAAAAGGATCAAAGCATGGAACAGGAGGAAGACAGTGAAGTCAGAACTCCTGCACCAAAAGCTTCAAAGAAAAATATGAGCTGGTTACATGCCATAGAGGACCTTAAGAAGGATTTTGAAAAGCAAATAAAAGAAGTGGAGGAAAAATTTGGAAGAGAAATGAGAACATTGCAAGAAAATTATGAAATGAGAGTCAACAACCTGACTGAAGAAAATAACACCTTAAAAAATAGACTAACTCAAATGGCAAAAAAGGCTCAAAAAGACAATGAGGAGAAGAATGCCTTAAAACGCTGAATTTGCCAGATGGAAAAAGAATCTCAAAAGCTCACTGAAGAGAATCATTCCTTCAGAATTAGATTGGAGCAAATGGAAACTAGTGACTTTATGAGAAATCAAGATACTATTAAACAGATCCAAACAAATGAAAAAAATAGAAGGCAATGTGAAATATCTCATTGGGAAAACCACTGACCTGGAAAATAGATCCAGTAGAGATAATTTAAAAATTATTGGACTACCTGAAAGCCATTATCAAAGTAAGAACCTAGAAATCATCTTCCAGGAAGTTCTCAAAGAAAACTGCCCTGATATTTTAGAACCAGAGGGCAAGATAGAGGTTGAAAGAATCCACTGATCACCTCCTGAAAAAGATCCCAAAAAGAAAACTCCTAGGAATATTATAGCCAAGTTCTGGAATTCCCAGATCAAGGAGAGAATATTACAAGCAACCAGGAAGAAACAATTTGAATGTTGTGGAAACACAATCAAGATAACAGAGGATCTGGAAGCTTCTACACTGAGGGATTGAAAGGTTTGGAATATGATATTCTGGAGGTCAAAGGAGCTTTTCCAGTTGAAGACTTAATTCAAATGCTCACGTTATCCCTCAAGCAACCTCTTCGAAAGCCCTTCCCTCTACCTAAGAGGGAGCTGGGTTCAAATCACACCTTTGATACCTACTACCTATGTCATATTGCACAAGTAACTCAACAACAGTCTTCTTATAGTGAAAATGTTGGGGCAGGGAGTGCATGTGAGGAGTTTTGGACTCTGGTCTCTGTGGTTTCTTCCAGCTCAAAGTCTTGCTAAAAAAAAGAAAACCTCAAACTCACTGAAACATAAATCTCTTCCCTGACCCAAGTTCCATGTCTATGGAAGATTCCAACCAGCTTCATCCTGGTCAGGTCTGGGTTATGGCATGCTGCCAGATTAATCTTCCTGTTAGAGATGAAATTCTGCTCATTAACGAAAGAGGTGGGCTCAAGTGAAAGACCATCCATTATTATTCTTATTCTGATAACTCAATCCAAATTGATACAAAACAAGCATTTGATAAGTACCTACTACATGCTGGATAATGGGAATCCAAAGGCAAAAAAAAGGACCATGAGTTGGAGGGGGAGAGAAGAGATACATTTGTACAGAAAAGTATATTCTGAGGAAATGAAAAGTAATTGCAGGCGTAGAGGAGACCATTACAAAGATCCAGAAAGGCTTCATGTAGGAGGTGGTTGATGATGATGGCCAAAAAGTAGCCAAAAAATATAAAAATTGTCCCAACCAGATCAGATCATTCATAGTCTTTTTTCTCTCTTTCACCTAAGACCATCCATTTACCACCACCTTCCATAAAATTCTCCTCATCCTAAATACCTTTGCTTTCTGATTCTCTTCTAGGAAACATGCACTGAGGCATTTATAGCTAAGAATGTTTTCATGCAACACCCCTTCCAAACGACACTGGCATTTTAACCCATGGGTATCTGTGTTCCCTAAAGGTGCAGGTGAGTTTGTCAGGCATTGAGACTGGCTAATGAATGAGGAATTTCCTAGTCCTTCTCGAATCATAGACTTCAGAGCCCAAAGGGGCCAACTCACATCATTCATTTTTCAGATAAGGAAACTGAGGCCCACAGAGAATAAACAGTGATGTGATGTAGCTGGGGAAAGCCCTAGATTTGGGGTCAGTCACTGGACCTCTGTTTCCTTCTCTGTGAAAAAGAAGAAGGTGAAGAAGGTGATCACAATGATTCCTTCCAACCTTAAATCTAGGAGCACGTTCAGACAGGGCAGTAATAGCAGAGCTAACACTTAAACTCAGGTCCTTTGACTCTAATTCTGATCTGATCGAATACAAAATGCTCCCTTGGTATTCAGAGCCCTTCACAACCTGGCCTCCTCCTGTCTTGGCAACCTTCTTATACCTTACACCCCAACAACATCCAGGGACACCAGCCTCCTGGATGTCCCACAAACAATACCTTCCGTCTCTCAGCTCTGGGTGTTCTCTCTGGCTCCAACTACTGACCTCCCTGGCTTCCTTTAAATCCCAATGGCAAAGCCATCTTCCACAGAGGGCCTCCTCCCAATCTCTCTTACTTTCAGCGCCTTCCTGCTGTTAACTATCTCCTGTTTATCCTGTGTATGGCTTGCTTTGTTATATTTTGTTTGCACATTGTCTCCCCTATTAAATTGTAAGCTCCTTGAGGGCAGAGACTGTCTTTTATTTCTTTTTTGTCCCGGGTTCTTAGCACAGTGGCTGGCACACACTAGCTCAGTTAAGTCGTTTTAGTCATGCCCGAATCTTCACTATCTCATTTGGGGTTTTCTTGGCAAAGATTCTAGCGTTGTTTGCCATTTCCTTCTCTAGCTTATTTTATGGATGAGGAACTGAGGCAAACAGGGTTAAGTGACTTGCTCAGGACCACACAACTAGTAAGTGTCTGAGGCTGGATTTGAACTCAGGAAAATGAGTCTTCCTGATTCCAAGCCTGGGACTCTATCTACTGTAGTGGGCAGGTATTAGGGACTTAATAAATGTTTATTGATTGATTGGTCTGCATAATTATACCTGCATATACTACATATAGCATATGTAACTGTGGGTGAACTCCTAACAAAACCAAATTAGACATTTATTTAAGTTACAAAATTTCAAAAGTAACTCAAATAATATTTCTTGCACTGAGTTACTTTACAGAAGTGTAGGCCCATCGATTTCAAGCTACAAGCTAACTGGGAGACCACCCATCCGACCCTCTCATTTTATAGATAAGAAAATTGGGAGTGGGAGATGTTAAGTGACTTCCCAAGATCCCACAGCTAATGAGAATCAAAGTGGGATTAGAATTCAGGTTTTCCTAATTCCAAATTCTGCCTTCTTGTCACTGCCCCACTTAGACATGTTTGCTCCCCACATATGTCTTCCCAAAAAATGCAGACTCAAAGGCAAAGATAACTTCATTTTTGTCTTTGGATCTCCCACACCCACATAGAGACTCTAGAATATTGGTCAGTTAATAAATGTATGTCAACTGCTGAGTAAGATTGGTGCCCTTTCCAGTGCCGAAGGTCTCAAATTACCTGACCTCCTTCACACAGGCTCTTAACCTAAGACCCATGAACCTTTTTTTTTAACTTTAATAACTATTTCACTAAAAATTCTTTCTTAATTCTGTCTTCTATTTTGTGCATTTAAAAACATTATTCTGAGAAGGATTTTACCCAAGGCTCCTCATACACTCAAAGGGGTCCATTACACACAAAAAAAAACCATAAAGAATCCCTTAGGACAACTGACTGAGAAAGGCCTGGGGACCTTTTCTGCCAAGCTGTGCCCACTACCCTCCTTCAGGAAGGGTTCTCTATGGGTTAATACCTTGCCTCTGTTTTTCTTTTCAATATTCTCCCTCTTGTTGAAGGCCTCCACCCCTCACTGCCTGTAGCAGAAAAAAAGGGAGAAACCCACCAGATAAAGAGCCTTTGTAGCAGGAATGGGTTTATCAACAGCTTCCTAAGGAAGCTACCCTGCCCTTCCCCTCAGACAAGGCAGCAAAGCAATGCCCTCTTCTTGATGTGTTGTTTCCAAGGGCAGGGAAGAGAGAACAGCCTTCCCCAAAGGAGTATCCTTTCTAGAAAGGAGAAGCAGAAAGGTGGGGGCCAAGGGGAGCCCCAGTCCTGGGGTGGGGGGAGGTACTGCACCTGCTTCCATGAAGAGGTTGCCTGAGTGACTCAGGGAGCCCAGAACTGTCAGCACAGCTGTTTGCTTTAGGGAATGAGCTGGATTAGTCAATACCTTTGCTATTGTGTCTTGTGTGCAGAAATCTTGGGCCCAGAACAAATACATAAATCTAGCCTTGGCCTGGGAGGAGGTGGTGCTTTACTGAGGCCCATGTTGAGAAGAGCTCAGAGTTTTCTTTGTAAGGACTCCAGTAATTTCATGGCTCTGTGGACTTTGCTTGTCATTTCCAATCCTTCAGCTCTCAAGAGAATTGAAGGCAAGTGGGTTCCATCCACCTGGGGTTCTGGGGAGGGGTCATGAAAACCATCAGAGGACCTGAGAACATGAGTCATTTGGGGGGAAACGGGGAGACTTTTTTCTCCCATGCTAAAAAAAAAATCTCGAGGATTTTCCTCTTGGAATAGTTACTTCAGCTCCCTGGATGGGAGTCAAGGAGGGCAAGGACAGTGGGTTACATATGATCATAAAAGCCAGACAGAAATTAAAAACCAACTAGCCCCATCTCCTTGATTATAAGACAAGCAACTGAGGCCCAGATGGGTCAGGCTCATAGATTTAAAGCTAGAAGAGAGCCATAGGGATCATGGAGTCCTGCCCCCTCATTTTACAGATGAGGAAACTAAGGCCAGTTTGTAAGGGACTTTGGTAGGTAGCAAGTAGCAGAGTCAGGATCTGAACCCAGGTCCTCTGACTCCAGTTCCAGTGCTCTCTCCACTAAATGAAGCTGCCTCCCAGTTTCCACAGGATCCCAGAGGATCAGAATTGGACAAGACCCCAGAAGTCACTTCAGCCTCTATCTGGCCAACAATAACCCCACCAGAAAAGTGACAGACTCAGGGCAGACTGGGGCATCTATTTATTGGATGTGGCCCAGGTAGGAATTTGTTTTGTCTTTGCATATTTGTCACAAGAGTTTTGAGTTTCTTTTTTTTCCTGATTGGGGAGTAAGAAGGAGGGTTTCTTAAAAAAAAAAAAATGCATAGCCCCAGTAAGTACTCAGCCAGCTCCTACTTAAAGATCAAAGGCTTTATTGATGTTTCTTCTTCTTTCTTATGTCACTATTATTTCCTGGTAACTGTCGCTATAAAACAAGATCCACTCATAACAACCAGAGTCGAGCAAAATGAACTGATTCATAGCCCATGCCTGACAATGTATGCCTCATCCCACACCTGCAGTCCACCACCTCTCAAATGAGATCGAGTAGCATTTTGTTTTGCTTTGTTTTGTTTTGTTTTACTTAGCTATATCTTGATAGTATAAAATGCCAGGTAGATTTGGTCTTTCTCTGGTTTATTTCATAAGTTTAAATGAAAGGCCAGATCTTTCTAACTCTAAAAATCCTATTGAGAGTCTGAGTTAAAGTGTTCGTGTCAGGGAGAAGGGGGCAAAATGATGCACATTTATATAGTGTTTTAAGGTTTTTAAAGTCCCTTATATACATTAGTCTAGATAAGCCTTACAATAACCTCATAAGACACATGCTATTATAATCCTCATTTTACAGATAAGGAAACAGACTGGGAAAAATTGGCAAAATGGTGCAGTTTTGGAGTCATGGAACCTGAGTTCAAATCTAGCTGTGGACAAGTCCCTTCAGGGCTCTGGATCTCATCCCCTACCTATAAAATAAGGAGGTTAGATTGAATGGCTTCTGAGATTCCTTCCAGTTCTAAATCAAAGAGAACATACCATAGTGGGAAAAGAGAGCCAGGAAAGTCTGGGTTTAAGTCCCACTGAGATCTAGAAAAATCTAGGTCTTTCCAGCTCCAAGTCTGGCACTCCCTCCACAAGGATCTGCTGAGGCTGAGACTTGAATTCCCACCAAGGAGACTTGGGGGTCTTCTGCTGCTCATTCATTGACTCCCAAGTCCAGAAGTTCAGATAAAGGAAGAATCTGGAGGCCCCAGACAAGCATCCACCTTCTAGAGAAGGCCCCACCCTCCCCAGTAAAAGCCAATACCAAAGGCCTTTCCCCAGTGTCAGGGAGCCAATAAATAACTACCCACTTGCTATTCAAGCAGCTGTCCTTTTTTATGGCTTTCTTCCATTGTTGCTCGGTATTTTCCACAAGCCCCCCACCCAGCCACCCAGAAAAGAATAGCTCAAATTTATGACTAGGAGAAATATCTGACTACTTTTGAAGTTAAGTGAAGGGATCAATTGTTCCATATGGTGAGAATCAGAGCACTCAGTTCTTTCTATTCACCAGGAAAGATGGATGCGAGAAAGGGCAGAGCTTGGCCATTTGCATTGTGTGGTAAAGAGGTTTCTCCTCTGGTTCCAGAATCCTAGACAGCTCAGTATGCAATAATCCCAATGACAGGGAGGGCATGAGAGAGCCAAAAGGCTTGGTGTCACCCACAGGCCAAAGTCACGTTCCTAAAGACAAAGGTCCTGTGTTCACATTTGCTGGTCCAGGAGGATGTTGAAGCCTTTTGGGAGAACTCTCAAAATAGGTGTCAGAAAATTGGCCCTTATCACTGAAAGTTAGGAAAAGACAGAGGTGGGGGACTGTGGGTATGGAATATCACATGTGCTCTCAGACTCCTTTAACAGTGTGGATTGGTGAGGCTAAAATGCTTTACAAAGATTGGTTCATGTTATCCTCAGTGAAAGATAACACCACTAGTAAGTGTATAGACCAAATTTGAACTCAGGTTTTCTCAATTCTAGGACCAGCACTTTACCAACTCTCCCAAAATAAAATTGACTGTTGCAGATGGTGGTGGCTTCCCCCTCACTGAAGGTCCTTAAGCAAAAACTAGCTGGCTATGTATCTCCTGGCTGTAGTAGAAGGAATTCTAGGTCAGGTGTAGACTTGATAAGACAGCAGTCTTTGGTGTCCTTTCAGTTCTGGGTATCCCCAGTGCCAACACAATGCCTGGCACTAAACTTTAATGAATCCTTGTTGGTTGATTGATCGACTCCGTTTCTGGAATTCTGAGATTCCATGATTTTGAAAAAGCAATTTGAACTCAAACCCTTTGACATACTAGCTTTTTACTCCTAACTAAATGGAATTTTATATTTATAAGGAAAGCAGCTTAAAAGAGGGGAGAAAAGAAGGAAAAAAGAGAAAGAAAAAGGAAGCGAAAGAAGAAAAAAGAAGGAAAAAAGGAAGGAAGGAAAGAAAAAGAAAGAAAGAAAGAAAGAAAGAAAGAAAGAAAGAAAGAAAGAAAGAAAGAAAGAAAGAAAGAAAGAAAGAAAGAAAGAAAGAAAGAAGGAAAGAAAGAAAGAAAGAGAGAGAGAGAAAGAGAGAGAGAAAGAGAGAGAGAAAGAAAGAGAGAGAGAAAGAAAGAGAGAAAGAGAGAAATAAAGAGAGAGAGAAAGAAAGAGAAGGGAGGAAGAAAGAAGGAAAGAAGGAAAGAAAGAAAGAAAGAAAGAAAGAAAGAAAGAAAGAA
>NW_027185761.1:47325230-47327204 GCF_028583685.1 Petaurus breviceps papuanus
AAGGAAGGAAGGAAGGAAGAAAGAAAGAAAGAAGGAAGGAAGGAAGGAAGGAAGGAAGGAAGGAAGGAAGGAAGGAAGGAAGAAGTAAGAGAAAAAAAGGGAGAGAAAAGAACTTACTAAAGAAAGCTCCAAAGTCTTCTTAAACATCAAAGGGTCTTTGTGAAACAACATTTTGATGAGTTAAGTGTAAATGAATCAGAAGCATATGGATTAAATTTCACTTAAAATAAACAGGGGCTTAAAAATTAAGAGGCAAAGTACTTGGGAAAACACATTTTGTTGAACCTAAATGTGTCTCCAGAAAACACCCACACACAACTGACTAAACCAACCCACAAACCAGAGCTGCCTCAGTACAAGCACCCCAGGTACCCCAAAGTGGCCTCTGAAATTCCAACAAGGTTGCCAGTGCCTGAAACCTGGCACCTAAAGGAAGGAAGTAAGAGCTGGCATTTCCTTTGTAGATCATCCTTCCTATTGCAGAGATGGTGTCAGTGCCAGATGACTGACATCATGCCCCAGCCCTTCCAGAATCCTCTGTCGCCATCCAGCCTTGGCTTTTCTAAAAACATTTAAATGTTGGTGTCAGATAGATATCTCAGCACAATATATTCTGGAGTGTGAAGGCATTTTCAAGGGTGAGGTCTTTTATGGGGGAGGGGGTAATGTGTATACATAAAACACAGTGACAATCTTAGTTTAATACTGATTCTTTTTTCCTAAAAGATGCCATTCTTAGTGCTGTCTAAACTGAGCATTGGTCCAGTTTTACTTATTAAAGACTGGTTTTATATGGTATATTGAATTCTAGACTTGAAGTCAAAAGATCTGGGTTTGAATCTCCATTCTTCTTTCTTTTCTTCCTTCTTGACTCCTGTCTTCCTTCTTTTTCCCCATTTATTTTATTTTTTCTGTCCTCCTTTCTTCTGTATTACCTGTGTGAATTCAGTCAAAACAGCTAACCTCTCTGGTCTTCAGTTCCTCCATCTACAAAAGGACTCCCTCGGATTAGACTCTCTCTACATCCCTCCCATTCCTAGTCTGGGATTTTTGAGCTGTACCCCATTAATAGTGAGGAACCTTAGCAGATTGGAGCTGCCTTCCTGGGTTCCTTAGTTCCAGTCAATAACCATGGCTAGCAAAGTCTGCACACAGCACTAACTTTCTCTGGCTTTGCCAGACCCTCACTTCCTCTGAGATTACAGAGATCAAGTTTCTTTATATCATTGAGTGTCTCACTTTGTCAGACTTCTCAAATGTCCTTTATTAGCAGGAAGGCAGAAGATGGGGCTGCGGATAGGGACTGGACCTGTGATTTCACTGGGCTCAGGAGCTCCCAGGGAGGAGCCTCCTCAACCATTTCTGTTGGTTCTGGAACCTTCTCCGTTAGCTAGACACAAAGACACTGAGTGACTTAGTCGGGGTCCATGAGCTGGTATGTTTTGGAGATAGGACTCCAACCCATGTCTTTCTGACTCTGTCCACTACATCATGCTGCCTCTGTGTATATTCACACAGTTACTAGCTTTGTGACAAGTCCTAACTCTTTCTGGGCCTCAGTTTTCTTATCTGTAAAATGGGGATATAATAGCTCTATCTCCAGGGGTTCTTATTAGCATGAAATGAGCTGACATTTCCAGCCCCTTGCAAGCCATAAAGCATTATAGGAATACTAGCTAGTATATGTGTGTGCATATACATATATATGCACATATATGCATATAGTACATGCACACATATCTCCCCATAGACATACATATATAAAATAGCTAGTGTTTATATAACATTTTATGGTTTGCAAAGGACTACAGATATTAACTCATGTATGTGTATGCACATAATGTATCTATACACACAATTATTTTGTGTATGTATAATGCATATATACATGATGAATTAATGTTTGAAGTCTTATATACAGATAGACAGACAGACAGACAGACAGACAGACAGACAGACAGACAGACAGACAGA
>NW_027185761.1:47327214-47341057 GCF_028583685.1 Petaurus breviceps papuanus
GATAGATAGATAGATAGATAGATAGATAGATAGATAGATAGATAGATGATGGATGGATGGATGGATGAGGGATGGATGGAGGGAGGGTGGGAGGGAGGGATGATAGATTTCACATGTCCTTGATTAATACAGGAAGGACCGTCTCACCAGGATGTAATGAGCTTCCATCTGTTCTATGCAGGTTAGTAGATGAAGCTCCAAGAGAGGGCCTTAGGCAAGCAGAGAGATTCAGCATCATCCCACAGCCAGGAAGTGTCAGAGGGGCCACTGCAACTCAAGCTTTCTTGACCCCAAATCCAGCACACTCTATATACCCTAGGGGCAGTGTGGTAGAGTGGGTAAACCTGGAGTCAGGAATGAACTGGTTTCAAATCATGCCTCTAATGTTGACAAGCTGTATGACCCTGAACAAGCCATTTAACCTGGATTAGCCTCCATTGTCTCATCTACAAAAGGGGAACAATAATGTCTGACACTTACCTGTCTCACAGGGCTCTTGTGTGATGTGTATAAAGTACCTGGCAAACTTTCAAACACTATATAACCTGCCATGCTACCTCTACTACCTTTCTTAATTTAAAAAGGTAAATTGGCCAAGTACAGACCACTGGCCTGAGAGTCAGGAAGACCGGGACTCCAGCCCCACTCCTGACACATACCAGCTGCTGTGTGACCCCAAACAAGGCCCTGAACCTCTCTGAGCTTTAGAAAAGGGTTGGACCAAATGACCTTTATGGTGCCAGGGTTGCTGGGAGGATCAAATGAGAAAGTCATCATAAGCTCTTAGTGCAGTCCCTGGCACTTAGTTATTAATGTTAGTTATTAACATCCTATGACAGAATGTGTCTACAATGTGTATGTGTGTACACGTGCGTGTACATGTGTGTGTGTGACTGCCCTGACCCTAGGCCCTGAAAAACCTAAAGGTCAGGTATGTTCACCCTCCACCAAGGTTCTCCTGTGCCCTTATGGGAAATTAAGGCTACCTATGCTCTCTGAAACTGGTTCCAACCCCCACCAATTGTGTTCCTTCAATTGTAGAGGGTGTCTCCTGACCCCCAGGTCCATTTATAGCCGCTAACAGTCAGATTGCATATTACAAAGGTGTAATCCCAATTACACAAGCCTACTCCCCCCACATATGGGGCTCAACCCTTCCCGCTGGCACCTCAATCTGGGGAAGAGAAGGCACCTGGGTTCACAGCTTAGCTCACTTCTAGACACAGCTCCAAGTCCAAAGCCCCCCACTGGGCTCGGGTCCCAGGCCCCCTGGCTTCTCAGGGCTTCTCTGCCAGCCTGGCTGGCTGCAATGTTCCACCTCAACCCTGGTTCTGAGGTTGCCTTTCTCAAACTCATAGGTGGCGTGGAGTGCCGACACCTGAAAATGAGAGAAAGCAAGATAGAACAGAGAGTCTAGGCCCATTTCTTAGAGCTCAGGAAATCGGTTCATGGCTGAAATTGATCTGTACCCTCTGGACACAGCAGGAAAGAGAGCAACTGTCTCCAACTGGCCAGTTTTAAAGATGCCAGGCAGCCAGTCAGAGGAGTCTACACCCACCCACGGGGTAGGAAAACACTGGATTCGGGGTGCCTCCATGTTAGGCAAACTGCAACCACAGGGGAGGAAATTCGGGAGATATTCCAGATGTGGAACAAGTTCTGGGGGACTTTGATCTTCTACCTAGTAAGGGAAATCACTAAACTCATTCCTAGTCCAAGTGCCCAGTGCAGCCCTGAAAGCCACCTGATAGCATCCCATGCCACAAGCCCTGTAAGGGACAGGACAGCAGTAAGTCTTCAGCTGGCTGCAACCAAAAGTTTTGCTCCATCTAATTAACTGCAGCCCAGCTTTGTGGTTCCAAGATTATCTGAGACACAGGAACCAGACCAGCTGTGGGCAAAAAAGGAAGAGAGGACACTGGCGTCCCATTCCTCTGCTCTAAAACCCTTCCACTCAGACCACCATTGCCACCCCTTCTCTAGACCAAGTAGCGCTCCATGAGATACATTGTTCCATCTTCTGTCTCCCACCAGAACTGATCTGGTCTGTATTCTACCCTGCTCACTAAGCAACCAGCTTAACTGTTTAGTCATTTCATTTTTATTTTTTATATCCAATCTCTTGTTTGAGTTCCACAATAAACCCATGTTAGGTACTACTGGCATTATTGTCCCCATTTTAGAGATGAGGAGATTGAGGCTGAGAAAGCTGTTACTTTCCTAAGATCACACAGCTGAAGCATGTCAGAGAAGGGAGTCAAGCTCACGTCTGCCTTATTCCACTTCCTACACTCCAGTTGCCATGCCATGCTACCCCACCCCCATGCCTAGCTGACTTTATATATGAATTCAGGGAAGCAGATAACATATCCATGTGCCTCCCTACCTAGACAACAATGGCATCTTAACAGTTACCATCAAGGCTAATAGCCCAAGATTCGTTTCATAGTCCAACTTCAGGCAAGTATTTCAGAATCTCAGAGTTGGGAGAACTCAGAAGGATCTAGTTCAAATCATACCTAAAAATAAATCCCCAATATCCCTAACAAGTGATCATCAGGCCTTTGCTTGTATACCTCCAGTGACAGAGAACTCCTGACCTCCCAAGGAAGTCCATGCCACACTTTGGGATTTCATTAGAGTTCCTTGCATCGAGGCTAAATCTTCTTCTTTGGCAAGCCTCACCTAAGCACCCGCCCCACCACTGTTCCTAGTTCTGACTTCTGGGGTCAAGCAGAATGAGCTCCAATCTTCCACTCTATGATAACCATTAAAATGTTGAATAACCATTGTCTTCCCCAAGTCTTCTCTTCTCCCGTCTAACCATTCCTAGCTCCTTCAACCTATCTGTATATGACATGGACTCATGGCTATTCCCTACCCTGGTTGACATCCTCTGGACATTCTCCAGTTTACCCAAGTACTCCTTCCAAAAATGGACCATCCAGCACGGAACACGATATTTCAGATTCGGCATGACCTTGGCCAAGTCCTTTAACTTCTCTCGGTCTTAGTTCCTTGATGTATAATGTAAAATAAAGGATTAGACTAGAGGATCTGCAAACTCTCAGTCTGCGCTCTTTGGGGCTTGTAGTCTACTAAGACTCCCAGGCTTTTTTAGATCAATGTCCAGGACACTTATTACATATCTCCTTGTGTCCATATGTGATATTCCATACCAAATTGTTTCATTTTTTCCCCAGAGTCAGGAGCCACACATCTTCATCTTTTTATTTCCCCTCAGTGCCTAGGACAGTGTCATTGGTTGTAAAATACTTGTTCAATGGGCAGGTTACATAGATAAATAAACATCAGATAACCCCACACTGATATTTATTATTTAGATTGAACATTAAATTCAGATTTAACTTCATGGATAGCTGAAAATAGGTGTAGGGATTTGTTGGGGGGGTTTTTGGAGGGGGGGGAAGTTAATGGCCTGTATGATCTGTTACCAAAAAACAGCTCCAAAATAACAACTCCTCATCTGGGAAATGTACTAAGAAAAGTTTCCTTTCATGTACAGCAGAGATAGGGCCTTGGAAGGCTGACAGCTCCAGATGCACCCCAGCCCCAGATGACTCACTTAACAAGCTTCCAGCCCAGTTACACGAGGCAGAGATGTCGGCATTTTCCTTCTGACCACCTGGTTTAGACAAACATTCTCAGAAAATAACACATATGTTGGGGTGGGGGAAGGGGGCAGGATTAAAGAGACAAGGAAAGGAGGGAATCATTCAATACCACTTCAGGGTCAGGCCCAGAATGGGCAAAGATATTCAGGGCTGTATAAGATGGCCAAGGGCCTAGAAAACAGCCCAGAAACTCATAACATGCAGGTACCTGCTGACTGGAAATGGTATTGTGATCTTTATAAAGAATGAAAAAAAAAGGGCCGGACAAACAGCCTAATCTTGGGAAATGTTGTGCAATACTGTAAAGCATCTCCATCCCTACCACAGAAAGAGCCTGGGTCTTCATGTACAGTGGCATGTCTACATCTTGTTTTATCATGGAATTCATTTTCTCTTCTTCCTTCCTTCTTTCTTTCCTTTCTTCCTTCCTTCCTTTTTTTCTTTTGCCTTTCCTTCCTTTCTTCTATCTTTTTTCTCTAGTTTCTTCTTTCCTTCCTGCATTCCTCTTTCTTTCTTTCCTTCTTTCTCTTTTTCATTCTGAGCCCAGACAGTGGGTAGGACTTTAATCCTCTGGACTCTCAGCCCATGATTCTTTTTGCTGGATCACACTAATTATTAGCAAAAGAACATATCCTTGATGTGATGTTTCTATGTCTGGGCTCAGTCTCCTCCTCACCAATTGGGGATGATACCTACACCTCCCAGTGGTGTAAAGATAAACCAATAGGATAGATCAAAGTCAAGGCATTTGGAAATGCTGTATGTTCCACCAAGGTAACCTCTCGAAAGAAAGATCTAGCAAGCTTAAGCAGGAATTCTTAGCCTTTTTTGTCATGGGCCCATTTGGAAGTCTGACCAAGCCTATGTACCCTTTCTTGTATTAAAGAGGTTTTGTTTTTTAAGTATTAAGGAAATACTTCATTTCAGTCAGAGGGTAGTGAGAATAAAGATGTGATTTTCTCACCATCCAAGTTCACAGACCCCCTGAAATTTATCCATGGGTTTCTTGGGAGTCCGTGGAAACACATGAAAAAACCAAGCCTGTGCTGCAAAATGAGAGACTCCAATGGATCTCAGAGGCTCAAAATAAAGATGATGTTTCTCTGCTCTAAGTATGGCAAGCTCCTTATTTCTACAAATATAATCTGTTTATAGAATTATATTTTAGGTTCAAAGTCTCAGATGGTCTCCATCTCTGCCTTGTTGCACAGCCAACTCCTGACACTAATTAGAGCAAATACACCAAATGATCTCTGTGCTGGGACAACAAACCAGGGAAGAGTTGCTTTGGTTTGTGACCAACAAGCATCTTTATACTCCCCACAGAGAAGAACAGAATCACGGCAAAAACTTACCCTGGCATTGTCCCTCCTCCCACCCATCCCACCTCCAAAAAGAAAAAAGTTTCAAAAACAGAGATAGAAAATCAGAGAGAGAGAAAGAGAGAGACAGAAAGACAGAGAGGAAAAGAGAGAAAGGGAGAGAGAGAGAGAAAGACAGAGAGAAAGACAGAGAGAGGGAGGGAGATCTACAGAGGGATAATGGGGGAAGAGGGAAGAGAGGGAGACAGAGAGACAGAAACAGAGAGAGAGAGGGACAGAGACAGAGGAATAGGAGGGGGAGGGAGAGGGAAAGGGAGAAGGAGAGGAGAGGAGAGAACAGGAGAGGAGAGGAGAAGGAAAGGGAAGGAATAAAAGAAAATATGTAGACCCAAATTGAGTACTAGTAGTTCAAGACTGAGGCTGTTTTAACAGATGGTCCAGGGATACCCAACACAGTTCCAGGTAATGAATAATGTGATATAGGAATCCATAGAATTAGGAACAATGGATGGGAGCTACAGAGAGGATGATATAAACATGATGGAAGGGAAAACATCCTAAAATTCATAGAATTATATATTTAGTGCTAGAAGAGTCTTTTAAAACCACCTAGTCTAACCTGCTATTTGATCGGCTGATTCCTCCTAGAATTTCTATTTTAAGAACAGCCCTCAACCCAGTTATCCTCTCTGGACTCCTCTTGGGACTCTGGATTTTCTCTACCATTCCCCTCACCTCCACCCCACCAAATGTTTACCTTCTTCCCATGTACACACTTTCCAAAAATCCTTTTGTATGTTACCTTTTCCCATTAGAATGTAAGCTTCTGGGGGTGGAGTCAAGATGGCGGAGTAGAAACAGGACTTCTGCGGGGCTCAGGGTTCCACCTCCTCCAATTAATGTAAAAGGTAACTCTGAATAAACTTTGGAGCTACAGAACCCACAAAATGACACAGCGAAGCTAACCTGCCACTGAGGACAGCCCGGCAGGCTGGCAGGAAGCAGCCAGCACAGAGCTCTGGGAGCCGACCCCAGCCCCTCGAGTCCAAGGTCTTAGCTTCAGGGTGGCCACAGCTAGCCGTGGGCTGGAGGTACTTCAGATCACCAGCAGCTGTGGCATTTTCCATAACTGAAAACCCATAGAAGCTAAGGACAAAATGAGAGGTCAGTACAGTGTGGACTTTCAGATCCAATAGTTTGGGAGTGCAGTCCAGCCTTTATCCCCTGGAGGGAGAAGCCACTGAGACCCCAGGGCAGTGCAGCCACAGCCATGTGACAGCTTCAGCTCCAGGCCTGCAGATTGTAGGGGGATCAAGCGACCAGTCTGAGGGGTAATCACTCTTGCTTTAACCTGCTTGGATCTGGATTGCGGTCTAGGGTAGAGGTCATGGGGTGTGCAACCAGCTTGCCAGAGCATGTGGAGGCTTCAGATAGGGCACCAAACTAATACCTTCAGCAGCTGAGAAAACCCCAGCACTTGGGACAAAGCTCCCCTGTCTGGTATCAGAGTCCTACTGTGGCAAAAAGCCCAAAAGTCAAGTAATTGAGTGGTAACATGACCAGGCAAAGGAAGTAAAGCAAGCAGAGTAAACCGACATTAGACTCCTATTTTGGGGACAAAAAGGATCAAAGCATGGAACAGGAGGAAGACAATGAAGTCAGAACTCCTGCACCAAAAGCTTCCCAAAAAACACGAGATGGTTACAGGCCATAGAGGACCTTAAGAATGATTTTTAAAACCAAATAAGAGAAGTAGTGGAAAAATAGGGAAGAGAAATGAAAATGATCCAAGAAACTTATGAAATGAGAGTTAACAACCTGACTGAAGAAAATGACACCTTAAAAAATAGACTAACACAAATGGCAAAAAAAAAAAAAAGCTCAAAAAGGTGATGAGAAGAATGCCTTAAAAAGCCAAATTTGACAGATGGAAAAAAAGAATCTCAAAAACTCACTGAAGAGAATCATTCCTTCAGAATTAGATTGGAGCAAATGGAAGCTAGTGACTTTATGAGAAATCAAGATACTATTAAACAGATACAAACAAATGAAAAAAAAATAGAAGGCAATGTGAAATATCTCACTGGGAAAACCACTGACCTGGAAAATAGATCCAGGAGAGATCATTTAAAAATTATTGGAGTACCTGAAAGCCATGATCAAAAAAAGAACCTAGAAATCATCCTTCAAGAAATTCTCAAGGAAAATTGCCCTGATGTTTTAGAACGAGAGGGCAAAATAGAGGTTGAAAGAATCCATTGATCACCTTCTGAAAAAGATCCCCAAAAGAAAACTCCTAGGAATATTATAGCCAGGTTCTGAAATTCACAGATCAAGGAGAAATTATTACAAGCATCCAGGAAGAAACAATTTGAATATTGTGGAAAGACAACCAGGATAACCCAGGATCTATCAGCTTCTACACTGGGGGATCAAAGGTCTTGGAATATGATATCTGGAGGTCAAAGGAGCTGGGATTAAAACCAATAATCACCTACCCAGCAAAACTGAGTATCATGTTTCAGGGGAAAAATGTGTTCATTCAGTGGAATAGAGGACTTTCAAGCATTGTTGATAAAAAGAACAGAGTTGAATAGAAAATTTGACATTCAGATACAAGAAGCAAGAGCAATAGGAGAAGGTAAACAGGGAAAAGAAATCATATGGAACTTATCAAAGTTGAACTATTTACATCCCTACATGGGAAAATGATCATTGTAACTTACGAAACTTTTCTCAATATGAGAATAGTTGAAGGAAATAGAAATGTGTGTGTATATGTATATACATATATACATATATATACACATATATATGTCTATATAGGAGGGTATATGGGCATATGAATACATATGTGAATGTGTGTATATATGTATGCAGGTATACATAGATATAAGGCACAGAACCAATTTAATCAGAAGGGATGATACTTAAAAGGTGAAATTAAGAGGTAAGAGAGGAATATAATGAGAGGAGATGGGGAGAGACAGAATGGGGTAAACTATCTCATATAGAAGAGGCAAGGGAAAATGGTTACAATGGAGGGGAAGAACAGGAAGGCAAAAGGGAATGGTTCAACTTTATTCTCATTGAATTGGGCTTAGGAAGGGAATGACATACACACTAAATAGAGTATCTCACCCTATAGGAGAGTAGGGGGGAAGGGGATGAGAGGGAAGATGATGGAAGGGAAGGTAGGCTAGCGGGGAGGGAAGTTGGAAGCATCCACTTTTGAAAAAGGACAGCATCAAAGTAGAGAATAGAACAAGTGGGAGGTGGGATAGGAGGGAGGGAAATATAGTCAGTCTTTTACAATATATCCACTATGGAAATGTTTTGCATTAGCCACACATATGCAACTTATACTGAACTGCTTATCTTCCCAGTAAGGATGGGTGACAAGGGAGGAAGGGAATGAATCTGGAATTCAAAGTTTTAAAATCAAATGTTTAAATATATATATATATACTATTATTAATATTATTTTACATGTAAGTGGGAAATAAGATATACAGGCACTGGGACATAGAGCTCCACCACGCCCTACTGGAAAGTCGGAGTGGGTATGGAGGAAGATATGGGAGAGAGCAGATTGGAGGAGGGGATATCCAATGGGATCGCTATTTTGGGGTGGTGGGTAAGGGAAAAACGGGGAGAAAGTTTGCAACTCAAAAATCTTGCAGAAATGAATGATGTAAACTAGAAGTTAATAAATCATTTGATAAAAAAAAAAATTTTTAAAGAATGTAAGCTTCCTGTGGGCAGGGAATGTCTGTGCTTATATACAAATTTCTAGCACTTAATCCAGTGCCTGGCACACAGTAAGGGCTTAATAAATGTCATTTCCATGACTTCACTTTTACAGATGAGGAAGTGATGACGTGTCCTACTGATTCTGCCTGACATCTGCATCTCTAACACTTCAAGGTGAGGTCAATCTCCTGTCATCAGGAAAAGTCGTCCAGTAGTGGGTACCTTACATAACAGTGAGAATGGGTCAAATTTAAAGCCAATTTATTGGTTCTTGTGGTTCCCACAGAGGATTCCAAAGTGGGATCCATGGATCTTCCTCCAAGTTGTTCCAAACCCAGGCTCTGGACTGATCTCCAAGAGTCAACATGTGAGGCTGTCATAGGGTCAGAGATTTAGTGTTGGAAGAGATTTCAGAAATCATCCAGTCCAATTGCCTCAATGAGTCAAGGAGGAAGCTTAGGCCCAGAATGCTGAGGGCATCAGCCAAAATCACACACCTAGTGATTGTCAAAGCTAGGATTTGAACCCAGGGTCTCTAATTCCATATCCAACATTTTTTCCCTTGTGTCAGATAGCCATGGATTATTTTATTATTTATATTAAATATAGTTATTATTATTCATTTGTTTATAAATTACTATTTATTTATTTTTATTTATATATGTGTGTTACATGCACACTTAATATGTAATATGTACATACGTATATATGGAAGAATATTCTGTAACTTCCCTTGAATATTTTCTACATGCTCTAAAATGTCCATTCTTGGGGCAGCTAGGTGACACAGTGAATAGAGCACCAGCCTTGGAGTCAGGAAGACCTGAGTTCACATACAACCTCAATCACTTGACACTTTACTAGCTGTGTGACCTTGGGCAAGTCATTTAATGCCAATTCCCTTGCCTTCCCCCCTCCAAAAATTAAATTAAAAAAAAGAATAAATAAATAAATAAAAGATCTATTTTCAAGATCTTAGTGTCTCCTTGTCCAACCAAATGGTTTTACAAAGAAATAACAGTGCTAAAAGCAACTTAACAGTTGAGAAGATTCCAGAAGAGGGTGTGGCCTCTGACTGTCTAGCACAGCCCCCTCCTTGAGACTCAGAGCATCTCTCCCCTCCCCACCTGCTTTTAGCCATCCAGAGAACACAATTCATTCAAAGCAAAAGCATTTAGTAAAAAAGTATAAATGATAAAAGTAGCAATAGAATGTCACCACTATAAAGCTGCAACACGCTATTCCACAAACACAACCATTAGGAAGATGGATACAAGTAGATAGTAAATGTGAAAGGAGACGTGTATGGGTCTAGTTGAAGGAGAGGGGAGGTTAGAGGCAGTTAAGTTAACAAAGACCTGAGTTCTAATCTCTGCCCTCTCTAGGCAGCCTACTGGTAGCCCTCCATTCCTGGGAACCTGCCATATTGATGCTGAACTTAGTGTGGATTCCTGATTGGCTTTTAGCCCTACTGTGCACCTGAGAATCCTCAAATTCAGTCCCTTTGCCAGCCTCAGCCTCCTGCAGCATTAAGGATCACAGGCATGTGCCACCATTCCTAACCTACTTTTTTTCCCATAACTCTTTCAGAGAGTCAACCCTTAATTCATCCATTATACTTGTCTTCTAGGAAGAATACCTTCCTCAAAGACTTTTTTCTTATGGAGCATCCTGTATATTCCTTTCATAGTCTTGCCTAGAATAGGCTTTTCATCTCCAGCAAATCCTCCTTTACTCCCAGTACTAAGCTCTTTAGAGCACAGAGCAGAGTCTCTCCACATTAAATAGCTAGGGCCATTAGAATTTTCTAGCTTGGGTATTCCACTTCCTGTCAAGGGGCTTGGGGCTCTCATTACTCCCCCTTATTTGTCTCTGAAGGCTAATCAGCTTCCTTACTTGAGACTGAGCTCCCAACAAATAACCAGGGTTCTGGGGTCCAGGACTCTGCTCCCAAACCCCTTCCCACTCTCCCATGAAGATAACATGGATGTAGAGGTACAAAGGCAAAGCTGAGCCGAGCCCAGGGGGCAAGTTTGTTATCTCCTCCCCGCCTAGCTACGTTCCTGACTTTATTAAATACATATAACCAGAAAAACCTGAAAAGACTCTCAGCCTCCCTTGATATGTTTACTAAGAACATGGGATTCAGTCCATTGGACCATTTTCTGGAGGGAGGGGAGGGAGTGGGGAGTGTCCACCAGACCTAGGCTTCCTACCTCTTCTGACCTCAGCTCCCTCCCTGGACTTAGACAGTCTACTTGGCTGACAGATATGGTGAAGCAAATGAAAACCCACAAGCCAGCTCTTGGTTAAGGAAATTGAAAGCTTTGTACATACAGTGATTTGTACATAGTCTATGTTTGTAGGTAGCAGGCACCATGGCCCCTGCCATTACATTTCCCCTTCTCTCCAATCACACAGCCAACACCATAATCCAGGCCTTCCTCACCTCTCCCCTGCACTATTGAAATGGCCTTCCATTTGGCCTCCATGTCTCATGTCTTTCTTCATTCCAATCTATCCCCAAAAAGCCATTGAAGTGATTTTCCTAATGGCTGCACACTTCTAAGTATCTCATTTCTCTACTTAGTAAACCCCAGAAGCTCCCTATTACCTCTTGGATCAGGTAAAGCTCTTCATAAGCTGACTCCAACCCACTTTCCCCGAATTACTGCATGTGACTCCCCTGGTGTCGCCAAATTGGCCTCCTGACTGTCCCTCACATGTGACAGCCCAATTCCTGTCTCCATGGCTTTGCAAAGTCACTCCCACACCTCTAATGGGAGCTCTCCCTTCTCTCCTCCACCTCCACCTGCACCCCTCCCTGTCTTCAAAGATCAGCATCTCCTGTGTGATGCCTTTCCTAATCCCTCCAGGGATCTATAACATATTAACGTTTTCTTCATCACTCTCTTAAGCCTAGACAATCAACAAAACAATAAATCAAGTCGGGATTTGTAGTGTTTGCCGATTTCCGAGATTTAAATGCTCACGCTGAAAATTTAACAACTGGATCTCATGAGGTAGCCTGCCCTGCCAACACTCGGTCTCTCAGCTCCATGCATTTTGCTGGCTGTCCCCCATGCCTGCAGTACTTTCCCTTCTCATCTCCACCTCCTGGCTTCCCTGGCTTCTTTCACATCATCTTCTTCAAGAAGCCCTCCCTAATCTGAGAACCTTCCCTCTGAGCCTACCCCCAATTTCTCCTTCTTAGACCTTGTTTGTACATGGCTCTTTCCACGCTGTCTCCTCCATCGCATCATTACATTACATGTGATCTTCTGAGACCAGAGACTTTTTTTCATTTTTTGCCTTTCTTTCTATGCCTAGCTCTTAGCACATTGCTTGGCCCATAGGAGCTGCTTAATGAATGGTAGCTGCTTGGTTTGGGGAGAAAGATAACGGTTCTTTTTCAGACATACCAAGTTGGAGGTGTCTATGAAACAATCCGTTTGATACGCCCAATAGATATTTGGTGATATAGGACTGGCTCTCAGGAGAGACACTAGGGTTAGATTTAAAGATCTGGGAATCATCTGTGTAGACATAATAATTAAACCCAGGGGAGCTGGTGAGATCACTGAGAGCATAGGAGGACCCAGGTGCAGATCTTAGAGAACACTGGGGGATGATATGACTTGAATCTAAAAACGACCATTGTCACTTTACTCCAATAGCAAAATTGAATCTCGAAGAATTGGAGCTAGTCCGGACTTCACCGACTCTGTATCATGTGCTTCTTCTCCTATACAGACTCCAGGCTCACTAATAATGGCTGTTTCCACTTGGGGGGGGGGGTATCTTGTGATCTGAGGCAGATTAAAACAAGCAGAACCCAAAGTACAATATTTGCAATAAGTACAATAATACAAATGAAAAAATCAATGGAAGGCAAACTCTAAATAACTGGAAAGCTGATAATGGTCCAGCCAAAGAAATCTACTTCCCTGCTCCAGAGGAGGAAGGGGTGGGAATGAGGCGATGCTTTTCCAACAGAATGTTGAATATATCCTTAGACAATTCCTGTCAGTTGGTTTTGTTCAACTGTTTTTCTTTCTTGTAAGAGAAGTTCAATTAATGGAGGGGAGGGAGGGAGAGAAGGAAGAAGGATATTTGGGAAATGACTATGATAGATGTAGAATGGGAATCAGATTTCTTGCCTTCTCCATTGGTAGGGGAGGGAGTGTATGGAGGGAGAAAATAAAAATAAAAAACAATTTTAAAAAAGAAAATGACCTTTTACAAATTTTTATAAAAAGAGAGAGGCATCGATCAATAAGGCTTTTTAAAAATTAATCATTTATGGATTTGGGGGGATCACTATTTCCCATTACTGAGGAGATACATTGTGTAGAAAATTCAAATGAAGACCACACAAAAAATTCCTCTCCCTCTCTATCTCATCCATCATGCCATGATGCTAGGTCAGCAAATGCTACCCTAGTCCACTTATAACATGGCCTAATTTTAAATCAAGTCACCAGGCATTTATCAAGTGCCTGCAGTGTGTGAGGCACTGTATTAAGCATTGTAGGGTATCTCAGATGTCAGTTAATAAACATCATTTATTTAAGCACCTACTAAGTGTTCACAATTCAGTGAGGGAGACAGCATGCAAACAAGATATACACAGGATAAATAGAAAATGATTTAAAAAGAAACGTACTAGAATTAAGAGGGACATAGAAAGGCTTCCTGAAGGATACAGGATTTTTGCTGGGACTTGAAGAAAGCCAGGAGATGAGGAGGATGAGTGGGCAATGGACCATCGTATGTGAGAAATGACGGGGAGGCCAGGGTCACTGGATCAAAGTTGTGGTATGAGGTAAAAGAAGACAGGAAAGGTGAGGAGGGCAGGGTAGACGGAATGGTAGACTGGTGTGAAGGACTTTGAATGCTAGAGGATTTCAGATTTGCTGCTGGAGGTGATAGGGAGCCACAGACATATATGCATTACATTATGCTGTGACACTGTGGCATGCCCAAAGTTTGTTAAGGCTATGGACTCTCTCAAGTTCTTGCATATGCTTTTTATAAGACTTTCTGTCTCCTCCCTGCACATGGATCCATTGGTTATTAGCTGTCGCTTCTTCTAACTGTCCTTGTGCCAGTCTCTACCTGTCCCTCTTCCCT
>NW_027185761.1:47346057-47378557 GCF_028583685.1 Petaurus breviceps papuanus
AAGAAAGAAAGAAAGAAAGAAAGAAAGAAAGAAAGAAAGAAAGAAAGAGGAAGGGAGGAGGGAAGGAAGGGAGGGAGAGAAGGAAGAAGAGAGGGAGGGAAGGAGGGAGGGAAGGAAGGAGAGAAAGAGAGAACTCTCAAGAACATTGTAGCTAAAATCCAGAGCTTCCAGGTCAAATAAAAAAGTACTGTAAGCTCTAGAAAGAAAGAATTCAAGTACTCAGGATTGGCAATTAGGATTACACAAGATTTAGCAGCCACTACTATAGCAAACAAAGAACTCAGAATGTGATAATCTAGAAAACAAAATATATAAATTTACAACCAAAAATAACTTACACAGAAAAACTGAATATGATTGATTTGGGGATGGGGTAGTGATGGACTTTTAGTTTAAATAGAGGACTTGCCAACATTCCTGAGCAGTGCAGAAACTTTGAAATACAGTAACATTAGTCAAGAGAAACATTAAAAGGTAAACATGGGCAAACAATTTTAAGAGATTTAGTAAGGATAAATTCACTTTCTAGCAGATGGGTGAGAGGGAAAGAAAATCAATTTTGCTCATTGAAAAGATATAATTTAATTTTTAAAAAACTTGTTTTAAAATATGTATGCATGCTCCTTAAGAGCAAAGACTGAGGCGACTAGGTGGGGCAGTGAATAGAGCACCAGCCCTGGAGTCAGGAGGACCTGAGTTCAAATCCTACCTCAGACACTTAACACTTACTAGCCGTGTGACTTTGGGCAAGTCACTTAACCCCAATTGCCCTCCAAAAGAAAAAAAGAGCAAAGACTGTTTTGCCTTTCTTAGAGTCATGATCATTTAGCACAGTTCCTAGCACATATTAAGTATTTAATAAATGCTTATTGACCAACTGACTGACTCTTCTGGATGTGCTCGATTCTGTCAATGTCCTTTCTAAAATAAAACCTCCAAAATTGTGGCTGTTCAATAATGGTAAGGTGTAGAAGAACTAACATCTAAATATTATTCTCATTCTAAATATTATATACTCTAAATATTATGTACTAAATATTAGGAGGGAGAGAACTGGATTTAAGTAAGGCAGAGTTGCACAAAATCATCAGTCTCTCTCTCTTCCACACTCATCAAAGTCCAGTGAAAAAAGAAAAGGCAGGATGACTGGTGATGATCCAGCATGCAGTCAATGACCATCAATGAAAGAATAAGCTCTAATCACTCTACAGCCCCTGCTTCAGCTGCTTCCATGTCCATCGGGGAAAATTATTCTCATCTGCCCATTCCTCAGGGGAAGTCTTCATATTCTTGGGATAGACACTCCCCTCATTCACCAATGGCTCTGTGTCCCATCCATTAACCTCAACCTGGTTTAGCCCATCTGCCAAGATGGTTTAAGGGGATGTGGCCATTTTACATGCTACAGCTTGTTGGAGCCACAAGTGAGAGTAGAGTGTCACATGGACATAAAAAGTGGAGGAGCAGCCCCTAAAAGGGCTCAGTAAGCCCTCACCAAAGGTGCTAGTCCTTGAGCACTCATACACCCCAGTGGGCAGACGACATGCCAACAAATATACACAAAGTGTGCTATGTGCAGGATGAACAGAAAATAATGAAAAGAGGGAGAACGTTGGAAGGAAGAGGGGTTAAGGAAGGCTTCCTGTAGAAGGTAAGATTTTAATTGGGATTGAAAAGAAGCCAGAGAAGTCACTATTCAGAGCAGAGGAGGGAAAGCATTCCAGGCACAGGGGGCAGTCAGAGAAAATGCCCAGAGCCGAGAGATAGAGGGCATACATTCAGTCCATCATTCACTTCAAAGGCATCACCCTTCTCCCAGTCACCCGTGTTTACATTGGTATCATTCTTAAACTTTCAGTCTCATTTTTTTTGTTGTTGTCAGATCACACTGTTGACATACCAAGCCTTCATTTCACCGAGAATCTCAGGACTTTTTCCAATGAACTGTTTTCTAATCAGCCCTCTCTTCAGCCCCTTCATATATTTGTGAAGTTGAGCATTGTATGTCCAAGTACAGAAATTCACATTTTTCCTCAGTAAATTTCATCTTCTTAGATTCAAGCCGTCCTTCTTGCCCACTGCATCCTGCAAATGTACTCATTAGTCCTTTCAGCTTACTGCCCTCTGCAAATCTGATTAGCGAGCCTTCAGCCATGTCATTGACAAAAATGTTCAACTGGCTTTGAGAAAAGCAAGACGTGATTAGACAATGACTGGATTCTTGTACTCTAGCATTACTATTACCATTAAAAGTACATGAAATTAAATAGGCTCCAAATTAAATTAGAAATTAAGTATTGTTGAGTTGAAGATGGTGGCCAGACCAGAGTTCATGTGCTATTTGTAATTTGCTTCACAGACTCACAGGACTAAGAAGAAATTTAGCACATAAACCAGTCCATTTTCCAGTATACAAAGCAACCATACCTAGTGTATCACAGGCTAACTGGTGTTTGGACTATTTTTGAAAGTACAGTAGCAGAGGCATGCTGGATCAGGAGCTATCTATTGGGAAATAGCTCTTATTCTTACGTATTTGGATCTTATATAGCTTTATATATTTATATAGCTATTTATTGTTTATATAGCTTAGATACAAGACTATTTTCTGAGAAACTTTTTGCAATGATTTTCCTCCAGTTAACTGTTTCCCTTCTCATTTTAACTGTATTGCTTTTGTTAGTACAAAAACTTGCTAATGTTATACAATCAAAAGTGGTCATTTTATTTTCAGAGTTCCTCTCTGTTCCTTGCTTGGTTATGAACTCTTCCTCTCTCCATAGTGAAGTTACCTCTTCCCTTGCTCTTCCAATTTCCTTAGGATAAAATCAGACATATCTAAGCCATGAATCCATTTCAACCCTCTTTTTTTTTTCACTGAATATGTTGACTTTATTGATGGTACACAATACAGGACTCAAGGCTTCTTCCCCCTACTACAGGGGTGCTTTGGAACAAGGATGTGAATGGGACATGGGATCCCTAGTATAGGAACACAGGTTAGGAATGTGGGCTACCCAGTGATGGATTTCCTCTTTTTGGCTGGGGATGAAGATCCATGGCTTTCCACTTTACTCCTTGGAGGCCATGTAGACCATGAGGTCTACTACACAGTTGCTATAACCATACTCATTGTCATACCAGGAAATGAGCTTGACAAAATGGTCATTGAGGGCAATACCAGTGCCAGCGTCAAAGGTAGAAGAGTGAATATTGCTGTTGAAGTCACAGGATACAACCTGGTCCTCTGTGTAGCCCAAGATGCCCTTCAAGGGTCCCTCTGATGCTTGCTTCACCACTTTCTTGATATCATCATATTTGGCAGGTTTCTCCAGGCGGCAGGTCAGATCCACAACAGATACATTGGGAGTAGGAACACGGAAGGCCATGCCTGTGAGCTTCCCATTCAGCTCAGGAATAACCTTGCCTACAGCCTTAGCAGCACCAGTGGAAGCAGGGATGATGTTTTGGGCAGCACCACGCCCATCACGCCACAGCTTACCAGAGGGGCCATCTACTGTCTTCTGGGTAGCAGTAATGGCATGGACTGTAGTCATGAGTCTTTCCACAATGCCAAAGTTGTCATGAATGACCTTGGCCAAGGGGGCCAAGCAGTTGGTGGTACAGGAAGCATTACTGACAATCTTAAGGGAATTATCATATTTCTCATGGTTCACTCCCATCACGAACATTGGGGCATCAGCAGAAGGGGCAGAGATGATGACCCTCTTGGCTCCACCCTTCAAGTGAGCCCCAGCCTTTTCCATGGTGGTAAAGACTCCAGTGGACTCTACAACATACTCGGCTCCAGCATCTCCCCATTTAATATTGGTGGGATCCCGTTCCTGGAAGATATTAATGGCTTTTCCATTGATCACCAGCTTCCCATTCTCAGCCTTGACAGTGCCCTTGAATTTGCCATGAGTGGAATCATATTGAAACATATAAACCATGTAGTTGAGGTCAATGAAGGGGTCATTGATGGCCACAACGTCTACTCCACTTGAGGTGAATGCAGCCTTGGTCACCAGGCGCCCAATACAGCCAAATCCATTGACTCCGACCTTCACCATCTTGTTTCAGGGATGCGACTTAAGCAGCAGAACCTGGCACCAAGCTAGGAGAAAAGCCGAAAAGCCTCAACCCTCTTTTTTACAAACAAGGAAATAGATTTAGAGCAAGTAAATTGCTTGCCCATGGTCACACACCTATTCAATGCCAAAGCTGAGATTTGAACTGAGATCTTCCTGCCCTCAAGTCGGACACACTATCCATTACAACACATTCCCTCCGGGATCCTTTGGGGCTTCATAGAACCAGTCTAGTTTCTCAAGTACATGAAGTACTTCTCTGGGGCTCAGTGTCTCCATTTGTAAAATGAAGGACTTGGCATCATGTTCTCTCAGGAACTTAGGGCACTTTCAGCTCTGAAATTCTATGATTCTAAGTGACACCAGGACAGGCAGCTGCCTAGGGAACCTGCCCCTTTTGTTCTATTATGATTTGAAAAATAGTGATGACAACCTTTCTTTTCCACAAGATTACTATTTGAAAGTTAACAGGAAAGATTCACAGTACTTTGCTTATGTTCATAAGAAGTGACAAGAATTGGAGCTCCCTTGATCATTATACAGGAGGACACCTTTCAACATTGGACCTGCATCTTACACTTTGGGAAACCATTTGAAGGGTTATTAAGGTCAAGAGGAAAGGAACAGTCTAATCATGCTGCTATTTTCTTTTTTTTTTTGTTTGTTTGTTTGTTTTGCCTTTTGGAGGGCAATTTGGGGTTAAGTAACTTGCCCAAGGTTACACAGTTAATATTTTGGTGTGGGTGTTGTCTCAGGCTGGAACCAAACTTGGGTCCTCCCGACTCCAGGGACAGCGCTTTACTCACCGCGCCACCTAGCCGCCCAATGATGCTATTTTCTAGAAATGTAGACCTTCATTTTTTTTCTTGTATTTAAATCTTATTGATGCCTTTCACTTTCATATCACAGCCATTACTAGATCTATCTATCCTCTAGCACCAGCAATGTGCCAGTAAATATTAACAACCAGCTCTTTGAAAATGTATGCCTAACTTTTAAGTTTAATCTTTATTATTAATATTTTCTCCATCACTATCTGAAGTCTAGATAATCAGCAGAATACTCAATGAAACCCTAATTTGTAATTTGCTGATTTCCAAGGTGAAAATGTTTACACCGAATATTTAACAATAATAGTTAACAACTGAGATTTAACAATCTCACAAGGTGGTTCGATTCAAGTTGGCTTCAGCACACCCCTGCCTACATTCTGCCCTGGTGAGTATTCCTTTATAACAATCATTAGGGGCATAGCTATCCCTTTTATCTCTGAATTATTTTCCCCTGAGCCAAAGGAAATGATTCACGGAGAGAGAAACCAGGAATTTCTAATAAATATAAGGGGAAAGCATGTGTTCCCAGGGGAGGAAGGAACCACATACCAGCTGGGATCAGTAGAGAAGTGGTCCTAGATTTAGCCTTCTGAGGAGGGATGAAAGTTCCTGAGCCTAGACTTCTGGGGAAAGAACATCCATGTCACCACACACCTTGAGGAGCAGCAAGGGACTGAACCACAGTGTGGAGGAGTGCATCTGAATTTGACCCTCTTGCTTTCAGAAGCTATTTAAATGGTTTAGATCAACTAGGAAAGGGGTTATCTTTGTTACTAAAGGAAGCTCTGGGTGATGGGGCATGAGCAAAAATCAGTGACTTAAGAGAATGTCCTGAGATCGAGCCTAGTCTGGGTAAGGAGAGAATGCAGGGTTCTGGAGCCCAGGTTGCATAGGGTACCACCACTCACTCAATTATTCAGGCTCACCTAGGTCTTATCTGGCACTTCTCATTCTTTCTCATGCCCCTGTATCCAATCTGTTGTCAAGTCCTGACTTTTGCTTTGCAGCATCTCTCTTCTATGCACATTCTCTCCTCTGACACTTCCCCCACATTGGTACACACCCTTATCACCTCCCATCTGGAGCATTGCAATAGCCTTCTGGTCAATCCCCCTGCCTCAAGTCTCTCTGCACTCCAGCCCATCAGCTACTCAAGAGCCAGACTGATATGAAAAGCTGACTGGACCAGGTTACCCTCCTATTTCATGGATTCTGGTGGGCCCCCATGGTCTCCAGGATTCAGAACCTGGCCACCACCTGTACCCTCCTAGGCTCATTATATATTGCATTTTACTCTCCTCCTCGTATTCTATGATCCAACGACACACATCTCCTGGCTGTCCCTCCCACAAAGCACTCCATCTCTTGACTCCATTCTTTCTGGCTGGCTCCCTCCCTCTGCCTATAATGCTCTTTCCTCATTGCTGCCTCCTGGCTTCCTTCAAATCTCAACTCAAATCCTAGCTAGTTCAAGAAACCATAGATAGATAGATAGATAGATAGATAGATAGATAGATAGATAGATAGATAGATAGATAGATAGATAGATAGATAGATAGATAGATAGATTAGAGATAGATAAGGAAGGAAGGAAGGAAGGAAGGAAGGAAGGAAGGAAGGAAGGAAGAGAGAAAGTAAGAAAGAGAGGAAGGAAGGAAGGAAGGAAGGAAGGAAGGAAGGAAGGAAGGAAGGAAGGAAGGAAGGAAGGAAGGAAGGAAGGAAGGAAGGAAGGAAGGAAGGAAGGAAGGAAGGAAGGAAGGGAGGAAGAGAGAAAGAGAGAGAAAGTAAGAAAGGAAGGAAGGAAGGAAGGAAGGAAGGAAGGAAGGAAGGAAGGAAGGAAGATAGATACACAGTTGTTTTCATGTTGTGCCTCCCATTAGATTGTGAGCTCCTTGAAGACAGGAAATGTTTTTTGCGTTTCTTTGTATTCCCAGTGCTTAGAATAGTGCCTGGTACATAATAAGCATTTAATAAATCGATAAATTCTCATTGGCTTATTGGCACACATGTACACATGTACTTATATCACCCATAGACTTGTGAATATATGTGTACATATGTATATTATCACAGCACAAACATGCATATAGGTATATTTTGCATTGTCGTATGCTTGTTTTATATACATGTGCACGTGTGTATTTGTATGTATCCTCCCATACATACACATATATACATGTGTGTGCATGCATACACTTGTATCCTCCGGACACATGTGCATATACTCATATATAAACATTCACTCTCCTACTCAACAACCTTTAGTAGCTCCCTATTGCTTCCAGAATAGACTACAAACACCCCTGATAGACCTTCAAAGCCCTTCATAATCCGGATCCAGCCAAGCTTTCCAAGACTTCCAACCCTGCTACAATCCAGCCAAACTGGCCTGCTTGTCATTCCCTATACCCCACATTCCATCCCCTTCCTCCATATCTGTGCGAACCATCTCCAAGCCTAGAATGTTCTCTTTCCTCACTCCCACCTCTCACAATGCCTAACTCCACTCAGAGCTCAGCTCAGCTGCTGCCTCCTTCAAGAGGTCTCTCCTGTTCCTTCCCCCAAAATGACTTTGTTTGTGGACATACATGTCTTCAGGTTCTGATGGTTTGGGGCATATATTTTGCACTCGTTTGTGTGTCTACATGTTGTTCCCCACCCTCTAAATCCCCCAAAGAATGTGTGTCTTGGCAGGGCAGGAACTATTTTCATTCTTTTCTTTGTGTCTCAATAATTACCTAGCATAGTGGTTGGCACACAGTAGGTGTTTAATAACTGCTTGATGAATTGAAACAAAATGAATATGTGTCTGCACATGCATATAACCACACCTAGATGTCCGTGTGCTCAAACCAACACACGATTTAACGAGGCAAATGCTTCCCCCTCCTAGTCCGGTTGTGGTCCCAAACCCGATTATGAGTTTTCTATTCCAGTTCTTTGCTACACTTACAATCTGGCCCCCATTTTCTCTAGGAGACAAAATTCTGCCTCTCATCAAATTAAAGCCATCCAATTAATAATATTGCCATCAGAAACATCTGGGGCTAATCTTCCTAAAACAGTTCGGCTGAACTACTTTCACTCTTACATGGGCTTGTTGAGAAGGATTTTGCTGGTGCTGGTGCATTTTCTATAAAAGTAAACTGAGGTAAGCACACTTGAAAGTGGAGCAAATTCTTAACCAACCCTTTTTGGTCCCATTTCTCCTCCAGCTCTCTGGTTGAGCTTAAGATCATAGACTCAGAGGTAGAAAAAGTCAGTTTAGGGGGCGGCCAGGTAGCACAGAGAGTAAGAGCACCAGCTCCAGTGTTGAGAAGACCTGGAGATCGAATCCCGGGCTCAGACACTTAGCACCCACCCAGAAACACCTGGCCGTGTAACCTTGAGCAAGTTACTTAACCCCAATTGCTTAGGGGCGGCCAGGTGGCTCAGCGAGTAAGAGCACCCGCTCCAGTGTCGGGATGACCTGGATCAAAATCCGGGCTCAGATACTCAGCACCACACCCAGAAATAACTGGCCGTGTAACCTTGAGCAAGTTACTTAACCCCAATTGCTTAAAAAAAAAAGTCAGTTTACTGACTCCAACCCACTTATTTTGCTGATGAGGAAACAGAGGGGGTAAGGGACTTGTCCAGGGTCACATAGCCAGCAAAAGGAAGGGAATAAGCATTTATTAAGTGCTTACTATGCTCCAGGCACTCTGCGAAAAGTTTTACAAATACCATCTCAGTAGATACTATGATCCCCATTTTATTGCTGAGGAAACTGAGGCAAACAGAGGTTAAGTAACTTGCCAGGGTCACCCAGATACTAAATATCTGAGGCTGGATTTGAACACAGGTCTTCCTGATTCCAAGTTCAATACTTTATCAATTAAGTTGTTCCATGGTTTCTATTTCTTATTTCTCTGTAACTAACTCTTAAATATATACATACAGAGTGTTCCAAAAATCTTAGTTTCAGTTTAAAGCATTAAAACTCCACTCCCTTCCCTAAATCCCAATCTTGCATTATCTTCAGTTTTCTAGACATCTCTCAAGCTGGATGGCCCACCTGCCTCTCAAATTCCCCAGATCCCAAGCTGAGCTTATCCTCTTGCCCAGATAAACCCGCCCCTTCTCCCAACTTCCTTATTTCTGTGATATTAACTTCAGGATGAGTTTTCAAAAGAACCACAAGGCTTGGTTATCCTTAACAATGTCTCCTGAGGGTCCTGCCTGTCTCCCATGAGCTCAGCTCCAGCTGCATCTCTTCCCCATCCAGAATTGCCTAGCTGATGCCTTCGTCCTGGACAGAGGCACTCTCAGAACTCACTAATCTGCTGATCATTTCAGATTCATGTTGTTTTGTCTATTTCTGGTGGTCACATATTCTTTAAGCCAGCAGGCTTCAGAGGGAATGGAAAAAACCACCACCTGGCACCATTACTTCCAACCTGTTAGAGCACTGATCTATGTGTGGCATGCATTAAGAGCATATGGAGGGTCAAAACCCATATGTTAGCTCCATAGGGAAGCCGTAGATTGGAAAAACAAATGTACACACCTCCTTCCTCAGCACTACTGGAATCCATTGCCAATTTAGGGGACTTCCTTTGTTTGTTTCAAACACTAATATGCCCCTACTCATGTGGGCTTCTTATTTTTTAATCTGAGAACGTTTAGGTGAAAAGCAAGAAACTATCCCTTTAGAAACCTAGGCGCACTGGGCCCTGGCTTTCACATGATCACCTTTTCAGGAGCAAAAGTGAAAGTGGGATCAGCTCACACAGCTGCTATGGATCCTCTCACAGGGAGTGGAGCTTCTGATGAATGAAGTTGGCAGGGTCCTGAAGAAATGGAAATCCCCTTCCTCTCTACCTCCAACAGATAATAATGGCCAACAGTTCCATGACACTCTGCAAGTTTTCATATATTAGCTCCTCTCATCCTCACAGCAACTCTGGAATGCAAGAGCTATTTGATCCCCATTTTACAGATGGGAAAATTGACACCAAAGGAGATGAAGTGATTAGATTGGGGTCTCACAGTGAGTGTCTGAAGTGGGATTTGGACCCAGGTCTATGTATCATCCAGCAAAATGTAAGCCTCTTGAGAGCAAGGACTGTTTCTTTTCTTGTCTTTACATACCCAGGGATGCATGATAGGAAATGAATTATATTGAATTATTTCCCCCCAAAATTGATTGCTGAGTCTCCTGCAAAACTGTATAGTCTTAATAGGCTAGATAAATGATCAGACAAAGTCAGGAGATGTTGGCAGAGATAGGGAAATGACAGTGGAAGGTTTGATTGCATTTTGGTAAGTTATGCTATATGAAAAACCAATATGCAATGCAACCAATTGGATTGGTGCTGGCAAGAACACTAAATAAAGGTCGCTGACTTTGTTGCTGGAAGGTATTCATAATAAAGGTACAGATGAAAGGATTTCAGGTATAGAACAAAAGTCAAGTCTTAGATTTTCACCTGTATTTTTTCATTCTTGAACTGCCTGCCAGCCAGAGCATGATGGGGCTCTACATAGCTCCTTTCTCATTCTCTTGGTTGGAGTTCTCGAAATGATTCAAAGGGATACAAGCAATTGATGACTTGACAAAAGGGGAAAAGGATGTTCTGACTCTAAGTCAGATAGTTGGCTGGGATCAAGGACTTCAGAGAACAGAATTCTAAAGTCACAAGAAGATACTTAGCCTCAGTTGGAAGGCTTCTACTGACTTTTAATGGGTTCCTTGCTTTCTGCTGGACCTTGAACCATATGTAAAGGTGACTTTTACCACCTGCAGTGTCCCAGTAGATAACAATGACAAGAAGAGCTTAAACAAGTGAATATAAGTAGATAAGGCCAGAGGGAAGATCATCAAATATCACAGCAATGTCTAGAAGAAGCAAGGCGATGCACAAAAGACAGCAGAGGCTTAGTGCCCCTGGAAATATGATCCCACAAAATGGGGCATCACAGAACAGCACAATGACATCACTGGAGTATGTTATTAGTGGGACAGACACTGAAGGTATCGTTTGTCACATCTACACGTATGGAAGAATGTACATTTGTCCTTATGGGAAAATCTTCTTGTAACTAAATTTTCAATGCTATTTCATTAAATTTATTTTGCTTGATACTAATAATTCATCATTGGTTATCTTAAAGTCATGGGTGGGCGTCACATGAGTTATGGTTTTGAGTGGAACCTGCTCCTTGGAATGCCTTGAACCTGGGGTGGCTTTCTGGGAGTCTATTTGGGGTGGGGGTGGGTCGGCAGGGTTCTGTATGTATTTAAATATTCATCACATCTCAGACACCCTTTCACACAAAATGAAAGCACTGCACTTGACTAGTGAGCAAGTGATCCCCATTTCTTTTTCCCTTTCCCTGAATTTTCCTCTTTGAGAGTAGAATAATCCAAATGACCTACTTGGAGGAAATGGGCAATCTTGCTTTTTATTTTTCATGTGTCAGTTTCTGAGAAAGAAAAATGTCCTAATAGTTACAGCTAGACCAGCTGAGGCAGCTCAAAAAGCAGTGGGTTCCTCTTTGCTGGAGGTCTTCAGGTGAAAACTGGAGATATTGTAGAGGGAATTCCTGTTCAGGTCTAGGTTAAAGTAGATGCCTTTTGAAGTCCCTTCAAACTTTGAAAGTCTTAGGAATTCTGGCTTCAAGTTCCAAAGTGATTTAGCTACATGGCCACGGACAAGTCACTTAATTTCTGTTTCTCAGTTTCCTCTTCTTTAAACTGATTTAGGGGGGAAAGGGAGGTGGGGAAATACCTCTGTGGATTTGGGGTCACAGCATCTGTATTGGTATCTTAATGCTGTTCCTTGCTTCCTTTTGACCTTAAGCAAATTTACTGGTGTTGTTCAGTCATTTCACTCATGTCCAATTCTTCATGACCTCATTTGGCGGTTTCTTGGCGAAGACACTGGAGTGCTTTACCATTTCTTTCTCCAGCTCATTTTACAAGTGAAGAAACTGAAGCAAACAGAGTTAAGTGACCTGCCCAGAATCACACAACTAATAAGTGCCTGAGGCTGAATTTGAACTCAAGAAGAAGAGTCTTCCTGACTCCAGACCCAATACTCTATCCATGTACCCCCTAGCAAATTAATTGGCCACTATAGATCTCATTCTTCTTTGCTCCATTGGGGAGGAGGAGAAGGTCTGGAAGGGATGGTCAGACTTGATCAGAAGGTCTTATCTTTTTTGTGTCATCTGGTGGAACCGATGAGCCTTATCTCAAAATAATATTTTTAAATGCATAAAAGAAAATATCACAGGATTATAACAGAAAACCAACTATACAGTTGTTGGAAAATCTTTTTTATAAAACAGAATTTTGTAGACTCTAGGTTAAGAACCATTGCACAAAATGACCTCTGAAGTTCCTTTGAATTTGGAATACAGTGAATTACTTTTCCAGAGTTACCTAACTAGATTATAGTAGAACAAAGATTAGAATGTACCTCATTGGTTCTGTGAACTCATCAACACAGATACTCCCTCTGAAAAAGCAGAACATAGCCCATTCAAGACTTTTTGCCCTATACATCCCATTTTTCTCTCACTGGTTCTTGCTATCCTAGTCATAATCTTCCTTGATCTTCCTCCTTAAGATTTTGCAAATAAGTCCATGTGCTTAAGTAGTGTTGACTTTGGCTGGCACTTCTGTCCTCTTAGCAAGGAAATCAAGTACATTCTGAGTCAGTTTCCAGGTTTCTTTGACTTCCTTGTTGTTGCCGTTGATTTACAGCAGTTAAACTTCTATTGGAAATGGTCATAGTCTATGTCAATGTCTGTTCCTTTATACATTTCCCAATTTTTGGTGTCTGAAGTTTTCTTAGGGAAGTTTGGAGCTATTTTAATTGCACAATATATCTTGTTCCCATTTTTGTTCTTTAATTTTACTCTTTACTCTAACAAGTCAGTGATCTGACTATACACAAATAGCTAATTCATAAATGACTCACATTGGTAAAGAGCCATTTCCTCTCTGTAAAGATAAAATCAATTCTATTTTTGTGTGGTTATTCAGGACTCACCATATCTAGCACCTTTACCTTTCTTTCAGAATAAACTATTACTGCCATAGAGGCATGAGACCTCTGGTCTATAAGCCTTGGGCCTTTTTTCTTTCTTGATCCTGAACCATATTTTCTAATTTTTTTTGTCTTCATCACCCATGACTATTTTTGCATTAAAGTCACCAAGTATTAAAGGGGCTTGTTTGGCATGTGGGATGTGCTTTATCAAATAATGACTGATGTAAAAATAAGTCATCAATAAAACATTTTAAGAGAGGTAAGAATGAAGATCAGGAGTAGAATATCTTTGGGAAAGCATATTTCTATATATGTATGTGTATATGTATATGTGTATGTATACATTTATAGCTATAGAGAAACATGTAAACTTTATTGTAGCCTGGGGGGTGAAGGGAAGGAAAAAAAGAACAAAGTAAAAAAAAAGTGTACAGGAGAAAACAAAAGAAAACTTACAAGGAAGCAAAGAAAAGAATTATAATTCTCAACACAGGTATTATTCATCATACAGGTTTTCTTGAAATGAAAATTTATTGTTACATATTTTGAATCCTCTCCTGTTGTGCTGTGCACATGACATGCTTTTTTGCTTTCTAACCTTGTATTTAAATTTATAGTATGTTTTTGTTTCTTTTCTCTATTCCATATTTGTGTTCTGGCATTTGAGACTAAAATAATTTTTTTTAAAAGAGAGGCAAGAACTATCAAAATAATACCAATAAATTTAAAATAAATAAATTTTGATTTAATATGAAGGGTCTTAGTAAATTTTTCACAGAATTTATCTACCTTTTCATCCTCTGCAACAAATAATCACCAATATCCCATAAAATGGTTTCTTACTAACTTTGGATGTATGATAAAGTCAAGAGAAAAAAAAAGTCCTAATAATTATAGCTATACCAAAGTGGAAAGGGCTGCCCCAGGAAGTATTAGGTGACTCTTTATCAGAGTTCTTCCTTCCAGAAATTTCAAAAAAAGTTAGTTCCAGATGTCCTACTCCTAAATATTACTTGCTGTGGGTTCTGGAGCAGTATCTCCCTCATAACATAAATAACACATATAGTATCACATTTGACCCTCATGACAACCCTTCGAAGGAGATACTGTGGGTATTATTGTCCCCATTTTACAGATGAGGAGAATGAGACTCGACAAAGTTAAATAAATGCCTTACCCATGATCACACAAGCAGAATTTGAACCCAGGTCTTCCTAATTTCATGCCAAGTCCAGCATTCTATCCACTATGCTACTTCAGGAATTTTTACATAGTACTTTCAGTTTTATGCAGTTCTTTGCAAAGTTATCTCTATTGATCCACCATTTTACAGATGAGAAAGCCAATGAGAATTGCAAGGATCACACAGTCAATAAGTGTCTCAGGCAGGATTTGAACTCAGGTCTTCTTGACGTCCAACATTCTATCCACCATGCCACCTAGCAGTCTCACAACTCTCAGTAGATAGAAACCTTAAGCATACCCCCAGATCTCCATCTAACATCTAAGGGAAAGGGAGAAGTGACTTCTAAAGTCCCTTCCAGGTCTAAATGTCTGATCCTAGGAATCAGTCATTCCCTTTGTTCAAGAGATTTACCTGATCTGCTTTGCTAAGGTATCCCTAGCTGCCATCACCTCCCTCACCACTTCCTCCTCTCATCTATAAGTCCCATCTACTTAACTAGTTGACCATGCATTGGTTGTTTATTTTTTAATATAGCCATCATTCCCTGAACTTGGTTATTTAACAAAAATTCCTTGGAAACGTGAGTTGATAAAAAAAAAAATCGACAAAGTACTCAAAAGAGTAAAGATTTCTAATGAACACAATGATCAACCATGATTCCAAAGGACTGATGATGAAACAAGATCCCCGCTTCCTGAAAGAGAGGTGGTGAAATCAAAATGAGGAATGAGACGCGTTTTTGGACATGGACAATGTGGGAATTTGTTTTACTCGGTTATGCACATTTGTTACAAGGGTTTCCTTTTTTTAATGGGAAAAAGGATGAGAGGAAGACAAAATAAATGCATGTTAATTGAAAAGAAAAAACAGCAAATGTGAGTTGAGTGAGGTAAGAATGAAGCCTTTTTATTGTGTGATCACGGTTTTAAATTTTCAAACCAAAGTGGTAAAAGATTCCTCTGATGTAAATCTCCAATGCGAATCAGAGTTTGGCTTAGCAAGATTTTGAAAAAGGGTCATTTCTCTGCCCTTGAGCATGTTTAGGGGGGTGGAGAGGAAGCTTTCCAGCTGCTCACAAGGGAAGGCAATTTTGATGTAAGCTGACATTTTTCAGATGCCATCTTGCAAATATTAGATTCCAAGTAGCTGGCAGCAGCCCCACAAACTTAATCTGTGTGCCAACCTCAGTGCTGAGATAAAAGGAAATCAATGAGCCAGCAGATGCAAGCTGCCACAAGAGGCCTTTTCTCCCAGGCTAACCAGGGTGGTGAGGGGTCATGTACTATGAGAATCTCTCCTCAGAGGAGTGCCTCCCATTAAGTGAATCAAGATAAAAGATGGCTTCTGCTTTTCATTGGAAGGGTCAGTTTCCCCTTTTTTCTAACCCATTTTGAGTTTCATTCATTGAGAACAGCTTGTCTTCCCAGTCTTTTGTCCCTAGTAAGCAGCATGCATTCACATCTTCCCACCGAACAAATTCTCCCACACTCAGGGACAGACCAGAGGCATCCTGGGGAATCCATGCCTCTCCAGCTTCTTAAGTTGACTGGGTTGCATTATTCCCAACTCTGTTTCTGCTGCTGTGTGAAGAGAAGGATTAGGGGGGCAAGGTTAGTTAGCTGTAAATTAGTTATTCTTTAAAGTCTTAATTTGAGATATGGATGTCTTAAACAGGGAAGAGGAAAGAGTTGGGGGGAAAGAAAAGTGGTGGGGGGGGTTTCTGGTTTTTAGGGAAAGTTCTCACCTATGGCTCCAAAAAGCTGTAGTATGTACAGTCACCACACCTGGTAAAACTGTCTTGATAGATGGGCTAAACCTGTGAGGTCACTGATCCTCTTCAAACAGGAAGGAAGAACAAGAAAAAGTCCTGGGGGTGGGGGGCTGGGGATGGCCCTTTCATATTAGTCTTTCAGAATCTCCCCCAAACAAAGATCGGCCAGAACAGCACAGTTAGACTGAGAGCCAGAAGGTACTTTAGGGACCAGTTCGTTTTAAAGATAAGGGAACTGAGACTCAGAAAGATGAAATGACATGCCAAGGTCACCCAAGCAACATACTTTCCCTTTGTTATATTCTCCATTTAAATCTTATCTAAGGGGCGGCTAGGTGGTGCAGTGAACAGAGCACCAGCACTGGAGTCAGGAGTTTAAATATGACCTCAGACACTTAACACTTCCTAGCTGTGTGACCTTGGGCAAGTCACTTACCCCCAATTGCACTGCCGTCCCCCCTCCAAAAAGCAAATAAAAATAAAATAAATTAATCTTATCTAAGTAGGCCTGGTCAAAGGCAGCTCTTCTCTGTCATGCTCTGATGATTCTCTCTTTGTCCCATTCTGTATTTGTTGCCCTCTTTCTAGGGAGCTTTTATAGATATTGGCCCCAGGAAGACTCTCCGATATTTAAGTCCTTGGGTTAAATAGTAATCACTCACCAAATCACAACCTCCTCGGGGCTCATTTGCCTCAACTCTAAAATGAGAACATTAGACTAAATATCCATCACACTTAAAATCCTGTTCTGCACTAAAACGATGATCCTATGATCCCAGAGCTCTAATGATGACTAATAAAGTACTCCCCTTCCAATAACTGGAAGATTTGGGATAGTCATTTCATTGGTGTCCAGCTCTTCCTGACCTCATTTGGGGTTTGCTTGGCAAAGATACTGGAGGGGTTTGCCATTTCCTTCTCCAGTTCAATTTGCAGATGGGGAAAGTGAGGCAAACAAGGTGAAGGGACTTGCCCAGGATTATACATCTAACAAGTGACTGGGGCTGCATTTGAACTCAGGTCTTCCTGACTCCAAGCCCAGCCCTCTATCCACTGTGCAACCTAACTTAGCTGCCCCTTCAGCATCAAGTTGTCAACAGAAAGGCTAGCTCACAGCCTGAGCCTATCTCCAGGGCCTACCAAAATGACTTGCACATAGTAGGTGCTCAGAGATTGAATTTTGATCTAATTGGACAAAAGAACAGAAAATTTTTTCAAATCCATGGGAGAAAAGAAAAAGTCAGAAAGGTCTATGAGTGAGTCACTGCCCACATCACCAGGAGGAGACGCTGAAGTGAAAGGGGGCACTTAAGGCAGCCAGGTGTTCAGAGAGACCCCTGAAGAAAATGTGCACCCACTTTCTAAGGGCTCTGAGGCGTTCCTTTTCACTTTAGAGGATCCGAGAAGATTCCACAAAAGCAGAGTATCACAGACCTAGATGTGTGAGGGGTCTCAGAGACCAGCTGATCTGACGCCCTCTCTTTACAGATGATGAACTGAGGTTCAGGGAATTTAAGCAACTTGGCCCAAGGTTACATAGTCAGGAAAGGTGAGAATTGGAAATTAAACCCAGGCTCTCTGACCCAGAGTCAGTATTCTCTCCACTGTCCCATCAGTTTAGATCCCAAAACACCAGTCCAATAAATGTCCTAGGTCTTAGTTAAGAGTGATTTCCAAAGATCTGCCCCTGAGTTTTCCAGTCATTCTTCTCTGTCTGTCTCTGTCTCTGTGTCTTTGTCTGTTTTTGTCTCTCTCTGTCTCTCTCTCTCTCTGTCTTTCTCTCTCTATCTCTGTCTCTCTCTCTTTGTCTCTCTCTCCGTCTCTCTCTGTCTCTTTGTCTCTCTCTCTCCCTCTGTCTCTGTCTTTCTCTGTCTGTCTCTCTGTCTGCGTGTATGCATGTGTCTCTGTGTCTGTCTCTGTCTGTCTCTCTCTTCCTTCTTGTTATGATTATAAAAGCTTGCTAGTTTGTTTTGAAGACCAAGAAAGAATAACATGACACTCATTTAAATGGCTGAAAGCATTTTGAAAATGACCAAAAGACAATAAAAATTTCATCTTTCCAAAACCACAAACCCCACTTCTTGTTAAAATTCAATCACAGCCTCAGTATGAGACAGAGTCAATGCTGCTAAGCCCTTGGCTTCCCACACACTATCTTTTCCTCATGTCAGGGGGACATCACTTTTTCCACCAACTTTATGTCTATGTTTCAATAGCCTAAGCTGCTTTAAATATGGAAATTGCCTTCTTGAAAATGATGTGGGGCATGCTTTACTGAAATCTCAGAACCAGGATCTCCACTTTGGGGCTAGAGAAGTCCCCCGATGGACCTCTAAGGGGAAGGGGGAGAGGGACTTCTGGGCTTGTAAAATAGTGAGCCCTGGTGCAAAGAGAGCTGCAGAGCCCAGAGTCACTGGATTGTGACAGGGGCAGGCACATGCACAGAACCCTTCTGATGGCATCTCGCCTCGCAGAAGATGACACAGAACCTGCTTCCAGGATGGTTGTGATGACGTGTCTGGGGAGTATTTTGAAGTGTAGACATTCTGTAACTGGTTCAACTTGGCTAATTCCATGGTGAATGAAGGCTTTTTGACTGGCTGCAGAGGCATCCACAAAGGGCTAGCTAGAGTCTTGGCTGGATCTCAGTGGATCTCCCAGCTTCTTCACTCACATTGTCCAGTATGAGCCTTCTCCCATCCGAGGCCATGCGGCCCTGGGAACCTAGCAGGTTCCAAGCCCTTTCCAGACGGCGAGATGCCCTACAAATGCGTCGGCCTCTATAACAGATGTTGAGTTAGAAGGGAAGGGACCTTTGAGCTCATTTAATGGTGGGGTAAGTGGGATGGCGCAGCTGTAAGAGCACTGACTTGAGCTGAAGTATATACTATGCAACTTACAGCCTGTATGGGCTTAGAAAAGGCACCAAACCCCTCAGTCCTCAGTTTCCTCACCTGTAAAATTAAAGGGTTGGAAGAGACAACCCCTGAAGTCCCTTCCACTTGTAAATCTGATTCTATTATCTCATGTGATCATCACGATGACCTTCTGAGGTAAGTGCTAGTCTTACCCCCATTTTACAGATGAGGAAAGAGGCTGGGGGAAAACTGACACCCTGCGGGTAAGTGTTTGAGGAGGGAGTCAAACTCCAGTCTTCTGAGTCTAAGGCTGACCTGCCACTTAGGACTTGTCCAGTCAATCCCAAGGGTCCTACTTCCTCCGGGAGTCTGCGGGGAGGACAAGGAAGGGCTTCTTGAGTTCTGTTTCCGGTTCCTGAATGACTTCCCCAAGTCTCAAGGCTGGTTAATGACAAAGCCCAAGTTGTTCAGGGATTGCTTCTGACAATGATCATCACAATAAAAACAAAGTCTGAAGGGGATGAGGCCAGCTCCTAGGAGCTGCTCAGGAGAGCCGGTTGTAAAATTTTCACTGTGAGCACTTACACCTTGGAAACTAGCAACTGCTACAAATCAGGGCTTGATTTAGTGTTCTGATGATTGTCTAGACTTAAGAAAGTGATGGGGAAAATGTTAATCATTCAGATTAAACTTTCCAATGTGCAGTGGGTACTTTTTGCCCCATAGAGAGTGTGTGGTTAAATATTCCCAGGCAAAAAGGGTAAAGGGGGGATGGGCACTCTTTACTGTTATTTTAAGATCATAGGACCACAGATTTAGTTATAAGGGATCTTCCAAATCACCTATTTAGAGATTAGGACTCATGTTGCTGTTGAGTTGGTTCTGACCTTTGTGACCCCATTGGGGGTTTTCTTGGCCGAGACACTGGAGTGGTTTGCCCCTTCCTTCTCCAGCTCATTTTACAGATGAGGAAACTGAATAAACATGTGACTTGCCCAGGGTCACACATCTAGTAAGTGTCTGAGGCTGAATTTGAACTCGGGAAGAGGAATCTTCTGATGTCGGGCTCAGTGCTCTGTGCACTATGGCACCACCTAGCCCCCCTGAGTTTGAGAAGCAGCTGATCCATAAGAGCATGGACCCAGAGTCAGAAAGAAATTCTGCCCAGACATCTCCTAGCTATGTGACCTTGGACAAGTCACCTCTGTTTGCCTCAGTTTCCTCCTCTGTAAAAAGGGAATGATAACATCACCTACCTCCAAGGGTTGTTGTAAGGATCAAATGAAATAATGCAGGCAACATGCCTTGAAAATCTTAAAGCAGGTTATAGAAATATTACTTGTTATTACTATTATTATTTTTATATTTATTATTATTTTAATATATTTTATTAATATATATTAATTCTATATATTAATAATATATAAATATATTATTACTATTGTTGTTATTACGCTCAAGATCATAAAGGCAGGAAACATCAGAGGCAGGATTTGAGCCCAGATCAAATGAAAGCACAGTGGACAACACTACCCAAAGAAATCTCTAGTTTCAGTACTCTAGCATTCAAAACGCAATGGTAATACTATATAAAATTGCACAAAACAATTACAAAATTCATATGCCAGGGTGGCTAGGTGGCACAGTGAATAGAGCACTGGTCCTGGAGTCAGGAGGACCTGAGTTCAAATACGGCTTCAGACACTTGACACTTACTAGCCATGTGACCTTGGGCAAGTCATTTAACCCCAATTGCCCTACTTTCCCCTTCCAAATAAAAAGACATTCATATGCCAGAAATGAAGGCTAAAAATATCAAACAAGATAGTGAAAAGAGCAGGAAAAAGAGGAAGAAAGACATTGTGAGGTCTCAATTTATACTATAAAATGTGAACAATCAAATAATGTGAACTATTTCATATTAAATAAAAAAAGAAAAAGAAATTCATAGACAAGAAAAGATAAACAAGCTCTAAGACCAAGTACATTAACAGGCTCATGTTTGGTAAAAACAGTAACATAAATAACTCAGAAAGGAATACATCATTCATACATCAAAAACCATGCAGCAGACCAGAAAGCAGCTTGGCAGCAAATGAAATTAAACTGGCAACTTACAACAAACCTCACAATGATTTCAGAATAAATCAGGAATCTAAGTATCAAAGCCACATCAAACATCAAAGCCACAAAAGAAAAAGAGAATGGAAGATGTTTTTCAAAACTATGGAGAGGGGGAGAAATTCTTAACCAGATGTAATATAGAGATAATCATTTTTAAAAAATGGATAAAATTAGATATGTGTAAAATTCTTTATAAACCTTTAAATACCACATAAATGTTTATCATTACTTACATAAAATAAAAGGGTTTATGCAAATAAAATCCCAAATGAAAAGAAAAAGCAGATGGGGGGGGGGGCAGGAGAATTCTTTGCATTAAACATTTCTGATAAAAGTCTGACATCCAAAATCTATGGAGACACAAGACTGAAGGCCATTCCCTGAAAGATAAGTAATCAAAAGCCACAAATAAATATTTATCCAAAAAGAAATAAAAATCATCAATAGCCATTTGAAAAGTGTTCCAAATTGCTAATATTTAAAAAAAACACATATTAGAACAACCCTAATATATTGCATATGGACATTAAATTAACAAAGATAAAATTCAGTGCTGACTGGGCTGTGGGAAAAAACAGGCCTGCTAATTGACTGCTGATGAAGCCGTGCATTGGCCTAACTTTGGGAAAGCAAATTGGAATCACTCCATTAACAATCACAAAAATGTCCATACCCTTCTCTTTGACCCAGCGACCCAACCATTAAGTTTATACCCTAATGAGGTATTGACAGGAAGGAAGAGATTATTTGTACAATAATTTTCATAGCAGCACTTTGTATAATAGTAAGAAAAAAAAGTATATACTATGTGCCCTTTGATTGGGATATGGCTGAAAAAATTGTAGCATGTGAATATGATAGGTTATTATACCATAAAGAATGGCAAATATGAAGAAAACAACAAAGCAGAGGAAGACACATGAAGCGATGCAGAGAAAATAAAGGACCAAAAGAAAAATATATAGACTGACTGTAGCTATACCAAAGGACACATTTTTAAACAAAAGCAAAATTCACATTAAATACCATGGATAATAGGGGCACTCTGTTGTTATAGTTAAAGCGCATTTTTTAAAGCGCATCCCTTTTCTGTGAGAGCATCAGGGAGCTTTCCCAGGGTTGTCGTGAGGATCAGATGAGATGCCATTTCTAAAATGCTTAGCAGTGTGCCTGGAACATAGTAAGTGCTTAATAATTGCCTATCCCCTCCCTTCCTTTTCTCTGCTGCCAGGATACCTGTCCCTATTTGTTGATGAGAGTCAGGTACTTGTGATCCCATACTCACCATCGTGGGTTCCACGTTCCACCCAACAACACAGGGCACTCAGGGGAAATGTCAAGCTCTCTCATAGAGCTGGCTATCTCTTTTCCCTATCTCTGCCTCTTTTTGGGGGGTGGAAGCACTTTTCTCAAACCTGTGGCCCTCTAGGTCCTCGGGTGCAGCCTTTTGAACAAGTCCAAGTTTTACAGAACAAATCCCTATATTCTGCGAAGCTTGGATTCATTCAAAAGGCCACACTTGAGGACCTAGGGGGCCACATGTAGTCTCAAGGCCACGGGTTCCTCATTCCTGGTTTAGGGGTGTGGATTTATCAAGTTAGACTGTTAGGATTCCTGTTTCTACTCACCAAAGGAAAACAAAGTGTGATCCTTTTCTCTTCCTTGGTGGATTTCAATGGAATTCAATCACACAGAAGCCCAGCATAACCGTATGCAGCTTTTGACTCATAATCATAATAGCAAAAGAAATAAAAATCAAAGATGTAAGAAATAGAAACCCTGCAGCTATATACCTACAGCTTCTCCCAGACCTAGAAAGTCACAAACCAACCTGTAAGTTTACTTCTCCACCAAAAACTGAGATGTTTAAGGGAATAAGGTTCAGGTGCTGGGAACTCTGGGAACAGATTCTCCCATGAAGAAAGAGCAGGCAACCAGGCCCCAAGGCTATTCCATTCAAAGCCAAACTCCCTGGACAGTGAACATCCATTCATGTGGGAGACCCAAAATGCAGGGCCCCTCTCCACTGCTTTTTCCTCACTCACTTGACTTTCACCTGAATGATATTCTCACTGGCATCATTCTTTTATAGAGACTTTGACTCCTGCCCCCCACCCCCAACTGCTTCCTGGTATGGCCAAATCACTTGTCAGTTGGGCTGTAAGGATCTATGATTGACCTCACAGTTTGCTACATCGCTATTTGATGAGGCAGCTGCTAGAACCTGGTCTATTCTGGAATCATGGGAAGGGCAAGCCCAGGCAGAGATAAAGATTGATTCTGCGATCTCCATTTTTTTATGTTCAGTCCTTTTCTTCTTGAAAAAGGTCCCAACCCAACCCAACCCTGCCCTTCTCTCTTCGGTTGTTTCCAGCCTTGTCTCTACAGCCGAAACTTTGTGGGAAGCCTTGCCAAGGCACGCCTGATATGTTTTTAACAACTGATAAAGACCAGAAATGTAGTTACATGTGCAATAATTCACCAGCACACCTTTTGGGTTGCTTTGCTTCATTGTTTTCAAAGTTTTTATTTTGTTTGTTTGGAGGATTTTTTTTTTTATTTCTTGTACTTGCTTTTAGTTTTACCAGCACTTTCTTTAGGATCCTAGAATTGTAGATCTGGAGCTGGGAGGATAGTGAGAGGTAACCTAGTTCATTTCCTTCATTGTACAGGCCAGAAATGAAGCCTAGAATGGTTCTGTGCTGTCCCCAGCCTCACACTAAGGGTGGAAGAGAATATTCATGCCTAGCACCTCAAACTCTAAGCTCAGCCTTCATACCCCTCTACTGCGCCGACCCACTTTCCTCTGTTCCTTGTATATTTGGACATTTGTACATGGAGTCATAAATCAAAACAAAATCTATCAATTCAAAATCTTATTTAAAAGAGAAATAGTCTGTCCCCACCGCATTTGGGATCACGTTTCTTTCCAAGGTTGAAATGAGAAGACACTTTTATTTTTGTAATTTAACAGTATTCCATCCTGTAGAACAATATTAACCTTTTCAACTAAACAATACCTCCTGAAATGAAACCCTTACTCTATTAAATACGTGGGCTGTTCTATGTTAACTGTGTTTTAAACGTTAAAACGAAATATTTGTGCTTACATAAATAGCTGGAAAAGGTAAAATGTCATAACACTGGGTGTTTGTTATTAAAGTTGGAGCTTGCCTTCAGATTATGACAAGTGGGTCTAAAAAAGGGCTGGGTTATGCTTCTACGTTTACTCTCCATTTCAATGTTTCACAATTGTCAAAACCTCCTCTGTGGTATAAACACAGGAGAACACAGGCTTGGTACCCTGCCATGCTAGGACTGGGGAGGCCATGCTGCCTAATGGGAGGGGAGGCCACTTGGCAGAGGAAAGTCTCAATAAGATATTCTCCATTTTGCAATCCTTTACTTGCTTTTTCAACTGGACATTTTTAGGCAATCCAATAATAATAGCAACAATAATAGCACACATTGGCATAGCATTAAAAAGTTGGCAGATTACTTTATGAACCTTGCTTTGATCTTCACACTAACCCAGTGAAATAGGAACTATCATTACGTCTATTTATTGATAAGAAAACTCAGACTCAGTAGAAAGAACATTCAAAATAACTTTTAAATGCATAGAAGAAACTAAGCTCAAGATTGAACACAAACGAAAAATTCAATTTTCTTACTATAGTGTCAAATTTAATATATATTCCCCCCCAAAAAAAGCTGGAAGTAACAAAAGTATATTTTCATATACTATGAAATTCATATTCATTTCAAAAATCCACTTTTGTTCTCTATATAAGACGTGCACATACCTATATAAATATCTGTTTCCACATGGGTTATTTAAATATATATGGATTCAGCTTGCTCATGGGTTAGATATGAATAAATATCTCTGGAATCTGACCCACTTCCCTCCAAGAAAGACAAGGGTTTCCTCTTTGAAGGGAGCAGAACAGCCATGAATGGGTGCTTGGTTCTCCCTTCACCTATCTACAAGAGAGGTTTCATATTAGAATTGTATCTATCTACCCCCCTCCCTTAAAATTTTGCTGGTTTGGTGGTACAAATCTGGTTCAGAACAAAAGTCACTTTCCTGGTCACTAGTCCTTAACTGACACTCACCAGTTCAATTTCTTCCCACCAAACTGGGAAGTTTGCTGGTTATACCAGGGGGGAAAAAAAGCCATAGCTAGTGAATAGGAAATAAATTCATTTAGCCAAGCAAACAGCAAAGGGAAATGACATAAATTATGCAGATTAGAATATGCCAGAAAATACCAAAGAGTGAATGAGTTCATTAGATGGGAGTGAGAGAAAATCTCAATTCAACAAGAGGTCCCAATCTCATCCACTGAGTTCTCTCAACAAAGTCTCAGGGAAGCAAGCTGAAAATCAGGGACACGTTGAGGATCCAGCTCCTCCTACATGTCTAGAACTTCCAAAGTTGTTCTTTCTCTCTCTTCCTTGGAGCTCCTATCAGACTATACATAAGAGGCAGCAATCCCTTTGGCAACAACATGTCCCGCTCAGCATTCTTTTCACCCATACAGTCGTGTTGCCACATAGACACTGTCATGAAAAACACTCCAGGTTTACATGAAAGCCCAGTCACATTCCTATATCAGAATGTTCACGTTTGTTGATGAATGTCAAATTCATAATGCAAAGGAATATTTTTTTAAGATTCCTGTCAAATTTAGAGTCCCAGGAGCTGAGTTCAAATCCCAGCTCTGCCATTTACTATTTGTATGACCTGGGGAAAGTCACCAAACTTCTCTTAGTCTCAGTTTCCTGGGCAATAAATGACAGATTTGGAATGGCTGGCCCTGAGGTCTTTTTCACCTCTAGAGTTATGTGACTTATCCAATATCACATGGGCAATAAGGGGGGGGGGGGGGGGAGGTCTTCACAACTCTGAGTCCTGTACTTTATCCCACCTCACCACACACTAAAACTTCCAGGTGGAAAACAAGGTTTATGAGAGGATGAAGATAACTATTTTTAATTTTAATGTTTTGTTAATTATTTCTAGGGTGATAGGTGTAGCAGCAAGCACCCTAGAATAACCAGGGTGGCTGCCAACACAGGCTCTTAGATCTGCTTTTCTAAAGGAAAGCAGCTCAAAATGGGTTAATCTTGCTTTAATCAAACATATTTCATTTACCTAGTTCAGGGGAAAAAGATCAGCACCCTGACCTTCAGAGAATACAAACAAGTTACAAGAAGAAGTTACAAGCAGACAGAGAAACAGATCAGCAGACAGGCTTCCAGCTGTCTGACCATTACATCCATACCTAGTCAGTTACCAGAGAAGGAAGCACCAACATCTGGGTGTTCAAAACCAGGGGGCTCAACTTCTGCCCAAAGTCTCGTCTGGTCAAATCACACAACTCTTCACAAAGTGAGCCCCCAAACAAAATCTCACATAGCCTTCTCCTGGCTCAGAGAATGTCACAACCCTCTTGATCCACTGCCCAATCCCAAAGCAATGAGGTGTGGGCATTCCTGAAAAACAAGCCTTCCGCCACAGGCTCTAGGTGACCACATTCAGACTCTTAGGGGGCAGGGTATATTTTCAAATCAAGGAAGGTTCTCAGAGTCTCTTAGGCCTATCAAAGGGCCTAGGGACAGGGAAGATCTTAAATCCCCATTCCCATAACAATAGGCTGTATATCACAGATCATTGATCAGAAATTTATCGCAATTGCAAAGTTATCTCTGACCCCCTACACTTTTCAGCAAGAAGGCACTTCTGTGGGTAACAAATCTGGTGCTTCGGTGGAGGGAAATGCTGGAGGAGGTGTTTAGGCTGCTCTCTCAACAACAAAACCATAGAAAAAAACATCACAGCCTCTCCTGTCTTCCTTTTACTTTTCACCTGGTCCCCAATTAACACCTCGTTAGGCTGCACACCTGGGGTGACTTTAGCCTCAGACTACTCCAACCGCCAAGTGTAACCCTTCCCCCCATTTCTTTCTCCAGACCCAAAGAGGGGTTTTCAAAATTAAGTTTTATGCCTTTCTAAATTTCACCCAATTACATCATTACAATCATCACTGACGTTTCCAATGAGCTTTAAATTTTGCAGAGCATTGAAAGACATTATCTCATTTGGCTTTCACCAACAGCCTTGTGAGGTGGATACTACAGGTATTATTATGTCCTTTTTACAGAGGAGTAAACTGAGACTGAGGGGCGGATAGGTGGCGTCGTGGATAGAGTGACAGGCCTGTTGTCAGAAAGACCTGCGTTCAAATTCAGCCTCAGACACTTAGCTGTGTGACCCTGGGCAGGTCACTTAATGCTGTTTACCTCAGTTTCCCATCTATGAAAAGAGCTGGAGAAGGAAATGGCAAACCACTCCAGTATCTATGCCAAGAAAACCCCAAATGGGGTCATGGAGAATCGGACAAAACTGAAACAATTACCCAACAACAACAAAACCAAGGCTCAAAAATTAAAGTGCTGTATAGAGCATGTGTACACAGGTGGCAAGTGATGGAACCAGGATTTGAACTCAGATCATACTGATCCCAGCACTACCGCACATAGAACCGAAGTTAAACCACTTTCTAATGCTGTCATCAGGAAAAGATTCGCAGTGTGAAATACGGATTTTGGCTATAGAACTACATTTCAGGGCCAGCTTTCCATCCATTTTCCATCTGAATCTATAAAATAGCTAACCATTTCCTAGTGGGCTCTTCCTTTCTGCCCAGGGCACAGTAACTGATAAAGTCGCCCCAGAGTGGACTGTACTGGAGACATTCAAATGCTCATGGCAAACGTTTACAAAATGAACCCTGGGCAGACAAGAGAGACAGAAGATAATGGCTTACCATAAGTGGTAAGAGTTTCACAGATAAGTTGACTATTCTGGAGGGCAGGTCCTGATGCCTGGCAGGATTCAGTGCAAGACTTTTCTCATCTGAGGCAGCAGGCATGGCCAGATCCTGACCTCTCTCAGCATCTACAAAGAGAAAGGCTGGGGGACCAGGACGAAGCCCCTCTGATCTTATGCTCCCTATCTGTCTTTCTTCCATCTCACAGGACTGAGGAAAGGAAGCAAACGACTTGGTAGTCTTAGCTACCTGGGCCTGGGAGTCCAGGCACTTGAGGACAGTGCCTTGGGGTGATGAGTGGGTGGGTCCTTAGTACCACAATGCTCCATATTTTTAGTAAGCTGTTTTGCTCTTACTATAATGAGGAAGTGATTTTCATTGGCTGGATCTGAATGGGAAGAGTTACCAGGGACTGGGGGATGAGTCAAGTAGGGTATTTAGAATCTGAGCCCTGTTTCTCAGGCAGAAATAAATAAAGAAGTCTTGGGAAAATTGCCCAAATCCCTTCAGTATTTGGTCAGTGCAGGTGAATACTTCTCCACTAATGCAAATTCCAGGCACTCTACACCTCAGTAGATGGGCTTCAAAAACTACCATGGCTGGAAAATTAATTACACCAGGGCCAGTCGAATGATGGGCATCTCTCAAATTAGACACCCTGGTCTCTGGATAACAGAATACAGTCAGACCATATTTAAAATTTGTCAAGTGTAGTGGGACCTAATAGAGGAAAGGATGGGGTCTATGGAGTCTGAGGACCTGGGTTCAAATCCTCTCCTCTGATACTTACTATACTACCTTTAACCTTCCTCAGTATCATTCTTCTTAACTATAAAATGAAGGGGTTGGGCCACATGACTTCTGAGGCCTCACTGATCTACGTGGAGGATCCTATGACTTTCTAAGAGCTTATAGTCAAGTGGAATTTTCTCTAGTACTAGTACAGATCACTTTTATACCATGATAGGAACATGGGGCTTGGAGTCAGGAAGACCTGAGTTCAGATCCCAGCCTTAGAAACTTACTAGCTACTTGTCCCTGGGCAGGTAACTTAACCTCTGTTTGCCTCAGTTTCTTCATCTGGAAAATCAGGATTATAGCACTTACCTCCCAGAGTTGTTGTGACAATCAAATGGAATACTATTTGTAAAAACATTTGGCATAGTGCCTGGCACATAGTAGGACTATGTAAATGCTAACGATTTATAATTACCATTATTCTTATTATCATTAGGCTTCTAAGGGCTCATTTTATACTAAAGGGGGAAATGGAAGGGGTATCAGTGTGTCATTCTCTGTAAAAAGAGGGGGGCTGGACCAGATGATCTCTAAAATATCTCCCAGGTCTCATATTCTATAATACTGTATTTATCCCTCACGAACAGAAAAAGAGAAAAATGTAGAATGAACAGAACTTAAGTTGTATATCTAGGAAGCCTCATCTGCTAGTGAATGGGCCACGGGCATGGGGTGGCCCAAGCTTTGCCCCATGGTACTGCTGTAGAGTGGAAATGGGGGAGGGGTGGTTACTTCTTTCACGTGTTGTCAGTGCCAAATGGCACGGACTCATGGAGGATCCTGACAGAAGACTGGAACAACCTGCCCCACCACATCTCTGCCCAAATAACCTTCATAGATTGGACCAGGCTGCTCCCCCATTCTAAGGCTCCCTACTAGGCACTTCCTCTTCAGCTCAGCCTGGCAGAATCTTTTAGGGCTCAACTCAGGTGCCGCCCCCTCCATGAAGCCTATGTACGTTATTTTATTCATTTAAAAGTATTATTCTGAGAAGGGGTCTATATGTGTCTCCAGACTGCCAAAAGGGTCCATGTTGGAAAAACATTTCAGAACCCCTATTCTAAGGAATGACTTTCTGTGTAGAGTGATATATCGAGAAATGCAGGTAATATACAAGCAAAAGATATCAAAAATGGTCATTTTTTTTAAAAAAAGAAATGTGTCTTAGTGTCATTATTTGCTAGGCAACAAGGATCGAGAAGAGATTAAATCAATCATTGCTAATCACTTTAATTGGAGGTCTAGGGAACTGAGATTTGGGAGGAGGAGACATCGGAGGTTTGGAGAGTCTTTTTACAAGTTAGCTGAGAGAGGAAGTCATCTTGGTCGGTGCACATTCTAGTCCAACAAAGCAGTGACTTGGCCCCCTGAGTACCTTCATCCCTACAAAATAATTACTCTCCATGGACATCCGTCCATGACTTCCTCCCAGAGATGCTAGTTAGCCAAGAGCTGGAGAGAAGAGGCAGGTGGGATGCGTTTCCTGCTCAGGCCCTCTGGGGTGCTTTGTGGGGAGCGTGAGAGCACCTGCTCTTGTCTGCCCTGCTTCTGGAGAGTTTGCCTCGGCATCCCCTTCCCCAAGCACAGCCGGTTTAACCTGTGTGACACCACCAGAGGCAGGTTCACAGCTCCATCTGGAGAAAGGGAGGGGGTGGTGAACGGCGCTCCCTTCTTGCCAAAGGGCCTTGCCTGAAAGTCTGATCTGATGGGAGCAGTGAAAGAAAGCTTGTGTAGGTGGACTCCAGATGAGTTTGTGGGCCCAAGGCCAGGGACAGACAGCTGAGGTTGTTGCAACCAAACAAGAAGACTTTAATTTTTTTTAAACAAAGAAGGAAAGAAACAAATAAAATGGTGGTGATTTTGTACCTAAACTGGGTCACTTTGTATAGAGTACCTAGAATTTGCTGAAGCATTATCCACAAAATCGCAACTACTCTGGGAGATGCTTGGGCCTGATTCCCTAGGTACTGTGGTGGTCCATGATTTCCAAACAAAAAGCAATTTTTTTAAAATGTCAATGTTTGGGTTTTTTTTTGAAAGATGCGCTTTTGTGGAGTACATTCAGGATGGAATTATAGACTCAAAACACAGAGGTATGGGAGAAAGACCCTTGTACTTCGAGACAGAATGCCTGGCTTCAAGACCTTTCTGAGCTGTGTGAATAGTTTCAAGTCACTTAATCTCTATAAGCCCCAGTTTCCCCATCTGCAAATGGTGATAATAAAGATGGCAACCTCACATGGTTGCTATGAAGAACAGAACTCTCTGTCAGTCTCAAAGGGCTCTGCAAATGTACCTGTTGTGGGGGGGAAGCTGTGGTGGGGCAAGCAAAGACCCATCTTTTCAATATTTACATTCTACACTATATGTCATCCATATTCATCAGTATTGTTTCAGACTATTTAAAATAATCAGACCGTGTAATATTGGAATGTTGTTGTGGTATAGGAAACAATGAGTTGGCAGACTTAGAAAAATATGGAAAGAATTGGACCTATGCAGGAAGAGGGTTCAGGAAAACAGGACAAACAAGTATTGTACGGTCTTACAAAGAGGCATGTGAATGCATATGTGTATATATGAGTATGATCATAGATAATCTAAGTGTGTATGTGTATATATGTATGCATATATGCATGTGTGTTTGTGTGTATGTATATGTGCATGTGTGTATGTGTCCATATATACATATATAAGCTTAACTGTAGCCTTCTTGGGGGGAGAGAAGAGGGGGAAAGAACAAAGTAAAAAGTGTACAGCAGCAAACAGAAGAAAACTTATAAGGAAGCAAAGAAAAGATGGACATCTCCGAACACAATGTGTAGTATTTATTATATGGGCTGTCTTGAAATGGAAATTTATTGCCATATATTTTGAATCCTCTCATATTCTGCTGTGCACATGCCGATGTTTTTTTCTTCTTTTATTTTGTATTTAAGTTTATAATAGGCTTATTTTTCCTTTCTTATTGTGTATTTAAGTTTAAAATAAATTAATTTTTTAAAAAAGAAATACTATAATAGGAAGAAAAGTTGGTGTGATATGTGACAAGGATGAAGCATGACAGCCAAAGTCCCCAGTGTCAGAAAAGATCGAGGAAGGCCACTAGCCCATGCAGTAGATCCCCTCTGAAAGACTTTTAGCAGGACACAGCCATGAGTTGGACAAGATCAGTAGGCATGAAGGAGTTTCTATCTGCACTGCATAAAATAGCCCTCAAATTAATGAGCTCACATTTGATGAGATCCATTTGAAAGCTGAGTATTATGGAATGTTAGCATTGGGAAAGAACTTAGAGATGATCTAGTCCAACCCTTTTTTTACAGATAAGGAAGGAAACTGAGGCCCAAGAATGGGAAAATGGCTTACCACAGAAATATAGACTTTGATATTTGAAAGGGACCTCAGCAACTGCTTATCCAAGCCATACAAGAAAGTATCCTCCCCACCCAAGGCTAACATATGGCCCATAAAATGAGCTTTATTTCCTTGCCTTGATGTCTATTCTTTCATTTTCAATGAAAGAGACTGGAGGTCACAACCTTGGGAGTTTTGAAAGGTCAGAAGAGGAACTAGGAGGTCTAGGAGTGAAGTCCATGCAGGGTTTCCTTGTAGCCACCGTTGCTTCTTCAGAACTCAACCCAGTGGTAGTGGAGATAAGAACTCATCAGTAACCATGACGTTTGAATGTGACCTTGGTGGGTCCTATGCTAGACAGAAATTGCCTTAAGCCTGAGCCCCCAGTCCTCAGGGACTAAATTGGCATAGGGTTGGGTGTTCCCCAAAAATGTCAGGTGGGGACATGTTTGTACTCTGTGAAGTAAATATTCCTTTGGAAAAGCTAATTTATGGTCACTGGTTAAATAAATTGGAGTGCTAATAGCAGAAAGATCAGTGGGAGTGAACAGTGGAAAGACCAGACTGAGGTTCAAAGCAATAGCATTAGAGAAAGAGAGCA
>NW_027185761.1:47380140-47385817 GCF_028583685.1 Petaurus breviceps papuanus
AGAGACAGAGAGAGAGGGAGAGACAGAGACAGAGACAGAGAGAGAGGGAGAGACAGAGAGAGACAGAGAGGGAGAGAGAGAGAGAGAGAGAGAGAGAGAGAGAGAGAGAGAGAGAGAGAGAGAGAGAGAGAGAGAGAGAGGAGGCACAGGGGGAGGTGAAGGGAGAGGAAAAGGGAGAGAAGGAGAGAGGTGGGAGGGAGGGAGAAGGGGGTAGAGATTCAGGAAAACCAAACCATACATCATAAAAATGTGATGTATGAAATATTCCACATCCATAGACGCATCCACCTTCTACTCTATCCACACACCCTAAACATACATACCCACATACACACACCACACACACACATACACACACACACCCACACACACACACTTCCATAAAGCAATGGGGGAATGTGTCCTCTCATATTTCTTCTTTGGGGTCATCCTTGTGCCTTATAATTTTACAATATTCACTCTTGATTGTTTTGTGGTCGTTCTTTATTTTCATATTGTTGTGGTCATTGCATATATTGTTTGCTTCAGAGTCCATGCTGTCTTTCCCTGCTTCTCCCTCCTCACTATGGTCATCATTTCTTACAGCACAGTGATATTTCTTTACTTTTATGTACCACAATTGGTTTAGCCATTCACCCACCGATCGATAGGCGTCTACCTTGTTTCCCTTTGCTACCACAGAAAGTGTATCATTTTTGTGTATGTGAAGGCTTCCTTTCTGTCAGCACCCTCCTTGGTGCACATAACTGACAATGGAATCTCTTGGTTAGAGGGCATGGACGTTTCCACACTGAACTTTGGGGCAGCGTAACATGCCTCATTAAAGGAAGAGCATCAATCGCATCACAGTCTTCACAAGCCAATGTCTGGAGAACAGAAAGCGAGCCCTTAGTTGGACAGTTAGGGGGCAGGGACTTCTGCCCTGGCAATTCAGGGCTTACTTAACCAGCTCTGCCCCTCGCTCTCCAGCTCACTGAGCACCTCCTGCAGCTGTCAGGAAACCTGCTGGGAGATCTACTCAATTCAGCAAACAGTTGGAAGTTGTAAAGGCAAATTAAAGGTAGCATATTGGTTTATCTCAAACCTCAGTAAGACTCATTAAGAAGTCTAGACCATGTGTGAAGCATGTAGCCTGCCTGCTGGAAAGGGAAAGGAATTCCCTCCCCTAACCCAGTGAGATGTAGAGGCTGGGGATCTTTCCCAAGTAGGTCCTCAATAGTGATATATGTAACAATACTGTGTGTGAGTTGTGTGAAATCAACCAAGGGCTGAAAATGTGCCCTTTAGTACCAAGGTATATTGACCTAGCATTGGTCTCCCTCTGAAAGATGACATTGTTCAGGTAAGCAAAAACAGGTATGGCTTCGGTGAATGGCAGTAACAAATCAGCAGAGGAGCGTGGAACAGTACAGCAGCTAAGGAGAGAAGAGTGGGAGAGGGTGGACCCTCAACAGATGATAGATGCCAATGTGGAAGGGTCAGCCACAGCAAGAGAACTCTGGGACTGTGAGAAGAGAAGCTAAGGACCAGAGTAGTAGAGCTGCCTGAAGGGAAGCAGTAGTGGAAGAACTCAGACTGGAGAAGGATCCTAGAGAGCTTCAATATGACCCTTTCCCCTTCTTGGAGTATGAGTTTCCTGGGCAATTAAACTGTTCCCTTTCCCCGTAAGCCCAGGAGACTTTGGGAAATTGGCTTCATTTGTTTAGGGGGAATCTGACTCCCATTGCTTGATTTTTCATTATCTGCTTTGATAATCTGTCCTAATTAAATGCTTTGCTATTTTTTTCCCTGTCTGGTCTGTTGGCAGAGAATGTTCTGCATGTGGATTGAAGCCAAATATGAACCTCACATTGAAATCAAGTAGCATTATGATTACAGAATTAAGTAGGATATTCATTACATATGCAAGGATTTTTCCTCATTCTCAAATAATAAGCAGGGAAAAGCAAAGCAAATTATAGTAAATTGTTAATCACGCACATATGGATTTTCTATAAAAAATATTTTGTTCCATGAAGATTTATCCAAGGCAAAAGCAGCATGACATCGTAGACAGAACGCTGAATTTGGGTTCATAGTTCTTAATTGGGTTCAGGGGACCCGGGTTTATAATTCAGTTCTGATGTTTAATAGCTAGGTGATCATGAGCAAATCGCCTAACATCACAGACCCTCAGTTACTGTAGTGATAAATTAAGAATAATAATATTTGCCCTCAATCTTAAATCACTGCAGAAAGGGAAATCATTAGTGCCACCCACCATAGATGGGACCTCCTTCTTCCCACACTCAGAAGACAGGTTCATTTGGCTCATCACTGCTTCTTACACTGTGGGCCCCCACCCCACAGGGTCCCACCCACAGTTTAAAAAGCGCTGAAAGTGTCCTGAACGGGGAAAGTTTAAGAAGCCCTGGCCTAGATCCCCAGCACCTAGCACTGTCCTCTACATACTGAAGATGCTTAATGAAGCTCCACTGCACTTAATATAATCAAGGAAGAAAATCTGTCACCCACACAAAAGCCCCGTAATGCCTTCCAACGTCAAATGCAAATGTCAGCATTGTCCCAATCTCTAACTCTCTTTCATTAATGTCATCAATTCTAGAATTGATCACATTTTACCTGCTTCTCAGGCCCCTATGTCTAAAATGAGTGCAATTTCTTTCCAATTGCATATGAAAATCCATAGCATTCTACTGATCCATGTGGTGTTTTCTTAACTTTATTATGTTTTCCTTCTTGCATCTGAACTATTTTCTGCATATTGTACCCACTGATAACCCCTCTCCTTTAGATTCCTTTGGCAATTTCTTCCTCCAGCCCATGCACCTGTCCCCCATGAGGGGAGGGGAGAGGCAGAAGACAAATCCCAGCAACTATTCTAGGCTCTCTTTGTCCTTTACAGAAGATGCCTACATGCTTCCCAAGTCCCCATGTAAACTGGCATGGTCCAAGTCAGTCTGTGGGCTTAGAACACTGGAATGCTGGAGCAGTTGAGAGGGAAGATGGCATTGGCTAGGATTCCCCTTTTTTATGGCAGACCTCTTGGAAAACAAATACTCTTGGCTCCAGGAGCTTCCCTTCCAATCCAGCTGCCACAGCCTCAGTGGTCCGGCCACCTAGTTTGGCCTGTTTCCATGGGGCAGCTGAATCAGGGTGGCAATTGGCTGGAAGGAGATTCCAAGAGAAAGGTCTTTATGCTCCAATGCCTGGGCCTCTCCAAAAAGCCTGACGTAAGTTGTTTCTGAATTTCCAGTGCTCAGAAAAAGAAAACACCTGGCCTTTTGTCTGCTTAAGCTGTTTACTTAGGCCTTGGACAGAGCTCCCCACCTTTCCTACAAAGAAAGGAAGAATCCCTGCCAATCTGCATTTCCTGTTTTAATTTGTCAGCACGAATTTGTCTTGTCTTTTAACTCTCTGTGACCGTGGAGAAACTTTCACCGAGTGCCCAAAAAGAGTCAAGGGTTTGGTGTGGCGGTTTCTTTCTTCTTTTTTTTTAAAAAAGCACTGAAGGAAGAAAAAAGGTAGAACACCTCAACACCAATGTCTTCTATGGCCCTGTAAGTTCAATGATGGAAAGACAGTGGCACAAGAGGGTGTTGGCTCCATTGTCCTGAGGAATTGTGGGGAGGGAAGGGCACTGAGAGAGTCACACTTCAACTGACACTGTTTTCATGGTGATTCAGCCAAGACAAGCAATGGGTTTCCCAAAGCGAGGAAACATAACACAGCGCAGAGAACAATAACTCAAGTCAGAAAATACTAGTTCACATCCTGACCCTGATACTTATGACCTGTGTGACCTTGGGTAAGTCCTTTGGCTTCTGTTTTCCCTTTTTTGTTTTTTTGGGGGGGTGGATATTTTTGGAGGGGGGAGGCATGACAATTGGAGTTAAGTGACTTGCCCAAGGTCACACAACTAGTAAGTGTCTGAGGTCAGATTTGAACTCAGATTCTCCTGACTCAAGGGCCGGTGCTCTGTTTGCTGCAGTCTCCCCTTCTTCAAAATGAATGAATTGGACTGAATGAAGTGGGGAACCTGCGGCCTCAAGGTCACATGGGGCCCTCTAGGTCCTCAAGTGTGGCCCTTTGACTGAAGCCAACTCAGATTGCATAGGGTAGGCACTGCATACCTGCCTACTTGGTGAGATTTAGGGAAATAGCACAATTCAGAGGGAAGCGTTCTAGACTTGGAGTCAGAGGACCTGGATTTTAAAGCCAATTCTCTCCTTAATATTGAATGTGACCTTGGTCATGTTACTGTATGCAACTTGGATCCTCTGATCTTATAAAGAACAGGACTACTGAGAAAGAGGGAGAACAAGCTTGAACACCCTCCCTCTCAAGAATCTGCCCATGTCTGTCAACCCTGGCACATATAAACAGCTGAGCCATCCTCCAGTCAACTCCAGAACCATAGAGCTAAGAGGAGCTTCAGAAGGCATCACATCCAGAACCCTCCTTTCACAGATAAGGAAACAGAGGCCCAAGGAAATACGTTGACTTGCCCAAGGTCACACTGGATATAAAGGGGAGAACTAGATTTAAAATCCAGGTCCTCTAACTCCAAATCTAGACCATTTCCCCCTGCATTGTGCTATCTCCCTAAATCCCACCAAATAAGCAGGTATTTAGTGCCTACCCTAAGCAAGAGGAGCTGGGTTTAAATCTTGCTGGGCTTCCACATCTATAGGAATGAAAGATTTGTGCCAAAGGAGCTTCTGAAGCCCCTTTCAGCTCCAAAGCTAACCTATGATCCTTTTATTTTTCATAAAGCAAGTGACCTTTATTGGGAATGACCCCGTGGCCAACTAGCCCCTGCACAGTGAACAGAGTGCTTGACCTGGAGCCAGGAAGACCTGGGTTCCAATCCCACCTTAAATACTTCCTAGCTGTGTGACACAGGGCAAGTCACTACCCCAGCTTCAGTTTCTACTTCTGTAAAATAAAGGGGTTGGACTTGATGGCTTCTGATTTTCCTTCCAGCTCTAACTCTAAGAAGATCCTATAGTCTTAAGATCCACTTAGCCAAAAGACTCCAAGTCTACTAGTCACCTCAGTTCCACATTGTGTGAATCCTGCAACCCTAGTAACCCCAGACCACAGCACTGACTCCCCCAGAGAGGAGAGCTGAGTTTTTACTGAGTTCCTCTACAACTTTCTTCAACAATGCTGGATACTTGTCTCTGTTTCACCAGTCAATTGAAGGAAAATGTCTGAGGGCCAGTGAACTCTGTCAGTCTGTGCTGAGCCTGAGGTCAGAGGTTACAGAGCCAGGCTCAATGGACTCTAAGTTTTTCTCCAGCTTTCACAGTCCAGGATTTCATCATTCTTTCCCCATGTGAACCAGTTGTTTTGCTCTGTGCTGAAGTCCCAGACTGTACGTTCATGCTCAGCTAGTTGTCTTAAAAATGCATGCCCACAGTCACAAAGGAAATTGACAGCACGAGAAAGTTATGATGGACCACGGCTGACCTACCCAGATATTGGAAGGATGACTTACAGGTCCAGCTGTTGAGAATCAAGTATCATCTTTATTTGCTAAATCTAAGCCCTTTGTTATCTAAAGAAGGTCAGTTTGGGGTTTGTTGTCTTCTCAAGCTTTGGAGAAAAGTTGTGATTTCCTTCAATGTCAAGAGTGCTCATGGCAATGAAATTACAGACCCACAAAGTCATA
>NW_027185761.1:47385827-47449968 GCF_028583685.1 Petaurus breviceps papuanus
GGATGGATGGATGGATGGATGGATGGATGGATGGATGGATGGATGGACGGACGGATGGGTGGATGGGTAGACAGAACAATAGAGCATTTCTTAAGTACTATGTTCCAGGCACTGTACTAAGTATTAGGGATACAAATGCAAAAGAGTTCCTGCTTTCAAGGAGTTCACATTCTAATGGGGAAGACAAAACAAAGGACTAATTTGCCTTGATTTTGATCTAAGCCAAACCCAATTACTTCATTTTTCAGATGAGTAAACTGAGGCCCAGAGAGGTTGATTCCTTCAAGACCCAAAATGAGAATTACTATTATGTAAGTTTATATAATTAATCAACAAGCACTTAGTAAGTGTTTGCTGTCTTCCAAGCACTGTACTAACCACTGAGGATACAAGGAAAGCCAAAAAACTGTCCCTGCCTTCAAGGAGATTATATCCTAATAGAAGAAACAATGTGCAGGTTGGCCCTAAAGTATGAATTAGCTTAAAACCACACTAACTTTAGAGATACTCTTTATATAAATTAGAACACACCAAATCAATACAGAGTAAATGGAAAGAAATCTTAGAGGGGTCATCATGTATCCAGCATTGAACCTGCAATAACATTGGCAGGCATATGGTCCTAGAGTGTTGCCTAGGACAATGAGAAATTAAATGATTTACCCGCAATTACAGCTAGTATGTGTCAGAAGTGGGCCTTGAACCCAGGTCTTGGTGGTTTCAAGGCCAGCTCTCTATCCACTATTCCACCCTGCTGTATGCACAGTAGACAAGTAATAAGTGTTTGCTGAATTGAATCGAATTCCTTTCAGATGTCAAATATTTGCCACTATAAAAAGGAGGCCAGCACAGCTAGGAGAGGGGGCGGAATGGCATTCACCGAACATACATGGGACCCCTGCCAATTTTTCCAACTAGTGAAATTTTTGTGGGATCTGAGATTTTTTTTTCAGTGCCTCTCACATTAAGCTCAGCTGGCATTCCCTGGCCTACTCTCCTCTATGCAGGCTCCCCTGAAAGTTCCTATGTTCTTACAAGCCTGCCAAAGAAATTGTGCTCAGGACATCTGGGGCAATAATACCAGTGTGAAAATTACCTTGTTACTTTGGCTTCCCACACTTAAAGGGCTTTCATTTTGGTGGGTCACGGTGACCTGCACAATTACAGGCTCATTCTTCAAGCTAAATCCCCCTGGGAACATGGGCTGTAAAGAGAAAGCTCTCCTTTGGAAGAGGAACTATAATGGATGGTCTTGAAACGTGGTTGCCAGATTTGGAGTCTCTGAAGAACACAGCTCTGCTCATCTTTATGTTAATGGGCAGGGGCCTCAGTACGGTGGGCTGTACTGTTTGCTCTGCACGCTTCTCTCAGAGCTAGCAATTAGGAGTTTTTATTAAGCGTCTAATGTATACCAGGCATTGAACTGGGCAACGGGGAAAACTCATCTAAGATGAAAAGTATACTTTGATCTCAAGGAATATTCGTGCTACTGGGAGGATAGGACGCAAAGTCAACCCCTCCCACCATCTACAAGAAGATTTTCCCAGCCCCCCCCCCATTCCCATTGCTACTGCCTTCCCTTGTCAATGACTGTATGCATATAATTTGTATGTACATACTGTGCAGGTTGCCTACCCAGTTAGAATCTTTGTATCTCTATTACTTAGATACCTGGGACATAGTAGGTACCTTAAAAATGTTGTATGACTAACCGAGAGGAGCACAGGCTTGATAACTTGAGAAGGGAGGACACTCTAAGAACCTAGGGGGTTGGAACTTTCCATAGGGAATCTACATTGATTGCCAATAACATGGGGTATCAAATGTGATGAAGGCATAATCCCAAAGTCATCTTTGCAAACTTGTTTGACTTAAATCTAAAAGCCCTTTGATAATAATCAACTTGAGTGAAGTGAGGTCTCCTTCACCACTGGACTGCATCAGCATGTCCTAGGAATACCTACTGATCTCATGATCACAAAATTCTACCCTGCATGTGTGAAATAAAGGGGGACTAATCAGAGAAGTCCCTCCTCCCCAATGCCTATCTAGAAGAATGATAGACAGAGGAAAAGGACCAAATCTTTCCCAAACTAGGAAAACCATGGGATTATTCCATGCAGACCCCTGGCTACCCAACCAGTAAAGGGAACTGAAAAGGACAAAATGAGGGATAAGGAAGGATTTGTGCCTTCCCAGCTATGAGGAATTGAGCTGAGCTCCTGTTATAACTGTGTAACCCTGGAAAACAATAATAATAACAAATGATATGTAAAATAGCTCTTTGCCTAAATCACCTAATTTGTTCCCATGGTGTAGTGCCTACTTGTGTCAGGAAGCACTGTGTTCAAATCCTACTTCAGATGCTTACTGCTGTATGACCCTGAGTAAATCACCCAACCTTTGGGGGCCTCAGTTTCCTCATCTGTTGGACATGATGGGTTTAATGTCTCATCCAGATCTAAATGTATGAGGAAATTACTATTCATTTTATAAGGGAAGAAAATGAGGCTTACACAAGTTAATCAATGTGCCCATGGTCACATACCTAATTGTTTCCAGGGGCAGAGTTTGAACTTAGCTGCCTGCTGACTCCAGGTCCAATGTTCTTTCCATTCCACCCACTCGACCATTTCATTTTCCCAGGCATGAGCTTCCTGATCCATAGAAGAGACCACATACTTCATTCCCCTGCCTAATTTACTGGATCCTTATCAGAATCAATTAGAAGTTTCACATCTGTTTGGACAAGACATAACATGTGTCATGTCGTGGGAAATTCAAGGCTACCATTCTCATGGGCTCTTGGGTCAGGCAAGAAGTCTCCACAGCAAAAGATGCAACTTTGTCTCTGACATAGGAAGGTTATTCCAAAGCTCAGTGGCCAAGGTTAAAAATGAACTAAACCTAGTTCACTCCACTTGCTGGTAGATTAATATTGTCTTAGGTATAAGTGACCAAATGGGTCCACTGTCAGCATTTGCCTTCATCTAGCCAAGGGTAGAAGATCATTTGTCTGGCTTATTGTAGAGGGAACTCTTCTTATGGATTGGCCTATATGGTCTCCAAGGCCCCCTTTTTTTCTGGTATTCTTTGATTCCATGACTTGGCAAAACAAACCCTAATTTTCAAATGGTTCATACGTACACCCTTGATATTTTTAATCTCAATTCTCAGGATCCAATTTTATTCATCACTAGCTAAAGTTAGTTATGTGGCAAAGCAGATAGAGTGCTAGACTTGGAGTCCAGAAGACCCAAGTTGGAATCCTGCCTGAGACACTTACCAGCTGTTTGACTTAAGTCACTTAACCACCCTGCCTCAGTTTCTTCATCAATTCAAATGAAGTAGTTGGGCTCAATGGCCTCTAAGACTCCTTCAAGCTCTAAATTTGTGGCTCTCTCATGCCCACAGACTAAGTTGATACAAGATCATGTCCCTGAACATAGTTTGCCAGAGTGGCAAGTGTCTGTCCTTATACCTTGACCAGAGGCATGAAATACATGGTTGTTAAGTCACTCTGCCAAAGAAAATAATGAGAGACAGACAGACAGACAGAGACAGAAAGAGACAGAGAGACAGAGATAAGAGACAGAGAAATAGGAGAGTTGGAGAGACAGAAGAGAAACAGAAAGAGAGAGAAACAAAGAAAGAGAGAGGAGGAGACAAAGACAGAGAGGAGAGAGAGAGAGAGGAGACAAAGACTGACAGAGAGACAGCTAGAAAAGAGAAACAGAAAAGGGAGACAGAGAAAGAAGAAGAAAAGAGAGAGAGAAACAGAAAAAGGGGTGGGAGAGATGTAGAGACAGAGAAACAGAAAGAGACAAAGAGGAGAGGGAGAAACAGAGAGGCAGAGAGAGACATCTTATTTCCCAGTGCCTATGTGTATTCCCAACAGGGAGACTTGTGGCACAGAACACTTTTTCATCAAGTAGCCAAAGGGACAAAGAGGCAGTGACTGTTTGCACATTTCTTCACTTTCCTGCTGTGTCTTTGAGATCTGCCATGTTCTACCTCTCCAATTTCCTCCCAGACTGGACACCCACTCCCTTTCCACACACCATGGGCTCTCCCTGCTTTGTTCTAGGAAGCTCGGGGTTTCATTAGATAAGCTTTTCTCCGTCCTCTTTTTCACACCTATTATGGAGCTTGGAAAACCTGATGATATGTTTTCCTTACTTTGCCCCTTCCCTTTTATTCCCCATTGGTAAATGGGAGAAGCAGATGTAGTGTTTGCTTTGAAGGTCCTGGTGGCTGAGTATGATGAATAAGTGATGGATTGGAGCAAATGAATCCCAGGCTGGGGGCGAGGGGTTGAGGGGCTGGCTGGATGACTTTGCATCCTTCCCTTTTCAGAGCTTGCTTTAAAAGTCAGCATTCCTTTTAATCTAGTTCCAGTTTCAGCAGTGTCTCTGCATATGGGGTTTGGAGGGTTTGGAGAGGGGCAGGAATCTTCAGATATAAACAGGGAATTCCATTCCTCAGTCAGGCTCTAAGGAAGCATTGTCATTTGGGGGAGTTCAAACAGCTTGGAAACCACTTCGAGGCCCCCGCAAAGACAACTGGACAGTTTGGGAGGGAAGGACAGTTGGCATTCCTAGTGACAAAACTTAAAATTGTAAATCTTTAGTGCCTGGGATTGGCCAGGACTGAAAAACACAGCTGGTGCTGCCTGGTCGCTCCTTTCTGGCCGAGCATTCAGATATATTTTCAAGCCGATCGTCATCGATTCTTTGATTCCTGGGCAAAGGGAAGTAGTAGCAGGTTGGAATCTGGTCTTTGTTTGATTTGAACCCTGGACTAGTGTAGCAGCAAGCACCCCAAGCATCCTCAGGGTTTGCTGCCAACACAGGTTCTTGGATCTGCTTTGATACAGGAAAGCAACTCAAAATGGGTTAACAAGCTTACTTTAGTCAGTCAAACATATATCATTTACCTCGTTCAGGGGAAAAAGGTCAGCACCCCGAACTTCAAAGTATACAGAAAGAATTATCAAGCCAGAAACAGATCAAGTAGACAGATTTCAAACTGTCCAACCATTACATCCATACCCAATCAACATCTGGGTTTCAACATCTGGATTTCAAAGCCAGGGGGCTCTGGACAACGGCTTCCCATAATAAAGATCAAATCACAGAACACTTCTCAAAGTGAGCCCCAAAACAAAGCTACACATCAGGGCTTATATAGCCTTCTCCTGGCTCAGAGAATGTAACAACCTTATTGACTCACTGGCCAATCAAAAAGTATCTATTGAAAAACAAGCCTCCCACCTCAGGCTCCAGGTGCACTTTAGCCTAGGGGCAGGGAAGATTTTTAAAATTTATATTCCCGTTACAACCAGTTCTTCAATTGCCCGCTCATGCTCTTTGGCTACAAGAAGGGAAAATCAAAGATGAGCCACCATTTGGAGGCCGACTCTAAACCAAGAAATGGCAAGTTCCCCTTGATAGACAACGGACCCAGAATCATGACATTTTAGACTGACTTGGAGGCCAGATAGTTCAATATCTACCCCCAAAATGGTAAACAATTTTGGACCCACCCCACACAAAATTGTTTGACTCTTCCTCAAGGACCTGTAGGTAAAGTGCTGGATGTAGAACCATGAAGACCTAAGTTTAAATCCAGCCTCACACATAGTAGCTGTATGACCCTGAGCATGTCCCTTGATCTCTGTCTTTCACAGTTTCCTTGTCTTTGATATGGGGATAACAACAGCATCTACCTCCTATAGTTGTTGTGAAGATCAAATGAGATAATATTTGTAAAATGTTTTGCAAACCTTAAAACACTGTATAAATGCCAGCTATCATTTTTAGGAAATCTTCCAAGATGGTACATTCCACTTTAGGGCAGGCCCGGTTGTCATACTCTTCCTCCAGACATCTGGATTTGCCTCTTGGCCGTTCCCCCCAATGTGCCAAGATAATTCCGCTCTCCAGGGCCAAGCCAAACAAAGCTAACCTCTCTTTCACACAACAATCTCTCAGATCCTCGAAGACAGTTACTGTGTTTCTCCTATGTCTCCTTGTTCCCAGCAACACTTAAAAAGAGAAAAGAGATGAAGGCCTTGGTGGTCCAGCCAACTTTGGTTTTATACCAAGCTCTCTAGTAAGACACTTTAGAAACGTCTGAGAAGTTTGATAGGAGGAGTCTCCTCCCTCAATCAATCAACAGACATTCATCAAATATCTACTCTGTGCCAGGTGCTGGGGATACAGTGGCAAAAGCAGGACAGTCTCTGGCCTCAAGGAGCTTACATTCTAACAGGGGAGACATCTAATTATAAATGAAATATAGATTATCTCCAATTTACCCTGACTGTATCTCGTCTGTACATAATTGTTTATGTATTATCTCTCCCTTTAGACTGTGAACTCCTTGAAAGCGGGGCTGTGTTTTTGCCTCCTAAGTTCAAATCCAGCCTCAGGCACTCAGTAGCTAGGTGACCCTGGACAAGTCACTTAACTCTGATTGCCTCAGTTTCCTCATCTGTAAAATAAGCTGGAGAAGAAAGTGGAAAATCACTCCAGTGTCTTTGTCAAGAAAACCTCAAATGGGGTCAAGAAGAGGCAGCAAGACTGAAAAATGACTAGACAATAAGAAGAACTATTAAGCAAGTCACAGCAAGGAGAATGTAGGTAGACATGAGGCAGAACTCCATGATGGCCAGACTGCTGAGACACTGGCAGGCAGAAGATACAAGAGTGGGAAACCTGAAACAGCTTGCTCTGGGCTCACTCAGGGAGTGTTAGATTTGGAGATCTTTAAGACCAGGGTACCTCAGCCTTGAAGATCATCACTAGACTCTTTGCCTAAGAGGATACTTAATGGAAATTAGGCAGTGGGCCTCAAAGTATGGAATATTCTCAGATTCTCCTTCCATTTTTCCTTTTTGTTTGGCTTTCCTGCGTCTTCATGGCCCTCTGAACATGGACACAAGAGTGGTACAAAGCACAAAAATCTGGAAGAGACTGAGAATGGTGCCCATGAATGAACATCTGGAGCAAATCCCTATCTGCTTGGGATGACTGCTAGGCAGGAAATGTCAAGGGGTGAGATCCAAACCCAAGCATCTCCTAGCAAGTGCCGTTCTCTTGACACAATGCCACCCTAGGGGAAATATCCACACACTGCAAGCAAGCCTTGATCCTGAAAGCACGGAAGCCTCAGTAAATGACTTCGATCAGCTATTTACACCCATCAAATACACTGAAGTCACTACATACTCACAGAAATTGTGGAATTAGGACTCCACCGATAACTTATGATGTGTCCCCTCGCTGGGCTTTAGTCACTTCATCTGCCAAATGAATGGGTCTTACTATATCATCTGAAAGGAGCTCTCCATCTCCAGTATCCTTTGAATCTATGCAAATGCAGCCTCCAGAGATCTAGACATCCAGTCCTTTGAAGGACTAACACCCAGATCTAGGCCCTGCTCCTTTGAATTTAATTTGCTATTTACCCAATGCCAAAACGTTGATTTTATGCTATGCATTACAGATGTGTGAAGCATTTATCCACTGTGGGATGAATAAATTTACAAGAAACGTTGTTCGTCCTTCATTCTTGAAGAGGACCATGACATCAGGAAGATGATGCCATGACTTACAAATTAATTGGATTTAAGTGAGGTCAGATCACCAGCCTCACTTTCTCCTCTGGAGCCATCTGGGTCCAGTGACAAGATATAAATCAGGATGACTGGAGATGGCCCCCAAGAAATGTGCATAATAATCTTCAGCAAGTTAGTCAATGGTCCTAATGGGATGTGATTCTAATCTGCCCAAGGACCCCAGGGGTCTCTCTCAACCATGGTAGGAGACCCACTGGTCCATCTCTCATTCAGAACATCTGCACTATAAATCTCACAGCTCTTAAACCAAGTCCCACAAAGCTGCAGCTATTTTTCCACTGCTCAGACAATAGTGATGCTTTGGTCCGTGTCTGGTTACAATCAGTGGCCTGAGCTCTCATGAACTTTACTCATTTTCAACAGAGCTTGACAACAAGTCCCACTTTATGGAACATCTGGGCAGTCTCTTCTGGAAGCTCTCCTCTTAGCTGGATGCAATTTGCAGTTTGTCTTTTCTATGGGGGTAGGAAGAGTTTGTGGTTTGGGAGGTCAACATTGAAGATTGCACGCCCAACAATATAGGCATATAATGAGCCAGTAACTGGGGTATCCATACTCATGAGCAGATTGCAGCAACACCTAATTATTAGAAATATGATGCTGACCCTTATAAGAAGCAGAGTGACCTTTTTTTGCCTTCGTGCCATATTACACAGGATTCATTACAAGATGCATGTTTTCCTACTCAGAAATGTTTTACACAGATAAGCTTTTCCGTTCGACCAAGAGAAGATGAATACCTAATCATTTTTCAAATGTCATGGTAAAATTACTCCGGCAATGCCTGTCCCCACAGTGAAGTGGAGAACAGAGGTGACTCATTGGATAAAATCCAAGACTTTTATGCCTCAATTTCTACTCTCTCTGGTTAATTACTTCACTTAACTGAAGCTGACCCATATCTAATATACATGACCATGTTGACTGATCCAAGCAAGGAGTTCATTCAAAGTGACTGAATTCTTGGATGTGTCTGCCTCACACCACACCACTCTCATGGAAAAAGGAGAATTCGGCACCTCCCATCAGGGCAGAGAACCTCAGAGCGAAAGGACCAGATCTGGCCCTCAGCTCCATTTCCTGCAAGGCCATGAGGCAGGTTTAAAAAGGGGACTCAATCTATGTCCACAGTCGCAAAAACACAACTTAAATCTTTAATTAAAATATTGTAAAAGGAAATAAGAACATAGATTTGAAGCTAGACAGGAACTTAAAGGTCACTTAGTCCAGCCCCCTCATTTTACAGATTAGGAAACCAAGGTCAGAGACAGTAAAAAGCTTGCCCAAAGTCATCCAACTAGTACATGATGCATTGGTGTTATTCCAGAAGAGCAAACTTTTTTACCTGTAAAATCAGATAGGAGGCATCTCACTTTCTGAGGCAGCTAGGTGACTCTCAGTGGATAGAATACTGAGCCTGGAGTCAGGTGGACTGGAGTTCAAATGTGGCTTCAGACATTCACTAACTGTGTAACCTTGGACACTTCATTTCTGTTTGCCTTAATCCCCAGGAGTAGGAAATGGCAAACTGTTATCTTCACCAAGAAAATCACTTACAGGGTCACAAAGAGTCATTCACACACAGCCAATCGACTCAACAACAACAAATCTCACCTTCTAAAGCACAAAGTTAATGTTGCTGTCTAAAGAGAATTTCTCCAGAGCAGCTTGGCTTCTAAACTCGAGGTGAAAAAGTTTTAATTCCTCTAATGAAATCTAGCAATGTTTATCCACTTTTTAAATGGGGAGGGGAGAGGAGAAACCACAGAATTTCTGCATTGGAAGATTTCTTTTTCCAACATCCTTGACAAACGTCTGTCCAGGCTTTCCCCCTCACAAAATAAAAATAAAAAGGCAACACCGAAAGACAAGCTTGATCTATGCTTCTTCTCTGTTTCCCTCCCATGTCCGTCTCTAACTTTCTATGAAAATGTCGTGGTGCCAGTCATGACCAAGAGGAGACATGGCTGAGATGAGAGGGCATCAGGTTGGCATCCCAGGCACGTAGGGAGTGGCTATGACTAAGTGACTGAGTCCAAGAAAGTAGGATAAGGAGGGAAGGGGTTGAACCATCAATAATTTGGATACTTCCTACTGACACCATCTCACAGAGGCATCTAGGTGATACAGTACATACTAGACTCAAGAAGACATGAATTCAAATTTAACCTTAGATGCTTACTTGCTTTAAGGGTCTGTAGGGCACGTGGTGTTTACCAGGGCTGAAGTGGGAAAGACCAAGTGCAAATCTGGCCTCAGACACTTACTAGCTGTGTGATCCTAGGCAAGTCACTTCACCCTGCTTGCCTGAGTTTCCTCAATTGTAAAATAGGGACCATAATTACAAATAATATTTGTAAAGTGTTACCATGGTGCCAGTGGCCCTCCAACAGCATCTGGGGGAGTCAGAGTCAGACCTCTTCCCACAGGCCACTGTGGCTTCACCCCTCTGGCTGCATAATTAATTGTGTTCCCTCCTCAACCTTGTTCTCCTTCCCAAACTACTCTCTTCTTCTTCTCCCTTCTTCATCCTGTAGAATTGAATTTCACTTTTCATTTTATTTGGTTTGTGTTACATTTTCACAACTTAATGAGGAATGGTTTGCATTCTTTTCTTTGAAAAAAAAATTCTACCTAAATCAACTTATATTTTACTTTCATGACCCTTAATTGATTTCACTATCCTTCCCCCCATCTTATGTCAATGACTCTCAATAAGCAAAAAGTTTCTCCCCGCAGGCCCCTATGACACCAAACACCTGGACAGTTTCCCTTTCAGTCCAGATGTTTGGCCTCATGTCTGCATGAGATACAGCCTATCAGTCATGTCTACAACCTCAGATCATATTTTATTCCCTAACCTCCCCATGTCTCAAAATTAAATATGAAAATACATGCAGGAAAGATGTGATCTGCTAGAAAGAAACCTGGAGTTTCTATTCTGGGTTTCTGAATACCCCCATATTATTAAAATCAGAAAGTCTATTCAAGGCTAAGAACTAAATGAAAAAAACAGACATTTTGGGGACTGGAGAGTCAGTAAAGCTCTGAATTGGGGTTAGTTCAACACAAAAGTCACAACAGCAGAATCACTCCTGAAAGCACAGAATCATTTTCTTATTTTTTCACTCCAATCACTTCCATTCATATGGAACCCGCTTTGAAGGTTGCTAGACACTTTCCATAAATTATCTCACTAAAGCTCTGCTACAATCCTTTGAGATAGGGGCTGTGGGCATTTTGTGCTTGGGTCCCAACTGGAGTCACAGATTGACAATTATTCTACACAGGGTAGTCTTAGAGGGATGCCCAGAGCACTGAGGAGACAAGTGACCTGTCCATAGTCACATATAGCTAACATTTATACAGCACCTATAGAAAGCATTTTACATTTATTTATTGCATTTGATCCTCATAACAAGCCTGGGAACAACCCCAGAAGGTATTATCCCCATTTACAGATAAGGAATTTGAGGCAAACAGAGGTTAAGTGATTTACCCAGGGTCATACAGTTGTCTGAGGTCGGATTTGAACTCAGGTCTTCTTGACTACAGGCCCAACACTACTGTCCACTGCACCACCTAGTCAATATAGATCCCAAGTAGACTTGAACCCAGTTCAGCCTGATTCCAAGGCCAACTTGTTCATCAATACTTTTCTCTGACTGCTGACCTCCTCAGCTTCCTTTAAGTTCCAATTAAAGTCTATTTCCTACAGGAAGCCTTCCCTCACCCTTCTTAATGCCTGTCCTCTGCTATTTATTCCCCATTTATCCTGTCTATGGCTGGCTTGTATACATTTGTCTGCATGTCGTCTCCTCCAATAGGTGGTAAGCTCCTCAAGGGCAGGGATTGTCTTTTGTCTCTGTTTATGTCCTCAGCATTTAGCCCAGTGCCTGGTATGCACTTAATAAATGTTTATTGATGGATTGGTGCTGCTTCTCAGGGACCATGCAGCCGCATTTTGGCTCAGAGAGGTTTAAGTAATTTGTTTGTGGTCACATAGCTAGTAAATACCTAAAGATTCATCCGGAAAGACCCAGCTCCCACACTGCCTAGCAATGAGAATTTAGCCCGTCTGTCCATTTTGATTAGTTGCAGTAGCATTTTCATGAAGTTGCCTTTTTTGCATAATATCAATCCCTCAAAGATGGCAGACAGGCATTCTGCCCTCCTCCGTATCCATGGCGCTCAGTCTGGAAAATGTGGCTGAAAATAATGGCTAGCAATGCTTGAACGTGTATTTCCTGCTCCTGTTGGGGTATTTTCCAGCTCCTCCCCTTATAGTCATGGAAAGATGCAGTTAGCTGATCAATGCTGCTCCAAGATCTTGGGACGGACCCACATCTGAAACCAAGCCCTGCCATCTATAGCCATGAGTAAAAACATTCTACCTCCAGGCAGCTGGGTGGTGCAGTGAATAGGAGTCAGTAGGACCTGAGTTCAAATCCAGCCTCAGACATAACACAAAAACTAGCCCTGTGACCTTGGGCAAGTCGCTTAACCCTAATTGCCCTGCCCTCCCCCCTCCAAAAAAAACAAATTCTACCTTAGACCTAGTTTCCTCATATAGAAAAGGGAGAAGTTGGTGAAACTAGGAAATTGACCTATGCAACAACAAAAGAAACATCAGCATGAAAATATTCAAAACTGAATGCTGCAAAATTATGATGACCAAGCCCGGTCCCAAGAAGAGATATGAGGAATCGTCTGTCCTTGACACTTTGCAGAAGCAGGGGCCAATTTGTTGCTATTGTTCAATCGTTTCAACCGTGTTTGACTTTTTGTGACCCCGTTCTGGGATTTTCTTGGCAAAGATATTGGAGTGGTTTGCCATTTCCTTCTCTAGTTCATTTCATAGATAAGGAAACTGAGGCAAACAGTGTTAGTGACTTGCTCAGGGTCACACAATTAGTAATTGTCTGAGGCCAGAGTTGAACTCATGACTTGACCTTTCCAAGCTGAGATCTGAATCCAGCTTTTCTGACTTTAGAACCAACACTCTTCTTCCTTCCAGATATCTATCTTGATAGGGGGAAGCTAGATAAACACCTGGAGTCAGGAAGACATGAGTTCAAATCTAGCTTTAGACATGCGGTATTTAACCACTATCTGCCTCAGTTTCCTCATCTGTAAATTGGGGACAATAATAATACCTATTTCCCAGGTTGTTGTAAAGGGCTTTGCCAACCTTAAAGGAATATATAAATGTGGTTGTTATTATTATTAATCATTTTCTAAGATGAAGCCTGGGTTTGAATCCCACCTCTGACACTAATTATGTGATTCCAGTCCAGTTACTCAGGCTCTCTAACACTCTGACACTAACTATATCTATTCAGTATCTGTAATACTGAATTCACAGGTAAGCACTTTGCACGCATTAAAGACCTATAGAGGAGAAGGAAGGAAGCATGTCTTAAGCACCGGCTGTATACCAGGCATTGTGCAAAGCGCTTTTTACAAATATGTATATAACTTGTGCCTATTCTTATTTATTATTACATAACAGGAGACCTTATAGTACAAGGGTAAGAGAACCAGCTTTGGAGTTATAGGGCATGGGTTCAGATTTGTGTGATCATGGACAAGTCCCTTAAAAAATAAGAAAGATTCTATGCACTTGGAGCACCCCCAAAGCCCAGGCCAATTTGTTATAAACTATGGATCCCTCAAGTTTTGAGAAAAAATGCATTGTTTGCTATGGAATTATTTTCATTCTTTGCAATGATGTGTGTGTTTGTACACATACACACATATATGTATGTGTGTGTATTTAAATGTGGCGTCATCTCAGTTCTTTATTCTGCTATTTAATAAGTCTGTGTGTCCTGAATAAATCCTTTTATATTTTGTTTTAAAATCACTTCATTTTCTCCTCAGTGGTAATGATGACATCTTTTCCGGTACAAACTGGAGGATATCTTGCTTGGCCATGGAGGTGTGGTCTTTGCCTTTTTTAAACCATGAAGGCATCTGATGACCCCATGGGGCTGAACCAGTGTCTGGAGGATGAAGGGTGGGAAAACACTGCTCAAGATTGTTGTTCCCAGAATTATCCAGAGCAGTTTGGGTGGGTGGGGGAAATACAACAGTTGGGAGATTCTTGGAAGCCAAGGAAATCAGGTTATGTCTATGTGAGGAGTGAAAAATGAAGGGGAAAATTGCATCAATCATTCCAACATTTGGTCTACATCACATCCAACACCTGGACATCAGGAAACATCCAGGTGCCAGAATGCTTCATTTCTCACACAGTTGTTTTGGCATCTTGTAGAACCAGACCGAGCCTTTGCACTTTCCTATTTAGTTTCGCCATTTTGCCCAAGGCTGAGTTTAAACAGGCAAAGAGAATAGCCCGAATAATGATGGTAAAACAGTGGCATTAAGACAGAGCTGTATCATTTGCTAGGCAGTTAAACATGCACTATCCTCATCTGAATCTTAAAACTACCCTATGTGGAAAGTAATGACAGTATTTTTGATGCCCATGATGACAGAAGAGGAAACTGAGGTTCCAAGAGGGATAGTTTGGGGTTCCAGCTTTTCTGTCAAGTGATGTACCCAAGATCAGGCAGCTGGATGGTACAATGGTTAGAGCACCAACCCTGGAATTAGCAAGACTTGAAGAGATGACTTGACCTCTCCAGGCTTTGGTTTGCTTATCTGTAAAGTGAGGAATTGTAGCGGCAAGCACCCCAGCGTCCTCAGGGTTTGCCGCCAATACAGGTTCTTGGATCTGCTTTGTTAAAGGAAAGCAACTCAAAATGGATTAACAAGCTTACTTTAATCAGTCAGACATATATTGTTTACCTTGTTCAGGGGAAAAAGGTCAGCACCCCAAACTTCAAAATATACAGGCAGAATTATCAAGACAGAGACAGATCAAGTAGACAGCTTTCCAAACTGTCCAACCATTACATCCATACCCAGTCAACATCTGGGTTTCCACATCTGGGTTTTTTCAAAGCCGGGGGACTCTCAACAACAGCTTCCCAGAATTCAGATCAAATCACAGAACACTTCTCAAAGTGAGTCCCAAAACAAAGCTACACATCAGGGCTTATATAGCCTTCTCCTGGCTCAGAGAATGTAACAACCTTATTGACCCACTGGCCAATCAAAAAGTATCTACTTAAAAACAAGCCTCCCACCCCCATGTTTCAGGTGCACGTTAGCCTAGGGGCAGGGAAGATCTTTAAATCTGCATTTCCATTACAGGAATTTGCCTAGATTACTTGTGCAGTCCCTTCTATGTCTAAAACTGAGTCTGAAGAGCACTGGACTTGAGGCAGGAAGGGCTGGGTTCTAATCATTGACTAACAGTTGTGACCCTGGACAAGTCACAATTTCTCCCATGTTCGTTCTCCCCATCTGTAAAACGGAGATAAGAATAGCAGTACCCCCCCACAGTCATTGTGAGGATCCAGTGAGTCAAAGCACAGAAACCCCTTTGCAAACCCTAAAGTCAAAATCAAAGTGAGTCATTGTTATTATTTTTTTTTTTTTTGCTTTTTGGAGGGCAATTGGGGGTAAGTGATTTGCCCAAGGTCACACTGTTAGTTTTTTTGTGTTAAGTGTCTGAGGCTGGATTTGAACTCAGGTCCTCCTGACTCCAGGGCCGGTGCTCTATTCACTGTGCCAGCTAGCCTCCCTGAGTCATTGTTATTTTTACTGCCTTCACTCCAAATCTTGGACCACCCAGAGAAAATAGGTAAAATTTCTCTCTCTTCTACCCACCCACTTTTTAGGTTGCACTGGATATTCGTTTTCAACGGACTTCACCTGTGTAAAAATGTTTGGGGTGTGTGTGTGTGTGTGTGTGTGTGTGTGTGTGTGTGTGTGTGTGTGTGTGTGTGTGTGTGTGTGCGCTGAGTCAAAGTTGGTAGAGGGATGGGAAAGTGCACAATATGATTTGTCCTGGGAATTCACTGGCCCCAGGCCTCAGAGTTCATCCCATTCCTCTTTCATCATGACCCTGACTACAAATGTCTCTTCTTTCTCTTCAGACTTCACATCTGCACAATAAATAACCTTTACCTTCCCTGTTGTTATTGGAATACTCACTTTTCATACTCTCTCCCCTGTCCTTTTCCTGTAGGATAGAGCTGGCTATTGTATACATTACTGAAAATGGGAATAAATCCTTCAGCTGTAACTGGCAGAGCACTCAAGGCTACTGCCCTCTGACAAATGTAGATGATTCGGTCTCACTGATTCACCCTTTGTCTTTGAAAACCAACAAGGCATTTTGTCATTTGGGGAAGAAAAAAATCCTCTTCTTTGGCCTCCGCAATATGTCCAATACATATTCTCGGGGGTATATGGGATGTTCAGGAAAGACTAGCACATCCACTGAGCTCTTTTCAGGGCCACCCATCTACCTTTGGTGTCTACCTGCCATCCAACTCTCACCTGTGCCTCCAAGAAACTATCATATGAGCAGCAGCCACACCCTGGTAAAACTGTCCCAGGCAACTAAACCAGGCTGAGGGTAAGCAACAATCCTCAAACCCATCGGTGAGTTAAGGTGATGTCTACCCTGAATGCATAAAACTTTCCCCAGTGGAAATGGCAGATGAGAGTTGCTTGTTTCACTGGACATTGAAAGGCAACTGAAACAGGGTCTGTGGAGCACTTAGAGCTTGGTCAGACATAGAAGACACCAAGGTCATCCACTGCATCCCAGGTCAGCCATCTTGACTTTTGTCTTGCCACTGGACTTTGGTGACCGAAAGAGAAAATGAGGCTGATGATTTTATGCAATTCTGCCTCACTTAAATCCAATCCATGTGCAAGTCAAGACATTATCCAGTGATGTCATTGGTCCTTTTTGAAAATAAAGGACAGACAATGATATATTCTTAGCCAGCCTTAGTGGGTACCTCCTCTTGGCTTTTTGTGGAAATTAATTCTTGGAGTTTTGTTGGTGTTGGTAGTTTGAATAAACATTGGCAATATATAACTGACCATGTTCTGTCTGAGCCTTATATAGCACATAGAAAGTGAGATATGGGGAAAGAGCACTAAATTTGAAATGAGGTCCTGGGTTCAAATCTCAGCTCTGCTACTTTCCACCTGGGTGATCCAGGGCAAATTATTTCCCCTCCCTCGACTTTGGTTTCCTCAAATGAAAAATCAAGGAGTTGAACTAAATGATTTCTAAGGTCCCTTCTAGCTCAAAATCTATCACAATCAAAAACCTTCTGTGTATAGAACATTGCTGGGACAGTAAACGAACACCATGGCATTCCAGACTGAGGACCAAACACAGTCTTTGTAATTGTTCAGCAGATCTGCAGAAGGAATTCACGCCTTCCTAAAGCCAAATAGCAGAAGCAGCTAACATTCTTTAGGCAACATGTTTGTTTTTTCTCACCACCTCCCCCAAAAAATCTTCATTCTACATCAAAAACATTTCAAAACTTAAAGCATAGCATGTTAAGGAAAAAAGAGGTAAGTGCTTTTTAAAGATGAAAAAACAGCTATTTAAAGGTAAGACAGAAACCAGATGGTAGAAAACTGAAAGGAAAAAAGCAGAAATTATTCAGAAAAAAAGACATCTGAGCTACTGTCTCCTCCCAGGGACATCTGATGGCAACAATCCATTGGACCTTCCTTCTTGTGACAACACCCTGAGCTGCTCACAGGTATAAGGACTCTTCCAAGGACATCAACTATAGTTGACACCCCAGATTACCAACAGAACTGAATTTTTTAAAATAACAACCATTCCAATTAGGAGACAATTGGCAAAAAAACTCAGTTCGTACACACCTGTATCCCACCAAACCAGATGCTTTCAAGGATTCTGAGAGAATTGGTTTTGGAAGGGTCCCCAAATTCTAACACCTTTCTCTGTCTCATCCAGTCTCAATTTTGAGAGGATGGGAAAGGATGATGGGTAGCTGAACCCCTTTCAGCATGTACTTAGATGTCTTCAGTGATTAGTATGTGAGGGCTTGATGGTTTTAACTGACTTCCTCTGAGGGTTTCTGTTTTGGCCAAGTGCAGAAGCTGCCATGTTGTCCTTCTCCCTAGCCCACACCAAGGCAAGGACAGTAATGAGTAGCACTGACCTTCATTCCATGTTGTGGTTTTCTACACAGGGGATGGGTATGATTTGGAAGGCCACTTACTGACCACAGGCTTCTTACTTTGCCACATGTTAACCAAAAAAGGGAATAACTGGCTTCTGCTGGGGTGAACTAACCTCTTTTCTGCCTTGCTGGAAATGGGTTCCACCATAGTAGCTACTGTCCACAAGCCATCTGCCCACCAGAGACTCGAAGCAGCCAACCCATGGGAGGCTGTTCTCCAAAATATACCAGAGTCATCTCCCAGTGGCCAGAGCCAAATGCTTGGCTTCATTTTTCCATTTTAAAAATCATTTACATTCCATGTCATCGTAGGGGTGTTAGTAGAATACAGTTAAAGTCAAGTATTTTCTGGAGCCAACTTGAGATCTAACTGCTAACTTTTCAGTGGGAGCATTTACACCTTGGAAATGGACAAATGCTACACATCGGGGCTTGACTTATTCATTTTTGATTGACTTAATTTAAGAAAGTAATGGAGAAAATGTAAAGAATTCAAATTAAACTCAAAAGTATGTCTGAGTATCTTTTTTTTTTTATTTTGAGAAAGAGCCAGTTGTTAAACGTCTACCAGTACACCACTGGTTAGAGCCATCTAAAGTCGAATCAGCTGCTTGGGAAGGGAGTAGATTTCCCCTCCTTTAAAGTCTTCATACTGTATGACCTCATATCTGGGGTGCTACGGAGAGGAGTCTTGTGCAGGTATACACGTGGTTCATGAGGGCCTTTCTAGCTCTGCCATTCATTGTATCTTGGATGTGGAACCGATCAATCAAAAAGCAATTATTAAGAATCTACATTATGCCGGGCACCATGTTAGGAACTGCAGACACAAGCAGTTAAGAGAATCAAGAAAGACTTCATGTAATGTTTAAGCTTGATCTCAGAGGGAAAGAAGAATGCTGTGAGTTGGAGGTAAGGAGGGATAAAAGTCATGTATTTTCTGTTATTATTTTAAATAATAATGTCAGAATTAGTATAATAAGATCATCATGGAACTGGAAAGGACCTTCAAGGTCAATGAGTCCAATGACCTCATTTATACAGAAGGGGAAGATGAAGGTAAGAGGGAGTAAAGGCCTTGGGGGGATTCCCAGCTGGGATTCAGACTCCAGTCCTCTGATTTCCAGTTCAGTCTTCCTTCCCATGGGCCATGCTGATCCTGTAAATATGCCTCATGGTTTTTCTTTCTCAAATTTCCTTATGAAATAGGCTTATCAGCTTAGCTTTAGCTGAAGATAGAACAACACTGGGCTTTACAGCTGCTCTGTCTGACCATTTGGAGGAAAGGAGTCACTGGATTCTAAGAGAATTTGCCCTGAGCAAAATGAGGGAAAAAGTCATGTTTACTTTTGGCTCTGGGTCCTCTTTCTTCCTTCTTTCTGCTCCTATCCCTCCCTCTCTGCCCTCTGTTCCCCAGAATACTAACACCCGCCTGCTGTTCCCTAGCTCCTCAAGGAGCCCACCACTGAGGTGACCAGCCCAGGTCTACCTTCCTCCACTTCACTCCTATTTTTTCTCATCCCCTACTCCTACCCAATTAAATCTGACCTGTCCTGTCTCCCCTTCCTCAGGCAGTTGCCATTGGCACAAAGAAATCTGATAAATCACATCCCTTTGGTATTTTTTTTTAAAGCAATTGGGGTTAAAGTAACTTGCTCAAGGTTACACGGCCAGTTATTTTTGTGTGACTGCCAAGCATCTGAGGACGGAACCAATCACAGGTCTCCCGACGCCACCTGACAGCCCCTAAGTAATTGGGGTTAAGTAACTTGCTCAAGGTTACACGGCCAGTTATTTTTTGCGTGGCTGTTAAGTATCCAAGGCTGGAACCAAACCCAGGTTTCCCAGCTCTGGGGCCGGCCCTCTTACTCACTGTGCCACCTGGCCGCCCCGTCCCTTCAGTATTTTAAGGTGGAACCCTCCAGACTCCTCTCACATAATCTCTGCCAAGGTGTTAATGCATTTTTCTCTAGGAAGTGCATTTTAATAAAGTTTCTTAGAGACACTATACCCCAAAATAACAAAAAAATCAAAAGACAGGCAATGAGGGGGGGACCTAACCCAGAGCTTGGCCCTCACTTAATCTCCCTCAGTATCTTCATCTGTAAAATTACAAGACCCTAGAAAACAATGGAAAAGGGCACTGGATTTGGAGTTAGGGTTCCTTGTCATGTTGGCTCTTCTGCCTCTAATGACCATGGATAAGTCACGTGGCATTTCTGGGTTTCAGTTTCCTCATCTATCAAAAAATTGGGCAAGATTAGATGATCTCAATGGTCTCTCTCCATTTTAAGCTATGATCAGTTTAGCAGGTATCTCTTCTAACACCCCAGGTAGGGACCCAGTCTTGCCTATACAGTTCAAAGTACAAAGAAGTAGGCCTTGAGAATAGGGGCTATTTCATTTTTGTCCATAGAGCTCTCTCTCCCTGCCTGGAATAATTCTTTACATATTGTTGTTACTGTTTGGATCTTTTCAGTAGCGTCCAACTCTTCATAACCCCATTTAAGGTTCTCTTGGCAAAGATACTGGAGTGGTTTGCCATTTCCTTCTCCATTTTATTTTACAGGTAAGAAAACTGAAGTTCAGTTAAGTGACTTGCCCAGGGTCACACAGCTAGTAAGTATGTGAGGCCAGATTTGAATTTAGGAAGAAAAGTCTTTCTGACTTCAGGCCCAGCACTCTATCCAGCTGCCCCACATAGTAAGAACTTGATAAATATTGTTGAGTTGAACTATCTGACTAAAATGACCGATAGAGATGGCCAGTCTGGCTAATTAGGCAACATTTGTCATTGAGGTAGAGAAGGGTAAAAAGGAATGAATTCTCTCATTTGGCTGATTTTTTTTCTCTTGTCTAGACCTATGATTTTATTAACATAGGGAACTACTGGAGTAGAGCACAGAGGTGGATTTTATCTGTAACCTAAAGTCTTCCAGTTATCTTAGGCCTGAGTTTAAATGATTCACCCAAGTCATTCAAATCAGCAAACATGTGACTGAGGCAGGAGCTGAACCCAGGTCTTTCTGACTCCAAGACCAGCCCTCTCCCCAGTCTTCCAGTCTGCATCTTTTAGGTTGATTACATTAATCATATTAACTGTAGAACTGCCAGTTTTCCACTTTGCTTTTGAGCTGTGTGGACAGGGATAGGCATGTAGACAAGGCCAGTTATCTAAACAAAGCCCAAGATTTTTCCATTGACTCTGACAGCAAAAGGAGTCCAATTTTAAAAACTTTTAATCACTGGGTCTAAGGAAATGTTTGTTCTAGTTATTAATTGCATGCCATACTTCCAAGTCGACTTAAATGATTTTGAATGTGTGCTCTTACGGAACATCACCCTTATTCTCTTGTCTCATGCATGACTGCAGTTAACATCAAGAACAAAATTTTAAAATACAGCTTTATTATAAAAGGAAAGAATTGTTGATTCAATGACTGACTCCTAATCTCACGGCATAACAGGAAGACCATGTTGCCAACATGTGGTTTTAGTCCCAGAACCTGGGAGCTGAAACTCCAGAATCAACAGCTATTGACTTCACTGGTAAGACTTTTTTTTAATGTAATTACAAATGTGGGCAGATTGCCAGAGCTCTCAAAGAGGAAGTGAGGTGCTACTAGAATTTGTTTTCAAAGAAAAACTTAGATGAGACAAGAAAAATAGCTTAATGGGGTGGGACTCTGCTGTTCCTTATTTGCACCAATGAAGGGTATATTTTTCCCACTCTATTATATCTTCCTGAATTTTGCTATTGATATAAAGAAATACTGTAGATTTTTGTATATTTGTTTTGTATCCCACTATTTTATTAAAGCTATTAAGTGTCTTAATTTGCTTTCTTGCTGATTCTCTGGGGTTTTCTAAGTAGACCATCATATTAGCAAAGAGGGATAAGTGTGTCTCCTCTTTGCACATGTTTATGCTTTTAATTTCTTCCTAAAGTCTTATTATCACATGAATTTCTAGAACTGCTTCAAATAATAGTGGAGAAAAAGAGCATACTTGTATAATGGTGGAGGTTTCCATCCCCACTCTGATTAATGTAAACACAAAAGGCTCAGATTTCTCAATAAGATTGTAAAGCACCTTGAGTATAGGAATTACTGTAGACCTGTCAAGCAATGGTTAAATTCAATGAAGAACTCCTGAGATGGAATTGCCCTTGGTGGTAGAATTTCTGACTTCCTTTTGTCTGTGGTAGCCATGTACATTCAGGAGATCCAAAAGAATCATCAGAAGTGTTACCAGCAATGGGGAAAGGGGAGTGGTTAGAGGTAGAAAGGATGGGGAAGAGTTAAGTAGTAATATCCGGAAAGCAGAAATGGGAGCTGAGAGACACTTTTAAGGACAAACTAGACACATCAAAGAAACCATCTTTGGTACTCTACAAGGACCCAGAGCCACTGAACCTAGCAGAGCTATACCAAAAGGTATAGCAAAATTCATAAGAATTTCATGAAGAAAAATGTGGACTTCCATTAACAAGGAGCTTTGAGGAGGCACACTGAAAAGAAGAAAAGACTTTTTGCTTATCATCTTATTGAACAGACATATATATCATAGCCTCAGTGGCCACTCCTGCTACCACCTTGCCTAACTATACCCCCTCTGCACCACTACTCACCCACCAAGACATGCCACTTCAATAATGTTTCTTTCCAATGATCCAAAGAAAAGTTCACTCCACAATCTCAATAGTTCACAAATGTCTTTATATCATGAACCATTTGGCTAGAAGACCCCATGGACTAACTCCATCTTTTTCCCTCTCACACCCACAAAAACAATATCACTAGAATTAATTAGATGAGAGTGCTGCTTTGAATTAAATATCAACGAAGTAATGCCTGGCTTTTATTAAATATCAGGAGTAAATTATTAATGTCTACCAGAAACCAAAATATAGACATGGTCATATTATAACCATTAATATTACAGCAGTCTCTGGATCATGCTAAGGACCCTCACAAACCACACTTTTGAGAATTGCTGAAATAACTAGTGTGAAAGCTCAAAATCTTAGGAAACAAAAGTTATAAGGACTCTACAAGGCAGAAAAAGTGGGGCACACACATTCATGCCAAGTTACTTTAAATTCAATGATTTCCTCACTAGACAGTGCTTGCACCATCCTCCCTGCATCTATGAGATCTTGCTTTAATTTCTTAGTGCCTATAGAATGAAATGCAAAAATAGAGGCAATTTGATACTGTACAAAGGGCAACGAATAGGTAATCAGAGGACGCAGGTTGAAATTCCAGCTCTGTCACTTACTACTTATTATCTTAGAAAAGGCATTTGACTACTCTGTGCCTTTGTTTCCCGTCTGTTAAATGAAGAAGCTGGGCTTGTTGGCCACTAGGCCCCTTCTAACTCGGAATCAGGGATCTTATGATATTATGAACACCTGCCCTCCTTCCCTTTGCATCTCCAAATCCTACTTCATAAGGCCCAGTCTAGGGTCTACCTCTTTCAGGAAGCCTTGTTTGGCCAGGGAAGTCTTCACTGACCTTCCGCATCTCTGACTGATATTACAAAGCTCCAGCTAGGTGTAGCGGCAAGGACCCCAAGCGTCCTCAGGGTTTGCCGCCCATACAGGTTCTTGGATCTGCTTTGTTAAAGGAAAGCAACTCAAAATGGGTTAACAAACTTACTTTAATCAGTCAGACCATATATCATTTACCTTGTTCAGGGGAAAAAGGTCAGCACCCCAAACTTCAAAATATACAGGCAGAATTATCAAGACAGAGACAGATCAAGTAGACAGATTTCCAAACTGTCCAACCATTACATCCATACCCAGTCAACATCTGGGTTTCAACATCTGGGTTTTTTCAAAGCCGGGGGACTCTCAACAACGGCTTCCCAGAATTCAGATCAAATCACAGAACACTTCTCAAAGTGAGTCCCAAAACAAAGCTACACATCAGGGCTTATATAGCCTTCTCCTGGCTCAGAGAATGTAACAACCTTGTTGACTCACTGGCCAATCAAGAAGTATCTACTGAAAAACAAGCCTCCCACCCCCATGTTTCAGGTGCACTTTACCCTAGGGGCAGGGAAGATCTTCCAAATTTGCATTCCCATTACACTAGGCTTTAATCATATTCTGTCTTATATTTTCTTTTGTTTCATGTATGTTAGTTGTTTTCTCCCTTACCAATACATCTGGTTTGGCTGCCAAGTAAATATTCTTCAGGCATGTCATCTCTTTGCTCAGAAAATGGTTATTTTCTGTTGTCTGCAAGAGAAAGCCCAAACCTCTTAGCATCATTGGAAGACGGTCATTATATGTCTGAGCTAAGAACTAAGAATAACCCACATGTTCCAGTGATGGCCATATGATGTCCAAAGAACTCAAGAAAAATGCTACAACACATTAACTGCCAACTTAGGTGAGCACGTGGACAAGAACTTTGTAAGATGGGAAGGAATGGATAGATTATAATCAATGTTATTGGATGGAATACCTACTTTGAGGAGATCGCAGATTCATTGCAATACTGGGATATTAGTATATTAGAGTCCATGTTAACTACCCATTCCAATCCCTCTGTTCTAGAGTTTGCCTTGGATTTTCTTAACATCATTAGTTCTCATTTATTGTACAATTTACAAAATCAAGAATGTTAGAGTCACAAGGGAGATTAGAGGCCATCCCGTTGTATTGGTGCCTAAACAAGGATCTCTTCGACAATCTGTATGGTTGGTCATCTAGTCTTTGCTTATAAAGTCATAGATTTAGAGCTGAAAAATAATCAGAGAAGCCACCCACTCTAATCCTAATCATTCCATAGATGAGGAAATGTAGACACAGAAAGAGTAAGTGACTTTGAACTCTGGTCTTCCTGACTCTGAGTCCAGCGCCCTATCCCACAAACCTAGGATCCCAGCTCAAAAACTGGTGAAGATCTCAAGTGAGGGAGATGCTTTTGCTCTCATTTCTGCCTCTGATTTATTATTAGAGCTGGAACAGAAGCATTTGCTAAGCAACTACTCTGTGTCAGGCCCTGTGCTAAGCCCTGGGGTTGCAAAGAGAGCAAAAAAATCATACATTCCAAAAGAGGGGACTTTGGAGGCTATCTTACCAAACCCCACTCATTTTAAAGACAAGGAAACTTTAAAACAGGGAGGTTAAGTGATGTGCCCAAAATGATACAAGCAGTAAATGTCAGAGGCAGGATTCAAACTCAGGTCCTCCTTCTATTGCAGGACCCAAACTCACCTGGTTCTACTTGTTTGCCCATCTGGCTTCAGTGCTTCCTCTCTCTAGCCCAGGCTTTCCTTCTAGGCAGGATGTACTTGTCATGAGATTCACAAGGCCCAGTCGAGCCTTCTCCAGCAGAAAAAATGCCTGTACCCCCACCCACCACCAGAACTGCCCTTTCCTGACCAAGCATGACTAGATTTATCCATGCAGTTCCGAGAATAGTCTCCTATTCCCCATGAACTCCACGCACATTCTCTGAATGTCTGCTGGCCGCCAACCTTCCCAGTCTCTAAGGAGAACAGAGTCCTCTGAGACCTCATGAAGGCACAAATGCCAGTAGCTGCTTTTCCAATGGCTCCAGCTCATGGAATATCTCAGCCTGCTGCTAAACCACAACACGTGAAAAATCCAGACCAAAAGTCCCACGCCAAACTGGCTGAGATTACAAAGTCCTAAGGCCTGAGGCTGGCTTTTCTCACAGCTTTCAAAGAACCTCCACAATCTGTCCTCAATCCAGCCTTAAAGGTTTACTCGCCATTGAAACATTCCATGAACCCCTCCAGGGAAAGGAAACAGACCTGTGGTTTCACAGGTATAGGGACCTCCCAGGGGAGGGAATTCCTACCAATGTAGCAAGGTCAGCACCTTCTCAGCATAGAGGATTGCCAAGCCTGGTAGTATCAAGCTACACTAGGAAAAGGGGCTATTAGATCACACATAAGGATCCAAAACATATTATCTGCATTTTATTGTATTTTCATTTGCTTTGCTAAATATTTCCCAATTACGTTTTAATCTGGTTCAGGTCACATATGGGAGTGTCACGGACCCAGGTTAGACATCTGTGGCCCATCCCCCAGCCAGGTGGCATCAGAGGCTACACTAGAACCCAGGCTTTCCAGTGTTTCCATTTCCCACTCTGCCTTGTATGGACCTTAGACTCAAGCCAAAGTATCTTATGCAACCTGCCCCTGATATGTCTTGTACTTTCTGGACTCTACACTTGCCTGTGTATGTCCTTTCCCCAACCCTGGTGTCCCTTTCCCAGAGTTCTCCACCTAGTTAGGTCACAAGCACCTTTCACTATAAATGAGCAGATGATGGATGTCAATTAATTTCATAGGGGTGGGTTTATCTGGTTGCTTTAAAACAATGATAAAGGAAGAAGAGACAGAACAGGTTAATCTGAGTTGGGTAAGGCAGAAGATATTATGAGATGGGACTGGAGGACAGGGACAGGAAGGAAGGAAGGAAGGAAGGAAGGAAGGAAGGAAGGAAGGAAGGAAGGAAGGAAGGAAGGAAGGAAGGAAGGAAGGAAGGAAGGAAGGAAAGTCTTTTAACTGGCTTCAGAGCAGGAAGAACTGATGCCTCAGAAGGAGCCTAGCTGGAACTGAGTGCAATCTCTTTCCTTGGTGATTTTGAGTGAGGAGAACTTTTGAACTGCTAGTTCAGAGAGGCAAAGTTGGCCACCTTGGGGCTTCTTTTCTTTTGTGTTATTCTTTCTTCATCTTATGTCAGAGTATTCCAAGATGGAAGGGCCCAGGTAGCCTGGTGAGTTCTGCAAATCCACAAGTCATATCAGAGGCCCCATTGATGACTGGAGTTCAGAGCAAAGTTCACCAGAGGCAGTAACAATAATCACAGGAATCAGAAGGTGACCAAGTATTTTAAGGAAACAACCTTGTTTAGACTGAAAGGTTTAGAGATGTTGTAGGATGACAGTTGAGTGTCCTTCCTCAGCAGTAGCCAAGTCTAGCAAGAAGCCAATGCAGTAGCTGGATAACAGTTGTCATCTTTCCCTTCCCCACACCCAGGCAGAAGTTGGATAGAGCAGCAGCAGGGTGGCCTGGTCCAACAACTTGGTGGAACTTGGCACGGTAACAGATAATCTCCACTCCCACCCATTGCAGAGTTATACCTAAGGAGAACTTTATGAGAATTTCCCTGAACAAGAAAAGATCTTCCAAGACCAAGAGTTAGGAGGTATTCTCTGACCACACATATTCTATCCATATGTGATTCACTACCACTGTTACTTTAAGTCTGAGCCCTCCTTCCCCAAGGACTCAGTATATCCAAGGGGAGAATACACCCCTTGTTTGAAAGGAACATTTTTATATCAACTATTCTTACTATACCTTCTCATTAAGTCCCTTTTCTAAAAGCTAATGAAGTCAACTGGTTGACTAATAGTGGAGAGAATACCACTGGGGGCCCTTAACTGGGGTACCCTAAGTACAAATATTTCAGGGTTATCCCTAGAAGAGAAAGAGAGAGAAAAAGACAGAGAGACAGAGACAGAGAGGGAGAGAGAGAGACAGAGAGAGAGAAGCAACTGACCCCAAACGTGGGTATAGGTTAAGAGAAGTGACCTGGAAGGTCTGCTTCGTCAATCCTCTGATGGTTAGACATTTGAGTTCTTTTTGTCCCCTTTCCCCCATTATTGTCTCTTGAGAATTACTAAGCCCATCTGCTGCTACTCTCCTTCCTTTATCATACCTAATGCTCTCAATAGCATCTGATTTAAAAGCTATAGCCCTCTCCTCCTTTACCTTCTTTTTTCAGTTCAAAGTTCACTGAATCAAGTCAACTAGTCACCATGCAAATATACACTTCCTAGCTTTCATTCCAGGCATTGAATCCCAGCCAAGAGTCTATCATTCCTGCATGATAACCTTCATGTCATCTGATGGGATCACTAGAAGGGATAATACAGAAAAATAAAGAAAAGGAGACCCAGCACAGAGACTTGAGAGATACTCACAGTTAGCTGGTGCTACATAGATGAAGAACCAGTAAAAGGAGACTGAGAAGGAGTGACCAGAGAGGTAGAAGGAGAACCACGAGATATCTATGTAAAGAAAACTAGAAAGGAGAAAGTAAGTGGTCAACAGTGTCAAATTCTCCAATAAGATAAAAGCTTGGTAAAAGGCCACTGACTTTGGCCATTAAGAGATCACTGGTAACATTAAGAGAGAAACTTCAGTTAAATGATGAAGTGGGAAACCAGATTGCAGAGGGCGTAGAAGAGATTGAGAAGAGAGGAAGGGAATATACCAGTTATGACGTGGAACTCCAAAGAGAAAACAGATGAATGCAGGAAATAGTGAATGTGTTAATTTTCCAGTAAAGGAGAAATTTAGAATTTTTTGAAGAAGAGACTGTAATCAAGGCTTAAAATGCCAAAGAGAAAAGTTTGCATTTGATTTATCCTAAGGCCCTGGGTTCTCACTAAGGTCTCTTGAGCAGTAGAATAAAGTAGTCAGACCTGTCCTCTAGGAATATCTATGATAGCAAATATTCAAAGTCTCTTGGAAAAGAAATTAGGCTTTTTTCTCCTTGACCCAGAAGGGCAAAACAAGGACCAGAGGACAGAAATTGCATGGAGGCAGATTTTAGGCATAAAGACATTGCTCATACTGAGAATGAATCTTTAAGAAGGGCCTGGATGGCCATAGAAAGGAGTCATAGTTTATTTAAGATTTGACCTAGAGACTTCCAAATGCTACAGTCCTGTGATTCGCTGATTTTCAGAATTGGGGGGAGGGGGTGTAATGTAATGCCAAAAGAAGGCAACTTCCCAGGTTCAAAATACCAGCATAGGTGCTCTCTATTTTATTTAGTGACAAACCAAGAACAGAGAAGATCAAAACATGACATCATTCCAAATACAGCATTTACTAAGTGTGATTAAATAATCTCCAAGTACTACCCCACCCCAGGACCTTCCAATCATTCAATCAATCACAAAGTCTCTGTTCTAAATACTTCTCCACCCCTAGGCTATACCTTAATTAAGTCCACCACAAAGCCCCTCTTCTCAAATGGAGATTAGTTTCCAAACATAAGGTCAAAAGTTCCCCACCCCTGGATCACAATTGAATCTACCCCAGAGTTACATCAAGTTTAAACACAGCACTTAATACCCAAATGGAGGTCTTTTCTTCATCTTGACACGAGGCAAGTTCTCAGCAATCTTAGTTCCTGGGGAGACAAGGCTTAGCAAGGCCATAAGATACATTGCCAGTCCCTTCATGAATTTATCCTCTGTCTGTAGAACAGTCCTAGAACCCCTGAACACATTAGCAAAGCCCTCTCCCAGGATTTCTGTAAACATACAACAAGAAAATCCTTCTTCAGGGCTTCTGAACCAACAGAAAGGCTCCCAGACCCCTGCAACAACAGCACTGTCCCTCACCAGTGGACAGTATTCACTCTGTCTGCAGGACAGTCTCCAGACCCCTGCAACAACAGTACTGTCCCTCACCAGTGGACAGTATTCACTCTCTGTCTGCAGGACAGTCGCAGGCCTTCTTAGCGAACAGCCAGGTTCCAGGACTTCTTCAACAAAAGGACAGTCTTTCACCAGTGGACAAATCTGGCAAAATAACATCAAAACAGACAGACAAAGTACCAGCAAAACAGCCATGTCTCCTCAGTCCTTGGCAGCTCAGGGGGCAGGTCTCAAAAGTCCAGGGCAATTCAAAGTGGCCACCAGCAATTCTCTTAGTCTCTCTCTCTCCACGAGGTGCTGCTTCCAAAAAGATCTTCCGCCTCTCTCTAGTGTCTCTCCAAATCTACATCACCAGCTCCTCCCAGTTTAGGACTTTCTTTTCACATTAACAAGCCCATCCCACAGGTGGGATTAACAAACTCTGGGTTTTAACACAATCAATTTGAAAACCAAGCCAATACAGGGGAATCTTTAATTGCCATTACTATCACAGGGGGGGATTGAAAGAAAGTAAAGTTAGGTTTGAGGCTAATAAATAAATAAATGAATGAATAAGTAAATAGATAAATAAATGAATGAATGAATAAGTAAATAAATCAATGAATGAATAAATAGATAGATAAATAAATGAATGAATGAATGAAGAAAGAAATGAATGAATAAATAAATGAATGAATAAACAAATAAGCAAGCGAGCAAACAAATAAGTGAATGAATGAATAGATAGATGAAAGAATGAATAAGTAAATAAATAGATGAATGAATGAATGAATGAATGAATGAATGAATGAATGAACTTCCTAACAATTTAAGCAATCCCAAAGAAGAATGGGCAGCCTTGGGAGGTCTCAGGTCCAAAGGTTCCAGTTCATTAGTGAGGATGTGGTCACCACGGGATGTCAGAGATGATGACAAAGCGTCAGGATCTGCCCTTCCTCTCCTTCAGTTAATTACTGCTGGCTCTTTGGCTTGATCCTGCCTTTAGCTTTGGGCAAACGCCTTAATTCCTCCATAAGTACCTCCTCAGCCTCTTTTGAGAGATGAATTAATTAGTCTGCATTTTAATCACTGGTTATTATTAATAGTAACCTTGAACAATTATAGTTATTATTGGATCCTGGCTTGAGGCTGAAAGAGTGCAAACCTTCTTCCCCAAACAGCTGGGTAAAGCCACTCCCAGGTAAAGGGCACCAAAGGAACAGGTCTCAGAAACAAGAAAGTGCCCCCCAGGCAAGAGGGGAAAAAAAGGCTCCATCATCGTGAGGCATGGAGGTTGATAGCTGTCAGTGAGTCACGCTGCATTCCCACACCCAGGTGTCTAAAGGCAGAGGCAAGCAGGCCTCTGGTTTTTAAAAGTTGTTTTTTATCTGAAGCCTCAGCCATCCTATGAAACCCAAAATGGAAACATGCTCCTGCAGCTCAGAACACTGGAGACAGCTGGATTCACAAGAGATGATCAGAGGATCCAGAGTAGGGAGGATCCCCAGAAACTGTCTAGTCCAATGCCTTACTTTAAAGAGAAGACATATGAGACCCACTGAAAGAAATTTATTGCCCACTTACTACTTGTATGACACAGGTCAAAAGCCTTTGGAAAAGTCTTGTGGAGTCTGGAGAAGGATAGGGAAAGGAACAAGCATTTACCTACTATGTGACCAATCCTGTGCTGAATGCTTTACAAATATTATCTTATTTGATCTTCACAACAACCCTTGGAGATAGGTGCTATCTTCACTTACAGTTGAGGAAACTGAGGCAAAGAGAAATTAAGTGGCTTGCCCAGGGACACAGAACTATTATCTAAGGCTAGATTTGAACTTGAGTCTTGTGACTCAAGCCAAGTCCTCTGTCCGCTGCACCACCTCAGTGGTACAGTATGCTAGATTTGGAGTCAGAAGAACTGAATTTGAATTTTGACTTCCTCTCATGACCTGTGTTACTTTAGATAGATTACTTACCCTCTCAGTCTCAGTTTCCACATTTATAAAATGAGGCGGTTGAACCAGATAACTTTTTTAAGAACCCTTCCTGCTCCAGCTGTAATATTTGATTATTTAAGATTGAATACTAATTATTATTATTATTGTTATATTTAGCATTTTTATAGCACTTTAAAGTTTACAAAGCACTTTACATACATCATCTCATTTGTTCCTTTCAAATGAGGGAGGTACTGTTATCTCAACTTTACAGATGAAAAAAACTGAGACCAAAAAAGTCTCCCCACTAGTAGGCATTTGAGGAAGTATCTGAACTCAGGTCTTCCTGACTTTAAGTCCTAACCCTCTCTTTTAGGATGCCATATGCCTAGAATGCCATGATCGCCATTTGTGGGGTTTCAGAACCTTCTTTACAGGGCTTGCTCTGAGCGCAGCATCCCTTGACTTCTGTGGAAATCGCTAAGGAAGGCGAAAAAGAAATGCTGTTTATTAAAGGTTCCAGTATTGATTGCTTCCCAAACCACAAATGTTTTCAGCCAGAGCATTTAATTCTAAGTTTAAGTTATTTGAAAAGCCCTCCAGCAAGGCACTTAGCTTTTGATGTTGTGTCCTGCATTAATATGCAACCCCAGAGTGAGTAGGGAAACCCAGCAATAAATTCTGGAAGCAGGAGGGTCCGAACAGGAAAGGCATCATTGGATGTTACTTGGATACTCTCTCAGTAGACCCAGGTTTGGGCTTGGAATCTTCTAAGACTGCAATGCTGGCATCTTTGCTGACCAAGTCACTTCACCTTTCCAAGCTTAATTTTTTCATCAGTGTTCACACCGTCTTCCTTACCATATTGTTGTGAGGATCAAGAGAAACAATGCCTGTGAAAGCATTTTTGCCCATCATAACTGGATTATAGTATTCTACTCTTCCCAATTGCTGAGGAATATAGCTTTTTTGCAATTACAAATAATACATCTATGAACATCTTTTTGTTCGTTTCATCATTTGTTTTTAATAACATTGTCAAGGTACTCTTAGGACAACAGAATAATCCAGTCAAAAAGGATATTTGTGTAGCTATGACCACATTCTGCTAGATCGCTCTCAGAAAAGATCACTAAAGTTTGCAATTCTTTGAGCAATGGATAAATGTGCCTGTTTCTCCAGAACCCCTTAACAGTGAGTTTCATTGATTTTAATTATTTCTGCCAATTTTGATAGATAAGAATAATATCTCCTAGTTATTTTAATTTACATATCTTAATTATTCTTTTCCTTTTCTTTCCATAGTACACCATTCTCCCAATCATTTTTCCAACAGACCAATTGATAATTCCCACTCATCTATCTTTATATTAAGACTTGGTTAAAAGCAATGTTCCCTAGGGGCAGCTAGGTGGCCCAGTGAATAGAGCACCAGCCCTGGAGTCAGGAGGACCTGAGTTCAAATCCAGCTCAGACACTTAACACAATTACTAGCAATGTGACTTTGGGCAAGTCACAACCCCAATTGCCCTCCAAAAAAAAAAAAAAAAAAAGGAATGTTCCCCTTCTCTTTCTCTTAGTAAACAAAGAGTCCATTTGGGACACCATCAATAGACAATGTATTAAGAACCAACCTGGGATTAATTATTCTCTTTTAAATTCTAGATGTGATCAATCCTAGTCTCAAATTAGATATTTTGAACCACTCTTTTCCTTTTTTCTTTTAGATTACTTGTAATGGGGATGGGAAGATTTGTGTTGAAACAAGTAGTAAGGAATGGCAGTTTTTAATTTTTGTTTTAGGCTTTTGATAGAATATCCTCTGCCCAAATCAGGTTTGGAAGAGGCTTTTCCTCTGAACCATAACCTCATATACACACAACACTGTTGTCTTTCCAGAGAATTCCCCTTGGGAGACAAGCGTGCTATTGTGAGTTTGTACAAATCTGCTGCTAATTTTATGTTACTCACAGCAGAAGTATTTATAATCCTGTCTTGCTAAATAATTTTAAAGTATCTGAGCAGAAGAAAATTAATCCATTCCTGAAGCTTTTCTGCTCCAGTCTTTTTTGAATTAGTTAAACTAACAGATTTTTTTTTTCATTAGAATTGGTCGTTAATTCTTCCCTGAGATCTGAAACCCCAATGTTGGTCATTGCAGATTGACTTCCATGATTTTCTCTCCAATATGCTCCAATTTAGGGGTTTCTGCTTTTCTCCCACTCTCAATGTTAAGTGAAGGTTGAGGGTTTTTCCCCCCAAAGCAATAAAGAACAGTGTCCCCTCACAAAAATATACATAGTAGGTTTTTAATTAGTGTTTTCATAAGTGAGAGCCTATTAAAAATAACACTCTTTCAAATGTTTCCAGATTTGGAGTCATTTTTCTTCTTGTTTTTCTCATTGAAATTTCTTCTTATAAGCACATTTACCAAAACATATAAAAGAGCTTTGATGAAGACCATGAACAGAATGACAGTCAGTCCTTTAAACTCAAGTAACCTTCTTCTCAAAATGCCCGGGACCCTTTTCTTTAGAAGCATTCTGCTCATCATGCCTCAAACCTAAAAGAACATTTGAAATTTAAAAAAAAATTAATGATGCTTGATTGTCTCCGTTAAATCCACGTGTTACTACCTAATCAACTCTTAGTCAAGTTAAGGGCTTTGGAATACTTGGAGTCAGCCAATCAGTCAACAAACATTTATCAAGCATTGGGGATACAAAGGCAAAAACAGCCCCTGCCCTCAAGGGGCTTACATTCTAATCTAGGAGACATCATGTAAATAACTAAGTACACGCAAGATACATACAGAATTGGTTGAAGGTAATTTGAAAAAGGAACACATTTGTAGTTGGTAGGACAGACCAAGAAAGGTATCTCACAGAAGGTGGGATCTGAACTGATTCTTGGAGGAACCCAGGGAAATGAAGAGGCATATCTGAACAGGGAAAACACATCACAGGCATAGAAGATAGCCAGTTCAAGGGCATAGGGCAATTTTTTTTTCTGTCTGCTTTCAATGAATGCTCACCCTAAAGGTAAATTGGAAAATTCATAAAGAATCTGCATGAATCCAATATTTCCTCCTGTGGAAGGGAGGCTGGATACTGAGCCACCAAACAGGGAAGATGGTTGGTTTCAGAGATAAGGAAATGGGAGAAACCCAGAGAGATGAAATGTACACACCCATGCCTATCCACACAGGTCAAAAGATCACTGTACCATAGATCTGGGTTTGGAAGAAACATTGGGTGTCATCTAAGAGAGCTCCTTATTTGACAAATGAGGAAATTACAGTCCAAGGAAGTTAAGTGATTTGCCCAAGATCACAAAGGTACTAAGTGTTTGAAAGGATTTGAATCTGGGTCCTTTGATTCCAGAGTCAGTTAGATAGAGGAGGGAGAAAGAAGTTGTTACACTTACTTGGAAGTTGGGCTTCACATAATTGGATCTATAACGATATAATCATCTTTCTGTGTAGGTGAAAAAGTTATAATATTCCTTGACCAGTATTTCTAAAGCATCCTTAATGTGCTACCCACCATGCACTGTATTTATGGGTATTATCTGACTCAATCCTCACAATAGCCTATGATGTAGGTACTATGATTATCCTATTTTGCAGATGAAGAAACCAAGTTTAAGTCACTTGCCCACAGTCACCCGAAGTGAGATTCAAACCTGGGTCTTCCAGACCTTGTCTCTTTCATCCACCTCTCCATACTGCTTCCCTCTGTCCATGTAGATGGCAGTAAGACAGACACTCTGAAATCTCTTGGCAGTACTGGACATGGATTCACATCAATCTCTCTGCACTCTCTTTCTTAATCCCCTTTGAGACCAGTGATTTTCATTTGCAAGATAGATAATAGCTTGCCTAAGGTCAAACAGCTAGTAAATGTATTGAGGCTGAATTTGAACTCAGATCTTCCTGACTGCCAGTTCTGTGCTCTATTCACTGACCACTTAACCAACAAATGGAGTATAATTCTGGATAATGGTCCAGAAGATGGATGACAAGCTCTTTGTTTTTCAAAAACAAAGTCTTTTTCCTCTGTGGTCTTGTTCTTCCAGACTAGTAAGGCCTGTGTCCAGCTTTTTCAACGTGGCATTTCAGAGGATCCTGCTTAGTGTCAGCTTTTGACAAAATTGAGCGACCACTAAGAAAGAGTCACGTACGTTTACTGTTCAGACAGACTCTCTGAGATAGATCAACTTACACTGTGTCACAGAATCACGGCATGTCGGAGTTGGAAGGGACTTCAGAGGCCTGCTAGCCCAAGCAGAATCTGAAGAAGGACAAGGGGCAATCCAGCCTCATGCCCAGTGGTCAACCACTAAGCTGTGATCGTGCAAGAACAGCAGGAAGCAGCACTAATAGAAACCACACACCACCTTTATCTATCAGCAAAGTCTACCTCTCCTGCAGAGGCTGGTTCAGGCAACGTATCAAGCAAAGCTTACAAAGAGCAGAGTCCCCAAGGGCAGAGTAATGACATCCACACGCCTATGGTGTTGGAGGGACAGGCTGACCTTTATGTAAGTGCCTGGACACACGATCCCTAGATATGTTCATGTGTTCCCAATATGTACTTCTTCTTCCCATTGATGGCATGTGTATGTTTTGAAAATTGTGCTCCAGAGGTTTATGGGAAGGATATTTTATCAATGTTTTTCTTATTATACAATTTCATTAAATACCTTTGCTTAGAATTAATTACATCTACTGGCAGACTGAAAAAAAATCAGTGGGGGCTCATAAGCTATGGTTTTGAGTGAATATGGGCCCCCTCATAGAACATGTATTGGATAGTGAAACATTGTATTTAAGAAGGTAGTATTACCTGAGAACCCCACTAATTGAGTTGAGGGGATCCCCTAGATGCTCCAGTCAAAAGTTCTGTCTGCTGTTTGCAAACAGGAAGTATTACCTATCTGTCTTCAGTAGTTAAAGTATGATTAGCCTGAAACCACTGATGCTTTATTTATTAATTGGTACTAAGTTTTTGCATATTCCAGTGGTTTGGCTCCATTTAAAGATGCTGGAAATAAGCCAGATTCTTTGATTCTTTTGTATAGACACACATATGGGTGATAATCCCACCCAGAAAGGTAGAAAGTAGAAATATGGACATAGAAAGCCTGAGTTTGAATGTGTTCCTAAGAATGTGAGGTGTCCCTACAGCTTAGCCTCAGGGAACCCTCTAAATGCATCTGGAGTGGTGTCAGGGCTGTCCAGTGGCATAAATATTACAACTCTGCCAGGATCCTGCTTACTTAGGGACTCCAGGAACCATCACAGTAACCTTGACAATCAACTTAATGAGCTGAGTCTCTCCAGGCAAAGGAAGCAGCGAACTTGCTGGAATTGTGTAAATGTGTCCAGAGCCTGGCACCAGCATATTTATGGCCCCCAACACTGAGTGCAAACAAGTCCCTGCTTCAAGCTAGCAGAGTAATATGAATGTGTCTTGAGCCAAAACCAACAGCAGGGGATGAAATCTGGAAGTCAATCAGTTATCACCAACTGACTTAGACTACTGAAACACCAGCTTTAAGTTTCCCATGCTCCCACCTAAGAAGGTTAATCACTTAGATAAGTTAGGACACAACAGAGCTGCTGCTAAGTCCTGGGTCACTTTGTAAGATGAATTTATTTATCAAATTCTTAAATACATCAAAATGTAATGTAACCAAAGATGCAGCATCTCTTGCATCCACTCACATCTCCTCACTTATTGTGGAGGTCAGGCCGTCATTATCTCTGGCCTGAATGGTTACAACAGCCACCTGAATGATCTCCCTGCTTCTAACCTCTCTCCTCTCCACTTCACCTTCCACCCAGTGGCAGACATTGCCTTAAAGGGCAGGTCTTTTCCTTCCACCCTCAGTTCATGAATTTCTTTTTTTTTTAAAGCAGTTGGGGTTAAGTAACTTGCTCAAGATTACACAGCCAGTTATGTCAGTTCATGAATTTCTGGGGTTCATGTTGCTTCTGGGATAAAACACTACCTTCTCAACTTGGCATTAAAAACACTTCACAGGGGCAGCTAGGTGGTGCAGTGAATAAAGCACCAGCCCTGGAATCAGGGTACCTGAATTCAAATCCAACCTCAGACATCTGACACATTTACTAGCTGCATGACCTTGGGTAAGTCACTCAACCCCAATTGCCTTGCCTTCCCCCCTCCAAAAAAATATAAATAAAAAAAAAATAAAAACACTTCACATTCTGGCTCCAGCCTTCCTTTCCAGACTTATGCTACATTCTTCCCCTCTACATATTCTACTTTTCCAGCCAGAATGACCAATTGCTGTCTCCTGCTATGAGTGGCATGTTATGGCATTGTTCCCTCTCCCACTTCTGTGTCTTTGTACGGGCTGTATCTTATGCTTGGGCTGTATAGGCTGTTCAGAAGGACTGACACCTCTAGTGAGAGGGCTTTTGATCCCTTTGCAGGGATGCTCATACACCTTTTGGGTCCAACCATCTCACCTATGGCTCCAAGAAGCTGTAGTATGTGCAGCATCTCTGCAGAGGGACTAAACCCGTTACCGTTTGAGGGTGGCCAAAAGGCTGTCAGCCACTTAGGGGGATGTCTACTCCAAGCATGTGAAGGCTTCTCCTGACAGAATGCGCACAGGAGAACAATTTGTTCCAGCAGCTACGAAGGCAGCTGAAGCAAGCACTGTTAGTCAGACATACAAGACACCAAGGTCAGCCACTGAATCCCGAATCAATGTCAATCATCCTGACTTCTGTCTTGTCAATGGATTCCGATGATTCTGGAAGAGAGAGCTAGGCTGATGACTTTACACCACTCTGCCTCCCGTAAATCCAATTCATGGGAGAGTCAAGACATCACCTTGTGACGTCATTGGCCCTCTTCAAAAATGAAGGATTATCAAAACGACAACGTCATGCCTGGAGTGCCTTCCCTCCTCAATCAATTGATGAAGCAATCTTCAAACATTGATTAGGAACTTACTATGTGCCAGGCACTGCGGCGACTGCTAGGGATACAAAGAACCCATCCTGCCCTCAGGAAGATTACATTTTAATATCCCAAAATTGGTACATACAGAGTACATAGAAAGTAGCCTTGGAAGAGGAAGAGACTAACAGCTGGGGACACTGGAAAAGATCTCCTTCTGAAGGAGGTGCTTGGGCTGAGTCTTGAAGGAAGAAAGGAATTTTAAGGGGCAGCCATAGGAGGGAAAGCATACAGGTATGGGCATACAGAGAATGCAAAAGCATGGAAATGAGAAACACAGTATTAGGTGTGAGGAGAAGAAAGAAATCCAATATTCTGGACCATGGACTGTGAGGAAGAGATGATGTGTCAAAAGACTAGAACATAGAAAGAGGCCGGATTGTAAAGTGCTTTAAGTGCCAAACCAATGAATTTCTATTTGATCTTAGAAGGAATAGGAAGCCATCAGAGTTTATTGGAGAGGGGTCTCATGTGGTCAGACCTGTGCTTTCGAAAAATCACTTTAGCAGCTGTGTGGAGCATGGATTGATATGGAGAAGAGCCTTAAGGCAGAGAATCCAATGGAGAGAATATCACAGTAGTCTAGGTGAAAGGTGACAAGGGCCTGAACTAGGGTGTCACCTGTGCAAGTGATGGGGTATATTCAAGAGATTTAGAGAAAGAAATGGCAGGATTTGCCTCAGCAGGGAGGTTTGGAAGAGGGGTGGGTTTGTGGGAAAAGATTTAGTTCTGTTTTAGACATGCTGAGTTTGAGGTTCCAAGAGGACATCCTCACTCCCTCCTCTAGGACAATTTTCCCAGTACCCTTTGTGGTTGATGCTCAATGCCTTCTCAAATAAGCATAAATAACCTGTTCATTTGCATGCTTTTTTATCCCTCTGATAGACTATAACCTCCTGGAGGGCAGGAACCACTTTTTTCTGTTTTATCTTTGTCTAGCATGATACTTTGTGCATAGTGGGTGTTTAATAAATGCTTGTCGGAATGAATTAATGAATAAAATTTAAATTAACAAATGCTAAAACTTCCCTATGTAGGAATAAAACAGGGTTAGAGATCCCAAGGACTAGAGGCTAGAGACTGAGCAGGAAGGCAGCTATCAAGGAATCTTCGATTCCATGTGCACGAATAGACCTCAGAAGTCAACTACTATGATTCCCAATGCTTTTTTGTTTTCCTTTCAACAACAAAAAAAAGGGGTTGTGAGCCCCTAGGCTAATTTAATACGTTTGTTTTTCTTGTTCTGTTATTTCAGTAATGTCTGATTCTTCATGACCCCATTTGGGATTTTCTTGGCAAAGATACTACAGTGGTTTGCCATTTCATTTTCCAGCTCATTTTACAGATGAGGAAATTGAGGCAAATAGGCTTAAGTGACTTGCCCAGGGTCACACAGCTATTAACTATCTGAGGATAGATTTGAACTCTCTCCACTGCTTAAACTACCATTAAAGAATTTTAGCACAAACCTTGGTTTGCAAACCACTAAATGGAAACCACTAGTGGTCCAACACCTTCATTTTCAAATGAAGGAACTGAGGCCTCAGGAGATGAAGTGACTGGTCCCAGGTCTCACAGACAGTAAGTGGCAGTAAGAGACAGGATTTGAACTCATGTCCTCTGATTTCAAGTCTGCCATTATTCCCACCTTTCTACCTCCCCCAGACAATGGCTTTTCCCTCCATCTCCAGTAAAAAACATTATGTTTCTTTTTGTAAAGAAGAAAAATTGGACCAAATCTCCTTGAGCAGTTCCCAGGATACAGCTGAAAACTCTGAGCAGCTGAACGCTTGACTTATTCCCCTGGGGAAATGGCATATTAGTCACCCTGTAAAAGTTGGGATTTATTTAGCTTATTTTATTACCTGGCATGTTATCAGATCTGTCTCTTTGTTCCCCTGGCATACCACTGTGTACTACACAGAAACTCCATGGACTTTTGTCAATCCCTTTGCTTCTAATAAAGTTGGAGAAAACTCCAAAAGAAGCTGGTGGGGCATCCGTTACTGACTGTTATAGAGGGTGTAGCTACTGAGTCTGTGCAGGAATTTCTTCCCAAGGGCAAATATTCTGCTGCAGTTGGAAGTAGTGCTTTCAACATGTAAAGAGAGAAAGGGCTATGGTCAAAGGGACTGTGGGAAACAGCAAGAGGATCCCGTCCTTCTGGATGCTCTTCTCCTCCTTCGGTGTGGGGGACAGCATTCTGTCACTGCTCTATTCCTGCCTTTCTGACCGAACATCAGTCTCCTTGGCGGGTTCACCATCCATGCGCCTCCCCCTTAAGTGCAGCTGTAAATCAGGGTACTTGGGGGGCATCTCCTGCTCTCTTACACTATCTCTCTCTCAGTGATCTCATTCACTCCCATGCATTCAATTATCTGTGCTAAAGCCGATGAACCTAGGATTCAATAATTTGTTAGACTGAATTAACGAATACAATTTAAACTAAACAGTGCTAAAAACTTCCCTGTGTCAGAATAAAACGGGGCTAGAAATCCAAAGACTAGAGACTAGAGACTGAGCAGGAAGGCAGCTAGCAAGGAATCCTCAATTCCATGTGCACGAATAGACCTCAGAAGCCAACTACTATGATTCCCAATGGTTTTTGTTCCCCTTTATATACACAATTGTTCCCCACTATACACACACATATATACACATATACATAGACATATACAATATGCATATCTACATATATACAAATACATACATGTGGTATACATACACAGACATGAATACATGCGTGCAATGTATAACTACATTTATATACACAGATATACATATGCACATGTATGCATATCTATACACATGGTACATACTATGTGTGTATACTATATGCATACTATGAATCTATATGCAAATATGTCATACACATATTCCATGTATACTTTACATGGGTGTATCTACATGTATAACTACATTTCATCTATATCATACAGATGCATAAACACATGTATAATATAATGTACATATATTGTACATCTGTATTGTGCGTATATGTACATAGAGATAGATACATCTCAACACCTTCTTCCCCAAATAACTATATGTTTATTTTTATATGTCATGGATTTACTTATCTATTCAGATGTTGTATTATCACAGTAGAGTGTAAGCTCCATGGGGGTAGGGACTATCTCATCTTTGTATTTGTAGCCCCAGAGTCTAATACAGTACAGGTTCTTAATGGTTTCCCTTGCAACATTGTGTATTTTATTTTATACATTTAGAAATATGATTCTGAGGAGGCTTCACCAAAGGCTTCTATAGACTGCCCAAGGAGTCCATGACACAATAAATAAGAATCCCTGTTTTTTACAAATGATTCCCAAATCTACCCAGCCAGCCCTCATCTCTCTCTCTCCTGAATTCCACCCCTCGTCTAACCACTTGCTTAACATCTCCACCTGGATGTCCCATCGGCATCTCTAATTCAACCCGTCCAAAGAAAAACACACCATATTTTCCCCTAAATCCACTACTCCTCCCAAATTCTCTATTTTTTTCTAGTGTATCATCACTCTTCTAGTCCCCAGGGTCCAGAATTGTAGAATTACCCTCAACCTCTCTTTCTCTCCCTCTCTCCCTCTTCCCCTCTCCCTCTCTCCCTCTCTCTCTCTCTTCTTGCCTCTCTCTCTCTCTCTCTCTCTCTCTCTCTCTCTCTCTCTCTCTCTCCTATCCCCTTTCCACTCACACCACAACCATTCAAGTCTGGGTCTTTGTCATTGCTTGGTTCGATTATTGCAACCACCTCCTAACAGTCCCTTTACCTGAATCCTCACCCCTCTTCAACCCAGCTTCCATAAAACAACCAAATTCCTAACGCACAGATTTGATTAGCTCAAAATCCTTCAGCAGCTCCCTATTGTCTCCATTGTTAAAAACAAACGCTTAGTGTTTGGTATTTAAAGCCCTTTAAAATCTGGCTCCAGTCTATGTTTCCTACAAGTTGAATCCATACCACTTCACCCATGCGTGATACTCCAACCCTCACCTCTAGGCTTTCGCTCAGGCTGTTCCCCAATGGCTGGACTGCTCCTCTTCACCTCTTCCTCTTCGAACCCCCAGTTATCTTCAAGGATCACCTCAAGTGCTAGAGACCTTACCTTAGTCCTCCAGTGGTAAATTCCCCAAGTAACGAAGTACAGTTGGTCTTCAATACCCATGCGTTTAACTTTCAAGGCTTCAAATATTCACGTGATTTTTTTAGTAACCTCATTTTCACTTTTGTTGGTAATCCTGAACAATCACAGCTAAGCACAGTAGAAAAAAAACAAGAAATGCTCTGCATGCAAGTTTGTGAGTAGCCAGTGTCTCACCAGATACTTCCCCAGTTTTGTTCACCCTACTGCTGTAAAGTGTTCCCCGTGAATTTGTTGCGTATCTTCACAGTTTGCCTTTAAAACTAAAGTCTTATAATTATGGCCCCAAAGCATAATGCAAGTCTTTTGGGCTTTAAGCCCAACCATGCAAAGTCAGTGAAGTGGTTTAATGAGAAAATAAAGGTATTAGATAAACTTCTTGCTGGAATTTCTGCAGCCACTGTTGGCCACAAGTTTGGTGTTAACGAATCTATGATTTGTTCCATCCACAAAAAAGGAGGAAAGTTTTGTTAAAAGCTTTCATGAATCTGCTCCAGAAAATGCTAAAGTAACCTCTCTGGGTGCAATGAGGGAATTGAGAAAATGGAAAAGCAGCTAAGTCTGGGGGTAAATACAATGGTGGAAGAACAAAAGTGTGGTCAATCCAGCAGCCATCCTCTTGAAGGTCAGACAAACTTATAAGCGTGTAATGAAGGGCTCGGAAAACAGGAAGCCTTTGGTATCGTTTAAAACATGCGACTCTCTCTGACAAAGCTGGTTCTGCTCCTGCCGAGTTTCAGAACATGTTGAACACTTTGAGAAAAAAAGATTACCTACTAGAACAAGTGTTTAATCCTGATGAGATTGCTTTGTTTATGAAGCAAGTAGGAAAGCACACAGACGTATGACAAAAGCCATTGCCAAAGCTCATTGGTTCAAGGCTTTTAAGGATCATTCAACGCTACTATTGGGCACCAACACCAGAGGCGACTTCAAGTGTAAACCGCTGATTGTCTGCTGAGCCCAAAATCCCAGGGTTTTGAAAGGAAAAAAACAAGGCCAGAACGCTAGTGTATTGGTGCTAGAATAGAAAAACACAGATGACTGCAGAGATTTTGTGGGACTGGTTCAACAACTACTTTATTTGTGAGGTAGGACAATATCTGCAGGGAAAGAATGTTGCATTCAAGGTTCTTTTAATGCCTGAAGACGTGCCAGTTCATATTCGTGAGCACCTGGAAAACACCCACGAAAATATAGAAATTGTTTTATGCTACCTGACCCCACATCTTTGATCCAGTCTATGGATCAGAGAATCAGGAGAGCCTTCAAATTCCAATTTGCCGGGGAAATCTACTGCCATGCCTGTGACTATTTAGAAGCAAACCTAGACACCACCATAATGGTTTTCTGAAAATCTGTCCCTGCTTCAAGTCATAGCCTGGGGAAATGTTTCACAGGCTACCTTGAACAACTGCTGAAAAAAGAGTGGCCTGTCTGTATCCAGAATTTTTAAAGCTTTAATGGTGTTGATGAAGAAGTGAGGCAGCAGTAATCATGTGACTAGTGCACACCATTGGAGATGAAGGCTCAATATGGACGAGGAAGATGTCTCTGACATCCTGGAGGAGCTGATGAATGAGGAGTCAGATGTGATGGCTCCGAAAGGCCTTCAGGACAGTGTAGACAATGACAAAGATGATGATGATGATGATGAACAAGCCCCCAGGAATGGGCCACTCACAGTTCCAGCCCGAAGAGTAGCTTGGCATAAATGACTAGCTAGCAAGAAACACCAAGGCTGTTGTTCCATCATCAATGGCTCAACCTCTAGGTTAAACATCAATTCCTCTCTGCTTTTTGCCATACTCCAATATGCTGAAGGATCTCAAACAGCACAGATGGCATTGAGGGAGTATTTCAAGTTGGTGCATTCTTCACGATCTCCAAAGCCATTTATCAGCCATGGAGGACAGTGTCAGAAGTGATGTCAGGACCTCAGCAGTTTGGGCATCTGACAGCAGCCACTAAAGTCAACTTCTCCCTTGGTTTTCAGAGGGCGGTCAAGATAGAGAGGTTCACAGCAATATAGTCTGTGCCTACTGTATAGTGTAGTACAAAATCTTCACACCACCTGACACAGTGGTAAGTACGATTCAGCTTAAAAAATGCTTTATTTGCTGTACAGTATTTACGGTCGTGTAGATTTCATGTGTTATGAAAAGTTAATATTGTCTGAAATCAAGGGTGTGTGTGGTTTTTTTTTTTTAATTGAGATGTTAGTACAAAAAAGTCACTAAATTCTAGGGAATTACTTGTGAGAGAAAAATGTTTTTCCTGTTACTAATTTTGGTTTGCTTATTGCATTTTATAGGTTATTTCGTGGTTACTATGTTAAAGAAAGTGAGTATTATCAAAATTAATGTTTAATTACAAAGAATTGTATGCAGAAAAGTAGGGACTATCTCATCTCTGTATTTGTAGCCCCAGATCTGGCACCTAAAATGCTCTTAATAAATGCTTGATGAATTGAATTGAATTGATTGCCACTTGCTACCTATGTGACTTTAAATGAGTCGCTTCAGATCTTTGCGCCTCAGTTGCCTCATCTGTAAAATGAAAGAGCTGAAACTAATTATAAAATCTAGTACTGGTTGCAGAGAACTTCTCAGCCTTAAGGTGGGGAACTACAGGAGCAGAGTGCTTTATACATTGTCAGATAAGTTAACTGTTCCAGGTTGTTGGGTTTTGTTTTGTTTTGTGTGTAGAGGTATGTGTCAATATGTGTGTGTTTGTGTGTATGTATGTGTGTATGTGTATATGGATATATAGTTATAGATTAGATATAGATATAGATGGAATTGAATCTGCAGTCCCTGCCAGACTAAATGGGGATGCCCAGTCAAAGCCAGAACAAAATAGGACTACCTCACCTTCCTGAAACAAGCTGTTCTAAATCCCACCCCCAACCCTCCTCTATACACTCCTGGCCAGACACTAGACCCTTCTCCAGTCCATCAGAAAGAAACTCCACTCGGCCAGCCCCTATTCAAACTCCCTCTTTCCCAGCCATGGCAGTTGGCTTAGCTCCAAGTTCCCCACCCTGCGGGGCAGACACTCCAAGCCTTCCTGTTTTAATTATTCTTGCTAAGTAGGTACTAAGCTTAGGGTTTTTTTTTTTTCCTTCCTCGGAATGAGTGAAATTGATGTCACGATACAAATGTACCATCTTTCTAAATTGCACAGTCTTCCTAAATCACCATTTTAAGCCTTATGAGCTCTGAATTTTAGTGTCCTGATGCCAAACTCCAGTTACCCCGCCTTTGTTAGTTTTCCCAAACCCCACTTTCCCTCAAAAGGTTTGGCTTTTTGCTGCCTGAATGAGTCAAATAATTGCTTCAGCTTTCCCCTTTAATTTGCCTCTGAAGACAACCTGTGACCCAGGTCTTTGAAGCATGAATTTTATTGCGAAGAAACCTGGACCTGTAGACCTAAAAAATGGTTAAAATCCTTCCCTCTGACCCAGGATAGCTGTTGTGGTCGAACACCCAGATGTGTTGAGTGGCAACTACTGGCCTTGATCCTTGGGAAAGTTGCTGTTGATGACAGTGGCTATGAGCCTGGGTCTTAAGCTTACCTCATTCATCTCAACCACCCTCCAACCCTGCCCCCCCACTCACCCCGCCAGTCCCAGGGATAGGCAGGCACACTACAGGCACCCAGTAGATCATTATTTCATAAATAATTGTAGTCAATTTCCAGGTCCTTCCCTCCTCTCAATCCCCCCCCCCCCACCTCCTGTACAATCCCTAGCCACTGAGGTGATGGAGTTAACTGGGGAGAGCAGAAAGAGAAGATTGACTAAATCCAGAAGCCTTCTCGTCCCTGCCACCCATGACCTTTACAGGATGCTCGTCTCCATCACTGTACCTGGACCCCAGGCCCTGGCCTCTGGGGAAAGCTTAAGTGCAGGTGCAGGAGGGAGGGAGGGAGTTTGAAGTTGCTTTGTCCCGCCTCTACCCCACTCCCACAGCCCCAAAGTAGATGATTTTTGCAAGCTGCCTTTTCAATTCTGGGTTTTGCTTTGCAGGAATCATTACCAAATGCTTGGGGGAAAGTCTGCCAAATATAACAGCTAGACCCCAGCCCCCTAATAAAGTGAATGTGTGGAGAAAATGTTGTTGGGCCAGCTGGAAGAAATGGCTTGTCTACAGCTGAAAAGGCCACCAAGCCCAAGGCTCTGGGGAAGAGGTCACTTAGTCCTTGGAGTAGATAGCATCTGAAGGCTTCTCACTGGGGCTAAGAACTGTCTCAGAATCCCAAATGCTACCAATAGTGTTCCACTGTCCTCAAAGGACAGAAGACCTAGCACCATGCCACAGTCCCTGAAACACTGTGTAAATTAACCCTGGCTGGCCTGGGTACATTTGTGAGGGAGTTTGGGATGATCTAGTGAGTGGAGTAGTACGGCACCTCAAAAGAGAAAATGGAGTCTTGGAAAGCCATAGAGCATATGTGGAATGGGAGTAGATTACTGGGCAGAGAAAACGCGAGAAGGGTGATTAAGTGAGAATCCTCATCCAGAGTGAATGAACGTATGGGTAGAATAGATCCAAGGCTGAGACTAAGAACAAGGCAAAGGCAAGCATCCACTGACCGTATAGATATAGATAGAAGTTTAACAATAGTCAAGACAATAATGATAGTAAGCCTCCTTCACCACCCAGATCAAGTGCTACCTAGAACCATATTATTCTCCACAAGGGTCAATGTCCTCCCCAGCTCAAATGACTCTGCATTTGCCCCACAAACATTGTGCATAATCTTATCTGGTAACTGCTGTATCCACCTATAGAATGTAAGCCCCTTAAGGGTAGAACGTCTAGACCATTGTTTTTCTTCCAAACCTCAGCTCCTAGCCAGGGCCTAGCTCACAGTCAGTGCTCAATCAATAATTTGGTTGGGTAGTATGAGTAGTAGTATTGCCTAGCAAGCTAATTAACATGGGTTGGGGTCTTTGGCCAACCAGTACTAGCAGTGCTGGCCACTTAACGATAACCAAATAACTGGCAACTTCGTGAATCATAGTCAGTACAATCTCTTAACATCTACCTTCATTCTCGTTGCCTTTTAGAATAGGGAGGGGAAGGGCACATCAATTAGCATTCAGAGAACAGTTAAGTGCAGAATTCAGAGAATGCTGGAATCCAGAGAAGAGGGAAATCTCAGTGGGCCAGAGAAAAAGGAGATCTTTCAGGGGAAGGAAGAACTAAGCTGGACCTTAAAATCATCACTTCTCCACTCTTGTCCATCACTGCAACCTGTTTATTTTTCCCTGAAACTCAGAAGCAGCCAATGGGGAAATCAGATGCTAGGCTGGGTTTGCTAGAGAAGTTCCAGCCCTCAAAACTGGTTGATGACTGGTTCCCTGGGGGAGCTTGCCAACACACCAGATGGGAGTTACCTGGGTCCTCTTCCCAGGGAGGGAACAAACAGTGCCCTCAAACCCTCAGGGTGAGACTCCATTCAGTCCCATGGAAGGAAAGTATCTCCTGTCTCCTAATTAGCAGCATTGTTCAAATGGACCCATCCGGTCATGATGGCTTTCTGTGGGCCTTTTTCGTCCTTGAAAAGGTGAATTGGTGCCTCCACCAGGCTTTCCTGGGTGGCAGAGAATGCTATTTTGTGGGCCCCAGGAATGAATGAGGTCATGGGAAGGATTATATGCACTTGGTCAGAGCAGCCCACATGGCTTAGCAGACTGTTTCCCAAGCCGAGCCTATGCAGGTGCGGGTTGAGCAGCCCTCAAGGTTGTGATTAATGGGGTAAAAGTGACTTTTCCAACATGTTCCTTTACACTAACTCTGCTCTCCCCCTGAAACCTTATTTGGAAGGCATTAGTCACCTGGACACTGTGGAGTGCCTTCAAAAGGGCCCAGCAACCATTTGGAAAGTATTAGGTGTGATCCATTACAAAAAATAACTGCCAGTCATCTCATTTACTACCTTTTTCATACTAGACTGGGTTCTATGGGGGAGGGGTTGCTGAAGGCAAACAATAGATAGTGATTTCTTCAGAGTGTGACTTTACATTTATTAATGTTTCATAAATGTTTCCAAGAATGTACCTCCATGACCTCAAAAAGCTCTAGGGATTTCTGAAGTTATAGCCATGGAACACCAAGTGAAGCAAAGATTTAACCACTCTGAAGAACTGGGGCTACTAATACACAAATACAGTTGAGTTTAATTTTTTTTCCTAATAATGTTAGACCTTGAAGACTGGAGATGTGTTCGTATATATCTGACCCCAATCCAATCGGTTATATGCAAGGTGCTGAGCTGGCCACTAGGGAAGCAAAGACAACACGCGATCAAGTCCCTATACTCAGAGAGTTTACATTCTCCTTGGGGGACAGCAACATCTTAGCTGATGATCACATACACAATCATTTAAGATGGGTGAAGACTCACTCCTCGCCTAAGCCCCAGAGGCACTTGCCCCATACCTGAATCTGCTGAAGCAAGAAAGGAGGAAAGCAGAGGGTTCATACTCACTCACGTGTACTCCATATTTTTGAAGGGGAAATGGTCAGACCTGTAACTTTTATGGTATAAAGAGGTCCCAATGAGAAATTCCCTCTACTGAAGCATCTGCTCTACAACATCAAATTGTAGAGTTGTCTAAGACACTGAGAGTCTAAGTAAGTGAGTTTAAGCTGAGTAAGTGACTTGTCCAAGCATTTACTGAGCACCTGCTATATTCCAGGGACTGTACTAAGCACTTTACACATGTTTTCTCACTTGATCCCTGGAAGCTAGGTGCTATCACGAACTCAATTTTGCAGGTGAGGAAACTGAGGTAGACAGAACTTGCGTGGCTTGCCAAGGTCAGATTGCTAGTGTCTGAGGTCAAATCTGAACTCAGATCTTCCTGATTCCAAGCCCAGTGCTCTAATTACTGAACCACCTAGCTGCCTCCATAAATATTCCATAGACGACCCATTCAACGTTCAAGCAGCCTGCCTCTGCACATTGAATGTCCTGGGAGTACCAGCCCAGCTCTCAGCAATCCCATCTGTTATCCCTCATTGAGGCTACATGGCTGAACTTTTCTGATCATCAATTTCCTGACTGATATCTGTCATAACACTTCCTTCAGTGCAAGTTACCATGGGCAAAATGCAACAAGCTACTTGTACCCACCATTATCTATTACCCTTTGCAGCCACTCACAATTTTAATTCCTTAGAGAAAACTGGTAGTATGTGCACATTTCAATTTCCTCATCTGTACAATGTAATAATGGCATATACCATACAGGGTTGTTATGAAGATGAGATGAATTAATATATGTAAAGTGCTTTGTAAACCTTAAAATGTTATATAAATATTAATTATCATTGTTGTTATTATTATTTGAGCAACTACAGATGTTACTGAGGAGGCTTTCTAGTTTGCTAAGATTTATTAGAATCATCTCAATGTTTTTCACAGCCACCCAAAGAGAATCCATCTTGCATCTGGGCAAACTCCACAACAGTGAACATCTTTGGAGAACAAATTCTTCCCCTGCTTTCCATGCTTCTCTTGATAATGATAACCAGAAGATCGTGGAACAAAGTTATCCCTGTGGATTCTTGTATCAAGGAATAACACAATTCTAATTATGTTTTACTTTTCCAAGTCAAATGCTTTTGGTTTGTTTTTTTTTTTACAGATAAATACAAGTGGCATCTTGTTTTCTCCACACCTTGCAGCAAATTATTCAGCTGTAAAGAGGGAGTCTGCTCTTGGAAATCATTTGTGAAATGTCACCTGTTTGCAGGAAGCATACTTTCAATATATGGCACTTAATTCTTTTAGGATTATCTGGCGGACCTGGGTTTCCTGCCAAGTTTTCAGCAAACTTTTTTCCCTTTCCCCTGCCCTTCATTGGTTTGTGAGGTTATATGTTTCACAATCTTCCACCATTCTCGTAAATGTTTTAGACAGTGATGTGGAAATAAACAGTAAGGGTCACAAAGCTGCTCACACCTTAGAAATCCAGTTATTTCCCTGCCGGGATTTTATCCTAAAACGTGATTTTTAGAAAGGATAAAAAGTTCTTATCTATGCAAAAATATTTATGGCTACTGCATTTTAATAGAAAAAGCAAAATAACCAGTATGGTTGACATTGGAGAATGAATAAATAATGATCTAATCATGTAACAGAATATGACAGGATGGATTTTTAAGAGAAAAATATAAAGCTTACAAGGAAATACACAAAGATTCCTATGAACTAATGAAAAGTGAGATCAGCAGCACCAAAACCACATGCACATCAACTACCTCTATATTTCTTAGGAAAGAAAGAAAACAGAGAAAGAATTCTAGGCAGACCTGGAAGAAGATTCCATCACAGATGTGCATTTTGCTTTTTCATCATTTATCAAGAGCAGATAAATGCTGGCCATGGAATTAAGAGAGTGTTAGCCTCCAATCCTTGTTACCTATGTAACAAAGAACAATTTTCAGAGCCTCTGATAATACTCTAAGACAAAGGTTCTTAACCTGGGGGTCTGGGAACTATTAAAAAACATATTTTTTTCATAATTGTATTTGAATGCAATTGATTTCCTTTCTAACCTTACAGGGTTTTTTCATGCAATAATAATAGAATTCTGAGGTGGGGTCTGTAGGCTTCACCATGTTGCCAGCATGGTCCATAACATGGGGTTAAGATCTCCTACCTATTTTGTACCTAGAGGAACCTTTCCTATTTGCTTGATCTCTCTTTTGAATAGACCTAGCAATGGTATAGTTGCATCGAAGAGCATGCACTGTTTAGTAACTCTGCTTAATTCCAAATTGCTTTCCAGAATGGTGTTATCCCATTCAGAATTCCAATAGTTCATCAAACTGCCTATTTTCCCACAGCCCCTCCAATATTTATCATTTTCCTGTTTTTTTAATCATCTTTGCCAATTTTATGGGTGCGAGGTAAAATCTCAGAATTCATTTAATTTGTATTTATCTAATTAATGATTGATAAAAAAGAATTTTTTTTATATGTCTATAGATTGCCTGGGTTTCTTCCTTTGAGAACTGCCCATTCATGTCATTAGACCATTTATCAATTGGGGAATGGTGTTTTTCTTACAAATTTGAGTCAGTTCCTTATATATCTTGGAATGAAACCTTTATCAGTGAAACTTGGGGCAAAAACTGTTTTTCTAGTTAATTATTTCTTTGTTAATTTTGGCTGTACTGGATTTGTTGGTGTAAAAACTTGTAAATTTCATGTAATTAAATTATTACCTTTATTTTTTATTTTGTTTTTAATTTATGGAATAAAACAAGCATTTCCATATAACAGGGTAGGAAAAAAAGATGATTTCACATGAAACTGCAAATCTATTATGTAAATATATACACACACACTATATATATATAAAATAAAATTATCATGTAACTTTCTTTTTTTTTTCCTTCCCTCCCCCCCACCCTAGAGAAGGCTGCCATCAGACACAAATTATATGTGTGTGTGTGTAAAATCATTCTGTACATACTTCTATTTATCAGTTCTTTTGGGGGGATGTAGATAGCATCTTTCTTCATAAGTTCCTTGGAGTTAATTTGGGAATTTATTATCGTCAAAATAACTTGGTTGCTCAAAGCTGTTTTTAAAACAATATTGCCGTTACTGTATGCAATGTTCTCTTGGTTCTACTTATTTCACTCTTCATTATTTTGTGCAAGTCTTTGCATATTTAAGATCATCAAGTTCATCATTTCTTATCGCACGGTAGTATACGATCACAATCATATACCACAACTTGTTCATCCATTCCCCCAATTGTGAGTGTCCCTGCAATTTCCAGTTCTTTGTTACCACAAAGAAAGTTGCTATAAACATTTTAGAACATATAGGTTTTATGTATGTGTATATGTATGTATTCAATAATGAATCAGAGCATTTTTATATGACTGTAAATTGTTTTAATTTCTTCATCAGGAAACTGCCTGTTGATATCCTTTGACCATTTATCAATTGGAGAATGACTTGTGTTCTTTTTTGACAGCGTTCTTTATATATTTGAAATATGAGACCTTTATAAATATGAAAACCGTTTATAAAATTTCCCCCAAATTTTCTCCTTTCCTTCTGATCTTGGCTACATTCATTTTATTTGTACAAAACCTTTTTAATTTAATGTAATCAAAATGATTCATTTTATCTGTGATCTTCCTTATCCATTGTTTGGTCAAGAATGTTTCTTCTACCCATAGATTTGATAGGCAATTTTTTCCATGTTTCTCTAATTTCTTTATGATGTGACCTTTTACTTCTAGGCCACATATACTTTTGGTGTTTAGAGTGGTAAAAGGTGGGTGGTGATATTCTAAATCTAATTTTTTCTATACTGCTGTCCAATTTTCCCAGCAGATTTTGTCAAAAAGTTATTCCAGTAGCTGGGGTCTTAGTGTTTATTCAATATAAGATACATATGCTTCTGTGTGCTGTATACCTAATCTCTTCCAGTGACTTATCTCTCTCTTTTTTTAACCAGTACCAAATTGTTTGGGGAATTACTGTAGTGCAGTTAGAAATCTGGCATTGCTAGGCTCCTTCATTCTCCCTTTTACTTTTCATTTTCCCTTGAAATTCTTGAGGCTTTCATTTCCATATGAATGTTATTATTGTTTTTTCTAATTCTATGAAGTAATCCTTTGGTAGTTTGGGTTAGCATTGAATAAGCAAGTTAGTTTTGTTCGTATTGTTATTTTTTTCTAGATTGGTTCATCCTACCCATAAGTAATTAATATTTTCCCAATTATTTAAGTCTGCCTTTATTTCTGTAAGCAGTGATTTATAGTTGCACCTATATACTTTTTTGCATGTATCTTAGTAGATTGATTCCTTAGGATTTTACACATTCTTTGCTTTTAAAAATGGAATTTCTCTTTCTCTCTGGGTTTTATTGGCATTTTATAGAAATGCTAATGATTGGATGGGTTTGTTTTATATCCTGAAAGTTTGCTAAAGTTATTCATTGTTTCAACTAACTTTTAGTTGACTCCCTGACTGGGGTTCTTTAAGTACAGTATCATATCATCAGTAGAAAGTGATAATTTTGTTTCTTCTTTACCTACAATTATTTTCTCAGTTTCTTTTTCTTGTCTGATTGCTATAGCCAGCATTTCTAGTACTATGTCAAACAGAAGTGATGAAAATGAAAATCCTTATTTTATCATTGATTGTATTAGAAAGAATTCTACTTTATTTTTGCTATAAACAATGGAAATCAGGGCAGCTAGGTGGTGCAGTGAATAGAGCACCGGCCCTGGAATCAGGACGACCTGAGTTCAAATATGGCCTCAGACACTTAACACAAAAACTAGCTGTGTGAGCTTGGGCAAAACACTTAATCCCAATTGCCCTCCAAAAAGCAAATAAATAAATAAATAATGGAAATTATTGAGTGAAAATAGAAAGGTGTGGACACATTTTACAGTTGTGCATCACACCTTTACAAAAAGTAATCATGTCTTAGGATATAAAAATCTGATGAACAAATTTGGACAAATGTTGTTTGTCATTTTAAAGGAAAGGACCATTTATTTCTAACCTTTCTAGTGTTTTTAACTTAAATGAGTGTTACATTTTGTCAAAAATCTTTTTTCTGATACCTGGAAAGATTTACATGAACTGATGCAAAATGAAGTGAGCAGAACCAAGAGAACATTGCACACAGTAATAGCACAATGATCATCTGTGAATGACTTAGTTATTCCTAGCTATACAATGATCCAAGACAATTACAAAAGACTCATGATGAAAAATGCTATCCATCTTCAGATAAAGAACTGATAGATTCTGAATACAGATCAAAGCATGCTGTTTTTCACTTTCTTTTTTTTTCTTGGTCAGTGTTTTCTTTCACAACATGACTAATATGGAAACATGTTTTGCATGGTTGCATCTGTATAAACTATATCAAATTGCTTGCCATCTCAGGGAGGGGGGAGGGAAGGGAAGGAAAAAGAATTTGGAACTCAAAATTTTAAAAAATAAATATAAAAAAACTTGTTTTTGCATGTAATTGGGGAAAATGTTATTTAAAAAAACAACAACAAAAAGAACCAAGCCACCAAAACAATGGCGGGGGCGGTGGGGGGGGGGGGGGAGGGGGGGAGTAAAAATCTTTTTCTGCACATATTAGTATAATCATATGATTTTTATGGATTTTGTAATGAATATGGTTAATTAAGTTTTATATTTTTCCTAATATTAAGCCAACCCTTCATTTCTGGTAGAAATCCAACCATGTCATGGTACAAAATCTTTGTGATATACTCTTTTTAGTCTCTTTGCTAATGCTTCATTTAAAGTTTTGCATCAATGTTCATTGAAGATATTGGCCTATCGTTTTCTTTATTTTGATTTCCTTAGTGCATGTATTAAGAACATATCTGTGCCATGAAAAGAATTTAGTAAGAATCTTTTGTCTCCCTATTTTTATAGTTTATGTGATACTGGAATTAATTACTCTTTGAATAGTTGATAGAATTCACTTATGAATACATGCAGTCCTGCCTGGAGGGTTTATCCCCACTTTGGAAGTTCATTTATGACCTGTTTAATTTCTTCCTCTGAAATTAGGTTGTTAAAGCCTTGGTATGTAGATGCTACTATCACCCCATTTTACAGTTGAGGAAACTGAGGCAGTCAGAAGTTAAGTGAGTTGTCCAGGTTCACACAGCTATGACGTGTCTAAGGTTTCCTGACTCTGGGCCCAGAACTCTCTTCATTAAATTAAATGACCAGTCACGAACTAATAAATGATGGAGCTGGGGGCAGAATCAAGATGGTAGAGTAGAAACAGGGCTTCCGAGGGGCTCCACTTCCACCTCCTCCAATTTATGTAAAAAATGACTCTATGGGGGCGGCTAGGTGGCACAGTGAGTAAAAGCGCTGGCCCTAGAGTCAGTAGGACCCGAATTCGGTTCCGGCCTCAGACACTTAGCATGCAAAAAAAAAAAACAACAACACTATTTGAGTTAGTCTAAAGTCAAAGTAATAACCCCAATTGCCCTCCAAAAGGCAAAAAAAAAATAATGACTCTAAATGAACTTTGGAGCTACAGAACCCACAAAATGACTCAAAGAAGCTAACCTCCTACTGAAGACAGCAGGGCAGGCCGGCAGGAAGCAGCCAGCACAGCGTGTTGGGAGCTGAGCCCAGGCCCACGCTAGCCCGAGGTCTTAGCCTCAGGGAGGCTACAACCAGCTGCCAGCTGGAGGGACTTCAGATCACCAGCTGTTGTGGTGTTTTCCAGAATTATCAACCCATAGAATTAAGGACAAAGTGAGAGGTCAGTGCAGTGTGGACTTTGGGACCTGGGAATTTGGGAGTATGGTCAAGCCCTTGCCTGTGGGGTGAGAAGCAGCTGAGGCATGGCGGAGGTACAGCCACTGCCACGTGGCTGCTTCAGAGCTCCTGGCCTGAAGATTGTAGGGGGACCAAGCGACCAGTCTGAGGGGTAATTGCTCTTGCCTTAACATGCTTGGATCTGAATTGCGGCCTAAGGTAGAGGTCCTGGGTTGCATGACCAGTGTGCCAGGACTTGTGGAGGCTTCAAACAGGGCAGCCAACTAACAGCTCCAGCAGCTGAGAAAACCCCAGTGATTGGGACACAGATCACCCCACCCCCATAGCAGAGTTCTATTGTGGCAAAAAGTTCAAAAGTCATAGAATTGAGTGCCAACATGAGAAAACGAAGGAAGCAAGACAAACACAGCAGTAGGCTGTCGGATTCCTTTTTGGGGGGACAAAAAGGATTGGGGCAGGGAACAAGAAGAAGAGAGTGAAGTCAGAACTCCTGCACCAGAAGCTTTCAAGAAAAGAATAAGCTAAAAAAAAAGATAAATAAAATAACAGGCAGCTAGGTGGCACAGTGAATAGAGCACTAGCCCTGGAGTCAGAAGGATGTGAGTTCAAATCTGGCCTCAGACACTTAATACACACACACACACACACACACACACAAAACTAGCCTTGTGACCTTGAGTAAGTCACTTAACCCCAACTGCCCCTCCAAAAAGCAAAACAAAAAAAAAGCTAAATAAGAAAAGAATAAGCTGCTTACTGGTCATAGAGGAGCTTAATAAGGATTTTGAAAACCAAATAAGAGAAGTGGAGGAAAAATTGGGAAGAGAAATGAGAACGATGCAAGAAAATTAGGAAATGAGAGTCAACAACCTGACTGAAGAAAATAACACCTTAAAAAATAGACTAACTCAAATGGCAAAAGAGGCTCAAAAAGGCAATGAGGAGAAGAATGCCTTAAAAACATGAATTTGTGGGGCAGCAAGGTGGCAGAGTGAGTAAAGCACCAGCCCTGGAGTCAGGAGAACCTGAGTTCAGATCCAGCCTCAGACACTTAACACAAAAACTAGCCATGTGACCTTGAGCAAGTCACTTAACACCAACTGCCCTCCAAAAAAAAAGCCAAATTTGCCAGATTGAAAAAGAATATCAAAATCTCACTGAAGAGAATCATTCCTTCAGAATTAGATTGGAGCAAATGGAAGCTAGTGACTTTATGAGAAATCAAGATACTATTAAACAGATCCAAACAAATTAAAAAATAGACAGCAATGTGAAATATCTCATTGAAATAAAACCACTGGCCTGGAAAAGAGATCCAGGAGAGATAATTTAAAAATTATTGGACTACCTGAAAGCCATGATCAAAAAAAGAACCTAGAAATAATCCTTCAAGAAATTCTTAAGGAAAATTACCCTGATGTTTTAGAATCAGAGGGCAAAATAGAAATTGAAAGAATCCACTGAACACCGCCTGAAAAAGATCCCAAAAAAGAAAACCCCTAGGAATATTATAGCCAGGTTCCAGAGTTCCCAGATCAAGGAGAAAATATTACAAGCAGCCAGGAAGAAACAATTTGAATACTGTGGAAACATAATCAGTACAACACAGGATCTGGCAGCTTCTGGACTGAAGGACTGAAGGGCTTGGAATATGATATTCCGGAGGTCAAAGGAGCTGGGATTAAAACCAAGGATCACCTACCCAGCAAAACTGAGTATCATGTTTCAGGGGAAAATATGGTCATTCAATGGAATAGAGGACTTTCAAGCATTCTTGATGAAAAAAACAGAGCAGAATAGAAAATTTGACATTCAGATACAAGAAGCAAGAGAAGCATGAGAAGGTAAACAGGGAAAAGAAATCATAAGGAACTTATCAAAGTTGAACTATTTACATTCCTACATGGAAAAATGATCATTGTAACTTATGAAATGTTTCTCAGTATGAGAATAGTTGAAGGAAATATAAATGAATATGTATATGTATACATATAGATGTCTATATAGGAGGGTATATGGGTGTATGCATACATATGTGAATATGTGTACATATGTGTACAGTATACATAGAGGGTACAGGACCAGTTGAATAGGAAGGGATGATACTTAAAAGGTGAAATTAAGAGGTGAGAGAGAAATATAATGAGAGGAGATGGGGAGAGATAGAATGGGGTAAATTATCTCATATAGAAGAGGCAAGGGAAAACTGTTACAATGGAGGGGAAGAACAGGAAGGCAAAAAGGAATGAGTCAACCTTATTCTCATTGAATTTGGCTTAGAGAGGGAATGACATACACACTAAATAGGGTATCTCACCCTACAGGAGAGTAGGGGGGGAGGGGACAAGAGGGGCGATGATGGAAGGGAGAGCAGGTTGTAGGGGAGGGAAGTTGGAAGCACCCATTTTTGAAAAGGGACAGGAGCAAAGCAGAGAATAGAACAAGTGGGAGGAGGGATAGGATGGAGGGAAATATAGTCAGTCTTTCAAAATATATCCACTATGGAAATGTTTTGCATAGCTATGCATGTACAACCTATATTGAATTGCTTATCTTCCCAGTAAGGGTGGGTGACAAGGTGGAAAGGAATAAATCTGGAATCCAAAGGTTTAAAATCAAATGTTTAAAAATATATATTATCATTATTATTATTATTACTTTACATGTAACTGGGAAATAAGATATACAGGCACTGGGGCATAGAGATCTACCATGCCCTACTGAATTAATTAGCGGGGATGGGAGAAAATATGGGAGAGAACAGATTGGGGCAGGGGATACTCAGTGGGACCGCTGCTTTGGGGTAGTGGGTGGGGGGAAATAGGAGAAAATTTGTAAATTTTAAATTCAAAATCTTGTGGAAATGAATGATGCAAACTAAAAAAATTTTTTAAAGTTTAAAATAAATAAATAAGTGATGGAGCTGGGACTTCAATCTTTTTACTTCCGATCTACCAAAAGATATCTTGAATGGTTGAATCTGTCACTCACTGGCAAGATAAGCATATAGCAGAGTCAAAGACTGAGAATTGAAAAATCTGATATTCTAAGAGCAGGTATTCTTCATGGGATTAGTCAATCCTAATGGGATAATAATAATCCATCATGGGATAGGTACCTAGGCGGCACAATGTGCATAAATAGCTAACTTGAAAAATATTCCCAAATGTGTAGTAGCGAGTTGTCTGCTGTCTTTTAAGATAGTCAGTTTCATTTTTTTTTTTTACGATGATATTCATTGGGAAATAGCTGAGTAAATCAAGACAAGTAAAGTAAATAAGCATTTATTAAGTACCTACTATGGCTTTGCTGGTAAATGTTTAACAACCAGTCCCTCAAAATGAAGTATTCTTATTTGAGTTCAATCTGCATTAACATTTTCTCCTCCACTTTCTTAAGTCTAAACAATCAACAAAACAAATCAAGTCCCTTTTTTCAACCTTGGGGATTTCTGAGGTTTACATGCTCACACTGACAATTTACCAATTGGGTGTCCAGATGCCTCCAGCACACCCCTCATACCTATAATGGGATAGGCATTGTGCTAGGTCCTGGAAACACAAAACAAGACAAATTCAATCCCTGTTCTCTAGGAGCTCAAATTCTAATGGGTGAGACATCATGCAAACAACTATGGACAAATGATATATGCAAGATAAATTGGGGATAATCTCAGAGGAAGGGCACTAAGATTAAAGAGGATTGTGAAAGGCTTTTTGCAGAAGGTGGGACTTTAGCTGAGGCTTCAAGGAAGCCAGTAAATAAAGATCAGGAGGGAGAAAATTCCAGGCATGAGGAGACAACTGGTGAAAACACCCAGAAACAGGAGATTCAGTGTCTTGTGCTAGGGACAGAAAGGAAGCTACTGTCACTGGATTGTAAAGGAGGGAAGCAAAGAAAGAGGCAGGAAAGGACCAGGTATGAAGGGCTTCATATTTGATCCTCAGAATAAAAGAGCTGGAGTTAAATGAATAGGGGACTGACATGATTAGACTTGTATGCATTAAGAAACATTTGACAGCTGAGTAGAGAATAGACTGGACTGAGGGTAGTCTCAAGGTAAAGAGATCAACAAGCTGGCTATTGGAATAACCCAGTGGTGAGGTGATAAGGACCATATTCAGATGACGGGATATTATTGCACCTTTACAAATTCCATATATGAAGAATACAAAGAAATTTGGAAAGACCACCTAAAAGATGAAAAAGAAGGAATACAGAATCAGGAAAAAAATATAGTGACTGCTACTATAAAAAACTTAGGAGAACACTTGCAGGCAGAAAAGATATGTAAAGAAGACAACAAATAATATATCATTTTGTTCAAGTTCATTTTTTCATCGCTCTGAATATAAAAATCTAAGATTGGTATGTGGGACACTAGATAGAAGGCTGGTCGCAGAATGAAGATCAGAATTCCAGTGCTGCCTCTGATTTCTGTTGGCTGCATGACCATGAATGTCAGTCACATCTCTGTTGCCATAGACACCAGGGTGAAAATCTGCATAGATAGGGAATTCCTCCACACCAATGAAATCATGTATCTGGAGCAAAACAAAAAGTAAATAATTGTTGCCAGTTTCTGAGGTTTTGTAATATTTTATCTTCAATCTTTTTATCCAGGTGTTCATTTTTGTCCAGAGTATTATTAAGATTATAGAGAAAGGCATCTTAAATATTAGTGTGTTTACTCAAAAGACAACAATCATAGCCAGAATTTATAAAGCAGCTCCTGGGCAGCAGACACTATACTAAGCATCCTACAAATATTATCTCATTCAGTCCTCACAACAGCTCTGGGAGGTTGGTGCTATTATCATCCCCAGTTTAAAGTTAAGGAAACTGAGAAAAACAAAGTTTAAGTGACTTGCACGAGGTCACACAGCTAGTAAGAGTCTGAGACTGGATTTGAACCTGAGTCTTCCAGACTCCTATGTACTTAGTGATGCTCAATTTATAAATATGTCGTGTTTCCAACCCATATTGTTTCAGAGCCAGTCAGTAGATAATCATTTCTTAGGCTTCTACTATGTGTCAGAAAGTGCTAAATTCTGGGGATATAAAGAATAAGAAAAGGACAGTTCCTGTCCTCACGGAGTTTATAATCTAATGGGGGAGACAATATGCAAACAAATGTGTACAAACAGGATAAAAAGGAAATCATTAACAGAGAAGACACTAGAATTAAGAGTGGTTGGAAAAGGCTTCCAGTAAAAGGTGGGATCTCAGGTGGGACTTGAAGGAAGCCATGTAGGACAGTCCATGAAGAAAAGGAGGAAGGGCATTTGCAGGCATGGGAAATAGCCCGAGGAAAAGCCCAGAGCTGAGTGATGGAGGGGCTTGTTCACAGAGCAGTCAGGAGGTCAGTGTCCGGAGGGAGGAGCATGTGATGGGGAGTGAAGAATAAGAAGACCGGAAAGCTAGGAGGGGGCTGGGTGATGCAGGGCTTTGCATGCCAAGAGGAGCGTTTCGTGCGGAATCCTCAATCCACTTAGTCTTCATGACCATTTCGGCCAATCAGGTGATAGCTTCTTATTCTAACCATTACTTTCTAAAGGGAAGAGAGAACTGGCTGAAGCTGCTATCATCTGACCTGGGGCTTTTTTTTTTTCTTTAGGACAAAGCAGTCTTGTAGGAGCACTTTGTAATCTGAGAAGCACAGGCACAATTCATCAATCTCTTCCTTTATTTGTGTGTGAAGGAATTCATCCTCCTTTGCCCTTTAGGACAAAAAAACATTTAGATAACTAACAATTAGAGTAGGCCAGGTGCAAACAGATAAGCAGAAAGTCAAGGTTGCTCCTGCCCTCCCCCCCCCCCCCCCCCGCTCTTCTCAAAGGCTCTTTAACACCTTGACAACCCTGGATCTCAAAACCCTTAATTACTCTCATCCAGATTCCCCAGTTTCTGGGACAGGGGAACAACCCAACCTGTCACTTCCGAAGATTTATCAGAGGTTCAGTTTCCAAGTTGACGAAATCATGGACCTGAAGGGGGCAGGTCTATGGGAGAGGACAATTAACAGGACATTTTCCCGTATTTAATCTGTACACATTCTGTATATATTTCAATCATCAGTTTCTCCCTCTTTCTCCTCCCACCCCATTCCTTAATCCAGCACCAGACCCTTAGTAAATATCAACAAAATTAATAAACACTTGTTGATGGTTGATTAACTGTTTTATGTTTTCAAAGAATCTTTGAGAAATGTGCTAAACTTGGAATAAAGATAATCTGAATTCAAATACTGCCTCAAGTTTTTACTACATACCCACCACTCAGATTAGCAGAATTGGCAAAAAAAAAAAGCGGGGGGGAAGAAAAATGATAAATATACCTGGAAAAAAAGTAGATGTTGGAAGAGCTATGAACTGGGCCAACCATTCTGGAAAACAGTCTGTAACTATGCCCCCAAACTTACTGTGAATAAATACTACGAGGCCCATATGCCAACAAGATCCAGAAAAAAAAAAAAAAGCATCCTTTACATAGGAAAATATTTATAGCAGCTCTTTTTGTTGTGGGGAAAAAAATCTGGAAACCAAAGGGGTGCCTGTCAACTGGGGAGTGGCTGAATAAATTATAGTATATGGATGTAATGGAATACTATTGTTGTGTAAGAAATAAAGACGTTTCTTCTAGGAAACCTTGGAAAACTTGTATGTCCCTATGGAGAGTGAAGTAAGCACAACCATGTTGTGGAGCACAATTTACACCATAATAACAACAATGGAAAATGAATGATTTTGAGAACATTAAGAATTCTGATCACCCTTGATTTCAGTGGCTGGATGACAAAGAGTTCGGTCCACCTCCTTCTAGGGAGGCAAGGCACTAACTGTAAAAGGAAGCACTCGTGTTTTGGTGAAGACAATATGGGAATTTGTTTTGCTTGACTCTGCTTTTTTCGTACAAAAGTTTTATTTTTATTTTTCCATTGGGGTGACGAAAAGGAGAAAAAAAAATAAATGCTTGATAATTTGGGAAAAGAACGTTTGAGCCTCTCAATGATCATCCTGTTCAATCATGAAATACACCGCAAAATTAACCTCTTACATTTTAAAGTTGGGAGCAATTACTGAGCTCTATTCCCATAGCTTTCATGGGATGAATTGTATATAGACCGCTTTAAAATAACCATGTCAAAATAAAGGCTCATAAACAGAAATGGAAATCGTGCCTCAGATACGAATAAGCTATGTAAGCATGAGAAGTAACTTAACTTCTGTCAAGCTCACTATTTCATCTGTAAAATGGGGGTAATAATAGCATCTGCCTCACAGTGGTTGTAAAATAAAATGTGATAACACTTGTGAAGAACTTTCCAAATCTTAAAATGCTCTGCGGATACAATTATTATTATTAATAAAATGTTTGCCGCTCTGCTCTCTCCTGCTTCTGATGCTACCAATTTGACTGTTCCTTCTGCCTCCTTTGCTTGCTATCCAGGTCAGACCTGCTGACCATGGGTGTCCCTCAAGGCTCTGTCCTGGTCCTCTTCTCCTCTTCCTCCACCCTATTTCTCATCATCATCTCCCATGGATTCAATTATCATTTCTATGTTGACAATAATTACTTTGATAGTAAGAGTAATGATAACTAGCATTTGTGTAGTGATTTAAAATTTGTAAAATGCTTTAGAAATATTCTTATTTGAGCCTCACAATGATCCTTGGAGTTAGGGGCTATTATTTTAGCTCCATTTTACAATTCAGAAAACTAAAGCATAGAGTGGTTAAATACACTCAGGGTCACATAGTTATTAAGAGTCGGAAGCCAAATTTGAACTCAGATCTTCCCGACTGCAGAGCCATTGTTCTATCCTTTGTGTCACCAGCTGCTGCTGATTTCTCAGATTTATTCATCCAGTACTAACCTCTCATTTGACCTCCAGTCTCACATCACCAACTGCCTTAAAACATCTTAAATTAAATCTCATTGATATCTTAAACTCAACACATCCAAAATGGAACTCCTTATGGGACCACCATCATCCCAGTCACCTTGTCTCACAATTTGGGTGTCATCCTTCCACTTTTCCCTCTCTCTCACCACCCCCTTCCATGTCATCTCTACCTTTGTAACAGCTCTCATATATGCCTCCCCTTTTCTCTTTGGATGTGTCTGTTACCACCCTGGTGCGGGACCCTATCATCTCATACCGAACTACTGCAATAGCCTTTTGCTGGTTGATCTCTCCCAAATTGACTTTACCCTCCACTCAGCTGTCAAATTGATTTTCCTAAAGCACAGATCTGACCATGGTCACCCCCAATAAACTCTAATGGCTCCTTATTACCTTCAGGATTGAAAATTCTCTGTCTTTGAAAGTTCTTCTTAACTGGGTTCCAATCTTTCCAGGCTTTTTACACCTTCCTCCCCAGCATGTATTCTTTAATCAATTAGCTTCCTTGTTGCTCATTCCTCGCCACCCCCCCCTCTCTGTCTCTCTCTCTCTGTCTCTCTGTCTCTGTCTCTGTCTCTCTCTCTCTCTGTCTCTCTCTCTCTCTGTCTCTCTCTCTCTCTGTCTCTCTCTCTCTCTCTCTCTCTCTCTCTCTCTCTGTCTCTCT
>NW_027185761.1:47450368-47474394 GCF_028583685.1 Petaurus breviceps papuanus
TCTCTCTCTGTCTCTCTCTCTCTCTGTCTCTCCTCCCTTTCCATTACCCTCTCCTTCTTCCCTCTCCCCCAGCCCTGGATTGTGAGCATTTTCCCTGTCTCCATGCTTACAATTCCTAACTCATTTCTGCCTCTCAGTTTCCTTGATTTCCTTCAAGTCTCAACTTCTACAAAGAACCCTTTCTTAAAACCTTTGTAATCTTAGTGCCTTACCTCTGAGATTATCTCCAGTCTAACCAGAATGTATCTTGTTTGTGCATAGTTGTTTGCATGTTATCTCCCCTATTAGACAGTGAACTCCTTGAGAATAGAGACTGGTTTATTTTTTTTTTTTATTCTTCTTTGTCTCCGCAGCTTTTAGCACAGTGTCTGGAACATAGTAGGGTCTTAATAAATGCCTCTTGACTTGACTTGCTATTATTAGTTTTCATAAACCCTGACATATAAACCTTTGATTAAAAGAAAAAGCAATCCATCAAGGGTTGTTATTTCTTTTATGGTTTTAATAAGAATTCGAACATGAAAGATAATAGATTTAGAGCTATAAAAAAACTTTAGGGACCATATAACCCATCCACTTTGATTTTACATATGAGGAAATTGAGGCCCAGAGAAATTTAGTGACTTGCCTACAGTCACAAAGGCAGAGGAAGGAGTGAATCTTACCCAAATCCTCTGATTCCAAATTCAACCATGACTCTAACTGAAAAGCTTCCATTACGGTTTTTCACTTTTTCCAAAGGCCAGCATTTGCACAAAAGTAATTGTGTTGCATTAATTCTGATTTTTAGAATCCCAAACACTGGATCCAATTAATTCAAACATTTGCAGTACATCAGAGGGGGTAAAAAAGTCTTCCACTCAACAACATTTATTAAGGTTCTCACATATTGTGTTAGGTTCTGGGGATACAATCAATCAATAAGCACAGAGGAAAAAAATTTAAATGATTTTAACCTCAAAGAGTTTATAATTTACTCAGATCAGAAAATCCTTTCAAAATCATATAGTCATTTGCTCTTTGAAAAACGTTTTTAAGAACAAAAACCAAATAAACAAATCTGTCCACTCAGAGGTAAGAAAATGCTCAACCCTTCTTTACAGAGGTGGGGAAAGAACTAAGTAGCTATGTGGAACATTATATATACTCCCTCTACGTTGATGTGTTGGTTGGTTTTGCTGAAATGATTTTTTTTATCCTTTTTTTTTTATTCTTTGTTACTAGGGATGGCACATCAAGAATGACAAATATGTTCAGACAGACACAAGGGAGATGCAAAACACAAAATATTCATAAAATAACATTTTTAAAAATCACCATAGCAGCATTCATATGGTGCTATGTGTTACATGCTAAGCACTGTACTAATGTTATCTCATTTGATATAAAAAGTTTCTTTAAAATTTACTACTATTGTCGTTAAAGAGCACAAGAGTTCTTCTGTCCCCAATATCCTAGTAAACTGCTTTGTGTCCCCCCCCCCCCCCCACAACTAGCAAACCCAGGTCCCTTATTGCTGGAGACCTTTCAGTTTTCCAGCTTCCAATACTCTCCCAACTTAATTGGGTGTGGGGGGGGAGGTAGTCAGGGGTTCCTAAACTACAGATCTCATACAAGAGAAAATGGAAGCATTTCCTTTGCTTCACTCTTCAATTGAACTCAACAACAGTGTTTTTAAGTACATAGGTGAACACTGTGCTAGGTACTAGAGATCAAGACAGCATGCCCTTGAAGACATTTCATTTATTTCTATTCTAGAGAGGCAGGTGGCACAGTGGATAGAAGGCTAGATTTGGAGTCAGGAAGATCTGGGTTGATGCGGGATCTCAGACTCTTACTATCTGTGTGACCCTGGGCAAGTCACTTAACATCATTTGTAAAACAGGGGGAATAATAACATCTACCTGACAGTGTTGTAGTGAGAATCAAATGAGATAACTTATGTAACTTTGTATACCTTAAAAGCACTCCATAAATTGTTATTATAGCTAGCATGTATGTTGTTTCATCACAATCCTGAGAGGAAGGCGCTATTATCATCCCCATTTTATAAAGGGTCAGCAATAGCAATTTCCTATGAAGGACAACTAATATTTCTCATAATGTATATATTTGTTATTCACCCAAAACCAGTAAGAGACAAATATGTGCATTAGTACAATCTTTTCAGCAAGTCTGGGGAACCTCCAAACTTGGGAACAAGGCATAGATAGTCCTAAAGATTTAATCCTTCTTTCCATCCACTCTTTGCTCAGTGCCTACAGCAATTTGTTCTCTAGAGGTCTGAAGGATTATCTGATTCAGGAGCCTTTGTTTAAGAAATAAAGTGAATTGGATGTAGGGGAGCAGAGAGTAAACAAGTAATCTCCATTTCAAAGTGCAGCAGTTGATTGCATTCTGTGTCTACCCCACCCCCCCACACCCCCAGCTCCAAGCTATGAATGCTCTTCCTCCTCATGTGACCTCTAAGAATCTTTGGCTTTCCTTAATACTCAGTTCAAGCATCCCCTTCTGCTAGTGACCTTTCCCAGAAGCTAACCACCCCACCCCCAATTCCCTCCTCCCTTACTTACGGTCCCTTCACTTTCACTCTCATGTCCTTTTCCATTTAGTATGGGAACTGAAGTGTTATTTTTTTTTAAATCATTTGTTCCACTTATGGAACACAATTGTTTGTTCCTAATTTTATGGGATCAAATTGTTTAGTCTTAATTTCATCATATGAAATGACTTTTTCTCAATCTTCAAAAAAAAAAAGAAAATAGCAAAACTATTTTTGTGTCATCTTCGATTGATTTCCACTCCTCCGTTCCCCTGTAGATCAATGACCCAGTCACAGAAAAAACTCACCTTTGCTCTACAGTGACCTTTCCAAACCTCAGTTTCCTCATCTGTTAACCCTCAATATTGATCTAACCCATTGACCACAGTGAGGCTGAAATGAGGACTTTGGCAATACTAAAGTCCACAAATGCCAATTACTATTCTATTGGAGATATTGTAGGAGCAGATAGTGAAGAAAGTATTCAGGTGAGGTAAACATTGCAATCAGTGCTGATGTCCTGATGTCAGCATGGTCAGTTTCTGGTGGTATTCAACACACAATGTGTAAGAAGAGAGTACAGGACTTAAATGCCAGAGAAAGCTCTGGGGCTCAGTGTATTCCAATATGGTGGTGCATGTCTTTTCTGATTCTATTCTGTGTGGACTGAATGCTCATCCTGTGGGGGATGCTTATGGATCTGGTATAGGAAGCTGGGATTTTTTTTTTTTCAAGCTGGAAGAGTTACGAGAGGTCTTCTAGTTCTTCTCCACCCAGAAATATGAAATGATTTTTCCAAGGTCACTTAAAAGTTTAGAGAGAAATTCAGAAAACTGGAACCCATCTCTCCTGACCATCTCTCAGTTCAATGCTCTTTCTGAATCCACTGATACCTTTTAAAAATAAACTCACGAGTTATGAACCGATCCAACCATTCTGGAGAGTAACTTGGAACCATGCCCAAAAGGCAATCAGACTGTGTATACCCTTTGACCCAGCAATACCACTTCTAGGGCTGTATTCCAAAGAGATCATAAAAAAAGAAAAAGACCCACATGTACAAAACTATTTAGAGCAGTTCTTTTTGTGGTGACAAAGAATTGGATGTTGAGGGAATGCCATCAATTTGGGGAATGACTGAACAAGTTGTGGTATATGAATGTAATGGAATACTATTGTGCTATAAAGAAATGATGAGCAGGTGGACTTCAGGAGAACCTGGAAAGACTTATATGAACTGTAGCTGAGAGAAGTGAGCAGAACCAGGAGAACATTATACACAGGAACAGCAAGAGTGTGTGATGCTCAACTATGATTGACTTAGCTCTGTTCAGCAACACAATGATCTGAGACAATTCCAAAAGACTCACTATGAAAAATGCTACACACATCCAGAGAAAAGAACTAGGGAGTCTGAATGCAGATAGAAGCAGACTATTTTCACCTTTTTTGTTGTTTTTATGTGACTTTCCCTTTTGTTCTGTTTCTTCTTTCACAACATGACTAATGTGGAAATATGTTTTTAAAAAATAAATAAACTCATGAAATACTGTTCTATTTTAAGACAGTTGTTCCATTTTTTATTTGTTTTATGGTTAATTTTTTTCCGGTTACATGACTTGAGAATCAATAGTGCCCCTTTCATAAAAAACAATAACAAGCCCTAGGATCATAGATTTAAGGGCTCAAAAGGACCTTAAGGGTAAACATTTCTAACCCTTTCATTTTACAGATGAGGAAGCAGAGACCAGAGAAGTCAAGAAACTGGTCAAAGGTCACACAGGATTCAAATGTAGGTCCTCTGATGTGGCATCCAGCACTTTCCACACTGCCTCTCATTTTCTATCATCTTTGTTCAAAATTCTGGCATTGGAGTGAGGAAGGTCTAGGTTCGAATCCTACCCTTCTAGGATAATAAATTTAGAAGTGGAAGGGACCTTAGAGTTCATAAAGTCCTCTTTATTTTACTTATGAGGAAACTGGCATCCAGGGCCAAAGAGTTTAAATGACTGGTGAAGTGTCACACAGACATTAAGTGCCTAGGTGGTCAGAAAGACCTGGGTTCAAATTTGGCCTCAGATACTTCAGTGCTGTGTGACCCTGGGCAAATCACTTAATCCTGTTTGCCTCTGTTTCCTCATATATAAAATAAGCTAGAGAAGGAAATGATAAACCACTTACATTGTATTTGCCAAGAAAACCCCACAGGGGGGTCAGGAAGAGTCAGACACAACTAATAAACGAAATAACAAGATGGGATGCCAGCTCGGGTTTCCCTGGCTCCACATCGAGCGTCACTACTCGCTACAACCACACTGACTCTTTCTCCGCTATGCTCTTTCTCTTGCCAACTGTGTGACCCCAAGAAAGTCATTTTAATTCTTCATGTGTAATATAGTAATATAATACCCACAGCATTTGCCCCCATAGGACTGGGAAGAGCAAGGGAGATCGTGTATATCTCAATATACTATATAAATGTCAATTATTCTTATTTTATTGACTAAATAATGGTGACAACTGCCTGCAATGTATAGTTCAGACATGGCTTAAATAATACATGTAGTGACTGGGTCTTCTACTTCTCTGGGGGTCTTCCTGGCTCTGTATCTATGATCCACGGCCTTAGTGGGCCAGCTGAAAAGGAAGGGATCACCACTGACGTCCAAAGTATGAGTGTAAAATAATAGGAAGGGGGAGAAAAATAACCGGGAAGATTTACACCTAAGGCTTTGTGATGGGCTGTTAAGTTGTGATGGACTCATTGTCATTCAGTTGTTTTAGCTGTGCCCAAATCTTTGTGACCCCTTCTGGGTCTTCTTGGCAAAGATACTGAAGTGGTTTGCCATTTCCCTCTCCAGCTCATTTTTACACATAAGGAAACTGAGGTAAACAGAGTTAGTGACTTGCTCAGGGTCATACAACCAGTAAGTGGCTGAAACCAGATTTGAACTCAAGAAGATGAGTCTTCCTGACTCCAGGCCCAGCACTCTATCTACTGAACCACCTAATTGCCTAATCACATCATACATGGCAAGAAAATAGGCTTGCCCACCTTGGCCATTCCACCCCCACTCCCCCAAATGCCTGGATTTGCGCTTAGTTTCTCCTTGTTTGTTTTTTTATATCATCTCTCCTCAAAAAGCATACACATCAAATCCAGTTAACCTGGAAATGCCTTGAAATTTTATTTTATTTTATTTTGCTTTTTGGAGGGGGAAAGGCAGGGCAGTTGGGGTTAAGTGACTTGCCCAAGGTCACACAGCTAGTAAGTGTGTCATGTCTGAGGCTGGATTTAAACTCAGGTCCTCCTGACTCCAGGGCCGGTGCTCTATTCACTGTGCCATCTAGCCGCCCCAACCCTTGAAAACTTGAAGCATTTGGACACAGGATTGCTGCTCAGCTGCAGCATGGAACTAAGTTGGCAGGACATTCAATAGGCTGCAGTTCTGGCAGAATGTAGAGCTTATTAGTGATCAGTGTTTTCCCTTGTTATCACTTTGTTCAGCCTGTTGCCTATTTGAGAGGAAGTTCTTAATGAACGGTTAAACTGTTTCTCCCTCCCATAAATTGTGACTGAATTGAATTATTTTAATTCCTAGATAAAATAATAAAAAGCACAGTAAACTTATTGTTGGATGGGAAATGGAAGAAAGTTCTCTTTGTTTGAAGGTTTATAAACCATGGTCTTTTCTCTTATTTCTTAAACTCAATACATCTAAAAGTGAACTCATTCTTTTCCCTCCTAACCTCTCCCTACTTCCTAATTTCCCTGTTACTGTCAAGAAAACCATCTTCCTAATCCCTGTCATTCACAGCCTAGGTGGTGCTCTTCTATTCCTCGATATCTGCCACCCCCCCCCCCCCCCCCCCCCCACACCCCACCCCCCGCACTCCCACGTCCAATCTCTGGCCAAGGCCATTGATTCACTTTCCTAGTATCTCATGAATATGGCCTCTTCTCTCCTCTGACACAGCCACTGGGCCATTGAAATAGCCAGCTGGTGGATCTGCCTGCCTCAAGTCTCTCCCTATCCTATTCCACCCTCCATTCAGCCACCAAAGTGATTTTCCAAAAGTATGCCTCCAGCCATGGCACCCTCCTACTCAATAAACTCCAGTGGCTCCCTTGTTGCCTTCAGGATCAAATACAAAATCCTCTGACTGGTGCTCAAAGTCCTTCCTAACCTACCCACTCATCCTCCATCTTTCCCATCTTCTTACACTTGTAATTGTCATTACCTGTTCTTCCATCCAGTGACAATGACCTCCTTCCTGGCTGTTCCACAAACATGACCACTCATCTCTATTCTGGGCATTCTCTCTGGCCATTCCCCATGCCTGGAATGTTCTCCCTCTTCATCTCTACCTGCTGGTTTCCCTTAAGTCTCAGCTAAAATCTCATTTTTCCCCCACTTAACAATATTTTTTCCAATTACATACATAGTTTTCAACATTCACTTTTATAAGATTTGAGTTCCAATTTTTTTCTCCCTCCTTACCTCTCTTCCCCACTCCCCAATACAGCAAACAAGCAATCTGATATAGGCTATACATGTACAATCATATTAAACATATTTCCACTTTAGTCATGTTGTGAAAGAAGAATCAGAAGAAAAAGCAGAAACCACAAGAAAGAAAAACAACAAAAGGGAAAACTATGTTTAGATCTGCATTCAGACTCCATAGTTCCTTCTCTTTTTCCATTTTCTATCATGAGTCTTGGAATTGTCTTAGATCATTGTATTACTGAAAAGAAATAAATCTACCAAAACTGATCATTGAACAATTACTGTGTACAATTACTGTGCACAATGTTCTCCTGGTTCTGTTCACTTCACTCGGTTTTAGTTCATGTAAGTCTTTCCAGGTTTTTTTGAAATCCTATTCATAATTTCTTTTTTTTTTTTAAGCAATTGGGGTTAAGTAACTTGCTCAAGGTTACACGGCCAGGTGTTTCTGGGTGGGTGCTAAGTGTCTGAGCCCGGATTTGATCCCCAGTTCATCCTGACACTGGAGATGGTGCTCTTACTCGCCGTGCGACCTGGCCGCCCCCTATTCATAATTTCTTATAGCACAATAGTATTCCATTACATTCATATACTACAACATGTTCAGTCATTCCCCAATTGATAAGAATTCCCTTACTGTCCCAGTCTTTGCCACCACCACAAAAAAAAAACTGCTATAAATATTTTTGTACATGTGGACCCTTTTACCATTTTTATGATCTCTTTGGCATAAAGACCTAGTAGTGGTATTGCAATATTGCTGGATCAAAGGGTATGCACAATTTTATACTCTTTGGACATAGTTCCAAATTGCTCTTCAGAATGGTTGGATCAGTTCACAACTCTACCAACAATGCATTAGTGTTTTTTTTCCAACATCTATCACTTTTCTTTTTTGTCATGTTAGTCAATAGATAGGTGTAAGGAAGTAACTAGGAGCTGTTTTGATTTGAATTTCTCTAATCAATAGTGATTTAGAGCATTTAGTTTCTTCATCTGAAAGCTGCCTGTCATATCCTTTGACCATTTATCAATTGGTGAATGACTTGTATTCTTATAAATTTGACTCAGTTCTCTGTATATTTGAGAAATGAGACCTCTATCAGAAACACTAACAGTAAAAATTGTTTCCTAGCTTTCTGCTTTTCTTCTAATTTTGGTTGCATTGGTTTTGTTTGTAAAATCCCATTCTTTACAGGAAACTTTTCCCAATCCCTCTTAATTTTAGTACTTTTGCTTTGGTAATTATTTCTTATTTATCCTCCCTATTATCCTATTTATGTGTATATATTGGTTTACTTGCTGTGAGCTCCTTGAGGTCCAAAACCCTCAAGGCTCTTTTGTGTCTTTTTTTTTTTTTTTTATCATTTTTATCATTAGCACAGTCCCTGGCACATAGTAGGTATATTGACTGATTCTTGTCTCTAGACTCTTAGCTATCTTAAGTCCCTCCTCTGGTCATGGAATCACATGTTAAACCAGAGAAAGAGCTTAGACATCATTTGGTGAGATCTTTTTGTTTTTTTTTTTTTAATTTCATCCATTTTAATTAATCTGAATTAATCAGATTTTGTTTCTATGGTGCAGTTATCCTAATATTATACTCCTCTACCCCCCAAAGAAGAGTGAGCCTTTCCTTGTATGCAAAATCAAATTGACACAGGCCCATGGGGTCATAGTATCAAATGTAGAGGTGACAGGACCTCAGACTTAAGCTAGTCTGATAACTAGATTTTGCTAAAGAGTTTGCTTCTGCCCAAGAATGTCAAGTGACTTACACAAAGGCACACAGGAGCTTACTAAAACAATCCAAATGGAAATTCAGGTTCCAAGCCACATTGAGGAAAACAAGCTCCTCCTCCCCAAGGAAAGGAAGAAAGTTCTTTTCCCTTCTTCATTTCTTTTCTTACACCAGTATCAGTCATTGTAATTACATAGTTCTGGACTTCATGCTTTCTTTTGCATTGTTATTCAACCTCAGCTCATTTGTGTCTTCCTATATTTCTCTGAATTCTTCATATTTGTCTTTTCTTGGAGCATGGTACCATATTTAGATCGTCATTTCCCCCTCAGCTGATGGGCATTCATTTTGTTTCCATTTTTTTAATACTATAAAAAAAAGGGCCTCTAAGAATTATTTTGTACACATGGGAAATTTCCCTCTGTCTGATCTCTTTGGGAAATATTCCCAGCAACACTTTTAATTTATGATAAGGAGACTTGTAAAGTGGCCTTCGGTGCCTGAAGTTAAGCAAATAACTAATACGAGAATTTCTGGCACGAGGACAGGCTAAAGGAAATGGCTTTTTGAGGGGAAGAGGGAGGCAATTCACTGTTCCTTTTTTTCATCTTTAAAGATTCATTATTAATGATTCTTTCATATCAAAAGTGGAAACTTTTAAAACAGGAGAAAGTGTGGTTAAAACAAAATGTGTCAATACTTTGCAAGGAGATACAAAATCGTTACATTTCAAAGGCTTCGCTTTCCATTACTAGGTATTGGTGAGAATGGTATTGGCTTTAGAGAATGACATCCCTTTAGCCATCACATTCCTACCCCGTCTCTCTAGTCTGGCGCTTCTGATTCAACATGACTCATCCCTTCCTCCCATGTAACCCCCAGCCTCCATATACTTTTAATCGAAGTTTTCATATTTCATGCAAAAATCTTTAGGCAGTTTAAGAGAGCGCAATAAAGGGGCATGCTCCCCAGAATGAGGAGCAGGCTTCCGAGTCCAGCTTTTGTGACCTTGGACAGGTTAGCTCGCTTGAGACCCCTTCAGCCTCTCCATCCTGGGATGTTTAGTTTCTTCATCTGTCAAATGGGGAGGTTGGACTAGGCTCAACCCTGGCAGTCTCTTCCAGCTGTGTATCCGTGAACCATGAGCTTTGGGCTCCTGTTCCAGGAGTGGGGCTGGATTTTGCTGAGTCACCTACATGCCCTTACACTGTCTCCTTTCTGTTCCCTGTCATGGCTGTGTTTGCATTCATAGTCCTGAACTAAGGACAGAGTGTCTGGCACAGTGCACAGCAGGTGGGAGTGGGGAGGTGCTTGATTTTTTTTCATGCAAATCTCACATTGAGACAGAATCTAGAACCCAGGTCTTACTGAGCTAACTGGTCTGAAACCCTCTAATCAGCTGAGCCTCTATTACTCAAGAGAGATCTACCCACAGCCCTTTAATTCAGAGGAATGAAAGAAAAATCTTTTATTAAACACTTCTTAGTGCTAGTCATCATTCTAAGTGCTCTCAAAAATTGTCTCCTTTAATCCTCGGAACAACCCTGAGAGGTAAGTGCTATTATCCTTTCTATTAGAAAGGTGACAAATGGAGGCAAACAATGAGTGACTAAGAGAATTAGGACCTGAGGCAGGATTTTGAACTCAGGCCTTCCAGACTCCAGGCTCAACAGCTCTATCCTCTGAGTCATCTACCCGCCTCAGGTATCTTAGAGCCCAGTCCTAAGCAGGATACAGGAAAAAAGAAATAAAACGCTGGAATTGAAACTCAGCGAGTGTATAATCCATGTGGGAAGACTAGACAAAAACAGGAGAAGTAATTAGGAAATAGCAGATCCCGAACTTCAGTGGAAAAATATCGGACTTGTAGTTCTAGCTGTGTGACCCTGAACAAGTCATGTGTCCTCTGTTTGCCTCCGTTTCTTCATCTGTAAAACTGGAATGCTAACAGCACCTGCCTTCCAGGGTCATTGTGAGAATCAAATAAAATAATCATTGCAAAGTGCTTAGCACAGGGCCTGGCACATAGGAGGTGGTATGTAAGTGTTAGTTATTATTATCACGGTTGTAGTTCAGGAGACGTGGATTTAGATACCGGTGCTGCCACTTCTTAGTCATGTGATTTGGAAGGCAGGGCACAACCTCGCTGAAACTCGGTTTAATCATTTGTGAAAGAGGAATAATAAATCATACCAGCCCTACTTAATTCACAGGGCTTTTATGAGGATCAAATGAGATAATGTGTTTAAAAGTGGTTTTGTAAACTATACCACTTTGGAGAAAAGAACATTATTATTATAGTAGGCAGTCTATAATTAAGTGCTAAATTGTCGGATACTGATTGCAAAGGCCTTGGAGGCTGGAAACCTGTAGAGATGTTGTAAGCTAGTGTCTTAATGGGAGAGCACTGCTCAAATGGGAGGGTATGGCCAGAAACTCAGTGGGCTAAATACTGAGATCCTCTCTGGGTACCCACTTTCTCCTACACCACCCTGACCCAGTGGCTTTCCCTCCCCTCCCATTTGATTTAAGGATTTGGAGTTGGGGGCAAGGAGGATCCCCATCTCTGTAGCAGGCATGCAGGCCAGCCTGACATGACCTTTTACCACAGCCGCTAGAACTGGCACTGGGGCCAACCATCCTTTGTGCCACTGAATGCTCCCTCTTCCCCCAAATTTCCTCCTGATGCAAGAATCCCTATTTATCACTTGGATAGTAGGTTTTATAATCCAATTCCATAAGCATCTACTGTGGCACAGGGCACTAGGGAAAAAAAAAAAAAAAAGAAAACTGAGCCAGATCCTTCCCCTGAGGCTCTGTTCTATAGAATGAAAGATTTAGTCATTGCCCTGGGGGAAAGGACATCGCCTTTTTAAGGACTCCAGAGACAGGTGCTCTCTAAAGCCTAGGTGTCAGTGCAGTGATCACTCTCTTGCCCTCTCTAACTCACACTGCTACCGCTTTAGTACGGGCCATCAGCACCAGTGGCCTAGACTATGCTCTTAATTAGTCTCTCCTCATTCCAACCCATCCAATAGTGCTGTCAAAGTGATTCTTCTTAGGCACAGATCTGACCACGTGATGCCTCCACTCCACCAACTCCAGGGGCTTCCCATTGTCTCAGGGATAAAAGGACTTTTCTGTTTGTCCCAACCAAGCTATCTTTCCAGCTTCCGGGCACGGCTCTCCCTCCCACAGGCTTCCATCTAGCTAGATTGTCTTTCTCTCAGTGACTCACACTTGACAGTTTATCTCCTGTCTCTTGCCTCTGCATTGGCCATTCCCCACGCACTCCCTCCTCATTGCGGCTTCTTAGAGTCCCTTTCTTCCTTTAAGAGGAAGCTTAGGTATCATCTCTTGCATTGAAACCTTTCTTATCCACCTGCTCCCCAGCTTCCATCCCAAATGACCTTGTACTTAACCTTTATTTCAGTCACGTCTGATTCTTCAAGGTCCCATTTGGGGTTTTCTTGGCAGAGATACTGGAGCGGTTTGCCATTTCCCTCTCCAGTTCATTTTACAGATGAGAAAACTGAGGCAAAGTTAAGTGACTTGCTCAGGGTCACCCATCTAGTAAGTATCTGAGGTTGGAATTGAACTCAGGTCTTCTTGACTCCAGACATGGTGCTCTATCCACGGCTCCACCTTGCTACGGTGGCACTCACTTATTTTGCATATATTTGCATTATTAGCTTTGTGTTTTTGCTGCATATATTTTATAGGTACTTGTTCCATCACACACACACACACACACACACACACATGGTTTCTAAATTTGGTAAGTCATCTTATTCTGCAGCAAGTCTTTGTAACTCATTCTATTCTGTTTCATCTGTTTGTTTAGTCTCTCTCCTGAGGATGCAAAGACCCTTCTTTCTGCAGGACCGCACATCCCATTGCAGTGTTCTAAGTCCTTTGAGTGTTTAAATACATGCCACTGACTGCTTTCTTCCTACCTTTCCAGTCTTAAAAAAAAATCACTCCCCTCCCCACACTCTGTGTCCAGAATACTCTAACCTGCTGTTCTTCAAATATGATGTCCCATCTCCCATTTCTGCCATCCCCCAAGCTTGTCTCCCTTCTCAACTTCACTTCTGAGAAGCCCTGGCTTTCTTCAAGGTTCTGCTCAAATTCCATCTTCCGCAGAATGCTTTCCCCCACTTGTCTCATATTCTAGGGCTATCCACCTCCAAAGAAAGAACTGATGGAGTCTTAAAGTGGATCGAAGCATACTTTTTAAAATTTTATTTTTCTTGGGGTTTTTTTTGGGGGGAGGGTGTTTTTTTACACAACATGGTTAATAAGGGAATATGTTTTGCATGACTGCACATGTATTGCCTATCTGAAATTGCTTGTATTCTCAAGGAGGACGGGAGGAAGGGAGAGAATTTAGAACCAAAATTTTAAAAATGTTTTAAATTGTTTTACATGTAATCTTAAAAAATAAAATACAAAAATAAAAAAGATATCCTTCCTGCTTCTCTGCATGTATCTTGTTTTCATCTATTTATGTACATATTGTACATTAGAATGTAAGCTTCTTGAAGGGAGGGACAGTGTTGGCCTTTCTTTTGCTCCCCAGTGCTTAATACAATACCTAACATATAGTAAATGCTTATTGATTGATTGGTTAATTAATAGATTGTGACTTTTCCCCCTTAGGATACTAGGATCACAGATTTAGAGCTGGAAGGAATTTCATTTATTTATTTGTTTGTTTATTCATTTCTCTATCTATCTGTTTATCTATCTATCTTTTTAGAGGGGGCAATGCAGGGCAGTTGGGGTTAAGTGACTTTCCCAAGGTCACATGGCTAGCAAGTGTTAGTGTCAGAGGCTGGATTTCAACTTAGGTCCTCCTGATTCCAGGGCTGGTGCTCTATTCACTTCACCACCTAGCCACCCCCCTGGAAGGAAATTTAGAAGTCACTGAATCCCAACCCCTTGTTTTACAATGACTCAAAGAGTGTCAGGGGATTTGCTCAAGGTCACATAGGTAGTAGGTAGCAAAACCGGAAATTCTGTTTTGCCCTCCCCAAAACCAGATCCCAAGATTCTAGAACCAGGGCACTCTCCATTAAGCTATCTAGCCTAGCCACCCTAAAAAACATTCCAGAACCCAAGTGCATTGTGCTGTTGCTCTAATGATGATCTGTGTATGGGGGAAGAAAACAGATTATGATTCACATAAAATCTACTTAAGAGATTTTTTAAAAGCCTCAGGTATCCATGTATATCTATTTATATGTACATATGTGTATGTGTATATGTGTGTGTGAGTGTGTGTGTGTGTGTGTAGTATATCAGTACTATAAAAAGCAGCTTGGTGTAGCTGATGAAGAAATAGATTAAGAACCAGAGAGACCTGGGTTCAGATCTTGCCTCTGACACCAACTGGTTTGGGTGAGTCTACCTTTCAGTGGCCCAGGGCAACAAATGTTTCGAAACTGATTCAGATAGCTGCAATTCTTAGAACAGAGACTGATGCTAAGCTAAATAGTATTTATGGTATCACTTCTGGGTAATCAATTATGGACTGTATTGAACCCAGTCTTTCTAATTGGATTCCAATGAAGCTTCTGCTTTCCATCAGCAGTCAACATGCGAATGGGTGTGCTCTACCCAAACCCATTTGATATTGATTTTCAATGCTACTTAATAGTTTACTCTGCTGAGTCAATTAAAATTAAAATCCATAATAACCAAACGTTGAAGTGCTTGCAAGTAAACTGATTTGTATCAGCTTTCTGTTCTGTGGCTGCCAGGGATCGAAATTCAGGGTTTAAAACCTTTTGTTTAAGAACACAGTATTCCTTCTCAAATATATTCAGCTCCATCTTTCCTGAGTTTGACACTGGCCAACATCTTCTTGAATCTCAGCCTTGCTACTTTCTACCCATGCGACCTTGGAAAGGTCACTTACCAGCTAACATTTTTATAGTGCCTTTAGGTGCTCTAAAGTGCTTTACATATACTACAATCCAATGGGATGGGGGCTATTATTATTGTCCTTATCTGACAGATGAGGAAAAAGTGACTTGTCTAGCTCATTAAGTGTCTAGGCTGGATTTGAACTCAAGTCTTTGTGATTCCGAGTCAAGGGCTTTATCCCCTATGCCACCTAGCTGAGCTTAACCTTCCTTGGTCACAGTTTCCCAGTCCACAAAAAGGTGGGGGCTGGACTAGATGGCCTTTGAAGACACATCCAGATGCAAATCTGGAATCATTGTTCTTTTTTGTCTTTTCCTTTTAGAGGAGAGTGGACAAGGAAAGTGCTGTCTTAGTATATAGTACATTTATTAGTGTAATTATATTATATTAATTGCTTGATGATTACAATGCTCATTTAATTTAGAACAATGAGTCTGCTGTTCAGGGTGACTGGCTCTCTTCTCTAACTTTGGGCTATCACCAGGTATAGGCTGATTCTGCTTAGTTCCTTCACTTCTCTCCACTTCCATCTCCAAAAATTGTTGTGACTGCAAGAGAATAGTTTGCTTCTTCTCCATTTAGGTCTACATCAGACCAAGCCATAACTAGGAATTCCATCATTTAGGGCAAATTCAGTTGGGCAAAGTCAGGATCCGGGGCTCACTGATAGTGACCTCAAAGCTGCTGCTGGGAATGTTGGCATCATTGTTGATCCTGTAGCTAACCTTGGGTATCTCACATACTGGAGGTCCCTAGACCAGGCAGTCTGCCTCACTCAAAGGCACAGAGATGGGTAATGGACCATGGGCACAGTAGAGGAGAAAAAGGTGGAAATGGGTATGGAAAGTAAGTGTTCCTTTACATGCATCTCCTCTGTTCTAAGGCTCAGAGAAAACCCCAGGCCAAACTGTGAAGATTAGGCAGAGGCTATGATCTCTAGGGATGTTAGTGAATTCTGATCAATAGGAGTTCACAATGTGACCCAGCAGCAAAAAAAGCTGAATGATCTCAAGGTCCATTAAGGGAGGCATAGTGTCTGGGATTAGGGAGGGGATAGTCAGGGTTTCTGCCACCTGGGTCAAACCATACCTGGGGCATTGGGTCTAGTTCTAGGGACCACATTATAAGAAGCACTTTAACAAGCTGGAAATCACTGAGTACAGGAGTAAGAAGATATAAGAGGTCTTGATATCATAGTATCTAAAGACAGACTAAAGGAAAAAGGAAGACTAAACAAAGAAGTCAGTTGCAAATAACTCCATTTCTAAATAATACTTACTAAGCAGTCAATTATTCCATATGGTATAAACCATGAAAATGAATTATTTGCATGACATAATTGACATGATATGTACAGCATACTATTTGAGGGGAAACAGAACTCTTGGCTATAGTTACAAGCAGATATTAATTTTGATCTGTTAGTTCAGTCCCTTTCAACACTGTTATTTTTACATGAATAGTCACCAATTTATTTCTGCCTTCAAAGTCTGAAATAGAATTTCAAAGGACATTTAGTCCTCCCTCTCTCCCTCCCCATGCCCAAGGGCAGGCTACTGCCACTTCCTTAAACACTCTAGAAGTCCGAAATTAGAAACTTCTTTGCTGCTAGGTCCGTTTCCCAAAACAACCTGTTGAAAAGTGAATATTTCATGTAACCAACTAGCCTTGAGGTCTATGCAAAGCTAAGCCTGGGGTCTAACATTGATTTCTTTTTTTATGACTTGACTACATTGACCAGTCTTCCAACCTGCATCTCTGCTAATGAAATTGAAACTTCCCCTTTATTTCCTCTCTCTGCATCCTCAGTGGAAATTTAAACAAATTGTTACTCTTTTTAGTAAGGCATGGAGGAAACATTGGTTGAAAAAAAAAAATAGGAATGTCCTCTTACCCCATTCATTCTCATTTGCTCTAAGATATCAGGGGCAGGGAAGAATCTTTTTTTTTTTTTTAAGCAATCGGGGTTAAGTAACTTGCTCAAGGTTACACGGCCAGTTATTTCTGGGTGTGGTGCTAAGTATCTGAGCCCGGATTTGATCCCCAGGTCATCCCGACACTGGAGCCGGCGCTCTTACTCGCTGAGCCACCTGGCCGCCCCAAGCAATCAGGGTTAAGTAACTTGCTCAAGGTTACACGGCCAGGTGTTTCTGGGTGTGGTGCTAAGTATCTGAGCCCGGATTTGATCCCCAGGTCATCCCGACACTGGAGCCGGTGCTCTTATTCGCTGTGCTATCTAGCCGCCCCCGGGAAGAATCTTCTAATCTCTAGGTGGGAGCAACTTTTAGAAAAAATATTTTATTGGAGTTCATTATCATTTTCTTAGCCTTCTTTCCACTACCTTACCCACTTAGAAAATGCCATGCAACAGAGGACCACTAAACAAAACAAATCACCCCATTGGCCATGTCTGAGCCTGTATGCACCATTCTGCACCTATAGCCCACCTCTCTAACAAGAGGCATGCTTCAACATCAGACCTCTGAAGTCAAAATTAGTCACTGCATTGATGAGAGTTGGACTGTTTTCCTTTACATTATTGTGGTCAGAGTATACATTATGTTCTGTTTTTTTTTTACAGTCTCTGAATCTGCCTAAGTTCAACATCCTAGCTGGATTGCTAGTGAATGTTTGGTTTGGAAGGAATTAGAAGTCAGCTATGACTACACACCTTTTAGTCACATCATGAAAGAACCATTCCAGGTACCTTATTTGCATCACAAAGAATAAACAAATCCTGATCTTTAGGAAGATTTGTTACAGAACTAGAAATCTTTAAGCCTTCTACTCCCAACTGAGGTTGATGTTTGGTCCCTTGATAGTGTTCCAAAGCACCCCTAACTCCATAAAGGAAATACTTTGTTCAGTGTTGTTTCTCATAACACAATGTTATTTCCTAGAGGGTGGGGTCTGTCTCATCCTTGCCTTTGTATCCTCAGCCCCCAGCATAGCACTTGGCAAATAGTAGACACTTAATAAATGCTTGTGAATAGATGGATGGATGGATGGATGGATGGATGGATGAAAGGATGATGGATGGATGGATGGATGCATGGATGGATGGATGGATAGATGGATGGATGGATAGATGGATGGATGGATCCACCTGGAGGTCTTCAAGCAGATGTTGAATGGACACTTCTCAGGGCTACTATTGGTTGGACTTCTTAGCTTAGGGTCAATAACCTGGATTTTTTAAAATACTTTGATAATTTTATTTGGGTATAATTGGTTTTCTTTGCACTCCTATGTGTTTTATTTTATGCATTTAAAAATATCATTCTTGGGGGCAGCTAGGAGGCATAGTAAATAGAGCACCAGCCCTGGAGTCAGGAGGACCTGAGTTCAAATTCTGCCTCAGACACAACACAAAAACTAGCCTTGTGACCTTGGACAAGTCACTCAACCCCAATTGCCCTCCAAAAAGCAAATATATATAATTCTGAGAAGGTATCTGGAAGGCTTCACCAGATTACCAGTGAAGTCATTGATCCACAAATTGGGTTAAGAATCCCTTAGTATAGAAGGAATTTTTGCTTCACTATTAATTGGACTAAATAAGCTCAGAGGATCCTTCCAATTCTGTCATTCTGTTATTATACTTAGGAGTCTTCTCCTTCAGCAAGAGCAAAATAACAAACCATCATATTGTGAGCTCCTTGAGGACAGTGACTGTTTCCCCTTTCTTTTTATCTCCACCTTAGTGTAGTCCCTGGCCCCTAATAGGTGCTTAATAAATGCCATGATGACTTGTCCTTAGCTTTGTGAAGTGCTTTATTTCTTTGTGAAATGTTTTCACATTCACTCTTTCATCTGAGCCTCTCAAAATCCTTGTGAGATAGGCAGACTGGGTATTATTCTCCCCCCCCCCCCCCGTCCCCTCCCCATTTTGAAGGCAAGGAAATGAAGGATGAGAAATAGCTAGTCTCTATATAACACTTTAAGGATCATAAAAACACTTAACAAATATTATTTCACTTGATCCTCACTACAAAAAAATGTAGGTGCTATTATTATCTCCATTTTATAGAGGAGGAAACTGAGGCAGATAAAGCTTAAGTGACTTGCCCAGAGAGAATGAAAATTCAAACCCAAAAAAAGGTATTTGTCTGTCTAGTAAATGTGTGAGACAGGATTTGAAGTCAGGTCTTTCTGACCTGAAGCTCAATGTGCTATCCACTGAGCCACTTAACCTAGTTAAATGATCCATTAAAGTTAAATCTGATAAATATTTACTAATAAGTGACTACTGAGTGCAGACACTGGGCTAGGCACTTGAGATCCAAAGCCAAAAGTGGGAGCCCCTACCAAGAAGGAACTTACATTCTGCTGGAGGCAGACAATTTACCCAACAGGGCATCTCAAGCTTTTTTAGCCCCCAGCACAGTACTCTTTGCCATAAGGAATCATGGCATGGTGACCACTGTAAGCTAGTGACAGGAAGGGTTCTCAGGCAGCCAGGCTTTCAGACCCGGCACCTGAACTTTGGCATACCTCTCCTCCCTCCCCTCATCCTCCATCCTTCCCCTCTCTTTCCTTATTTCCTAAGGAGGAAGAGAAGGAGGTAGCTTTGTAGCTCTTAACAATACTGTTGCTTTTAAGACCTTCTGGATATCAAGCCAGGAAGAAGCAGCAGCAATCTCCAGCCAGGGTTATGGGCTGGGCAATATGTAAGTCTCTGGGTGTGGGGAAGAGTTTCACAGCATTTCCAGCAAACTTACAGGCACAGTGTGCCATGGGACAGCCTTGGAAATTTAGTGAAGCACACAGATAAATAAATACAAATCGCATTCAAGAGAATTCAAAGGTTTCCCCCCCCTTTGTTTAATGTTTTATTGGTACCATTTGTTTTTACATGACTTTTATTTTCAAATCTACCTCTAGGCTGAGAGGTAAGCTACAGATTCCAAAGGACACAAAGAGGTGGGAAGGGAGTGCATTCTAGACCTCAAATCCAAATCTCTTGAGTTTTAATCCAGTGATCTTTCCACTATACCACACTATCTCAAACATAATCTTTGAGGAAGGTGATATTTTCTGCCTATTGTGTATCTTCCTGCCATGAGGGTGATAAACAAATAATTGTAGAAGGAAGGAAGGAAGGAAGGAAGGAAGGAAGGAAGGAAGGAAGGAAGGAAGGAAGGAAGGAAGGAAGGAAGGACAAAGAACATTACACAGGAAGTTAAGAAATTTGAGTTTCAGTCCTGAATCTGGCATTAACTAGTTGACTTTAGACCTCAGTTTCCTCATATGTAAAAGAAAGAGCTGATCATCCATTCCAACTCTAATAGTCTATGATTCTGTTGCCAGGGTGATCCAGGGAGCATGTGATTGTTTTGTGAGTCCCCTGTCCACTTGATGACATTATAGGGCTTGGAACTTTGTTAGATGGGAGCACCTCTCATGGAACTGGACAGGTATAGACTTGGTGTTTTGTTGCAGGACATCCAACTTTCTGGGAATGACAAGATGAGTTTCTCGAATAAGTCTCCAGAGCCTGGAGCTGTACTCCCCGATGGTTGCCTAGGACCCAGGAGGACATATTCAGGTGGAAATGACCTCTTCATTTTGTAGTTTTGAAGAGTCCTGCCTTCTGACTCATTTTCAGGCTTCTTCTCCCTTGGATTTGTGGCAAGGGAGGAGAATCCGGGACAAAAGCCCGCTTTCTTCAAGCCTGAAAGTGCTTATGCATGCTCAGATCTCTACGAAACATCCTTTGCTTTTATTTTGCCAGTCCGATAAGCAAATGAAAGTTTGGTTCTGAAAGAAGACAGTCACATTCACTTTTCTCTTGGTCTGGGTCTGAGCTTTCATCCTCCTAGCAGGAAAACCCTGGGAAGTTTTTATAGTGTTAGTGGAGGTTTTGTGAATTAGGAGCAGGCTTCCTCATTCTGCCTTTGCTTCATTGATCTCCCTTTGAAGTCAACTGGAGCTCTGCACTGGGAGCCTAGAGAGAAACCAGGTTCTAGCCTAAGTGAATTGTTAGAAAAATACATTACCCATGAAGTCAGGATTAAGTTACCCAGAGAAAATACACCTTGGCCAGAAGGTATTGCCATCAGAAGCCTCTGACTGGGTCCTATGCCCAAAGAAAGGAAAGAAACCTTTTTTTCCCCCTTCTTTCCCAATCAATGCAAGCAGTTGCTACCAAGGAAATAAAGAAGCATTGTCCTTCATATGTATAAAACAAGAATTACCAATTAAAGATGCTATTGGCAAATTGCTCTACAATAAAAAACACAGAAATGTTGTTTAAGGCAATTAAAATAATTGTCGTGTGTTAATTATAGTTTGATGGATCCTGCACACTGCCAGTAATTACCTTTGGAGGATGAGTTTTTCTGAACAGAATCCAAATCCATAAAGCCACTGATATAATAAGAAATGTCTTCCTCGTTGGCATACATCCTGCCTTCTGAATGTCTCTTAAGGTTTGCAATTAGTTTTAATTAGGTTTCTAGAAGAAATGTTCTTCATAGTTTTTTTTTCATTAGCTCATCCTTAAAGAAGCTTACAACTGTTATTAAAAACAGAAACAATGGTTGACTGAATCATAATGGTTTTCTCTAGAAATATTATAGGTACCCTCTCATTTTAGAACGTAAGTGGAGTCAGGGTAAGGTTGAAAACAGAACTATCCAGAGGATAAGTATTATAGTTGGGACTAGAAATGTCAATTTTTTCCTCAAGCATGTCATAATGATAATTTACATTTATGGATGTGGCAGGGGCTCTATGTCTCGGGTTCAATTCTGTTTATAAAATCTGTGTAGGTGGGAATTTCCAGAAAGCTGAGATGCTGCAAAAGCAAAACACTGGCCCCCTGCCCCCCCCCTCCCCCCGACAAAACAAAACACTATAGCTTAGCCAGGAAATAAAGCAGACAAAGTAGCCAAAAGGAAGGTGTTCCCCACAGGGTCAGCCACTTAGAGGGACAAGGGAAGTAGGTTGACCAATTTCTCTCCATCTCTGGCCTGTCCTTGTCCACTAATGATAAGTGAACTTTGGTGAGTACAGTTGGGAGTCCTAAAAGACATAGCAGGGAAGTCTCGGTTGGTTCCAAGAGCTTCTGCCTCTCCTGAAGGTTCTCCTGAAGTCCCTGTCCTTTGCTTCAAGGAGGATGAGACTGCGACCCAGATCCAGACTGACTTTACTGGATTCTGTGAGTCAATCATTATTTGAGAATTTGTATTGTACCTCATATACCCCCTGCCCATCACAAGAGATATAGTGGTGGGGAGTTAAGCAAGACCAGGAATTCCTGGAGTCAAAGTCACCTATATATTGGTTATGAGGAGGAGTAATTTTTATTCTTTTGACTGAATCTATCCAAAAAGAGTAAAACATTATACATAGTACCCAAACATACTCATTCATTCCCATTGAAGACCAATTCCATCACGCCAAGATCACATGACTAAGAATTAGTGAAACAGTCTTATTTTGTCAGGTCACATATTTTGTGGGGGGCCCAGAGCTAATCTGATGGGTAAATCCACATTAATCATACCCTTAGACTAATGAGACATTAAAACCACCTCATGGGAGGCAAAGCTGGGAAACGAAGATGTCACAAACTTTCTGAGAGCCATATAAAGCTTAGTACTTCCCTAAGACTCCCCCTCCCCTGAAATTTGGTAGGATAGGACAGAATGAATAACTGCAAGAGCTTTTCAGGGTCTGATCCTTTTTAGTAAATATGATCAAGTAAGTAGGGGTGGCCGGGTGGCTCAGCGAGTAACAGCACCCGCTCCAGTGTCGGGATGACCTGGGGATCAAATCCAGGCTCAGACACTCAGCACCACACCCAGAAATAACTGGCCGTGTAACCTTGAGCAAGTTACTTAATCCCGATTGCTTAAAAAAATTTTTTTTTAAATATGATCAAGTAAGTGGCTAGCAATGCCATATGGAAGTTAGCTCACTTTCCTCACAATAACAGTGAGAAGTAGGTAGTGAAAGTAACCCTGACACCATTATACAGATGGGGAAACTGAGGGTTAGGGAATTATTTGTCCACCGTCATATAACTAGGAGAGATGTGTGGCAGGATCAGCAGCTGGGTCATTTGACTCTGGGTCCATCATTTGATCCACTGAACCACATCACCTCTCACCTAGATTCATCTGGTCATTGTCTGGATTTGCTATTTCTACCCATCCATCCTGCAAAAATGCTCCTCACAGCTATATGTAATTTGGCAACTAATTCATTGATGCATTGGTAAAAATGATTCACATTTGTGTATTCTAGCTTTATGAAGGTTTACTTTTATACTCTTTCTGGGAGTATTTGCATTTTAATATGTGAATGATTGCAATCCAAAGAAATAACTTCTCTAATGCTGGAACCGGAGGCACCATGGAAGGTTTGTGAGGAAGACTTGGGTGGGGAAGGGCGGGGAAGGGAGGAAGGAGGAAGAGAGCACCATTTTCACCACATACCTCCAGCTGTATTGCATACATGGCTACTCACCATTCCAACACAGAATTGAAACGTCTTAGGTCATCTAATCTAACTTTTCATCCCATGCAATAATTTTCTCTATAGCATCCCTGAGAGGTGGCCATCCAGGCTCTGACTGAACACTTCTAGTGATGGGGAGCTCACTGGCTCCTTCTCCATGAAGCTTCTCCTGATCCATCAATAGAAAGTAATATTTAGGAACACTGACTACAGTCAGAGGACCTGGGTTCAAATCCAACCTTTGACACTTAATACCTGTGTGAGCTTACAGGTGTTACCTGACTTCCAAGGCCTTCATTTCTTTTTCTATAGACTGCTGGCCAGGTAGTGGCCTCCAAGGTTCTGTCTATCTCTGGAGCTATGATTCTCTGAACTCCTAAAGCTCATTATGCCTCTTTTATTGAACTTCCTATATGCTATCAATCATTATAGGTATTGATATTGAGTGAAAGAAGTGAAAACTTCTCAGACTATACTCTAAAATCTAGTAAGGCTTTTCATGGGAAACAGGCCCAAGTTCCCCATCACTGGAAATCATACGATTTACAAGGACTCAAAACTCAGAGCAGTAGGGAGTCACTCTCCCCTCTCCTCAGTGACGCCTCAGCATAAGATATGCCAAATAAGGACAGAAGTGCTTTCTCAAATGGACATTGAGTGGTCTGCTGCTTCCTTGTTCCTGTACTTGGGGTAGATTGCTGAGCTTAGATTGTGCACCTGACTTCCAGCCAATGGAAGAAAAGGGTCAGCAGGGGGGTGGGGAGAATTCCTAATTAAGGCTTTATAACTTTGCCGTTTCCTTTTATAAGTTGCTTCTCCTCCCTGACCATTTGTC
>NW_027185761.1:47474494-47476461 GCF_028583685.1 Petaurus breviceps papuanus
TTTATATAGTCCCTACTATGTGCCAGGCTAAAAACTGTACAAATATTATCCCACATCTTGTCCGGTTCGAGAAGCGACTTTAAAAGGAGAACGGCGAAGTTATAGTGTGTTACATAGGTTTTGTCCGGAGGAGGAAGGTGACCCTTTCTCAAGATTGTAATAAACTATTCTTTTCTGCTTCCTACCTTGAGAAGCCTCTGTGTATTATTTAGGAAAGAATCTTTGTTGCACACAGTTTTGTCTTATTTCTCCTTTTATCTCCCATGGTTGAAGTGAGCATGAAATGAGATAATATTTGTACAGTTTTTAGCCTGGCACATAGTAGGTACTATATAAATTCTAGCTGTTGTTATTATTATATTATAAACTCCTTGAGAACAGAGAACATTTCTTACCAATCCTTATGTCAGTCAATAAACATTTATTAAACACCTACTATGTGCTGGGCACTATGCTAAGTATTTGGGATACAAAACAGAGCCTACTAAACACCAAGAAAATATTTAAATAATGAATTCAGTTAGACAAGCAGCCATTGAGTGCCTCCTGTAAACACATGGTGTGGTATTTTTTTTAATTTTTGCTTTTTGGAGGGCAGTTGGGGTTAAGTGACTTGCCCAAGGTCACACAGCTAGTTTTTGTATTAAGTGTCTGAGGCCAGATTTGAACTCAGGTCCTCCTGACTCCAGGACCAGCGCTCTATTCACTGTGCCACCTAGCCACCCCATGGTGTGGTATATTAACAAAATAAATAAAAGGTTCCCTGCCCTCAAGGACCTTGTTATCCTATGATTACAGGTAAGTAAAAAGGGAACTTCTTAAGTAGAAACTCTCTCCACCAAGACCAATCAGCAATTGATCTGTAATTTAGAGGTTTAGAGAGTAGCCTCAGGCCTTGAGAGATTATTGGGTTTTCCCCTTGTAAATCAATACCTCTTCCCCACCCCCACAGACTCAGTGAGTTTCAAGAGGCAATACTGGAACCTGACTCTGACAGACTGTAAATGCAGCCACTGTGCTGAACTGCCCCTCCAGTGAAATAAGCTATACACATTAATAAACAATACTCTATTTCACAAAATAAATGTACATATAATACAGAATGGGTGATGAGAAGCACAAGGGGACAAATTATCCTGAGAGATCTGAGCAGACAGAGCATATTCAATCATTCTCCCATTCATTTTACAACATCACAAATGTTGACCTTTGTGGCCATCTAGTCCATTCCATTCAGAAAAGGAGTCCCCCCTCAAACATACCTGGCAAGTAGGTGGTGATGCAGCCTCTGTTCAAAGACTTAGGATGAGAAAGAACCCTTTCTTCTCTGAGCCAATCCATTCCATTTAGGGTAAGTATTAGGAAGTTCTTCCTGAAATCAACCCTAATTCGCCCCTTTTTAGTATTTGCCCATCTGTCCTGATTCTGCCTTCTGGAGCCAAAGAGAACAAGTCAAATTCTCTTTGATAAGACAATCCTCCAAATATTTGAAAACAGGAATCATTTTATGCACTTCCCTCCCCTCCCCGCCCCAAGTCTTCTCTAGGCTAACCATCCCCAGTTACACCAGTTTATCTCACGTGGATGGGAGGAACTTGAGGCCTTTTATTAGTGTTCTTTCCCTGTTCTAGACTGTCTCCAAATTTTTCCAAGTCCTTCCTAAACTGTGGTGCCCAGAACTTAAAAAAAGGAAGAAAAGAAAAAGAAAAGTGTTCTGACCACAGCAGAATACAGCAGGATCATTACCTCCTTTATCCTAGAAACTATGCCTCTCTTAACGGAGCCCCAGATTTCACTAGTTTTTATGGAATCATAGAATCATGAGTCTAGAGTTAAAAAAAGAAAAATATTTCAGAGATCATCCTATCCTTTATTTTACATATAAGGAAATGAGGACCATGAAGTTGAGATGACTAGTTCATAGATAGATAGATAGATAGATAGATAGATAGATAGATAGATAGATA
>NW_027185761.1:47476471-47479919 GCF_028583685.1 Petaurus breviceps papuanus
ACATACACAGATGTATACACACACACACATTAGAGGTAGGATTTGAACTCAAGTCCTCTTATTCCAGAGGCATTTTTCCCTTCATCCCACACTAAAACTTTTTATTCATGTATTTATTCCTATTAATTCATTTATTCAACAGTCATTTATTAGGTGCCTACTATAAACAGAGTACTCTTTCAGTCACTGTGGGGAGATACAGAAAGAATTAAGACGTAATGCTTGAGGAGAGTTGAGAAAATATGTCGCATTCCTTTCTTTTCAGAAATAGGGGGCTCTGGGTATGGAATAATGTACATACTGTTAGACTCAGTTGATGAGTTGGTTGATTTTCCTGACATTTTTTCCTCTATCTTTAAATTCTTTGTTTTAAGAAATGACTCTGGGAGTGGCTAGGTGGCGCAGTGCGTAAAGCGCCGGCCCAGAGTCAGGAGGACCCGAGTTCGGGTTCCGGCCTCAGACACTTAACACCCACCCAAAAAAACTAGCGATGTAACCTTGGGCAAGTTACTTAACCCCAATTGCCCTCCAAAAGGAAACAAAACAAAAGAAATGACTCTCTGGGTAGGGTGGGTGTGGGAAGGATATATACAGAAACAAACTCTGTAAAAACAAATGATATCTATATCTTCTTTTTAAAGACATCGTACCTAGCATGGGAGAAGGAGTAACACGAATAATAAATCAGATTTACATAGCATATTAAGGTTTACAAAGCACCTTCTTCATAGTGACCCTGTCAAGTAGGTATTATAATTATATCATCTTCCCCTTTACAGATATGGAAACTGAGGTGCAAAAATGTTCAATGGCCTAGCCCAAGTTGCCACAGCCAATGAATGTGGGACCTGGCATTAGAGCCCATGTCTTTCCTGATTCCAAGTATAGAGCTCTTTTCACCACCTCACAACAGAAGGTGATGCTGGGCCAAAAGATGGACTTAGCTCAGCTTCCTTTATAATGTTATTGTTGCTGTGTAGAAATTGTTCCAGGGATTCTGCTCATTTCACTCTATGTCAGTTCATACAAGTCTTCTAAGGTTTCTCTAGAATGGTCCTTTTTCTCATTTTTTACAGTGCCATAATATCTCATTTTATATATATATATATATATATATATATATATAATAAATTAATCAATCATTCCTGAGTTTCCACTTATTTGCTGACTAAAAGAACTACTAAAATAATTTTCACTTTTAGTTTTTCAATTAAGCATTTTTTCTTTTTCACTTTACCCACTTAAAAAAAAAGAAAAAATCCTTGTAACAAATATGCTCACTCAAGCAAAACATATTGACCATTGCCAAAAATATATACCTCATTCTGCATTCTGAGTTCATCGTCAGGAGTGGGGTATTAGTCCTCTGGAATCATTGCTGGATAGAGTTTCAAAGTCCTTCAAAACTGTCTTTACAATGCTGCTGTTATTATAACAATTTTCTCCTGGTTCTACCTGCCTCACTCTGCATCAGTTCATACAAGTATTCTGGATTTCTCTGAAATCATCCCTTTTGTCATTTCTAACAGCACAATAGTATTCCACTAAATTGATAAACCATAAATTGTCTAGTCATTTTCCAAATGATGAGTACCCCCTTGGTTTCCAGTCCTTTGCCACTACAAAAAAAAACTTGCTAGAAATAATTTTTGTACATTTAGGACCTTTGTGGCGGCAAGCACCCCAGCGTCTCCAGGGTGGCTGCTCACACAGGTTCTTGGATCTGCTTTGTTAAAGGAAAGCAACTCAAAATGGGTTAACAAGCTTACTTTAATCAGTCAGACATATATCGTTTACCTTGTTCAGGGGAAAAAGGTCAGCACCCCAAACTTCAAAGCATACAGGCAGAATTATCAAGACAGAAACAGATCAAGTAGATTTCCAAACTGTCCAACCATTATATCCATACCAAATCAGCATCTGGGTTTTTCAAAGCCGGGGGGGCCCTGGACAATGGTTTCCCAGAATACAGATCAAATCACAGAACACTTCTCAAAGTGAGCCCCCAAAACAAAGCTACACATCAGGGCTTATATAGCCTTCTCCTGGCTCAGAGAATGTAACAACCTTATTGACTCACTGGCCAATCAAGAAGTATTTACTGAAAAACAAACCTCCCACCCAAGGCTTCCGGTGCACTTTAGCCTAGGGGCAGGGAAGATCTTCCAAATTTGCATTCCCATTACAACCTTTCTCTTTCTTTTATCTCTTAGGGGATGAAGACTTGGTAGTGTTATCACCAGACCAAAGGGTATGCACAGTATAGTAATTTCTTGGGCTCCGAATAGTTTTCTAGAAATGACTGGTTCAATTCACAGCTTCTCTAGCAGTACACCAGTGTTTAGACTACTTTCTAATAATAATGGCTGACATTTATAAGAGAGCCTTAAAGTTTGCAAAACACTTTACATACATGATCTCATTATTCCAAGGTCAAATCAATATTGGCGTTGAAATAGGGAAAAAAATGTCCATGGAAGTTTCATGAGGGAAGTCAGGCTGCAAGACTGGGTAGGATTTGGGAAGATAGGGAGGAATTTAGAATGTCAAATGTCTACGGTGTTTGAACCTCTTTGCCCCCCAGTTCTCAGGAGTAAGCCATATGAAGAGTGGAAATGTTTCATAGCTAACAAGATCCCTGTTTCCATACTTGAGTCAGGAAAAAAATTTCCAAACCGTTAGAGCTGTCCAAAAGTGCAACAAGGCTGTTCTAGGAGAGAGTTCTCCCTCCCTCCCTTCATTCTTGCTTCAGTTGGCCTTCAAGTAAGGGCAGGAAGGACCACTTGGTAATTATGTTGTAGTCAGACTTCTTTGGGGGCATGAGTTGGACTAAAAGGATGCTAAGGACCTGGCCAGCTGAATTCTGTGGTTCGATGATACTTCCTTTCCCAAGAGCCCCTAGAGATTGCCTCATGAAGTGTCCTGGAACGTGGCTTGGAAAGCACTGGTTAGGTGAATGCATACAGTGTGTGAGATGCGTGAGCTGTGCCAAATCTCTTCCCCTTTTTCCATGGTTAGTCAGTTCTCTTACAAGAGACAGGTTTTGAAGAATAACAATAGCTGACATTTACCTAGAGCTTTAAGATTTTCCATGTGTTTTCTTTGCAATAATCCTGGGAAATCATGAATTCTAGTGTTTTCACCTCTGTTTTATAGAAAGGGAAAGTGAGATTCAGTTTGTGACTTGCCTCTGGTCAGTCACACAACAAGAAGGTGGAGGAGGTCCAAGATTTGAACCCCGGTCTGAAGACTTTGGTGCAGTATTCTCACCATTACACCACACTGCCTTTATGTTTGGGAGGCTGATTTCATATGAATACAGTCTTCTTTATCCTATCCCCTTTTCTTCTCTTGCACTTTCTTCTCCTTGCCCCTCTCTGTTCTTCATGCCAGCTGGACAGCTTCTCTCTCTCTCTCTCTCTCTCTCTCTCTCTCTCTCTCTCTCTCT
>NW_027185761.1:47480319-47481716 GCF_028583685.1 Petaurus breviceps papuanus
CAGAGAATGTAACAACCTTATTGACTCACTGGCCAATCAAGAAGTATCTACTGAAAAACAAGCCTCCCACCCCAGGCTTCAGGTGCACTTTAGCCTAGGGGCAGGGAAGATCTTCCAAATTTGCATTCCCATTACAACCTTTCTCTTTCTTTTATCTCTTAGGGGATGAAGACTTGGTAGTGTTATCACCAGACCAAAGGGTATGCACAGTATAGTAATTTCTTGGGCTCCGAATAGTTTTCTAGAAATGACTGGTTCAATTCACAGCTTCTCTAGCAGTACACCAGTGTTTAGACTACTTTCTAATAATAATGGATGACATTTATAAGAGAGCCTTAAAGTTTGCAAAACACTTTACATACATGATCTCATTATTCCAAGGTCAAATCAATATTGGCGTTGAAATAGGGGAAAAAATGTCCATGGAAGTTTCATGAGGGAAGTCAGGCTGCAAGACTGGGTAGGATTTGGGAAGATAGGGAGGAATTTAGAATGTCAAATGTCTACGGTGTTTGAACCTCTTTGCCCCCCAGTTCTCAGGAGTAAGCCATATGAAGAGTGGAAATGTTTCATAGCTAACAAGATCCCTGTTTCCATACTTGAGTCAGGAAAAAAATTTCCAAACCGTTAGAGCTGTCCAAAAGTGCAACAAGGCTGTTCTAGGAGAGAGTTCTCCCTCCCTCCCTTCATTCTTGCTTCAGTTGGCCTTCAAGTAAGGGCAGGAAGGACCACTTGGTAATTATGTTGTAGTCAGACTTCTTTGGGGGCATGAGTTGGACTAAAAGGATGCTAAGGACCTGGCCAGCTGAATTCTGTGGTTCGATGATACTTCCTTTCCCAAGAGCCCCGAGAGATTGCCTCATGAAGTGTCCTGGAACGTGGCTTGGAAAGCACTGGTTAGGTGAATGCATACAGTGTGTGAGATGCGTGAGCTGTGCCAAATCTCTTCCCCTTTTTCCATGGTTAGTCAGTTCTCTTACAAGAGACAGGTTTTGAAGAATAACAATAGCTGACATTTACCTAGAGCTTTAAGATTTTCCATGTGTTTTCTTTGCAATAATCCTGGGAAATCATGAATTCTAGTGTTTTCACCTCTGTTTTATAGAAAGGGAAAGTGAGATTCAGTTTGTGACTTGCCTCTGGTCAGTCACACAACAAGAAGGTGGAGGAGGTCCAAGATTTGAACCCCGGTCTCAAGACTTTGGTGCAGTATTCTCACCATTACACCACACTGCCTTTATGTTTGGGAGGCTGATTTCATATGAATACAGTCTTCTTTATCCTATCCCCTTTTCTTCTCTTGCACTTTCTTCTCCTTGCCCCTCTCTGTTCTTCATGCCAGCTGGACAGCTTCTCTCTCTCTCTCTCTCTCTCTCTCTCTCTCTCTCTCTCTCTCT
>NW_027185761.1:47481816-47485158 GCF_028583685.1 Petaurus breviceps papuanus
TCTCTCTCTCTCTCTCTCTCTCTCTCTCCCTCTCTCCCTCTCTCTCTTTCTCTCTCTGACTCTGTGTCTCTGTCTCTCTCTGTGTCTCTGTCTCTCTCTCTCTGTCTCTCTGTCTCTCTCTGTCTCTCCCTCTTTCTCCCTCTCTCTCTCTCGTTCTCTCTCTGACTCTGTGTCTCTGTGTCTCTGTCTCTCTGTTTGTCTGTCTGTCTGTCTCTCTCTGTCTCTCTCTCTTTCTGTCTCTCTCAGACAAGGGGAAATCCTAAACCTTACCTATTGATCCAGGAGGTATCAATATTTCCTCTCTACTCCTTGCAATCAAGTTTTTGTTCACCACCTTAGACGTAATTATCACAGCATGAGTATCTCTCCAAACCTTGCTCCATCTTCTCTTTGATAAGACACTTTCATGTTTTATCACATCAGTCTAGGGAAGACAAAACTCAAATGGAATAGATGATCTGTTGACATTCCTTATTATGACAGGGGTATATGTGCCTAAAGCCTAATTGTCACTTTATTCAGTCTAACTATTTCACTTTAATGGTTTACTGCATTAGTTTATCATGCTGTTAACAGAGGCCATGGAACCTACCTCTTGTCATAGTTGGTTGATAATGTATATTTTCTCATGCAATTGTATAAATGAACACTGAGGTTCTTAACATCCTGCAAGCTATATATGAAAAAAGATGACAAATAGATACAGAGTGTCCCAAAAGTCTTAGTGTCAATAAAACTGCACTAAGACTTTTGGGGTACTAAATTATCTAAGGTATTACAATTTACTTTTTTTTAAGAGGGCAATTGGGATTAAGTGACTTGCCCAAGGTCACACGGCTAGGTGTGTGTGTGTGTGTGTGTGTGTGTGTGTGTGTGTGTGAAGTGTGTGTGAAGTGTCTGAGGTTGGATTTGAACTCAGGTCCTCCTGACTCCAGGGCTGGTGCTCTATTCACTACTGCCACCTTGCCGCCCCAAGGTATTACAATTTAAAAGAACATTCAGACTTTTGGGACTGATTATTTGAGGGGAGAAAATGTGTATTTTTAGCTTACATTTCCCCAACATGCACATGCACAACTTTCAATAATTATGCCAAGTGGCCTTATTTGGGTCCATGGTGTATGCAAGACTTGGGCAGAGGAAGATTGGGGTTCAAATCCTGCTTCTGATGTTTCCTGGTTTTGTGACCTAAGCAGATCTTTTCCTTATCTCTTTAGCCTTCTTTTCCCTATCAGTAAAGTGGGATAATAATCCCCTGAGGACCTCTCAAAGGATAAAAAGAGAGAATGACTGGAAAGCATTTTGCAAATTGATGCCCATTTTCATTACTATCACGATCAACAGATTCATGGAGAGGAGAGGGTCACTGCAGAAACTACACACGTTATCAGAACCTTCACTGCTAAAGAACTTCCAAGGCAGCCCTGGGACTCCATGGACTGGACCAAATCAAAGCCCCTGGCTAATTGATGTCAAGAGGGTCAAATGATAGGGCTAATTCTTTACACTCCCAATGACAGGTTTGCTTTATTTTATGTTTGCAAGAAGTTCACTCCCATGTTTTATCACGTTGTCTCCTGACCCTGTTTGCTTCCTTGTAATCCAATCCATTGAGCTAACTTCAAAAAGAAATTGCAGACCACTGAGGATTTGTCTTTCTTTTGGGGGGAGGGGAAGGTGAGAGTGGCAGGGTGTGCAAAGGCATACACTTTTCTTGAATTGTTCCAAAATTCCCAAAGGAGAGCTAGGAATTTCAGGGGGTAATGAGGCTCATGAAATCTTTCATCCTGGGATGGACCTTTTTAAGGGCTGTGGATGGTATATGGAAATGACATCAAGTGGCAGAGAAGGGTCTACTTAGCTATGGCATGGATTATCATCTTACCTGTTATTTTGGAAACAAATATAACGCTCCATAAAATACTCAGATGCTTCTGATTAGAACTGATTGCCCCATAGAGAAGGAGAGGGTTCAAATCTTGAGAAGCATTAGCAAACCACTGCTTCTAGGCAACATATGTTTCAAATGCTTCTTGAGTTAGGGTTAATAACGCCAACCACATGCTTCCCTTTATTTTAGAAATTATTTTATTAAGGGCTTATGAAAATATAAAAAAGGAAAAAAAAACCCACGCATACATATAAAAAGCACACGGAGGACACAGGGCAGATCTTGTCCACATGGCATCAATGGAAACAGTATCTCCACGTGTGGAGGGTGGGTGGTGGACACATAGTGAGGTGGCCGAAAAATACGTAGAACTGCCTCCATCTCCCCCTCTTAGACAGGAGGTGCTTGTCTGTCAAGGCAAATGCTGATGTGGTCTGTGTCAGCTCTGAACAGCTGACATGGAGTTAGGTGACTGATCCAAACTCCTGTCTCAGGTACGTCGGAGGAGTGCAAGCCTGCAGGCCCCTCTGAGCCTCAGTTTCCTCATCTGTCCCATGGGGAGGTTAATCACGACTTCACAGAGTTCTGTGAAGGACAAATGAGATAATGGCTGGTGCTTTGTAAGCTTGATAAAAGTGCTGTGCACATCTGAAGTGTTACTATTGCAATCAGTTGATTAACCACAGGAGAAATTAGGGAAATACTAATACATTTGGAGCTTATATAGTATAGTGTATTGTATGGGATATTGTATGGGATAATGTTCTCTATGCAGAATTAGAAGGACCTAAGCTGAATCCTGCCTCAGACACTTAATAACTGTGTGACCCTGAGAAAACCATTTAAACTCCCTGGGCCTCAGTTTCCTCCTTTGTAAAATGAAGGAGGGGGGGGTCAGATTTGATGACATAAATCCTCTTCCAGGTAAATCTAAATCTGTAATTCTATGAGTGCTGTGTTCCCTTTAGAGCACCACATTTTAGGAAAGTCATGATAACTTGGAGTGAATACAGGGGGGGCCGTCCTTCCCAGAGCAGCAAGGTCTTGTTTTTTTTGTTTGTTTGTTTTTAAATCAATAAACACCTAATAAGAATCTCCTATGTGCCAGGCACCAGGTTAAGTACCAAGGGCACAAACACAAGAGTGGGATGGGACTTGCTTACATTCTACAGGGGAAACATGCACACATATAAGAATAAACAAAACGAATGCATGGGGTACTAACAGCCTGGGGGGGGGGGGGGCGCTTCAAGAAGACTCAAGAAGCTCCAAGGACTCCCTAGTGCCTTAGCACAAAATAATAAACTTCTCTGTTCGGCATGTAAAAAGCCCACTGCCGACAATCCTCTTCCTTCCTTCCTTCCTTCCTTCCTTCCTTCCTTCCTTCCTTCCTTTCTCTCCTTCTCTCCTTCCCTCCCTCCTTCCCTCCTTCCCTCCCTCCCTCCCTCCTT
>NW_027185761.1:47485258-47553932 GCF_028583685.1 Petaurus breviceps papuanus
CTTCCTTCCTTCCTTCCTTCCTTCCTTCCTTCCTTCCTTCCTTCTTTCATATTTAAATAGTCATTTGAAATTTGCAAAACACTTGAAATCTAAAGATTTGTCCTAGACCCTGCCAGGGGGATGTATTTTGAGTTACTTTGACAATAGTGGAGATGGATTTATACTTTTTCCCCATCTCTGTTCCTCACTTTTTAACTGCCAAGATGGTACCATGAAATCAGAAAGGCAGATTGCTGCCTTTACTCTCCAGAAGGAGAGTAAAGCTAATTATTAGGTTAGGATTGCAATATTTATCTCATTAGTTCTGTAGTCTCATCAGCTAAGTTAAATAGACCTCTTGGTGCTTTTGCCACGAAACTATAGTTTCTTCAGATTGAAAATTTATAGATTCATTGCAAACATGAAAAATGTATGTGGAGTAGGGGTGGGGGATTCCTTTAGTAGATTTTCTCCATGTAGATAATTTATTTAAAGTTCAAGTTTAAATCAAAGGAAATCAGGGACAAGTGCCTAGACTCCATTTTCAATTTAATCATTCAACAGAGTGTTATTAAACATTAGGTACTGTGACTACAAAGAGAAAAACTGAAAGAGTTGGCAGAGATACTGGAGTGGTTTGCCATTTCCTTCTCCTAAATCATTTTATAGATGAGGAACTGAGCCAAACAGGGTTAAATGACTTGCCCAGGGTCACACAGCTAGTGTCTAAGTTCAGATTTAAACTCAGGTCTTCCTGATTCCAGGTCTGGCACTCTATCCGCCAGCCAGTTAGAAGTAGAGACAAAACATATGCAGAGCAAATGCAAAGTAGTTCCCCTGAGGTTGGATAGAGAAATAACAATTGTGGGGATTAGGAATGGACTAGGATAAAAGCTGACACCCCATTTGACTCTTAAGCAGCTAGGGAATTCTAAGAGGTAGAGGTGAGTGGGAAGAAAGTGGCTGAGCCTAGACACAAGCATGGGGGCAGAAGATGGCGTGAAGACTCTCCAGTATGGACACAACATAAGAGCATAAGGGAGAATAACCAAAGTAAAAGGGACCTTTAACTTTTGCTGAGGGAAATAGACCAAACCGTTTTCCTTCTGCCTCATTTACACAAGGCAGGAGTCTGAGTGAGTAAAGGAACTTGGGTTTGCATTCATATTCTCCTCCCTGCTCTCCGGGGTCTTCTTGGGCAAGCTCTTTGGATCTCAGCTTCATCACTGGTAAAATTATGGGGGTGGATCACGTCCTGGGATCCTTCTGGTTCTCCTTTTTATAAAGAAAAGCCTCACTATCACAGATGATCTTTGGCCATTAAACTAGCCAACCTTCCTATTGTGTTCTCACTAATCAATACCCGTAGATTCCTGGAATGAAAAGGAACATTTCTTTTTCCGATGAGGAAAATGTAGAATGGGGGCCAGAACACCTAATACTGTTTCTTTATCCCCCCTGCCCATGCCCTCATTAAAAAAATCTTGGCTCAGCTGCCTCCCTCCGCCATTCCAATAGTTGTGACAAGATTGTTAGGAGGAGCTAATGAGTACACACAATTTTATTTTTCTTGATTGAAGACCCAACACAAACACAAAGTAGGGTGATCATCAGAACACAAGTCTTAAGGGGATGGATGTGTAGGCAATTGTTAGCGATTGGAGAGCACCAGGAGCAAACCCAACTTTGGGGCATCATCCATGTGTACTAAAGGTTGAACTCTCAATCAATTATCAAACATTTATTAAGTACCTGCCCTGTGCCAAGGAAGGATGGAACTGAGTAATTCAAAGATCTGTTTAGTTGTCTATTCCCTGCCTCCCTCCCATTTTCAGCTTCCTTCTGTGTGTTTTCTTCCCTTATGAGATTGTAAGTTCCTAGAGAACTGCCATTGTCTTTTTTTAAAAATTTGTATCAATGTCTGGCACATAGTAGGTACTTAATAAATGTTTATTGACTATTGACTAAATATCCCTACACACCAAATATAGGTAAATTTTCAAAGAATTCAAATACAATAAAATAGAAGCAACATTTAAAAAATATGGTGTCCCAAAAGTAGTTAGGCACTTCCAAATTATAAAAACTATAGCTTGAAACTGTCCTATGATTAAGCTATAGTTTTTATAGCTTAAAGCTGCCCACCAACTTTTGGGATACCCTATATATCAAACAGAGTTTAATCAGTAGAAAGAGCTAGAGTATATAGGAAAGAGTGTTGGATCTCAGATCAGAAGATCTGTGTTAAAATCTCGTAGTATCCCACTTACATGTTGTATGACCTTTGACAAGGTTCTTTCGGCTTCAGTTTCTCCATCTATAAAATAAAAGAGTTGAACTAAAGTCTCTTCCAGTTCTAAATCTATGATTCTAAGATTCTGAAAACATCTCAGAAAAAATGTGTGATCTATACTGATTGATCAATAAATATTTATTAAGTAATTTACCAGAAACTGTGCTAGGGCATCGGGGGATTCAAATAGGAAGAATACAATAATGCATGTTCACATATCATATGATAGATACGTATAAATGTATATGTATGTAATATATACAAATAAATACAATGGAATGGAATAAAAACAAATAAATACAAGTAGTCAAATGTGAAGTGATTGGGGATGGAGGTCACTGGCAGCTGGGGGAGAGGGAATCAGCAACGGCTTTCTGTAGAAGGGGATGCTTGACTTCCATTTTGAAGGAAGAGAAGGATTCCATGAAGTGGAGGGAGACGTATCCCAAGCATGGGTGATGGGTAGTTCAAAGTCAGGGAGGTGGGGGATGAAGAGCTATGTGTAAGGTCTAGATAGATCGTAGAGTAAAAGGAGAGTCATGAACAACGAAGCCAGAAATACAGGCTGGGGCCAGTTTGTAAAGGGCTTTAATCTAAATAATTGTTGTTGTTGCTAATTGAGTTGGGCTCTTCATGTCCCCATTTGGTATTTTCTTGGCAACACCAGCTCATTTTACAAATGAGGAAACTGAGGCAAACAGGGTTAAGTGACTTGCCCAGGGTCACACAGCCAGTGTCTGAGGCCAGATTTGAACTCAGGAAGATAAGTCTTCCTGACTCCAGGCCCAGCACTCTATCCACTATATCACCTAGCTGCACATGATAGTTAAGCAGTGGAATTTATATTTGATCCTAGGGGCAATAGTGAACTGTTGGAGATGATTGAGTAGGGGAGTGACGTGGACAGATATGAGCTTAAGAAAAATCACTTTGACAGCTGTGTGTGACCAGATTGGGGAGCCTTGAGGCAGGCAGGCCAGTCTTTTGAAATGGCCTAGGCATAAAGTGATGAGCATCTGTCCTTAGGTGGCAGCTGTTTTGGGATTCAAAAGATGTCAAGGATGAAATAGCAACATGGTGATTTATTGGAAAGATGGGATGAAAGAGAGTGAGGCATTGTGGAGAATGTTAACATTATTCTGGGAGAAAGGTGGTACAAAAGAAATGGAGAAATTGGGAAGATGATCAGGGCGTGGAGAAGATATCGATCTCTGTTTTAGACATGCTGACCTGGAGATGTCCTTGGGAAATGCAGTGTGAAATACCTAACAGCCACTTGGTGACATAGGACTGAAGTTCAAGGGTTAGACAGAGTTGGGAGTCATCTGCATAAATATTCGGCCAATAATGTGCCAAGTGCATTTCGGAAGCAAAGGAAGATGAAAGACAGCTCCTGTCCTTAAGTGCCTCTAATAAGGGAGACAGCAAGCCAACCCTGATGTATAGACAAGACATATATATATATATATATATATATATGTATATGGAATATACAGAAATATAGGCAACACACACCCACATGCATACATATATGGCAAATTGGAGCTACCTGAAGAAACAGCACTAGATTTAGATTTAAGGGGGATCAGAAAAGGCTTCCTGGGAGTGGCTAGATGGTGCAGTGAATAGAGCACCAGCCCTGGAGTCAGGAGGACCTGAGTTCAAATCTGGCCTCAGACACTTACCAGTTACTAGCCATGTGACCTTGGGCAAGTCACTTAAGCCCAATTGCCCTGCCTTCTCCCCTCCAAAAAAAAAAAAAAGAAGAAAGAAAAAGCTTCCTGTAGGAGCTACAATTTTAGCTGGGACTTGAAGGAAACCAGGGGAGAGGGGTGAGGAGGGAGAAAATTCCAGGTGTAGGAAATAGCCAGTGTGCATGGAATGGAGGGATAGAGTGTCTTGCATGAGGAACATCAGGGAGGCTGGTGTCTCTAGAATGCCCATGATGGGGAGAAAGGAATCAGAAGCCTAGAAAGGTAAGAGAAGGCCAAGGCTACAAAGGGCTTTGAATGCCAGACACGGAGTATATAGTTGATCCTGTAGGTAATAGGGAACCATTGGAGTCCATTAAATAGGTTAGAGATAAATACTAAGCCCAAGGTATCTGATGAGGTCACCAAGAGAGATTCTATAGAAGGAGGAGGGTCTAGGACAGAGCCTACTGAAACATATGCATCACTTTAAAGTTTACACAGAACTTCACGTTTACTATCTCTTTGGATCTGCCCAGCCACACTCCAATCTCTTGAGGTCAGTACCATATTGTTATTCCTGTTTTACAGATGAGGAAATGGAAATTTACAGAGGAAAACTTAGATATGGTCACATAACCAGGGAGTATTGAATCCCATATGTCCTTGACCACAAGCCCAGCAGCCTTTCCTCATTGTTTCTTCTAGGACATACCAAGCTCTCCCACTGCATTCAGGGCCATCTCCAGTCATCCTGATCTATATCTGGTCACTGGACCCAGATGGCTCTGGAGGAGAAGGTGAGGCCCGTGACTTTGCACAGCCCTGCCTCACTTAAATCCAATTCACTTGAAGGTGATGGCATCACCCCCTTGATGTCATGGTTCTCTTTAAGAATGAAGCACAAACAGCAACCCTAGAAATCAATCAATCAATCAATCAATCCCTGCATCAGAAGAAAGGGAACAAGAATTTATTAAGAGCCTACTATGCACCAGGCACTGTGCTAAACTCTTTACAAATAGTATCTTATTTGATCTTCACATCGACTCTGGGAGGTCAGTGTTGTTATTATCCCTATTTTAAAGTTCAGGAAACTGAGGCAGACAGAAACTGAGTGGCTCCCCCCGGATCAGAGTGACCAAACGTCTGAGGCTGGACTTGAACTCAGGTCTTCCTGACTCCAGGCCTGGCACTTCCTCTGCTTTGATGCCTAGGTACCTATCAGGTTGTTCACTGACCATTTTGATTTCTCTTTAAAAGGAAAGGCCAGTGGGGCAACGGGAAGGAGTTCTGGTTATCTGTTCTCTCTAGCTGTCATTTGTTCATTCATTAATTCAGTTTTTTAAATCATAATTTTTTACAGTTGATTGGATTTTGGATAGCTGGGAGTTGATTGTGATGGCGTCAGAATGGTTAGCTGCTGCAATGATTTCATTCAAAAGACACCCTTGGGTCCCTCCTGATGCAGAATTAGATTTCCTTCTATGGACTGGAAGATGGACCTCAAGCATTTTATTTCCTTCAAAAACTAGGTCCTGATTAATGGGAAGAATGAATCCCCTGAAGTAGTCACGTGTATTCTAATTCACACTTCACCTTTCCACCAGCCAGGCACCAGTGGCCATATTTTACATCATCATAACTGAGTAGTGTGAATTTGAATATTGGAGACCACTTTCGTGGCACTGATCAGGACCTAGCAGTACCTTGGACTAATGACGGTCCCCCTACAGACTTAGCTCAAATAACTTATAACCAATTAAAGTTGCTAAAACATTGTTTAGGAGAAGAGAGGTTTTAGATAGCCCAGCAATTCAACTGTGTTGATACAGGGAGGGCTTTTCTCCGGAGTGGCCCATAAAATTCGAGGCTTCGGACCTAAACCTAGCCTGTAGACCCCTAAACCCTATCATTTCCAAGCCTTTGATTCTTAAGGTCTTGCCATTTGGGCTCAATTACAGGTCATTTTCCCCTGTGCAGCAACATGACTGTTCTCTCAGCACACACTTAAATCAGTTTGAAGGAGGCAGTTAGTGGGTGGGCAAACTTCCCCAGATGGTACAAGGAGTAGACATGACTTCATTGCTACACCATAGACTAGGGGAGCTGCCAAAGCCTCACTCCTCTCCCCCCACCCCCCTACCCCCCACCCTCCCCCGCCCCGTGCTATGGGAGAGATCTCAGCTTTTCAATAGCACACCCCTGCTTTACCATAACAAGACCACAGAAGTCACTTAAACTTAAGTATTCAGGCGTGTCCTCAAGTTTGGGATTTCTGCTGGTTAGAGGTTTTCATAGATTTGGGTTCTTTGACTTCTGGGTGCCTAATATTTTTGTTGAAAAGTACGAAACAAAAGATCTGCATTTCTGGTGCTAGAAATCGGGTCAGTTCAATTCAATCCAACAAGTAGGGGGAACTGGGCTCAAATTCTGGCTCTGCTACTCCTCCCTTACCAAGGAAGGATCTTGGTAAACATGCTTTTCTATCTGGGCCTCAGTTTCCGTATTTGCAAAAGAGGAGGCTGGACTAGATGATCTCTGAGATTCTCCCAGTTCTAAATTTATGATCCTATGATTTTAAGAGCAAGTATATTAAGCATTATAGGCAAGGCACTGATAATGGTCTCTAGGGATAACAACATGAAAGACAGGTCCCTGTGGTCAAGAAACTCACAATCTAATGGGATGCAGGGCATAGATACACAGGCAAGGTGACAAGTATGATGACAGGCAGAAACTGGCAAAGGCAACAGAAGTTCATAGACTTATTTACATTCTAGTTAACCATTGTTTATTAAGCACCCTACTATGTGACAAAAAGGTGCTGGGAATACAAAGAAGGGGGAAAAACAATCTCAGCCCTGGAGGAACGCACTGTCTAATGAGGGAGACACATGCAAACAACTATGTACAAATACTACCCCATGTTTCCCCGATAATAAGACACTGTCTTATTAATTTTTTTGGACAGAAAAACACCAGAGGGCTTATTTTCAGGGGAGGGCTTATTTTAATGAACATTGACAGCAATTTTAATAAACAGGTAAATGTGAACAAAAAAATGTACCTTTATTCAATAAGCAAATCACTGGGGAAGAACAGGATGACGCGCTCACTGCTGCAGCTCTGATTGGATGCAGCTCGGAGAGCAGCGTGCGTTTCACGGGGTGGGGTGGGGGGACGGTGCATACAGAGGGTACCGTAATGTAGTGTGTAGCGCAGGGGATCACCTTCACCACAGTAGCAATCTCAATAGGGCTTATTTTCGGGGGAGGGCTTATTTTAGAGGAATCTTACACAGTAAGGGGAGGGCTTATTTTTGGGATAGGTCTTATTATCGGGAAACACGGTATATATGTTTGTGTCTTTGTGTCTTTGTGTGTGTATCTCCGATATATCTATTATATATGTATGTGTATATACGAATAGATATGTATGTGTGTAGATAGATGATAGAAAGATAGATAATCAGTTGAGAGAAAGAACTGGCATTAAGGAGGCTGGGGGGGGGGGTCCAGTTTCTTGTAGAAGGCAAGAATTTACCCAATTCAAGAAGGAAGACAGGGAATGAACCTGTGAGGTGGAGATGAAGAGAGAGAATTCCAGGCACCTATAAATAGCATTTCTAGAAGGGAATTCAATTCAAGTGGTCCAAGAAACTCTCAATCACAAAATTGCAAAGACAAACAATTCTGATGAGGAAAAGAAGGAGTGTCAGAGTAGATTGTTGTGGACATGTAACTCATCAGCCAACTGAGATTTTTAAAAGATATATGAGAAAAGAGACTTCATGGAGGTAGAGAGGGGTGGACCATGAGAAATCAGGAAATAACTGTGTAAAAGACAAAAGGCATCAGTGAAATGTTTTTTAAAAGCCATTTTCTTTCTTTCTTTTTTATATTAAATTGGTTTATTTACTTTTAGTTTATAACATTCAGTCCCATAGTCCCTTGAGTTTCAAATTTTCTTCCCATTCCTTTCCACCCCACTGCCATCATGGCGGCCTATACTCGAATATAGGATGTACAAATATCTTCACATTAATCATTAGTCGGGGTGTAAAGAAGGATTATAACTGACGGAATGATCAGTGGAAAGAGGAAACAAAACAAGACAAGAAAAAGAAGTACAGCAAGTAGTTTGTTTCTCTCTGCATTCAGACTCTGCAGCTCTTTCTCTGGATGTGGGTATTTCTTTCTATCATGAGTCTTTTGGCATTGTCTTATAACCTTACATTGCTGAGAGGAGCCCAGTCTATTGACATTGGTCATCACACATACTTTGTGTCTCTGACTCTGTACAGATTTCTCCTGGTTCTTCTCTTCTCACTCAGCATCAGTTTATATAAGTCTCTCCAGGTTATTATGAAGTCCGTCTGCTCCTTATTTCTTACAGCACAGTAGTATTTCATTACATTCATATACCACAACTTGTTTAGCCATTCCCCAATTGATGGGCATCCCCTTGATTTCCAATTCTTTGCCACCACAAAAAGAGCCACTATAAATATTTTTGTACATATGGGTCTTCCTCCCACTTCTCTGATGTCTTTGGAATATAACCCTAGAAGTGGTATTGCTGGGTCAAAGGGTATGCACTTATTTATAGCCCTTTGGGCATAGTTCCAGATTGCTCTCCAGAATGATTGAATCAGTTCACAACTCCCCCAACAATGCATTAGTGTTCTAATTTTTTTTTTAAAGCAATTGGGTTTAAGTAACCTGCTCAAGGTTACATATCTAGTTATTTCTGGGTGTGGTGGTAAGTATCTGAGCCAGGATTTGATCCCAGGTCATCCCGACTCTGGGGCCAGTACTCTTACTCTCTGTGCTACCTGGCTGCCCCAGTGTTCTAATTTTTCTACTTCCTCTCCAGCATTTATCATTTTTCTGTTTTGTCATCTTAGCCAATGTGGCCAATGAAATGTGATACCTCAGAGTTGTTTTGATTTGTGTTTCTCTAATCACTAGTGATTTAGAAGATTTTTTCATATCCTTATAGATACCTTTAATTTCATCCTCTGAGAACTGCCTGTTCATATCCTTTGACCATTTCTCAGTTGGGGAGTGGCTTGTATTCTTATAGATTTGACTCAATTCTTTGTATATTTTAGAAATGAAGCCTTTATCAGAGACACTGTTTGTAAAAATTCTTTGCCAATTTTCCACTTCCCTCTTAATCTTGGTAATATTGGCTAAAAAGCCAATTTCTTGAAAAAGAAAATAGGAGAGGGAAATAAGAATAGATAATAGAGAATGAATGCAAACAGAAGGCTCTGTCCTGTAAGAATTGTAAAAGGAGACTAATAGCTCAAAATGAATCAGTTGGCTGAGAATTAAAAAAAAAAAATTAAAGCTATATTGGTGAAAAGAGGAGAATTTGAGGAGGAGATGACCCTGCTCTTGTGAATGGCACAGGGTCAACAAGATGACAGAAACAAGCTTAAAAATTCAACCATAACTTTGCTTCTGCCTCTTGCTGAATGGAATGACTTTTGGATAGGAAAGGACAGAGTAAAAATGCCTAATAGAGAGTGGAAACTGAAGATAAATAGTAATAAGAAAACCCTTAACTGGGCTTGATGAATTCAAGTAAATAGTCCTAGATGAAACACATCCAAGGACTTTGAAAAAATGGACACATGTGATGGTTGAGCCATGGTCAGTGGTCTCTAAGAGGTCACGAAGAATGGGAGAAAGGGATTACACAATTTGAAAAGGACAAATATCCTTATTATTTTTAGGAAAAGTGTGGAACCTGAAAACTGCAAGTCAGTGAGCTCAACTTGAATTTCTGGCCTAATTTTAGAACCAATTATTAACGGGATAATTTGTGAATAGCTAGAAAAGAAAGCAGTAATCAGAAAATGCCAGCATGTCTTCAACAAGGAGAGAGTAGAGTATTAGACTAATCACACTTTCATCCTTTTTCATTTCCTTTTTTGAAAAAAGACATATAAGGTTATTCAACAGAGGGGCTGGCTTTGGTATTAGAAAACCTTGCTCAAATTTAGCCTCACATTTACTGCCTGGTCATGGATAAGTGACATTACCTGGCAGTGGCAACAGGTATCTCTCCCAGACTATAACATAAATAAGTTGCTGACCTGTATCTGTGGGAGGAAGCTCCGGACACTGATTAAATTGTGGGTTTTAATCCCTCCTCCCCCTCCAAAGATAGTGCTATAGAGATAATACCTAGATTCAGGAAATCAACTGACAAAGTCTCTCATGCTGTCCTTGAACTCTCTCTTAAGGTCACTCATTCCTGGACCCTCTCTGGAATTCTCACCTGGCACATCTCCTTTGCTGGTTCCCCTTTATGGACTGTATTTTCCCCTTTAGAATGTAAGCTCCTTGAGGTCAGGGACTGTCCTGCTTGCTTGTATGTTAATTCTTAGCACTAACTAGTATCTGGCATATTATTTCTGTTTAGTCATTTCAGTGATGTTCAACTCTTTGTGCCCCATTCAGGGTTTTCTTGGCAAAGATACTGGAATGGTTTGACATTTCCTTCTCCGGATCAGTTTACAGATGAAGAAACGTAGGCAAACTGGGTTAAATGACTTGCCCAGGGTCACAGAGCTGGATAAGTGTCTGAGACCAGATTTGAACTCATGAAGATGAATCTTCCTGACTTCAGACTGGGTACTTTATCCACTGTACCACCTAGCTGCCTACCTCTGGTATGTAGTAAGTACTTAATACTTTCCTCTCTCTTTCCTTCCCTCTCTCTTACTTCCCTATCTACTTGACTATATCTATCTATCTATCTATCTATCTATCTATCTATCTATCTATCTATCTATCTATCTATCTATCTATCTATCTGTCTGTCTGTCTACCTGTCTGTCATCCATCTATCCTGGTGTGTAAGATGGGGAGATAAAATGGACTAAGCAATAGTGCCGTGTGCTTGGGAGTGACTGGCCCCCAAAAGAAGCCATTAAGGCCTTAATGTCAGCTTGGAGGAAGGTCTCTAGCAGAACCCTCTAGGAATCTTTCCTTGGCCTCTTGCTTATCAACACCTTAGTGGAAGGCATAGATAGCCTGCTTATCAAATGTCCATGTGACACAGGACTGGGAGGAATTGCATGGTGGAGGAGAGACTGAGACCCAAACAAGATTTCAAAAGGTCAAATCTAATTAAATGAAATACAATCGGGACAAGTGTAAACGCCTGCATTGGTGAATTTAAAAGAAAAATCAACTTCAAAAGACAAGAAGGTAGAGGTGTGACTTGGCAGTGGCTCCTTTAATAGGCCACAAACTCAACAGGAGCCAATAGTAAAATCCAGCAGTACAGGGGGAACAGTGATCCTTTGAAGGCTTTAGAGGAGGCTCAGGTGTCCAGAGCAGAGGCTCTAATGAGGGAGGTGTGGGTGCCACTGAGCTCTCTCTGCTCCCTTCAGACCACAACCAGAATACTGTACTGGGGTCTGGGTGAGGAATTTTAGGAAGGACATTGATAAATACCAAATGAGAAAATATATGAAAAGTTCTTGGCAGCTTTATGGCTCAAGAGATACAGAAACGCCAGCTATTAACTTTTAAAAATAAAATTGAGAGTGTCCGGGGGGAGTAACCAGGAGAGATATCAATAGAAGCATAGGTTTAGAGCAAGAGGGTGATCTTAAACATCCTCCAGTCCAACCTCCTTATTTTACAGAGGAGGAAATTGAGGACTAGGGAGGTAAGAAGATCACATATCTACACCCCATTTTACAGATGAAGAAACAGAGGCCCCAGGGCATTAAGTGACTTGTTCAAGGTCACCAAGATATTAAATGCCAGAGGTCAGATTTGAAGTCTAGTCTTGTTCCTTCATCATTACCCCTCACTGTATCATACTGGTGAGATGCTGCACCAATACCAGGAACTGGGGACATTTATCTTGCAGAAAAGGGGACGTGTCACATATGACAACTTTATATGTGTTTTTTATATGTTCTGTTTGGTCCCAAAGAATAAGAAGCAGTGAGCAGAAGCTGCCAAAGGGGCAGTTTTAGGTTTGATCTAAGGAAAAATGTTCTTGCTCTTGTATTTATCAAGGGTTAGGTTAAGCTGAGCAGAGGGAGAGGCTGTGATTTCCCCCTCTATCAGAGGCCATCCAGTGAAGGTGGGATTGCCCCTTTTTGGGTATGTGGCAGAGGAGATCCCTGTTCAAGTAGGGAAGGCTTACAGGATGCATGCACTCTTGTCTCTTCTCATTCTGAGATCCTGTAAGGTGTTTATCTGTGTATCTAGTTACTTACATGTTGTGTTTCCCAGTAGAAAACTGAGCTCCTGGAGGGCTGAGATTGGCCTTTGTTTGTATGCTCAAACCTTAACACAGTTCCTGGCACATAGAGTAGCTGGGCCTGGAGTCAAGAAACCCCCAGTTCAAATCTGACCTCAGATATTTAATAGCTTTGACCCTCTGGACAAGTCACTTAGCCTCTCTTTGCCATTTTTTCACGCCAGTAACAATTGCACCTACCTCTCAGGGTTTGCCGATGACTTTGCACAGCCCTACCTCACTTAAATCCAATTCACTTGCAAGTCAAGACATCACCTTTCTCTCCTCGAAAGAAGAGTGAGGATCAAATGTTCACAGTGCCCAGAACACAGTAAGTGTTGTAGAAATTGTAGAGTTGTTAACTCTCACTATTGTCCATGCTAATTGACTGACTGCAGGGTAGTAGTGCTGGGAATACATGGACAAAAGCAAACAGTCCCTGCCCTCAAGGACCTTGCAGTTTATTAGGGGTGTTACTATATGCATTCCCTTAAAAAAAGAGCAAATTCAAGAACCAGTGATGGTATCACAGACAGAAATGCTTTTACTTGGGTTACCAATAGCAGGCTGTGTGTGTGTGTGTGTTAAACTTGAGACAGGAGCCTATGACAGTGGGGAATTCCATGGATTTTCTACGTTCCCTTAAAGCAGACTCTGGGGGTAAAGCTAGAAAATTAACCACAGGATTGGTTTTTTTTTTTTTAACTTCCAGAGGAGCCGAGTTCTCTAAGATTTAATCTGCAGAAACAAATATTTTTCAACAGACACAACCTGCTTATTTTCCATATTTATATATAAACAGCAAATTATGACAAGGTGTGCAGTTATGCTAGAAACGTGCATGGCGGGGGGGGGGGGGGGGGGGCGGGGGGAGACACTAGACAAAGCCAAATGTCTGGAGGCGGAGATGGTATATATACACTGCCTTAACAAAGTGTGTGTGTTTTTTAATTTGCTATTGTAGCACATGGCTACTCGATCCAGATCTGTACCAAAGTTAGAAACCGCCTCCAAGAAACTGCGCTTTCTTTTTTGACATCTTTGCTATTACAAGCACTGTGATCTAGTGCTCTCGAGAGTTGGTGAAGAGAACTGGATTTTTTTTTTCTACACCCCCCCCCCTTTTTTTAACTAGTGTTCGCAGAAATACCCTACAGCTAAGACTTGGAAGGGGGAGGGGGTTAACCACGGTCTAGACTTGGTTTCAGCAGCACACGCTGATTATGCAAATCCAGTCCCCTAGTAAATCAGGGAAATATGATTGCGTTTCAAGCGCCTAGTAAGTGGGAAACAAAGCCAGCCTCTGGGACCGTCCACAATTTATGTGGCACTTCCTCCCCCCTTGCCCCCAGACACAAAGAGACAAACAGAAGCAGGCCGACGCCCTCCACCAGGGCCCCGGGGCCTGCCCCAGGGTGGGCACCTGGAAGGTGGGGAGGGGGTGGGTTCGTGACATATTTCGGGAGCTGCTCCTCTGGGAAGGAGGAAGAGGCGAGGGTCGGCGGCCTCCACAGATTGCATCCGCCACGCGAGTTTTGCATACTTTCCCAACTTTGCACGTCTCCCAGACCTGGACGAGTACTCCAGGAAGGACTCCCCGGGCCCCAGCCCTCCTCCTACCCTCTCCCGGCCGAGCCTGCGATTCTCCTTTAAGAAGCAGGGGGTGGGGATGGGGGAGAGTCCCTCCCCATTCCCCAGTCTTTCACACCTTGGGTGGGAAAAAAAAGTGGGGGCTCTGAGCCCCAGGGCGGGGAAGGGAGGGGCGGGATCGGCACCCTTGTCTGGGCCAATCGGGAGGCCCTGGGACGCGGCGGCCCCAGGACCCTCTGCCCGGGGCCAATGGGGAGCGAGCTGGGGGGCGGAGCCGGGGCAAGTTGCAATGTATCCAACGTGGGCCCGGCCCGGGCGCGCGGCGGCGGCGTTTGCGGCGGGGGGGCGGGGCTGCGGTGACCTGGGAGAGTTGGGAGTGCGATTGTTTGGGCGCGCGGGGCTCGCGCAGCGGTGCCGGAGCAGAGCCGTGCACAGAGCGGAGCGGAGCCGTGCACTGCTGAGGCGAGCGGTGAGCTGTGAGCGCTGCCAAGTCGAGCAGTGCCCCGAGCGGAGGGGGGCTCTGCTGCTGAGAGGAGAGGCGTGTGTGCCGGACAGCCGGGCCGGAGCCGAGGGCTTGCGCGCGGAGCGAGACGATGCCCGTGGCAGCTGGGCAGCTGCGGGACTGAGCCGCTCGTGGGGGGGCCCGGCCGGCCGCGGGAGTTGGACGAGGATCGGCGCTCTCTCGCTCCGTTTGCAGCAGCTTGTACAGGGGACGACCCTGCCCGAATGGGCGCAGACCCCCCTGCTTGCCTGGGGCGCTGGGCTATTTGAGCGGCGGGGCCCCTGAAGCAGCCCGGGGAGGAAAAGGAGGTGGAGAAGGGCGCGGATCCCGCCCCCGCTTCCAGCCTCGCTTGCTATCTCGGACTGAGGGCACTCCGGCCGGGCCACCGAACTTGCGTCCCGAGGCGATGCTGGGCGCCTAGCGCCGAGGGGCTGAGACGCGGATCCCCCAGCCTCCCTCCCGTTCGCCCCAGACCTGTGCCTGCGCTCCCCCGCGAGTCCTCCGAAGTTCCCACCGGCCGCCCCCACCCCGCCGGGCCGGACCGGACCGCGCCGAAGCCAAGATGGCGGGGCGCAGTTGGGGAGGCCCCGGGGCTCCCCGGTGGCCGTTCCCCCGCCTACTGCTGGCCCTCGGCTTGCGGCTGCTGTTGGCCGCGGCCGCCCCGGAGCCCGACGCGCCCTGCGCCTCCAACTGCACTTGCACCGGGGCGCTGCTGGACTGCAGCGGGCTAGGGCTGGTGGCACTGCCTGAAGAGCTGCCCTCCTGGACCGTCACGCTGTAAGTGCCCCCTGCCGCGGCCGTGAGGGTGGGGCCCACGGGGGTGCAAAGCTGCGTGCATGCAAGCATGAGTGCGTGAGTGTGTGTTCGCCTGTCTGTAGCTCCTGTAACTCGACCTCGCATGTGCGGCGAGTGGATAATGAATCAGGGTCACCCTACTCGTCCCCACCCCGCTCCAGTGGGCGCCTTGGTTTGGGGTTGGGGGCTGCACACCCCCGGGCCCCTGCCCAGGACTAAGGCTCCCCCCCGCCCCAGTCATCCCCTTGGTGATGATGGGATTACTCCTCCTGAGGGGTCCTCCATCCTAAGGTGGGTATCCCCCTTTCAGCGTCCTGCTGCTTAGTTTCATGCACTGCCCTGGACAGCTGTGACTTTGCTAATTTAAGTCTGTTGTCCCGCAAAGAAAGTTGTCTCTGCTCCTTTCTGGATGGTACCCTCACGCCGCGGGGAGCTTATAGATAGACTGCTGGCTGATTCGTGACCCCTGTTAATGATCTCCCTCAAGGACGATTGAAACTTAAGGCGGTATAGCTGTAAAATGAAAAAAAAAAATCCATATGAATGGGAGCAAAAGCTCTCTTTAGCTTTACGAAAAAAAAAAATCTTCCATCATCTGGGGTTGAATGCTGATGCCCTAATCACCAGTACTTGGCATTTCCATAGTTACCTCTATTCTCTGAATGATTCAGCCCTTGGGTAAACGGGTGCTATTAGCTGCTCTTTGCTTCATCAATGCTAACTTGTCATGAACCCATTCTTCTCTGGAAGAGATTGAAACTTTTTCTTGAATATAAAAAGAGGTGCTAATAGAAATTCCTGTCCACTCAGCATTCATTTATTGAGCAGCTTCAGACTGAGGGAAAGAATTCGGTGCCAGAAATTTAAAAACACGCCCCCCCCCCCAAAAAAAAAACCCAAACCAACAAAAATTTTTTTTTTTGTTTTTGCTGGAAGGAGAGTTTTAACACCTGTAAATCGATCTGAGAAAATGTCTTGGTATCTGGTACTTGATTCTTGTGGTGGGGAATAAAAAGTGTGTTTCTAGCGGTAACCTGAAAATGGAAAAGTTAGATTCAGGAGGGGAGTACTCTGGTAGTCCCAGCAGTGCTTGAACTTCTGACTCACCGAATTCTACCAGAAGATGATTATGTAAATTATCTCATACGTACATATATACATACGTGTATACATGCGTGTATGTATGCATATATACACATCAACATATGTAAATGATAGCCAACATTTAAGAGCTTACAAAAACCCTGTGAGATTTATAGGGCAAGTCTTTATCTCATTTCACCGAAAAGAGACTGAGGCACAGAATAAATGTCCAGTAATTGTATTTGAGTCAGGACTTAAATCCAGGTCCTTCTTGCAGTCTGTTAAAAATAATGTTTTTAAAGAGACAGGGAGTGCAGGGGAATAGTTGAAACCCTGCAAAAGGCTGGACTTAACTAATAAGTCTTCCCCAGTCCTGCAGAAATGACCAGTCCAGTGCACTGTGCGCCCCTCCCCTTTGGTTCCTGATCCACTACCCCTTTACAGTATGCCAAACTGACTCTCAAACTGGGTCAGTATTTAAAGAAGATAAAGTAAAATGAACCTTTATTTCTTCCAAACGGAAGTCCATGTCTAGGCCATTTCAATAATAAGTATCGCATATCCTTTGTTGTTTACTTGGGTCTTGCTTTCAACACACAGGTAGTAAGTAAGTGGTCAGTTACACTTTTGGAGTAGGCAGGCATCCATCCATCCAGCAAATGACTTTAATCATTGGTTCAGTTTGCTGTTTTTGGCCAGATGCTGGTCAGCCTAACAAGCATGTATTAAATGGTACTGAGGACTCAAGCACCTGCTTGAGGGAGGAAGTGTGGGGGTGGGGGGAAATACCCCCAGCCTGAAGGAAAGTTGAGTCATAATTAAGGACATAGGAGGTCAAAGAGCAAGGGATCACTTATAGCCTGAGAGCTGGAAGGGACAGATTGGGAAACTGAGGTCAGAGACAAGCACCTTGCCTAAGATGACACAGGTTACAACTAAAGCCAAGATCCGGGGGGTGGCTAGGTGGCACAGTGAATAAATAGAGCACCAGCCCTGGAGTCAGGAGGACCTGAGTTCAAATTCAGCTTCAGACACTTAACTAGCTGTGCGACCTTGGGCAAGTCACTTAACCCCAATTGCCCTGCCCTCCCCCTTCCAAAAAAAAATAGCAAAAAATAAAAAATAAAGCTAAGGTCTGAACTCAGGTCCAAATATTGGACGCTACCTGGGGGAACAGGGCATGCCATAGTTGTTAGGTTTTTAAAAATAATTTTTAAAAAATGAAACAAAGTTTTTAGAATTGATAGCAGTTTACTTAGTTTGACAGCTGGTATAGTGCAAAATACTTGTTTGATCTTGGGGTAGGAAGACAACTAAAAAAAATTCATGTGATCATAAAACTTAGTATGGTCATGCCTTGTGTCCATTTAATTTTAGGATAAACCACAATTATGTCCAGTAGTTCAGGGGTGTCATTTGTGTCACAAATACTGGTTAACATTATTTTTTTAAGTCTCAATTTTCAGTGCCTGGTGGTGTGAAGTAAGGATAGAGGATTGAGCAGGAGTCTTATCTATGATACTAACTGGCTATATCTAGTCTTATTAATTAATGCCCCATGCAGTTCTCCTTGGCTCTAAGTTTCTGAGCATTTGCTGACCTTCCTTCTTGACGAGAAGACTCACCCTAAATTAGCTACAGGCAGTGTGGCCACGTGGAAGCTACAGTTCTGAACTTGAGAGTAGGGCATAAAAGGTCTGGGTTCGAAATTCACCTTTGTGATTTTTAATAGCTGTGTGATCATGGGCCAGCCTGGAGCAGTGCAAACTGAATTTGGAGGGCCCCTGGGTTCAAAACTGACTCAGTCTCATACTACCTGTGTGACCTTGGGCAATAGTTCAACCTTTCTGGCCTAAGTTTCCTCATCTATAAAAATGCAGAATTGATTAACTGGCACTTGAGAGCTCCCTTCAACTCTAAATTTTATTTTCCTCCAGCTTCAGACCACTGACACCCAGCCCTTATCTACTAAATTATAAATGATTGCTCTCTTACTTGGTGAAGGGAGTTGCCCACACATTAACTATCAATAACAGCTCCTAGTTATATGGCACTTGGTACAAGTCTACTATCTTTATTTCACACGTGAAGAAATTGAGGGCCAATTAAGTTATATGTTCCTATAGTTACCCACTTAGTAAGGAATTTATTTAGGCCTTTAAACCACAGCCTTCTGGCTCCAAGACTGGAATTGGGCTTTCTGACCTGAAGTTTTGGTTTTAAGTGTTTTTTGTTTTTTTGAGGGGCAAAAAAAGGTAGGTGGGTTTTGCCATATGTCTGTTGATTAGACTGTAAATTCCTAAGTAGTTTTTTTTTTAAAGCCACTTTCTGTAGCTTTCAGTGTATACTCTAATATCAGCACCCTCCCGCAGTGGGATATATGGATGGAAACTTTCAAAGATCATTTTTTTTTTAATAGAGCAGCATTTCAAATCCCAGGTTGGCGAAATGTTCAGGACTTGGAATCTTTTGCTTGGTTTAAAAATCTTGCTCATTAGGCTGGCTCATGGCAGCACCCGATTTAGGAAGGGATTAAACAGTAGAACTGCCTATGGTGAGTTATTCTGGTCAGTTAATAGTAGTTATCTATAATGCCATAAAGTATCTTCTACGATGGTATGACTTTACACCCTTGAAAGCCTTGTATCCGAAGAGACTTGGAGCTGGTTAGAAGCGCGGAATTCCTTTAATAGCCGCTCAGGCAAACAGTCTCAGGGCTATGGGTTAGAAATAGCAGGGACCTCATGGATCCTTGGGCTTTGGCAAAGACTGCATTTCATATTAGGAGAGAAGATTGGGCCCATGGAAAGAACTGAAGGCTTGGGAGTCAGAGGGACTCAGTTCAAGTCTGAACTATGGCATTTAATGCCCATCTGGTTTCCGGGCAAGTAATTTGAACCTCTCTGGGTCTCAGTTTCCAAATCTGTAATTAAACTCCAAGGTCTCTCAGTGATCTTATTAAGGAAAGTAAAACTTGCCTTACTAATAGAAAAATGAGATATTGAAAAGGGTATGTGTGTGTGTGAATTGGCATAATTAAAATTATATAAGTAAATATTTTGGATTTCCTGAGGATTGACTGTGACCTTTGTAATCGTGCTGGATTCTTAGGGGTCAGGAAGACCTGTTTAAAATCTGAGCCTCAGTTTCCTCATCTGTCCCACGGAAGGCAGTGTTTTTTGCCTTTCTTTGTGTCTCCAGTGTTTAGCAGTGCCTGGCACATAGTAGGGGCATATTAACTGAGTGAATAGGAGCGCTGGTCTTCAGACCCACCTGTGACATATTTTGTGTCAGAGTGAATAGCTCTTGGGAGGATCAGATGTGACATATTTACAGGGTTTTGCCAGACTCAAAGAGTTAAATAAATGTCAGCTGTTAGTAGGAATCATTTTGTGGTTTTTCTTACAATTTCTAAACATGTTGATACTTTTTCTCTCATCCCAGTCATTTCAGAGAAGTCTACCTTTTCTCTCCAGAGGGAACTTGGAATAATTTATCTCATTTATTGTAAGTCCTGAGGTCTGAGAAAGAAAAGCAAATAAATAGAAATAATCCATGTACTGTATTTGTGTGTATCTTGTGATTTTCATCTCTGAAAACTATTCTCACCAGCTTGATTTGAACTGGGTCTTTCTGCCTTGGGCTAGCTCTGTAGATATCACTGTAGGCTGCCCCTGATGATAATAATAATAGCAAATACTATTAATAGTGCAATAGTAGTGTTATAATAGGAACAAGTACCTTGCACATAGGATTAATAAATGTTTTTCGTTGTTTAGTCATTTTTCAGTTGTTAGGGTTTTCTTGGCAAAGGTATTGGAGTGGTTTGCCATTTCCTTCTCCCCTCATTTTACAGATGAGCAAACTGATGAGGCAGAGAGGATGAAGTTACTTTCCCAGGGTAACCCAGCTACTAAGTGTCTGAGGCCAAAGGCCAGATGCCAGATTTGAACTCAAGAAGATGAGTCTTCCTGACTCCAGGCCTGGCACTTAACTCTGCTACCCATGGTGCCACCTCGCTGCCCTTAACAAATGCTAGTTGATTGATTTTTAATTAAAGGATACTAAATCTGTGGAATGGAAGACTTACAAAATATAGAGCCCTAGCAGGAGTCATCAGAATCAAGTGGGAATGTGGTGGCATATAAATAATCTCTGACTTTCTTCCTGCTATGGAAGTTGTTCTGATGTGGCACTTTCAATGAACCTACGATATTTCCCAGCCACTTAGAAGTTTTCTTGTCCACCTGTGTCTACAGCACATCAAATATAAAAGAAAAAGAGCCAGATAGCAACTTGTTCCCCTGGAGATCTGAACTGTATGGTAAAAGATGGGAACTAGGTGAGTAGCAGTAATGGTGACGATGAGAACTTGTAGTGAATGAGTGAGCACACATGCCCATACTGTTCCTGCAAGCAGGCTGGCAGACCCAACCAGCCAAGTTAATCAATGACCCTGGGCAGGAAGCCAATGGCCAGACTTCTTCTCAGAGCTTGGGAAGCAGCTGAACTGCTCAGCCTGTTGAATAATTGGACTGAAAGCTCTTCTTTCTAGCACTCACTTTGAAGCTGCTTGATAGGAAGACTTCAAAAGCTGTTTAATAACTCAGTAAGTCTGATTCACATTAGAACATTATCTGTGGCTGTAAGCTTCAGTGCTGAGCTCTGAGTAGCAAAAGCTTTTTCACTTAAATGTGCCAGGTGCAGATGTGATGGGCTCTCTGAACCTGTGCGGGGGCTGGAGTCCTGAGCAAAGCCCACTCTCTGTTTCTGATTAAAGGCAGAGCTTAAGGACATGATTTCTACACAAGTTCACTTTGGGTAGATGACATTGAAAGTAAACATTTGTATATTTCATCAACACTGCATGAGTTTCTGCTATAACTGCATTCAAATGCAAGAAAAGACATATTGTAAATGTCTGTATTTAAAAAGGATTTAGGGGTGGGTAGCAGTGGCCTTGGAGTTAGGAGGACCTGAGTTCAAATTTGGGCTCAGACACTTAACACTTACTAGCCGTGTGACCTTGGGAAAGTCACTTCACCCCACTTGTCCTGCCTTCCCCCCTCCAAAAGGCAACAAAAGGGGGAGGATTTAAATGTCTTTCGGCAGCAAGGTGGCCCAGTGTATAGAGTTCCTGTTCTCATCTTCCTGGGTTCAAATCTGGCTTCAGACATTTGCTAGCTGGATGACCCTGGGCAAGTCACTTAACCTTGCTTGCCTCAGTTTCCTCATCTGTCTGAAATTGGTTGAGGCATCACTTTGAAATATAGTTTCTCACTTTGGTCTGGAAAATAAGTTAGGAGGGAAAAATCACCTGCTTGACTCTAACCTACCTTTCCAAACTTAGCTATATGGACTTCCCTTTTTTGTTCTAGAGTCGAGTGGGAGGGCATTCTTGGGCATAGGGGAAGATACTGATTTGACACAGCAATGATCTCTGTTGGGGGCTGTTAGGCTCACCTCCCCTGCACCTTTCCATCACACCTTCATCAAGTGCCACCTCCTACTTGAAGCTGCCTTTCCCCACCCCTCTCCTGCAATTCATTTATTTTGTATTTTCCATATATGAAATTCCTTATATATGCTGTCTTATGATAAAATGTGAACTTCTTGAGGGTAGGGACTGTTTCATTTTTGTCTTTGTATTTCCAAGCCCCTAGTATATTACCTGGGGCAAAGTAGGTGCTTGAGAAATGATTGCTAATGGATTGATTGTGAGGAAATGCTCTCAAAACTTTGGGACAGGCGCAAGCACGGAGCCTCTTTGGCATAAATAGAGCCTATCTCAGTTTTCAAGGTGTCTCTGCTTGTGGATTGAGTAGGTCTTCTGGGGTCACCCTGCTGGGTGTGACCTATGACATGTATTCTGATGAAATGCCCCAAGGCTTGGGACATTGGGACATCTACAAATTGGCTGACTTTCCTGTGGCAAACAAAATTGCTTCTTTCCCCAATTGTTACCACCTCGCTTCCACTCCATGCTTATAAAAAACCAAACTCCCCGGTCTGGCTCCTATGAATCCCCAGCAATCTGAAGACTCGGGAGTCCCAGCAGTGAAACTTTGGGCAGATCCCTTGGCTTCCGGCAGCCTCATCTATCCTCCCAGTGGCGTGGGCTAGCTATATGACCCCTCCCAGCTCGGGGCCCTAGGATTCTGAATTTGGTGCAGCCAGCTCCTGCTGTGCTGAAGGGTCAAGGTCTGAAATGTAAATGCTGATTGCCAATCCACTAAAACCCTTTGGATTTTAGCTGATAAAAATAATAATGTGACATTTACTAGCAAGGTTTCTGAAATCTGTACCTTTTGTAGCTCCTTCTCTTTGACTGAATCTGAGCCCCGAAGTTCTAATTAACCCCATCTAACAGATAAGCAAACTAATTGAGGCTTAATTAAAGTGGTTAAATGCTAGCCCAGGGGATCCCTTAATGTTTGTTAGCGTGTTGGTTTTGGTTTCTGTTGGTTTGTTTTTGGCCACTTTGTGTCCCTAGTTCAGTGGTATAGTATGTGTGTAATAAAAGCATGTGGAGTAGCTGACCAGCTGGTAAGCATGGGAGCAGGATTCCAACCCAGACCCTGCTGACTTCAAAGCTTGTACTGTCTCCACTCTGCAGGCCAGTAAGTGACCTAGGAGTCAGGAAGACTCAAGTTCCAGATATTGCTTTAGACATCTGTTAGCTGTGTGACCCTCTAGCCTCAGTTTCCTTGTGTGTAAAGTGGGGATGATAGGGTTTTTGTGAGGATCCACACGCATGCAATGTGCTTTGCAAACCTTAAACTGAGTTCCTGGGTTGAGCACAGGGCTGAGCAGGACTGAGAATTCCTCCTGATCTGAGTTCTTAAGGCTATGAGCTTGCCCAGTTAACTTTTCCCCAGTTTGCATGATTGTTAGAAACAATTTTAAGCCCTGTTACTTACTCCATTCTCTCCTAGAAATAAACATGAAACACTGACAGCATTAGGAATACTAGGAACTAGGAAGAGTGGAGGGGGAAATGTTGGGAAAGTGAGGATATCCAGTTTTTAGAGGTGGGATTTGGAGTGGGGGGGGGGGGGCAGAAGTCCAGCATGTGGCTGGAGTTGGGGATGACCTGAATAGTCATAGTGATCAGTTGGATGGTTATGTGATGGGGACCATGGGGGAGGGGCAGGGCAGCTTTGGTACCTAACTGTTCTGTTGGGAGATAGTGAGAAGTGACTTTGTGGATGGTGTTGACTGAGGTGCTAATTTCTATGGAGATTATCTATTTTTTTTTCCATCTCCGTTCAGTGTTCTTTCTCCCTTACTTTGTTCTCCTCTCCTGTAACTGAAGGAGTGAACAGCTGGAATTTACTTTAACCAGAGCATGCATTTGTGTTTTGAGGCAGTTGATAATTTACAAAGCACTTTACTTATGGCCACATTAAGGTGAGAGTGTCAAAGTCATTCTTCTTATCCATAAAAGATGAGGAAACTAGCACCCAGGAAGGTTAAGCGACTTGGCCAAAGTCAGGCGGCTTTTGAGTGGTCGAATGGGGAAGGGGAGGGCCCTCACGTCCAGATCTTAGGATCAGACATTTAGAGTCGGAACCCATTTAGTCCAAAGTCCTCATTTTATCTCAGCAGAGGGAAACTGAGGCCCAGGTCTACAAAGGTAGACAGCAACTGCCCCAGCCCCGCTCGTTTCCTGAAGCTGCTCCCTCAGACAGCAGGTTGCCTCTCTGGCAAAGTCGTTCTGCTCTGAGGTGTTCTGTTCTCCCTATCCCTGCCTTTCATGGCCATATCTCTTTTATGTTTTCCCTCCCATGTCCGCTTTCCTTCTGCTTATGTCATCAGTTGGGCCTTATAGGGTAGCTTTCAAGGCTGGCGTGATGGAGTAGGAACCAACACCTGGGTTCAGATGTGGGCCTGGCCAGTTCAGGGGGCCTCCTCAGGCAAGGCTTCCTTGGGGCCACATTTCCTCTGTGATCTCTGAGATGTTGCTTCCAGCTGAGAATTTTCTGACTACATCTTTGTTAAATCCATTTGGGAAATGAATAAAGGGGAGACTTTTTGTCTGTACTTTGTACATAAATGGGAAAGTCTCCGAGCCCTGCTTCCTGTTGGTAGCCCCCTGCTCCTGGGCTGGGGGGGCAGTACCTCATATCTGTGGCCAATAAACAGATGGTGTTCACACCCGAGTCCAAGCTAGAGTGAGTGACTCCAATGTGTCACACAGTCTTTCTCTGTGGCCTGCCTCCTATAGGCAGTTGCAACTTGTTGACAAAGGGAAAGTTTAGTCCTTAGAAGACTGAGGACTTGTTTCTCTTGGGACATTCTGGGCTGGAAACCCTGGCAGGCTTTTTCCATAAGTGATTTAATATCTAAAGAGGGGAAGAAATAACCCCAAACAGAAGTACTCGGTGCCCTTGGTTGGAAGTCTGGCAAAGAACAGAGAAGTTAAGGAGTGTTGGAGTACAGCGTAATGTGGACTGTCACTTGTCCGGTACACGAAGGCTTGCAAAGCCCTTTGTAGACTTTCTCTCTATGGTTTAATCTTCAACAGTCCTACAAGGTGTTCTCGATTAAATGGAAACCCTTGGACAGTGAGTGTGGTTCTTTCCTTGTCTTTGAATCCCCAGAGCCTAGCACAAATGCCTGGCATTACTCAGTCCTCTTGGCTAACTGATCATCCTTATTTTACAGATGAGGAAAGTGAGGCTCTGAGAGTGATTACAACCCACCAGTTGTAAGGGAGGGCCTTAGAGGAGATTTGAATTCAGTGTTTTCTGATTCCAAGCGCGTCACTCTCCACTGTCCCTTTAAGTTAGGTTCTGGGTGAACGAATGACAGCAGTACTGTTTCGGCAGCATTCCTGTCTTGTACATCTATCCCCAACCTAAAGCAGGAGGATGAGAGAAGCAGACTTGTGAGCTGTTGTTTGTTGCAATTTCATTGACTATTTTTTTTTGGAGGGCAATTGGGGTTAAGTGACTTGCCCAAGGTCACACAGCTAAGTTGTGTGTGTGTGTGTGTGTGTGTGTGTGTGTGTGAAGTGTCTGAGGCTGGATCCAAACCCAGGTCCTCCTGACTCCAGGGCAGGTGCTCTATTCACTGTGCCACCTAGCAGCCCCTCATTGACTATTCTTACTAAGCTGTGGAAAAACTTTAGGTGATCTTTACTCTGCCTAGTTAACTAATTTCAGACATTATAGAAACATGGATCTGTGCAAGCAAATACTGGACCACAGTAGTAAGGCAGGCCAAGTGAGGTGATTAACAGTGTGTACTCCTGGGCTACTTATAAGCACTTGGCTTATGGTAGTATGATTGGGGAGAGCACCTTTTTGAAGATCTAATATTCCAGGGCAGGGGAATCATATGTCTCTGGCTCCTACTTACCACTGCTTGGGGCAGTAGGGGTATTTTAGTTTGTTTTTTTCTTGGTAGATGGCTGTGGTAGGGTATTCTGCTTCATGTGATGGGGTATTCTGAGTCTCTCTCCTGTTTTTAAACCTGGCATAACTGGTACAAAGCCCACAGTATAAAACTGATTGGTACATTACAATAAACGGTTGTCTTCTTATGAGCCAGGATGCAGATGGTAATCAGTGTTCTCTGCTAGCTTGTTTTGGCAAGAGTGGGAACTCAGAAGACTGAAGAAAACTGTGCTGTCTCTTAATAGTAAATATCTGTTGTTTATCACTTTTTAGAGTGGACTTTTGTGGTATTCGGATCTCATCTTTTACAATCCCTGAATGTTTTTCTAAAAGTCTCAAAATGCTGGGGGGGGGGAAATGAATGAAGTAAGTGAATTTATATCATGTAAGCAGAATTAGTGGAACTCAAAGAAGCTTTATCCCTAAGATAAGCTTTTTAAACTCCTATTTCAAAAGCACCTGTTCGAAAGCGTTCAACCCTGAGCGTTTGGGAATGATTCCTGGTGCACTCTTGAATTCCTAAATAGCCTCTGAGGGACTATGTCTGTTTCCTCAGTTTCAGCGTAAATTCACAGGCATTTCTCAGCTACTTTAGTGGGGAAAGCACAGGATCAGAATCAGAGATCCCAGATTTGAATCTTGCTATCGTCGGGTGCTCCCTGCTCAAAGTTGGCCAAGGTTTTGTCTTTCCAGGTGGACTGTTCACGGAAAATGATTTAGATTTAGAGCTAGAACGGCCTTCAGAAGCCGCACCGTCCACAGGTCTCTTAGTTCTATGTCTGTGGTCTGTGATTGGCTTTTCCTGATCCAAGTAGCTAATTATGTTGCTTTTTAAAAAAATAAACTTGCTATCTACCTACCTCTGAATCCTGAATGGATTCTACCTCCCTTAGTAGAATAGACCCTCCTTGAGGGCAGGGACTGTTTTTCATTTTCTTTTGTACCCCCAAGGCCTAGCAATGTGACTTTGATCTTAATAAATGGATCATCTAATAAATATTTGATTTGAACTTAGATGACAGATTTCCCCCCCTCCTGGTATTGAAGAAGTGAAGATTTATTGTACTGGGATACACACCTACACTCCCAGTTTATCTTGTTTGAGAAATTGCAGTTGGCATGTTGTTTCTGTCCTGACAAATTAAAAGGATAAGAAAAACCTGTATTTTCTCTCTCCTACCCCATGCCCCACCTTAGGAAAAGAAAAGCAAAATCCATGTAACAAATACACAAGTAAAACAAACTCCTTAATTGACGATGTCTAAAAAAAGTCTCATTTCATACACCTTGAGTCTCACCTCTCAGAGCAAGAAGTTAACAAGCTGTTTGTGCTTGGGAGCGTGTAAGGACAGCAGCACACATTTTGAGCCTCTTAATTTTGGGGATGACAGTTCCACGTGAGCAGAAGCTCCGAAAGCCTATTTTTTACTTCTACATGGTTCCTTAGGTAACAGTGGCCTTACTGCTAGATGGTTAGGCTTAGATGGCCACGTAGATAGGCAACTGCCATTTTCCTGGGCATGGTGTTGTGTCTGTCTTCTGCCATAGCACCTTAAATGAATGATCTGCCTTTTCGGTATACACTTTTAATGAAGTACTTACTGGCCAGGGTAGCTTTGATTAGCTGGGGATTCATTCAGCCCTCCTAACCAAGTAGGAAAAACAACATGCTTTTGTTTAAATTCTCTGCCCCAGAAAACTATGAATTTTTCCTTGGGTGCTGCTACACATTTGAATCCCCCATAAACTTTCCTGGCTCTCTGGACAGCTGTTAGCGGGTTTTTCTGTTGCTTATTAATTGTTTGAAATCCATTAGCAAATAATAAATGCAATTAGAGTTTTTAAAAATGAAACTTTAAAAATGAAGCTTTGAGAAATGCCTGGTTAAATAAATCTTAATTTAAGTAAGTACTGATGGTCTTTTGTCAGTGTGGGGTTTGAGGGAAATTAAATGTGGTTGACCATCCAACCTGGGGATGCCTGAAGTTGAGATATAACTGAGAAAATCGACAAAAGGTGCAGACTAGCATTATAGGGTTAGAGCTGGCAAAGACTTTAGAGACCACTGAGTCTGATCCCCTCATTTCCAAGATGGGGAAACTGAGACTCACATAAAGAAAGTGGCATGTCCAAGTCCTCTTAAGTGATAGGGGCAGGATTTGAATCCGGGTCTTCTGATAGCAAATCTAATACCATGCAGATGGGGGCTACTGGAATTTGACAGGGTTTTCAACATGTTAAAGTTTTGAAAATACTTTTCTTTAAGTGGCGAGCTGATCTTAATATTAAGTTCTGTTTATTTCTCTGTCTCTGACTTTCAGTCTTTCTCTTTGTCTCTACCTCTCTATTTGTCTCTGTCTCTCCATCTGTCTCTGCCTTTCCATCTGTCTCCATCCTTTCCTCTATTTCTCTCTGCCTCTCCATTTGTCTTTCTGTCTGTCTCTGTCCATTTATCTCTGTGTCTCTGCCTCTTCATCTCTTTGTCTCTCTTCCTTTCCATCTTGCCCTACGTTTTTGTCTCTGTCTCTCCATCTCTCTGTCTCTGTCCTTCCCTCTTTTTGTCTCTGCTCCTCCATTTGTCTCTCTCCCTCTGTTTCTGTCTCGTCTTTCAGGCTGTCTGTCTGTCTCTCTTCCTGTCTCTCTTTCTCTTCGTTTATCCCAGTCTGCAGATTGCTTTAATTTGGTGGAGCCCTGTACAGGGCGGGAGTTTGCGTGTCCAAGTCCCTGTTACTTCCACTCTGGTTTCCTGCGTAATTCTGACGAGTTGGTTTTGAAAGCTGTCTCTTTAACAAGACACGTGAAGCCCCTGCCCTTGCCCTTGCCACGGGAGGCTTGGATTTTCCCCATTGCTTTGGGCTCTTTTGCCATTTCCTCCACCTGGGGTAGGTTGTGCTTCTGGCCTGTGGGGAGCCTTCCAGCACAAACTCTACCCAAAGCTCCAAGAGCTTATAAACAGCCAAAGGAGGAGAGACTGTTCCTTCCAGGAATCGGTTTGTTGATGCTGGGCTGCAGTCGACATCAGACGCCAGTCTCGAGTTGGCCTGACCAGTGTTTCATTAGGTCTTTGAAGAGCGGAGACAGACAGACAGAAGGACGGAGAAGCAGAGACAGTGAAAGTGCACCTAGGCCAGCCACCTCCCAAATCCTTTCCTCTGTGAGCCCTGCCTTGGTTCCTGCATTCCTTTATCTTTCAAAGTACCCAAAGAAAACTTGATTTAGGAAAGGGATCTTCCCAGGGAAGAAGCAGGCCTTGCGGAGGCTGGGGGACTCTTGCAGGAGTCCAGTTGAGAATGCAAACTCAAACTTGATTTAATTAACTTGTAATTATATTATAAATCCCTGGCAGCCACTCTTCCTTTTTTTCCTTGCCTTTCACAGGAGGACAAAGCCTGAAGGGGCTTTGGAGATCATTAATACAGAGGGTCTCAAAGTGTGATCCTTGAGACCCTTTTGGGGACACCTGTGGCATCCAAACTATTTTCATAATAATAGTAAGATGTAATTTGCCAATTGAAATACTGCCTTTTCCAACTATCTGTGTGTGTGAGGTGTATCTCAGCAGTGGGATGCAGGAGAAGATAAGAGAATTTAGCTGTTTTTAAAGTCAGACAGTAAAGGTATTTGCAAAAAAAAGTATGTCTTTTTTTTTTGTTTAGGAAAATATTTTTTTCCATATGTATTTATTTAAGTAATTTATTATTTTTTATATTAACAGGTAGTAGGTTTATTATCATTTTTAACTGAATTAGTATTTTTAAAGTTATCGGTTTTAATTTCTAACCCACATAAACAAAAGCTTTTTTGGGTCCTCAATAATTTTTAAGAATGTAAAGGGATCCAGATACCAAAGTGTTTGAGAATTGCTGATCTAATCCACACCTGCCCCCTATTTTTACTTTTATCCCTGAAAGTAATAATGACTAACATTTATATATGTATGTTATACTAAATACTATTTATATATGTATATTATAACATTTATATATGTTTACTATATACCATTTGTGTATAACATTTATATACATATATTATATGATATGCTATCTATGTATAACAATTACATATGTATCCTACATACTATTTATATATGTATAACATTTTATATATACATACTATATATACTATTTATGTATGTATAACATTTACATATGTGTACTATCATTGATATTATTAAATGGGATAACACATAACAGTGCTTTGCAAAGCTGGAAGCAGTATATGAAATTTAGACATCATTCTTAAATTAAAAAAAAATCATGAACTTGATTGTCACTAACAAAAAAGAATAGTTGTGTATACAGCAGTCTGTCATCGAGTGCACTCAGATCTTGCCCAAGACATTTACTAGATGTGTGACTTTGCTAAAATCACTGAACTTTCTTGGGTCTCAGTGTTCTCATCTTTTTTTTTTTGGAGGGCAATTGGGGTTAGGTATCTTGCCCAAGGTCACACGGCTAGTGTTTTGTGTTCCGTGTCTAAGGTCAGATTTGAACTCAGGTCCTCCTGACTCCAGGACCAGTGCTCTATTCACTGTGCCACCTAGCCGCCCCTGTTCTCATCTTTTAAATGGGGATAATGACATCACCTTTCTCTCAGGGCTGTTGTGAGGGTCAAGTGAGATAGTCATAAAACACACTGTAGAAATTGTAGCTATTATGTAGTGGCTTCTATAAGACACTGCGCTCTCCCCGGGCTCTTAATTACAATGTTAGTCCTAGGAAGTTACCAAGTAGTTTTCATTTGTGACCACCATAATTATTACTGTAACGGCCCTTGTTTCTCTAGTGCTTTGTTTACAAACTTAGTCATGAATGTGTATCGTGAACCAAGATTGGAAAAAGGCCTGTGAGAGCCTGGGTAGTGGCCACTCTAGAATGGCACCCTGACCCCCTGGTTTTCTAGGTCCCTCTGGGAAGTTGGTTGACATTCTTGACTCTTCATTGGGACACCTGAGAAGCAGTCCTTCCATGGAATATTTTCCGAGAAAGTTAAGTGAACAGAGGGTAGGAAGGTTTACTGCTCACTCTGTCAAGATTGGTCGTTCCAGTGAGTGAAGAAACAGTTTCCATGCCAAGGGCTGGTCTGAGGGGATGCAAATTCCCCAAACCCAAAATGTGCTTTCCTTTTGCCACAATTACAGTCATTGTATGTATTTTGTGTTTATTTTCTTGTGTATCAGTTAATAGAAATCTTTCCAATTTTTCTCGGAATCTCAGCCATTTGCCATTACTTATACCATGATAATCTTCCATTATATTCATGTACCATAATTTATTCAGACAATGTGTTTCCCATTCTTTGTTAACACAGAAAGTGTGGCTTTGAGCAGCTTGGCACAGATATGGATGGGACCTTTCTTTCTGTTTTTTCTTGGGCATATGTGCCTGACACAAAATAGGACCTTTCCCCTTTTCTGGGGCAAGTTCCCTTGGCATTAGACCTATGGAGACAGCCGGGGCACATGGAGTCTTGACATTAGACCCTCGGTTCTAACTTTTTATGAGTGTGGGTCAAGGAAGGAAAAATAAATGAGAAGTGCGGCCCTTCCTTATCCAATTAAATGTAAAAGTTACTCTGGGTTCAGCTCGGCATGTGCCAAGTCTACCATTATTACAGGATTTCCTGTTGGCTGTGAGAGTTCTGGAAAAGCCAAGTCATCCTCATGATGCTGTTTCTGAAGAGAGGCCTATTCAACAGTCATTGGTTCATGGATCTCTTTAAAAATAAAGCAAAACAATGTATGGTTCCCTCAGAGTTGCTGTAGCATTTGGGGGAAATCTTGGGCATCTACCCCTACCCCCAACTTATAGACCTTTGCAAAATAGGGACATTGGATTTTTTTTTTTTTTTGAGTTTTGAAGCTGGAATGCAGAGGGGCTATGGTAATGTTTCAGAGCTCTAAGGATTTAGGAATCATAACAATTAGGAACTGGTTTAGGATAACCCACAATCTGGATTTAGCAACCTGTTATTATTACCTTGCTACCCACAAATCAAAGTTTAGATAGTCCTTTAGGTTTGGAATAAAGGATTATTTAAGAGACCCAAGCCTTAAAATAATCTTGGAATGCCATTTTTTTTTTCAGGGCGAAGAAGAGTGTGACAGTATAAAGTTAAAGAACACTTCGTTTGGCATCTGAGGACCTTAATTAAAACCTTGGCCATTACTATGTGCTACCTGTGTGACCTTGGACAAGTCTTTTTACCTCCTGGGTTTTAGTTGCCTCATCTGTAAACTGCAGAGTTTGGATTATATGATTTCTGAGGTTTCTTCTAGTATTTAGTCACTGAACCTAGGAACCTCTAAGGTTCTTTCTAAACTCCTAGAGATGTGATCCTAAAACTGGAAAAAAACATTAGAAAGCAGGGTTGAGGAGGCAGAGGGTAATGAGAGCAGAAGGAGGGGAGAGATGGGTTTGAAATGATAGATTTAGAGAGGGAAGCCTTGGGATCTTGGGGGAACCGCTCCCTACCTTGGGGACTTGGAAAGGAATTCAGCTAGTTTTATGGATCTTTCTGGCTTTCATTCTGTGATCCTGCAAAAACTTTTTTTAAGGTCATCATTTATGTCTCCAGTCCTGTTCTTTCTTTTAAATCATTGATGACAATTTTAATATCATTCTTACTTTTTGATGACTCCTGTTTCAAATCACAAACCCTCCCTTTAAGAAGTTTTGTCATGCAAAAGAACACAACACTTTGACCACATCTGACAAGTATGTTCAGCCTCTCTGAGGTTTAGGGCATTAGGAGACCAGGGGAGGAATGGCAAAGGACTCTTTGGTTTCCTAGGTACCAGTCAGCTCGATTCAATAAACATTTATTAAATGCCTACTATGTGCCAGGTATTAGGCCTAAGTGCTGGGGATACAGAAAGAGGCAAAATACAGTTGCTGCCCTCAAGGAGTTTACAGTCTAACTAGGAGTCCTTCCAGAACTGGAGGAGAAGGCACTTTGGCTGAAGAATTTACCTGGTAACCAACTTGGGGATGAGCTGCTTTCACTTTATGTGGGTTAACTGGTCCTTAGTTGGCCGACGTGTAATCTTGTCATTGGGCAGACTTGCACTTACTGGCATGGAATCCAGGGTCAGCCCCATGACACCAGGAGGTATCTATAGGACTTTAGTGGAGGAATCGGTTCGACAATGAACAAAACCCAGAAAATTCACCTTGGGGTCTGTGTATTGCTCCAAATGATTGGGACTCTTGCATTTTGGTCAAATGTCCATTTTGATACTTGCCCTCTCTTGCCCTTTGTTTTTGTCTAGTATGTGCAGGGAACTGTGTAATAAAGCATTGACCCATAGAAACCCTTAACCTGTTTTACTGGAGAGAGAAGAGGAGGTATTTGTGATTTCCCATGCTCCTGGCCTTTGGCCTTAGAATTTCTTCTCTCTATTCTGCCTGAAGCCTTGTCCCTATTCAGAAATCTTATCTTGTAAGGCCTAGTTCAGAGGGATCCTTTCTGGATCACTGGTTCATAGGGAGCCCTTCCCTGATTTCCAGAGATCTAGAAGAGTTCTATCCACACCATATCCCCCCTTCATCTTTAGTAAGGGAATCCAGAGTGGTTAAGGGCCTTGCTGCAAGGTCATGCACCTTACTTACCCCAGGGTCAAGTCCAGTCCAGATTTGAATTGAAGAGCTTAGCTACCAAGTGTCCTACATCCTGTGACTTAATGTCACACTCCTTTGGACTCGATCATACTGTTCTGGGGCACCTGGTATCATTTTTCTCTGATATTTATTCTTCATCTTAAGGCAGGAACACATGAAAAGTTTTCTCCTCTTAGCTCAGGGCCCTCTAATCCTTGCTTACCAATTTTCAGTGTAATTGATTTATCACCTTTGTAATCCTATGCATTTTCTTATATTATTCCGAGGAAGGGTCCATAGGCTTCACCAGGACTGCTAAAGGTGGGAGGGGTCCAGGTTACAAGGAAAAATGAAGAACCCTGAAGTAAATCCTAAGTCACTGGGGATATTTCTTTGTATAACTTCTCCCATTCCTTCCCCCTCCCCCTCCAGAAAAAGAGGATGGGGCCTTATAGTAGTAAACACTCAATAAATATTTGTAAGTATGTGGCTACTTTACCAGAAGTCTTTTGGGATCCAGATGTTTCATCAAGGCAACCAGGAAGCAGTGGGGCTGGCCTCTTGGAAGGAGCCTGTGTCATGGGGGACATTCCTTGCTTGCCCTGGACCTTGGACCAAGAGAGCCTCGAGGCTGTATGGGGACTCTGTCCAGCTTTAAATCCATGATCCTGTGAACCCTGTTGACAGCAGAGTCAGCTGATTATGGGGGTTGGATGTGGCTAGAGTTCAGTAGATTCATCTGTAGCCAGGCCTCTCCTGTTGAGGAGATAGATTTAGAGCTGGAAGAGGGACCTCAGAGATGATTAATTCCCAAACTTTTTGGTTTTACTGATGAGGAAACTGAGTCCCAGAGAGGTCATAGACTCCAAATCCTGTGCACTTTTCACCACAGTAGGACCACAGAAATAATGGTCTATTTAGACATCATTGCCTGGTTTTCATATGTCATAGTCTGGACTTGAAGCTGAAAAAAATATTAGCATTTGTAGAAAGATTTGACTTAGAATAAAAATTGCTGATTGTTCTTGGTCCCACAGTCCCATAGTCCCATTCCTTCCTTTCCCCTCCCCCCCCCACTCTCTGTTTAAGTTGAGAACCACTTCAAAGTGTCGGATGTGTCGGTGCCAGACGCCATGCAGTTATTGTTAAAAGAATTTGGAAATCTAATTGAAAACAAACTTTTTTTTTTGTTGAGCAAAGCAGATCAGGTTGAGCTTTTGCTCTGGAGGGAGAATGGGATTCCAAGTTTGTTCTCCACTTGGAGCTGATGTCTACACACTTGTCCTGAGAGATGAATCATCCGTACATTCTCCTACATCTGGTAACTGTTTGCAGAGTTCAGAAATGCAAGCTAAAGAGACAGACCGGGCTTAAAGGGGCCTGGTGTTTGCAAGGTTCTTCGCTGGCTTGGATTTAAAAAAAAAAAATGGACTAAACCAAATTGGCCAGATTGGTCAGGAGCTTCCTTCTAGATGTCCCTTTTTTTTTTTAAGCACATATCAACAACAACAGAAAATGGGGTAGCCCCACTTATTTTTTGAGACCCCCCTTCCTGTTTTTAGGCAATACTGATCCATTAAAAGTAAATATCATTTTTAGGTTTTGAATTCATTTAAATTTTTGTTATAAGTCTTTTCTAAGTTGCATTAGACCCTAGGCACATATTGGTGAGCAGAGAGATCATGGGACTATAACATAATTATAAGAACAACAGCAGTAATAATAACATTTAGAATTGACCTTTATTCATATGATATTTAAAAGCTTGCCCAGAGTGTTACATCCGTCTTCTTACAACCCTATGAGAGGTACTGGGCAGATATTATTCACATAGGAGCCAGAAATAAAGTGAATTTCTTTGAATCCCACAGCCAGGAGCAATTATATATGATTTAGTTTTCCTTGTTAGAGAACGTCAACAAACTTCATGGAAGACTTCTTTCATGCCTATCATTCCCTTCCAGCTAATCCAATGTAAAACTCCTTGAGGACAGGGCTTGTGTGTTTTTGGACTTTTATATCCCATAGTTCCCTGGCTAGGGTTGAGTCCATAACAAGAGCTAAAGAAATACTTAACGCATGGAACTCTTATCTTGAAGTGCTGCTTTCTTCCCCAGCAGCTATGTGTCAGAATCCCTGTCAGCTCTTCCTTGTTGCTGTGGGGTACTGGAACTATAAAAACATATGGTTTACCATCTGCTGTTTATTGTTTCTGTTAGGTTGTGGTTTGCATTCACATACGGTATTTCTTTGGTTTCTGCAGCAACTGAGAATATTATATGCTTGGGGATCAAAAAAATGTAAACTATTTATAAATGGTAAAGTATTCTTGGGGTTGGGAAGTGTTGTTTTTCTCAAATGTGTGTATATTTGGCGGCTTTACGCTAATCTCCCTGATGTAGCCAGATCATGGCACTGTTGGGATGGACCAGTCATGTGATGACCTTGTGTAATAAGGAGAGCAAACAGCCTTGGTTATCAAACACTGGGGGTTAACTTTGCCCTGCTTGGTGTGTGGGTTGTGAATTAAAGAGGATTTATTTGGGCAGGTTAGTCCCTTGGCACAGTCCATTCTTGTTCAGTTTTGGGAGGGTATCATCACAATTCTTAGATGACCTTGTGGAGTTTCTCTTATCAGTTTGCACCTCGTTTTAAAAACGGGGTGGCTGACAAATCAGTGCTTGAAACTCAATTGGGGGAAGCTTTTTTTGTGGGCAGGGGTGGGGTGGGGGCATGGGGACCTTATCTGGTTGTTGATAATTTGCTTATCTATTGGGAACAGCTCTTGGTCTTACATTTTCACTTCCCTGTGTACCTTGAATGAACGAAAAACATTTCTTCAGTGCTTATTGTATACCTTTAATTGAATGTAAAGGTGTTTTTGTTTCCTGATCATTATTTTCTTTTTCTGGTTATATTAGTTTTTTGTTCATTCCATGTGGAATTTTGGAACCACGAAAAAACTTGAGGGCATCTAATTCAGTCCCTTAACTTAATGGAAGAATGAGACGTAAGAGAGAGTCGAGGGCTGGTGGAGCTGGGATTAGGGACTGTGTCTTTTAAATGCTCTTTCCTTCCATGGCCTTCTGGTTTCTCCAATTGTATAGGATCAAGTTTTGTAAAATTGAAATCTTCTAGGTGACTTAATTATATTGAAGTAACAAATCCTTCTGTCAGTCAGACACTTCTCTCCCTCTTCCATTATCTCTTTTCAGTTTAGATTTTTATGTATTAGAGTTGCTTAAAGTGAAATCTTTGGAGTTTATAGCATGGCATGGTGGAAAGAATGTTGGATTTGGAGTTGAAAGACATTGGCTTCTAATCCTAGCTCTTCTCTTTGCTGCCTGCATGACTGTAAATTGCCGTCTCTGGATCTAGTCTTTTGTAAAAGGATTTGATTTACTTGAGTCTAGCTCTAAAATCAGGATCCCATGATGGCAAGACTAAGGTCTTATACACCTGGACCTGCCACCGAGTTGTATGTCCTTGGGCAAGTGATTTCATTGACATTCAAATGTGATTTGGCTCCATGACCCGAATTCTCCTCCAGCTTCTCCTGTCTTCTGCCTTCACACTTAGCTCTTGTATGTGCAGATGTAGCTCAGTTCCTATTTTTGGATGATCTTGTGTTATCTTTCTTTACCCTTTTTTTTTCAGTCGTGTCTTACTCTTCATGACTCTATTTAGAATTTTCTTGGCAAAGATACTGGATCAGTTTGCCATTTCCTTCTCTAGCTCATTTTAGATAAGGAAACCAAGGCAAACATAGTTAAGTGACTTGCCTAGGGTCCCACAGCTAGTAAGTGTCTGATTTGAACTCAGGAACATGAGTCTTCCTGATTCCAGTCTCAGCACTGTATCCACTGTGTTTCCTTTATGGAGACAATTGGTGTTAGCATCTCCCTAACCCCCAATATTGTTGACCTCTTTCTTGTCCGTCAGACATTTGAGGTAGCCCCATGGTCAAGATCTCCTTCTTGGCTTGTCTTTGGCTGCCTTTGGCATGAGGGAGTAGAGAGAACTCCATTCTTCAGAGTTACATTTGGCTGGCGAGCCTTTTCTGCCCTCCCCAGCCGTTGACACAGGCTCTCAGCCTCTGCTTATGTCTGAAGGAGGGATCACTTTTTACTGAAGGAGGTTCAGCTTTTAAGTTTGTCTAGACGCTTTTCCCCTCTGAGGTTAAGATGCTAAGTCATTGCCTGATGGGGGTTTCAGGTTGGTTGGTATTCACACCTCAGCAGAATAACTTTCTTGGCCCCTTCTGTAGTCTTAGAAAAGGGCAAATTTGTCCTAGGGCAGGTCCCCCCAAAGTGCCCATCCAAGACTGATGTACTAGAAGAGAAGGGAGAAGGAGAAGGACTGGACGAGAAATTGTATGAGTACAGGGAGCTCCCAGAGGGAGCAAACTCCTCTGGGTGGGTTGCAGATTGGCACCTCTGCAAATTTCTGGTCTCGCACAGTTGGCTAGAATTAAGTGACTTGTCCAGAGTCACACCAACCCCGTTCTTCCTTGGCACCATGACCATCACTCTAGCCCCTTTGCCAAACTGCCCTGTTTGTGGAGTTTTGTTGATAAAGCTCTTGAAATCCTAAACCCCAGCTTAACCTGCCTTCTACATTTCCCAGTGGAAAGTCTCTTCATCTCCCCCCTCCATTGTGTGTCAGAGCCCTAGAATTTTGGAATGCGTCCTTTCTCAGCCTACTGAGGTGTTGGAGTAACCCTACCCATACTTCATCCTTTTTCAGTTTCATGAAGACCGTGTGTCTTCCCTCAGGCTCACAGAGCTACTTTCTTGGATTTTTAGGAATTAAGCATTTAATAATTTAAGACCCCTCTAGCACTGGAGCTGAGACAATTTGAGCCAGGGGTGGGGTGCTTTGTGCGACTGTCTGTGTTCAGCCGTTTTGTGGTCTCCGCCAGCATTGTTCATTCAATGGCATGCTCATAAAACTTCTTGGCCATTGGTGGAAAACTTTTTAATCTGGGTGTGGGAAAACTGCAACAGGTCTGTATGTTCAGTGTTAGACCTGGGTTTCCCATTATTCGTGGCTTCTCCCTTAGAAAGGCTTAGGACTATTCCAAAAGGTATGTGTGAAGGGCTGGAGTTGAAATTAAAGATGTCTCTTTCAGAGGTGATACTGACTTTGAAGAGGCTTTCCCCTCCCACTTTCCGCTCCCTCCATAGCTTCAGAAAGCTAGCAGCTGGTAGGAATCAGGTCAGATTAGTGTGGGATAGAACCCTTCAGAAACTGCTCCCAGCAAATGGAAATTATTTTAAAACAAATTGATGTGGTTTTTTTTCCCCCATCAAACCTAGTTGGAGGGTAAACAAGGCTGGATTTTGTGTGCCTCTTCCCCTGTATGCAAGACTTACTAAGAGTGCGGCTTAAAAATATTGAGCAAAACCTCTTAGTGAATTATGATTATGTTTTAAGCAAAAGCAGTTAAACTAAGTTGAAACATTCATTCAACAAACCCCCAGCTCTGTCCATCACTGCTAGGTATCGATGAAGCTACAAAACATTTCCCAAAACATTCTTTAGTTTTCCTCTTGATAGATAAAAGCTTTCACTGTTCTTACAAATGAGGTAGGTGGGGTAGAGTAAAAGGACCGTCTTATACCTTCTATTTTATTCCCAGAAATCTGCACAGTGCCCAGCATATAGTAGGTGCTTAATACTTGCTGAATGACTGAATAACATACCTGTGTGACCTTGGAGAAGTTACAATATTTTGGAGCCTCTCTTTCCCTCTGTGTAAAATAAGAGGGGGTTGGAACTCTTAACTTTGCTTAAGAGATTGGTGAAATTAATTGAGAATAATTTGGTATTGTAGGGGTTAAAATACCAAGTTACTGTCTGTAACTGAATGCAAGGCCTATTTTTCTTTTGCTTCTTGGGACTATAGTACATAATATATTAAAGTTATGTATGATATAATTACACATCATATACATACATACATACTGCACATTTGACTTGTTAGTTTTAAGGTAATGTTGACTAGTCCCTCTCCCCCTCCCCCCAATCCTCTTCTTTGCCTTCTCTCCCCCCTTCATTCCTCCTCCATTACCTGCTAGGACAATTCAGGCTTTATCCTAGCCTCTCTGAAAGGGGAAACAAAGCTTTTAATGTTCTGATTGTATATTAATGAACAACCAGGCCAAGGGGCAGCTGCCAAAAAGCAGCAAAGTGAGAGAGCCACCAATATCAGTGTGAACTTTGCACTCTGGAAGTGTGAAACGATGTTGGGTGAAGGGAGTTTATTGCACAAGTAAAGCCCTGGAATCTCTTTGATGCTTGAATCCCAGTCCTAGTGGAGGAATAAAAATCCATTGACTGATGATTAGAATCTTGGGCTTTCCAATTAACCACATCCCTACTGGAAAGGGTACAGACCTGCCGTATAATGCCTGCCCGGCATCCAGCTGGTGCATGGCTCTTTGTATGGAGCAAACACCCTTTCCTTAGTTCACCAGCTGGTCTGGAGAGCTGCACTGTACCTGGGGAGCATGAGAATTCAGCATGAACGTCTGGTTTTGATCACCTTTAGCAACTCTTAATGAAAAACTGAAGTGTGCAGACTGCCTCCTTTCTCTTCTCTGCCTTTTTCTCCTTCTTAGGTCTTTTCTCAAATCTTAACTTTTCAGAATTCTTCCTGGTGGAGCTAAACAGATGGGGTTGGTGCCACGTCTGTTGTTTCACATGACTGCCTTTGAAAGAAAAAAACCCACCCTTAAAGAATGCCCTGTCGTTTTGTGGAAAGAATATACTGAATTTGGGGTCAGAGGATGTGGGTTTGAATCCGGTCATTAATTTAGAGACGAACTAGAACCTTCCAGATCATTCAGTCCAGTCCTCTTATTTTCTAGTTGCGGAACCTGAGGCCAAGGATCCTGTTGTGTGATTCTGGGCAATTCGCTTAACTGCTTTATGGTTTGGTTTCCTTATCTGTAATAGGAAGATTATAATGTTTATCCCACCTACCTCAAGAAACAGGAACAGATGAGATACTGCATAAAAAACATTTCTAAAAACTGCCTAGTTCTATATTATATAATAACAGCATTAACATAGTGCTTTGGGATTTACAAAATATTTCTCTCACTTGTCACCATTGATAGCAGTGTTTGAACTGAAAAGAAATTATGCGAGCATATGGAATGGGGATTTTAAAGGTCATTTTGGCTAACTTTCATTTTTTACAAATGAAGAAACTGAGGCTCAGGGAGGCTTAGTTAGTGATTTGTTCCAGGTTACCTAAATCATAAATACTTAAGACTTAAATCCAGATCCTTTCTAAATCTTGTCCTCTCTTTTATACTAATCTTTTCTGTAGGCTGTTAGGAAAGTATACAAGCCAGCAATGATGGGGGCTTTTTACTAGTAAATGGGAACTGACCAATTGAATCATGGATCTTTTCTAGAATGAGGAGCCGCGTGGCCTAGAGGATAGAGGCCTTGGAGCCAGAAAGACCGGGTTCAGATTCTGACTATGATACATAATGGCAGCATGACCCTGGGATATCCATGTACTCTAAGTTGCATTGGTGGAGGGATTTTTCTTACCTGGGTTCTTCATATATCAGTAAAACTACAAGTGCTGTCTCAAATCCCCAGATTCCTCCTAGTATCTAGTTGGTAAACTTTGCCTTTAATAGGCATTTCCCTTTATGTCAGAACCAGCGAATTTATGGGAAGGCAAAACCACCATCTTTCCTCTCTGAGCCTGCAAAGGGAAGAACGTCTTGAGTTGACTGAATATCCATGGTGGGTCACAGCCTCCATAGATTTCTTGTTAACTTTTATGACTCAGTGTGCACTATTAGTAGGGAAATAACAAAATCTGCCATGTTGTAGCATGGGCAGCTCCCAGTATTGGAGTATTTATAGTTTGGGGTCTGTTGTTTCAGCAGGTCCCTGCATTTTCTTTGCTTTTAGGGCCAGCCTGCTGTTGGCTGTTACTGCTCTGGGGCCATAAATTAGACAGGAATTCTCTTCTTGGATCCTCTAAGCCTGGGCAGGGTCTGGCTCTGGACAGGTTTACAACGGGGAGGTGTGAAGAGCCTGTGGTCTGTGTGAGTCTTTTGGAGCTGGAAGAAAAGAAGGGGGGAGAGGAGGAGAGACAGTTGAACTTGAACCACTGGAGGGGTCTGTTGAGATATCTAATTGAAAACGACCTCGTGGGTCTTAGTGGAAAGGAAGTAGTGTGGAGGTGGTGGGTCCAAAGCTTGGAGAATGGATTTGCTCGTTCACTTTAAAATAAGAGAACTCTGTAGCTCAGTGGAAGTTGGGGTCTTCTGAAATACATTCTCATTTAATTACCGTGTGAATAATTTAGCACTAACTTGGTGCTTCATGCATCTCCCCCCCCCCTCCCAAAATACCTCATACTAAAAAAAAAAGCCCTTCTGTTGACATAAGTATTCATTTGGTGGCTTGGAATTCAGTTGGGAAGTTTTAAGAAAGATTGAAATGGAACCATCTCCTTTTATCACCTGCCTGCAAATTCTCACCATAGTAAGACTCCTCTCCTAGTGGAATTAAAACTCATTTTATTGATGAAATTTTGCTTTTTACAATATCAGTTCAGAATGACTCCCCCTTTCTTGCCCACGCCTCACCCCCCAATTAATTCTCTTTTGTTACAAACAAGTGTAGTTAACCACAACAGTTCAACATCTTAGCTAGAGGTCTGACATTGTATGCTACATTGAGAAACTATAGCCCACCACTTCTGAATCTAAAAATAAATTTTTAAAAGAGGGAGGCTTGTTTCACTGTGAAGCCTTTTGGCCCCTGCATTGACCAGAGTCCTGCTTTCACTGTTTTCCTAAGTACTTTTTGCAGTCATTATGTGACTTTTCTCTTGGGTCTGCTTATGTGAGTACACATCAGTGCCTTTGGGTCTTCCAGGTTTCTGTGAATTCTTTCTATGTCTTGGTGGTGGTGCAGTCATAGCCCATGAAAGTGCAGACTTTTTCTTGCATGGCCACACCTGAGTTCCCCTTCCTAATTCTGATCTATCACTTCTTTTTAAAGAGCGATTTTTTTTTTTTAGTTAGTTACCTGGGAGCACTCAAGACTTGCCTAGTGTCTCACACACAGATTTTTCAGAAATCTACCTGGCAGATCTAAACAGATGGGGTTGGCTCCACACTTATTATTTCACCTGACTGCTTTAAAAAAAAAAGCCTTATAATAAGGGTGATCAGTTTATAGGAAGTAGCATGGGACTGTGTAAAGGAAAGAGCTTCCTTTACCTAGATGAGGCAGGTCCTACTCTGCTGTGCTCAGGTCAGATCATATCTGGATCCTTAGTCTCTCAACAGGGGCTTCAGAGTCAGGTTTGAATAGTTGAATTATGCACGTAGAGATGGAAAAAAACCCAAACTTCCATATCGTCAAGTCCAGCCCCCTTAATTTATAGTTGAGAGGAAATTTGAGTGATTCATCATATAACACAATTTATTTTTAATCCTAAAGCACTATTCTCACATCTGTATACTGAATTTTTAATTGGATGGATAAATGAATTAATATATTGTTTATTAGGTTTCCAGGCTAAGCCATACCAGTGTTGGGATTGACTTTATTTAAAAATGTATTTTTTTGGAGGGTAGATGCTCCTTTGGAGTGAATTAATTCCTTAAAAAGAAAGAACAATGAAACGATTCCTTTTCTTCTTGTTCCACAGTTTTAGGTTGCATCGTGGACTAGGGAGGGCATAGTCCTTTGTACTTTGTTAGGGTCAGGCAATATCTGGGGCCTTAGTCTCAATTTTGGGTGATCACTGTTTTAGGAAGGATATTGAGAAGTTACATGGTCTCCAGAAAGGAGGTCCATCCAGGATGGTTGAGAACCTCAAGATTATCTCATGAAAACTCAAGGAGCCAAAAAAGGAAATTTGGGCTTGATGTCTGGAAATACTTCCTAGATGGAGAAAGTGGTTCCCAACTCACTTGGGTCCTCAGAAAGTCCAAGGCTGGCTGACCCCAGGTTAGCCAGACCAGAGGGACGGGAGCCTCTGCTCAAGTCACACGCGAGTCAGGCTTGGTAACCGCTGAGGCTTTGTTAGACCCCAGTGCTGGCTGTGTTGGGGAGTTGTCAAGTTAACTTTTTCACTAGAAGTTGGCAGAGGTTGGCTGTAAAAAGCGAGGTAGATAATAGAGGTGATGGTATCATCCTTGAGGTGTACAATGGTTAATGTGTAACCCGGTTAATAAGGCCGATGGGGACATTTTATGTGCTCTCACAGCTATCGAGGTTCGTAAATAGATGTGGTTTATTGTTTGTTTATAATAAATCGACAGCTTTTTAGCCTACATGCAGTCCCAAAGGCTTGGTTTTCCTTCTGTTTGCACATTTGTGTCTGGTCTTGCCCCATTCTTTCTGATCTTGGGAACAAACCTGGAAAACACTTGGAAAGTTTGTGACTGATTTGCCTTTCTCTCTTTTGAACTTTATTGTTTTGAACTTTACACTTTCATCATGGACCATATTGCCAGGAAGGTGGCTGCCTTCAGGGGAGAAGGACCAGTTCTGGGTTTGTCAGATCATGGAGTTAGAGCTGGAAGGTATTTTATAGATTCGAGGAAGATGTGGAAGATGAAGCTGAAGGGGTGAAAAACTGCTAAGTGTCTGAGCCATTTCTTCCTGATGCGGGTCCAGCGCTCTAACCACCACTGCTCTGCAGAAGGGAGAACAGTATCATTTGAGGGGAAACTATTTGGGAGTGGGGGAGATAGTAGATAAGCTTCCTTTCCTCTTTAGGCAGCTACTGATGATAACTTCAGACTGATTCCCTAATAAGAGGACCAGCTGGGCAATGTCCAACAGGCTGGGGAATTCCCCGTCAAGATTTTGGGAAATGATCAGTGCTTGCTTCCCCAGGCCAACCTTGACCCTGGCATCTCCCTGTGTTCTCTATTCCTGTAGCCTGTGAAGTAGGGCTCCTACTTTCTGGAATATTGGACAGTGGTAACTTCAGAATCTCTACTTGTCATTCCCAGGTTTTAAACCTAACACTCACTTAATTCAGGCTGGCCTAAACTCTGCCAAACTTGTTTGTATTCAGGGTTCCTAGGATGATAAATTCAGAACTGGAAGGAACCCTGGAAGAGGGGAAAAATAAAGCCAGACTAACCAAAAGATGAAAAAATCTACATGCAGTGTTCCAAAAAGGAGAAAGGGAAGAAGGTGTTTTACACAAAAAAAATCTCTTTAGTCTCCTAGTTTTATAGAGGGGGTTAAACACCTTTCCTAAGGTTCAGTAGGTAGTCAGAGTTGGGATTTGAACTCAGGTCCTGAGAATCTAGCTTCAGGACTCCCTGTTAAAACTATACCATCCTCAATGGTTTAATTTCCCCTTTAGTCTCTTAGGCTGATTTTTTCCAGTGTAGTCATTAATAAGATTCTCTATTATCTTTAATATATTCTGTCAGAAGGGCTTACAACTCCCCTCACTGGCCCATTTCCAGCATACACCACATTGTGTTCACTTCAGTTAGGAGATTGTGATGATTTGGAATCTTAGGCTCACAGAGTTATAAAGATGAAAGATACCTGTACCCCCAATTTTATCAAGTGACTTTCTGGAGGATTCATGGCCAAGTATGGCAGAGCTAGTCTAGAAGCCAGAGTATAAATATAGTCCCATGTAGTTCTCACCTCGCTTTCCCTCACTAGTCCAGGGGTTGTATTAGTATTAACAGTAGGGGTCTTGTACAAAATGACTGATAGGAAAATGTTTTACACAATTGCACATGTATAAACTGTATCACATTGTTTACTGTCTCAGGGAGGGGGAAGAGAGGGATGAAGTGAGGGAAGGATAGAATTCGGACCTCAAACCTTTTGAAAAGTATCTTTTAAAAATTGTTTTAACATGTAATTGGGGAAAATATTACCGTGTTTCCCCGATAATAAGACCTATCCCAAAAATAAGCCCTCCCCTTACTGTGTAAGATTCCTCTAAAATAAGCCCTCCCCCGAAAATAAGCCCTATTGAGATTGCTACTGTAGTGAAGGTGATCCCCTTCACTATGCACCGTTTCCCCCCCTGTGAAATGCACGCTGCGCTCCGAGCTGCATCCAATCAGAGCTGCAGCAGTGAGCGCGTCATCCTGTTCTTCCCCAGTGATTTGCTTATTGAATAAAGGTACATTTTTTTGTTCACATTTACCTGTTTATTAAAATTGCTGTCAATGTTCATTAAAATAAGCCCTCCCCTGAAAATAAGCCCTCTGGTGTTTTTCTGTCCAAAAAAAATAATAAGACAGTATCTTATTATTGGGGAAACACGGTATTTTAAAAAAGAGTAGGGCCTATTTTGCTTTGATTTTCGTCTCCGTAGCCCTTGTATCTGGCTCCTGTGCCGGCATGTATAGCAGGAGCTTAATAAATGGGCATTGATTTGCTTGCTTGATTGGATGGTATCTAAGGCCCTGTCCAGGTGTAGATCTAAGATCTGATGGAAAAGTGATGTGCATTGGGTGGGGTCATGCAACATGATACTGGGTACACTGTGTAGATTGTGTTCGGGAGGAGGAGGAAGGAAGGCCAGTGCATACAGGCTGGTGAGTAAGGGATGCACATCAGCCCCGTGTTTGGACAGCCAGCTGTGTATTCCTTTGGTTATCCCATACTTCTTGGGTATCACTTGCCTCTACTAATCCTACCATAAGTAAGTCACACATACACATTGACATATTTGGGCATCGTGCCTAGGTTTCGGTTACTTACTGCAAGACTTAAACAGTTTGAAAAAAATTTGTTTTGTAGTGCAGAAAATGGGCTTAGCATTAGGATTGAAGAAGCATCTTTGTTTCTCCTCTTGTTTATGGTTGGGAGCTATGAGATTTGATATGGCCAATTGTGAAGTCCCCGGAGGCCCTGGGGATTATTGATGACACAGGTCAGGAGGCCCCTCCCTCCATCAGCCACCTTCTTCATGAGGTAGAAAGGAAAAAAAGAGAAATTCTAGCTGTAATGGGGAATATCTGTTTCTCTCCTTTGTAGTAGGGAATTATTTGAATGGGTGAATTGAAAAAACTGCCTGGTTTATGCAACACTCTGTACACACAGCCTTGGACAAATATTGACACCAGAGATCAGGGCAGGCCTGCCATTTCTCTGATGCCCCTGGGAAGAAAAGCTCTTTGCAGTGGCCCTCACGACCTTTTGAAGTACCCCAACAAGTTTGTGCAGGTGACTTTTTTTTTTGGTACAGTAATTCTTAGGGGAGGGGAGGGGAGTTGATTCTAGGTTAGTGTGGTTGTGTTTAAACTTAACTGAATGAACCCCCTACACGGTTGCTACATTCTCCTCTTCCTCTCCCTCTCCTTTCTGCACCCCTTTTATGGGCAGAGGTTGTGTTTGAGCCTTCCATGGAAAAAGCAAATGGTGGAGGTGCCCTAAGTTTGGTTTTGCCAAATCGTGCCTGTGTGATGGGGGACGTTTGAAATTGATTTCACTTTCGAAATACCTTAGTGCCTGTTTGGGGACCTAAGGCAGGTGAGGAAAGAAGGGGGAGAGAATCAGAGGCCAAGTATGGTGAAAACACTAGTAATTCGGCCTTTTAATACTTGCTTTGTAATGAAAGCTTCATCAGATTGACCCCAAGCCAATACTACGTCCACCATCTTCCCCTCTTTCTCCAACTTAGATCCTTGGGGACTGGGTTCAGAACTCTCTGAATCTCACCATTGGGAGAGACCTCAGAGATCAATCAGTCCAGTTCTTCCATTTTGTGGATGAGGAGACTGAAGACCAAGAAAGCTCAAGTTCACCCAAAGGAGTAAGACCAAGCATTGGGTGTTTTAGAACAAAGTCTGACCCCCCTTTCCCATAAATCCTTCAAGAACTTGCAGATAGCTAGACCCCTTTCTCTTTAGTCTCATGACCCTTTATCCAGATTTCCTGGTTGGGTGTTCTCCGCAGCACCCCCTATCAATACCTTCCTAAATATGGCACCTGACTGGAACTGAACACACTATGTAAGGTGGGCTGTGACCATGGCAGCCCCTAGCAGGCCCGGCTCTTTCTGCATCCTAGAAGCTCTGCCCTCCTCCTCTCCTAATGCAACCCCAGAGCGCTCCTGTGGCTTCCCCTAAAAGTTAGGGTTGTGTTAGTTTTGCTGAAACCTTGGCTGTGCAGTGAGTATTGTGTTGGACTTGGAGTCAGGCCTAAATTTGAGGATGTTTTCTGATATTCCTAAGTAAAGTGACTTAAACCTCTCTCTGCCTCAGTTTCCTGAACTATAAAACAGCATGAATATCTGTTATTCTGGTTGACTTTAAGTGAAGGGAATTATAGCAGTCTTCAGCTAATTCTCTACTTCTCCCCCCAGTTCCCAGGGCTTGGTTATACTGTGGGGTATGGTATGGTTAGAAACCTAGAGTCTGCCCACAGGCCCTTCTACAACTCTTGTATTTTGGCAAATAAAGTAGAAGAAAAGAGATTGGAGTTTCTCCCGTGGCCTGGAGTGCCCTGTCTCTATGTAATATGAGGTGGCCTTTTGCTGATTTGGCCGAGGTAGCCTTGGTGGGGCATGACAAGCCGAGCTGTACCCAGAATCTCTAGGAACTTTTTACTCAATTTCATCAGCTGTGCAGATGCAGGTGGGCTTCCTCTCCGGTCCAGGCTGTCCAGAGTTGGCATTCCTGAGGCCGCCCGTGCCCCGCCTCCAGTGGTCTGCAGCAGTGGGCGCTTCTGGTCACTTTCCTCTTACTGATACTCCCTCCTCCAGGCAGACTGCTTTTCCTCATTCTCCTTCTCTTCTTTCCTAGATTCTTGTCTTTTTCCTCCCTCTTAAGATGGAGGTCTCCTAGTGTCCTGTCCTTGGCCTTCTCTCCCATCTGGCCCTCACTGATCTTTGTTCCCATGATTTGTTATCAACTCTGTGCAGATAATTCCCAGATTATCATTTTCCAGATTATTTTTCGTGGTTGTCAATGCCAAATAACATGGACATTTGCAAATAACATAGAAGGTTTAGCACTTGAGCGTTGTGCTTGGCAAACTTAATAAATGCTAGGTGAATGACATACAGGAGTGATGGAGGTTTGCACTGGAAACTTCAGCTCTCTTATGTACAGCTTGTTTTCCTTTTAAAATATGTAAAAAATTCAACCTGTAGCTTGTCTGTGCTTTTTCTGGCCTGCCTTCTGTTCTCATCTGAGTTTTTTTTTTTTTAATACATCTGTGAGTTTTCAAAAACAGATGTGTCAGTGACTCTCTCTCTGTCTCTCTCTCTTTGTCTCTCTGTGTCTCTCTCTCCTCTCTGTCTCTCTATGTCTCTCCTCTCTCTGTCTCTCTCTCTCCCCCCTATACTTCTCCCTTTCACCTGCCTTTTGGGGGGAAAAAGGGAAAAACAAAGGGACAAATATGCAGAACTAAGGGAAACAATTTACCAAATCTCTTAACTACACTTATTTCTTGCTTGCTAGTATTACCTTTGGATGTCTCAAATTCACCATGTCCAAAACTTTTCAGATTAGGTGCTCAACTCCTTACCTGCTTCACCCCCACCTCCCTTTCTTCCTTGATTCCAGTTAAATGTGGAATGTGGGTCCTTTTGTAGATGCCCCCTCTTTTCTTCTGTCCCTCCAATAGAATTGAGTTGTCAGGACTGTCCGATTCTGGGTCATTTCCTTGCCTGGCCCATGTTTTGCCCAATTCTTGCCTATTTTCAGAACTTGGGTGGGACAGCAGTATTTATGGATAAGAAAGAAATTTCAATTATCAGTTGAATTTCCCAAAGGTCACATCAGCCTTTTTTGGTTATTTTGTCCTTTGGAGGTTCTGGGCTGGTCAGTGGGATTGTAAACAGAATAATTATTATTGAGACTTGGGTTTTGGACTGTGATTTTGGTGACCTTTGTCAGTTCCTGTTCAGTTAAAAACACATATGAATCCCAGGCATTAAAAACTAATTTTTTTTTTTGGTTTCGATAACACATTTTAGTGAGTAAAATGTTCCAGCTAGACTTAACCCTGTAGGAAAGAGTAAGTGAGCAGGAATTTCAAGTGGTTAAGAGACAGGAAGTTGCACTGAAAACAAAACAAAACATTATGTGATCCATTGGGTCTTGTTGGGTGGATATGAATCACTTGGGGGAGCTAGGTCATTTTTCTTTAGATCCTGGTGAACAGCCGTAACAGGGCCAAAAGGAATCATAAGTCCAATAATCAATGATCAGTAGAGTGCCGGCTGTGGGCCACTGGGGATACAAAGACAAAGAAATGGGAGATGGTTCCCTGCCTTCATATCTACTGATGATGACGGTGACAATGACACTGATGATGACGGTACCTGGCGGGATCAGTGCCATGGCGTAGTTAGTTGTCTGCAACCCACACTTGGCTGTGTGATCTTGTATTTAATCCGAACCTCTCACTGCTTCAGGTAACCAGAGGTGTCACATTCTACCAGACTAATACGTCATTGGGAAGCGTTTAACAAAATAAATAAAAATACTATCCAATGTAGATAATGCTCACTTGTGGATTTTTAAAAGTCTGTATGTGGCTAGCAGGGACCCATTTCTATTTAATTTTGATACCTCTGCTCTAGTCCAGAGCACCCTCCCCAAAAAGGAGAAAGAAACAACAAGCAGAATTATAACTGACTTGGGGCTTCGAGGTTTGCTGTATGTTCTTCAAACATTATTCCTGTTGTGAGCACGTCTCCTCAAATCCCTGTAAGATATTACAATTATTTTTATGTTAACCATCAACTATGTACTAGGCACTGTCCCCGGGGACACAAAGAAAGGCAATAGACTCCTTGCCCTTGAGGAGCTTTCAGTCTAATGGGAAGATAAAGAAATAGAGATTCAGAAAGAAGTTATAATTCCTGTTGTACAGCTAAGCAGTAGACATTTATTAGGCCCATCTTACCTGCTAGGCATTGTACTGGGGACACAAAGAAAGGCTCTGCCTTCAAGGAGCCTACAGTTTCAGGGGAAAGATAAAGAAACAAACTCAGAAAGAAATTACGTGGGGTCACACAGGTTTTGAACCCCAGTTTTTCTGACTCCAGTTCAGTGCTCCTTTCCATGCATCTAGTTTTCCTATGGAAATCAGCAAATACTTAATCTTTTTAATTATATAAGCTACGTTGAATTATTTGAAACTGTATTTTTCCTCTTGATTATAAGAGAAGGGACTCATTTTCCTTTGTCTTTGTAGCCCTGGCATGCACAGTGGGTATTTGAATTGAATTGTTCATATATAGTGAATGCTGAAAATACACTGTAGGGTAGGGCTTTTAACCTGGGTCTTGTACATTTAAAAAAATTAATAATTATACTTTAATATAATTGGTTTCTTTTGTAACTTCTGTATTTTATTTCTTGTGGGTAAAAACATCGTTCAGAGAAGGTAGTAATACAATTGTCCTCTCCTGAGGATTCACCAGACTGCGCCCTGGGGTGTCCATGACACACAAAAAAGTTAAGAACCTTTACTTTAAATGTGGAGTCAAGACCTTATCCAAACAATTTCAACAACCCTGACATGAACAAATAAAAAAAAAAACAAACCTCTTAGGCCCCTTTAACACAGGGGAATGGGTGTCTTCCGAGTTAGCTGAGAGTTTTTCCTTAGATTTTCAGTTGGCTTCTGAAGCATTTCATGAGCAATTTCATATATAAAATTTCAGAAACCTAATGGAAAAGTTGACAGGATGAGATCCCTAGTCGATAAGTGAATTTGGCTGTGCTGGCCAGGATGGTGACCTTTTCAATCTGGATTTGTATGTTATCCCCAGCGTCCAGTTATGGGTGTAACTCACTTGACAGAAGAGCTGTGTTCCTGAAAAGTTGTGGCCAAATTCAATTTCTGTAAATTGGATGTCCTCTCTTTTCCTCTTCCATCGACTTTATAATTCCAAAGGTTCTTCATCTTTATTTCTGAGTAGCCACCATCTTTAAATTTCTGGGACTAAACTGGGAGAGCCAACCAGAACCACTCTTAGGTACTTAGTGACCTTTGGAGGAATCCACAAATAGAGATCTGTCTTTTTGGGATGCACATCAGTTTTAAAAAAGTCTGTTTTCATCAGGATTTTATTAGAATATAAGTATGTTTATGTCTGTATCTTGGCAAAGGATGGTAGAAATGGGCCTCTGTGGAAGACTTGGTGACTTTTATGTATGACATTTATATGACTTTTAATTACACATTGTGACGAACTAGACGCCCCATATGGCCATTGTGGGATTGTGTATTCAGAGCCAGAAAAAGGTCCTTAGAGGCTGTGTCCAACCTCCTCATTTTATTTATCTGTAAAATAGATAAAACAAATAATAAATAACAAAGATAAATATAAAATGAGATCCAAAGAGAGTGTTAAAATGATCCCGTCTAGGATCACACAAACAGTAAGTGGCACATCTGAGATTGGGTCTATTTCCCTGACATCACATCCAGCATTCTCTCCATTCAGTTGGGCCGATACCTGTAAAGCACTTGGCCACGGCACTGGACACATGGTAGGTCCTTAATAAATATTTGTCTCTACCTGCCCCTAAATTGATGTAATCTCTGCTCATTGAATAACAATGTTCTATGAAACCAGGAAACATAGTTTCAAGCTAGAGGACATTTCAATGCCTGTCCTGGATGTTGTCTTCATAATAACCATTATGGAGAGGATCTATAGCTTTAGCTGGAGAGGGGACGTGGGACGTTGGAGTCAACCAGGACAGCTTCCTCATTTTACAGGTTGAGCCTTGGTTTCTCAGACTCCAAAAGTCTCGAGAGGGGGATGTTTGTTTCTGGGTGACCTCCCAGTCCTCTTGAAGCAGTGATTCCAGATGGAAGGTTGCAAAGGCTGCCTCAGAACTGCCCTTTCCGGAAGTTGGGAGGATTAAGGTTTGAAAAGGGCCTTAGTAAATGAGTATCATTTGATAAGATGCATTTCACAAGCCAGAGGTGGTTTCACAGGTGGCTAGCCTACCTGAGTGAGCACCTGCGAATGGTTTGGGAGGGAGGGAGACAATCAAGGAAGCTGTGTGACCCGAGGAGACCTTGGCAAACCTGAAGGCTGCTTTACTTTGGAGAGCGTCTTGGGTTTACAATGCCATTCACTGCCTGACTGGTTTTCCCCTCTCCAGAGCGTGGGTGATAGCTTCTTGTCCCTTTTCCCAATAGTCCTTTCTAAGTAGTAAGGGGGTCAGTCAAAAGCCTGAACTGTGCTCAAAAGAATAAATGATGAGTGCTTTTTGGAGGGGCTGGTGCCTGGGGGTCCTGGCCTGACCTGGGCAAAGAGCTTGATGGGGAGTCTTTCAGTCTTTCAGTCTCCCTTCTAAACCACCTTTCCTATGGCTGCTGGGCCAATAGATGTGGGTGCCATTGACCATACCTGATTGAGGAATGGCGATTTTTGATGGAAGTTGGAAAGCACCATGGAGGTAAATGCTGTTCTCTTTGGCTAATGGCATAGTTTAATTTCTCTCAAAGTGGTCAGAGAACTAGGGGTAATCTGATGGATAATCTGTGAATATAAACTGCATGCTGTGTAAGAGTAGGATTTGAACACTTATTAAGCATGGGGTGGGATATATAGTAGCAAAAACAAAATGTGACCCAGCTTCAGAAAATACAGGCTTCTTCCTTGCTATGCCAGGTTTGATTCATCCTCTCCTGTAGTGTGGAGGAGCGGGAGAAGACACAGATGTTGGAGTGAGGTAAGGATTTGGGTTCACCTGTATCCCTGTGATTTCACCATCCTGGGCCTCAGTTTCTCCATCTGTAAATGAGGGAGTTGGACAAGAAGGCCTCTCAGGGCTTTTCCAGACTTAAATCTTTGCTTTTGTGAGAAATTGCTTGAGAAGAAGTCTGCCTGGCATTTTGCCAGCCTGTAAAGGGCCAAATGACTGGCACAGTACTACAGATGAGGGGACAGACTTAGAAGGGAAGTTATTTGCCCAAGGTCAGTCAGCTTCATTTAGTTGATTTCCTCATCTGTGTAGTGACTGTTGTATTATCAAAGTTCTCACCCTTCAAGGTTTTCAGAACACCTGCAAACATTCCCTCCTTGGGCCCTCACAACAACCCTACCAGGGAGGTGCTAATTTATCCCCATTTTGCAAATGAGGAAACTGAGGCCAAGTAAGCTGGTCATTAAATTCAAACTCTCTCCCTCCTTGTCTCTGCCTCCATGTTTCCCTTAAGTCTCAACCCAAATCCCAGCTTCTTCATTCCTTAATCTTAGTGGTTTCTCTTCGTTGGTTTTCTCCATTTATCCTACCGATAGTGTGTTTGTTCATAGTTGTTTAAATGCCTTCTCCCCATGAGCTTTCTGTGGGGTGCCACAAAGCCTGAGGCCTTCTGCTCTAAGGCTCTCCTAAAAGAGTCCTTGGGACTCGAATCTTTCCTGACTCCCAGGTCCTGCACTTATAGCACTCTATCATAGTGAATTCAGGAGGAAGAGATGCCTACATTCACCAAGTATTTAAAGTGAGAGCGATTTACCTGAATGGCTCTCACAGCCAGCTAAGGGTTAAGTGGTTTTCTCCATTTGGCGTGTAAGCTTTTGATGGAAACATTGATTCTGGGGACTCCCTTGATGAGCAATGCTCAACACTGTTGATCCGGATTGATTGTGAGTGAATGTTTTGAAACTTGGTCAGAGCCTGCAGTGGGTGTACTAAATACCCCCCACCCCAGCACACTGCTCTCAGAACTGGGTGATTTTTGGTTCCTGGAGAAGCCACGTGACTGCAGGATACATACATCAAACTGTACTTAGTAAGCCTCCTTCCTGTGCTAGACTCAGGGCACACAGAGAGGGCAGTAGCTCAAATATTATTTTCTCCATTTTTATAGATGGGAAAACTGAGGCTCAGAAAGTTTCATTAACCTCCCTGCTTAGCTAGCTGGGATTTGAAATCAGGTCCTTCCTGATTCCAGCCAATCTTCAGCATTCTTGTCAGTCATCAGACATCTATTAAGCATTTAACTCTGCCATTTTTATATCCTAGCCCCCTTTGGCAGTCTGCTGAAGCTTATGGACCCCTTCCAGAATGTTTTAAGTGCATAAGATAAAATACATCTGATTACAAAGGAAACCAATTCTTTTGAAATGTTATTAATAAAATATATTTAAAAAAAGCTCAGGGACCCCAGGTTAAGAACCTGTGTTCTAGGGAAATGCTAGAATTTGCTCCCAGGAGAGAATATATCACTCAGCACTCATTTTATTCAGTGCAGCAGTTTTCTACTCAGGAACCTTCCTTCAGGGTAAATGCCTGACTTTCTTTGGGGCAGGCTGGGGCACTGCCTTCACGGGCGGCCACAGCCGACCTCTCCGGCCCTTTCTTACTCCATTCCCTTATGTGAAACAAAATGTGTACATTGTTTTGGTATGCACTTCCAGGCAGGGAAGGGTGGCACCTCCCCAGAATTGGCCTGCTACTCCTGTGGATCGGGAAGTGAGCTCACCCCTCTTGGTGGCCATGAGCCCCCAGTCCTCTGATTTTTGGATGTCCTGCTGAGGAATAAGTTCCTGGCATACCGGTCACTGCCTATGGCAGGTACTGTGTTTATGTCTCCTACTGCAGCCATTGAGTACCCTGGCTTTGGAGATGGAGGTACACAGGCTAAACCTCTCGTTTTTCCAAATGAGGTACTATCAGATCTTACTTCACTTTTCTCTTTTTTTTTTTTTAATTCCTCACAATCCATCAGATGAAAGGCTTATGGGATTTGGGAGTCAGAGGAGAGGTGAGTTCTAGTCATCAAGTCATTTCCCTCTCTGTAAAAATGTTTATGTTGTTTTTTTCAGGACAGTTAGATAGCACAGTGCATAGAACAGTGGGCCTGGAGTCAGGAAAACTCATCTTGCTGAGTTCAACTCTGGCCTCAGATACTTCCTAGCGTTGTGACCCTGGGCAAGCCATTGAACCCTGTCTGCCAGTTGCCTCATCTGTAAAATGTGCTGGAGAAAGAAATGTCAAACCACTCCATTATCTTTGCCAAGAAAACCCTGAATGGGGTACTGAAGTGTCAGAAATAAATGAACAACAAAAATAGGGTTAATGATGCATCCGTTGTTGTTAGGAAAAATGGCATAGAAATATGAATTTCTGTCATTATACATTTTTCTTTCTGGCATTGTCTCTGCTGGAATGCCTCTCTCTTTTTAACTTGTTTACACCTGTCTCTACCCAGTTCAGATCCTACTTTTCTTCCAAAGAGGGACCTCTCTCCTTGTGGTGATAAGAATGGACAGTTCATAGTGGGGGACCTGCGTTCAAATCCTGGTCATGCCACTTACTCAGGGGGATTAGCCAAAGCCCATCACCTCTCTGGGCCTTAACTTTCTCTTCTGTAAAACAGGAATATTGAAGTGGATAAGCTCTTAGTAAATTTCTTAACTTTCTCATCTCTAAAATAGGAGGATTGAACTAGATGAACTCTTAATAAATTTCCTAATTTTCTTTTCTACAAAATGGGAGGATTGATGTAGATGAGCTCTTAATAATAAGTTTCCCTCTGGCTCTAACTCTGTGGTCCTGGCTGAGCGAGTTGAAAAAAGTGTATGTTTTGTTAGTGTCCACTTCCAGGCAGGGAAGGGTGGTGCTGCCCCAGTATTTGCCTGCTAACTCCAGTGGATCAGGAAATGAGCTCACCCCTCTTGGTGGCCATGAGCCCCCAGCCCTCTGAGTTTTGGATGTCCTGCTGAGGAATAAGGCCAGGAGTTCTCACTTTACTCTAATTCTGCAGCTCCTGGTCTCAATAGTGGTCCCCCCTCCTCTGCCTTGAGTAGCAGTATCATTTCTGGGAGAGAGAAGAAATGTCCTAATGTAACACGATGCTTTCTAGTAATTAATTGCAGGCTCTCTAGAGGCTGGTAATTACTTTGTCAAAACGAGGGAGGAAAATAAATTGAGTGAGTGATCATATCTCCTGTTTCCTACTTTCTTTCCAGGATGAGTTTTTCCTTTTTAGAATGGGGAGCTTGGAATAAGGACTAACTGTTAGCTCTGGGGAATTAAGGTGATGAATTGTTTTTCTGTGTGCTATAAACATGAAAAAAAAAAATCCTTTGCCATTATAGCTTCCAAAGCACTTTGACAGATAATTTCGGTTTGGAGTCAGGCTCTGGGTTTGAATCCCAGCTCTATCCCCTTACCCTGGGATAAATCGGTCCACTAAAATGAGGTCTCAGCAGCGTCTATCATCGCTTCCAGCTCTGGATCAAAGATTCACCATAATAATTGGAGGCCATAGCCCAGAAGATGGGGACAACAGGGCATGGTCTGGTGGAGTCCATAGAGGGAGGAGATACTTTGAAGTCTACCCATAGAATCCAACAAATATACAAAAGCCTGTTGTGTGAAAGATGTGTATTTAGGGTAAGGAAAGAAAAAAGGGAGTTGGTCTGATAACTGAGCTTTGGAAAGTGGCCCTCCCTTCCTTCCTCTTGCCTTTCTTCTAAACAGATGTCCCCTGTCCAGATTTCATGTCCTGTAGTACCAGCTGGTGACTGATGGAAATCTGCATTGGAAATGGCTGCAGTGGTGGGTGTGAGGGGGTAGCAGGTAACTTGCAATGACTTGGAACCCAAAGGGTATTTTCCCTTGCCTGGGGAAAGCTATTCCAAAGGAAAGAAAGGAGATTTTGAAGGCTGAGGATGAAGTAATTTCGAGGGACTCAATTGGATTGTGCTTTGCCAACATCAAAGTCAGCGAAAGTGTGTTTTCACCTGTAATCCAGGAAGGTGTTGGGTGTATTATGTACATGCTGATAAAATTGATGGAATTATAGGTCTGGAGGGGAAGTAAAATGAAGGATGGCATTTCCTGGTGTGTATGTGGGGGGGGGGGGGGCTTTATGGTTAACATGCAGATAGGAATAAGATTAAAAACTTGGTTCCCAGGGAAGACAAAGGCTGTCTGTATATAGGAGGCATAAAAAAAATTTGCCACGCAAAGTTAGAGAGGTTTGTGTATTTTTACAGCATTTGAAGCGAGTGTGGCCAGGACCTGCAGATTCTGAGGACTAATGTCTTTTCACCCATTCAGACCCACAGCTCTTCTGTGGCTTGGATCAAAGATAGAGCAGTAGGTTTAAACTAGAAAACATTTTATAGTTCATCCATCCCCTTCATTTTACAGATGAGAAAACTGAGGCCCTGAGCTCCCCTACTCCCAAGTTTAGGGGTAATTGAGGTCGAAACACAAGACTCTCAGGACCCTGAGAGATACCACATACAACTAGTGTGTGTGTCAAGATACACAAACTTCCTTAAGAACACTATACTTCTTTAAAGAATTAAAGCAAAAAGCAAAACTCAAATTGAATTCTAGGGAAAACTCAAAATTTCAGATCCAAAAATCTTTTGTAAATCAGGATGTTTCAGGTAAAAGGGGTTTTCTTTAGCAGGGGTGAGCTCAAACACATTCACATGTGCACATACAACTCAGTCTAGAAAATTGTCTTTAAAAACGTGATGCTGGGGATGGCGTGTCCAGGCTGGAGGAGACATGGCACCCTGCCTGCCTCCCTCCCTCCACCTCTCCAACTTACTGTGTGTTCCGTACTTACCTCTGGACAGATTAGCCAGAAGGCTTTCCGTGGCAGGTCCTGATTGTTCAGGGCTCTGCCCACCCTTTGTGTCCCGGCCATTCAGATGTGTGTTATGACAGTGGCTGACAGAATGTTTAATGAAAGCAGGCTTGGCAGTAACTGAATTCCCAGACTCTTCCTTGGGCCTTTCTACTGGTTGCTGAAAGGTTCAGAAATGGCTTCTGACAAAGTCTGTGCTGCTGACAGATAAATTGTTTTGACAGGAGAATCTGAAACCTGCAACTGAACAAAAATTTAGCTATTGAACCTGGAGAGGGGGAACTTGGTGCGAGTAGGAAAAAAAAATAGTGTACTTCAAAAGAATTTTTTTTCAGGTGTTTATCTTGCTGCTTGAAATAGGAATCCTTTAAAATTGTAAAGGTAACCCCTTCATTCTCTGCCCCTCCCCCATTCACCCTGATCTCTGTGCACGTGGCAGTCCATTTCAGGAAATCAGTTTTAATAGCCATGGCCTGGGAGGCAGCTTGGTACCAGGAGGAAAAGACATAGATTTAGTCAATTTGGTGCTGCTTCTACATAGCTGCGTGATATTGGGCAAGGTATTTTCTATCTGTAGGCCTTAATTTCCTCATCTATAAAATAAAGGTTTGGGACTAGATGATCCTAAGGTATTTTCTAGTTCCAGGTATCTGATCCTACTTAAGCCCTTTCAAACTCAACATATTGACTTAGAAAACCACAAATTAACATTGTATTTTATTTTCATTTATTTTGTCAAACATTTCCCAATTACATTTTAATCTGGCCATATGGTACTCAAGCATATTGTAGGCAGAATGCTTGACATCTCGCCATTTCTTAAGCAGTAGAATACTCATTGGGTTAAAAAAATCTGAATTTCCTACTTAGTTCTCTTCACAGAGGATTTGCTAAGCATCCTGAAAGACTTTCATCATTTTATTTAAGAATAAATTTTTATTGATTATCTTTTGTTTTTGCATCACCTACTTTTCATGTAGTATCCTTCCACTTCCTTACAGAGAGCCATTCCTTATAATAAATTTTAAATAAGGAAAGAAGAAGAAAATTCTCCAGAACTAACATAACAAGCAAACAAACAAAAGGTTTGATGTTATTATGTAGTGTTCCACACCCATGGTCCCTCATCTGCAAAGAAGCTTGCCCAGGATAGTATCTTCTCATTTTTATTCTTTGCGTCCATACTTGGTCATTATAATTTCAAAGCATTCCGTTTGCTTATCTTTGTTCTATGTACATTATTCTTGTCATTTTGTATCTTGTTTCCTCAGTTCTGCCTACTTTGCATCAGTTCATGCAAGTCTTTTTGTGATTCTTTTTATTCTCTGTGTTCATTATTTCCTAAGAAGGGAAATGGTGATGTTCCACTGGACCTTAAAAGATTACCATTGGTCTTTTAGCATTTTGTAGAAATAGTGTCATCCATCTGTCTCTTGATATTGCTATATATTCTGCTGACCCCCTTTTTTTTTACATCATCCATAGGAATGTTAGGGTGCTAGGATTCTGAATTAGAAACAATATACCCTAGTGTCCATGGGGATCTGTAGGATCCGCCACAAGTGGTCACACACTTCCTTTGCTTGGAGACCTGGGGAGTGAACCCCCTATGTCTCTGAGGTATCCCATCAAATTTCTTCATGTCTGCCTTTCTCCCCTTTGGTACATCTTATCCTTCTTCCCTTTGATAGTTCTTTGAACAAGGAAGACAACAATCATGTTATCCTTCTGTCTTTTTTTTTTTAATTTTTTTTTTATCCTCAGTCTTCTCTGCTCCAGGCAAAACACCTTCAGTTCCTTCATCTGATTGTTATTTCAGATGTTGGTAACATTCTAGTTACCCTTCCTGGATTGTGTCCAGTTTGTCCTTGTCTTCTCTAAAATGTGACTACCCAAGAAGAATAAAATATCACAAAGGCGATCTGGGAAGGATAGACGACAGCCAGACTATTACTTCCTTTTCCTGAGATTTCATTAGTCATCTTGACGGCTGTTACTCCTCAGTGCATTTTGGGCAGGCTGTTCTAAATTTCACATAACTGGACTGTTCTGTGGCCAATTTCTCCAGTTCATCCCCCTCAGTAAGTTTGCCAGATACTTTGCTGGTAATGTTTACTTTATCTCCTGGTTAACTAGTCTGGTACCCTGCTGTATAGTAACGTGAGGGCAGTATGGCATGACCTGTTCTTGATGAAGCCATGTTGGGTTTGTTTCTTTTAATGATTAGTTCTCTTCTTTCTATTTGTCAACAACCCTTCCCTTTAATGATAGATCTTAGAATTTGACCAGGAATTTAAAGTTTCTGGACCCAGTTTTCATATTCTCACACTTCTTTTGAAAAATCTGCCCATTTATCTTTCTCCATTCCTAAAGCACCTTTCTCAAAGCCTTGACAGTCTTACAAGATTGTCAAGTTTCGTGATAGCACAGACCCAAGCAAAGAAGTAACCTGCTTTCTGTTCTGTGGATCAGCTTTTCTGAGACTTATAAAAACCTCTGTCTCTTAATGCATTTGATTTCCCCGTTGTTTGGTTTGGGTTGACTCACAGTGCTCTGGGATTTTCTTTTATAAACACAACCTCTGTTGAGTTCTGGGACCCTTTAATAAGAGCCCTGAGCTTTAGGCAGGCTCAAACCTGACTTTTACTATGTGATTAAAAACAAAAAAACAAAAACCCAGCTCCCCTGTCTGCTTCCTCCTTCCACCTCGCCCCCAACAAAAGCAGTAGGCAGCTTCTATCTTTATAGTAATATAATCTTCAGACAAATTGTGCTATGATTCTAGCTGTGCTGTGAACATGGACTTGGCTTTTAAATGTACTGCTGGCTTAAAATGCAGGGTGACTTTTATTTAGATGAATGTCTTTGAGTTGTGGTAGAACAGATAGCTGCTGGAGGCCAGTATTGATTTCCGAAGTCCCTGGAGTGCAGTTAAAAGAAGGAGGAGGGCCCTCAGTGAGTCACACTTTTTAAGGTGAGATGATTTTGTGGAATTCCAGGCACAAACAGCTAAGGACAAAGAGTCTTCATGAACGTGGAAATCTTCACACCCTTTGCAGTGGTAGTTAGGGTGGCCAGGTGAGTAGATTTGGTGCATTAGGTGAAATGGAAGGAGTTTTCGAAAGGAGAAATAGTAGTAGAAAAAGAGGGTGAGGTTGGAGGAGAAGTCAGACTCAACCTTTGGTGGGATAAGGAAAATAAGGGCTTGAAATTGAAAACGAGGGTGGCAGGAATTCATGCCACTCATTTATATGTGGCGGGATAAGCATTGAGGAAGGATTTGGGTTGCTGTTGGGGGAGCAGGGTGGAACGTTCATTTGATAAATGTGCCGTGGTGGAATGGACCCTGGATTTGGAGGTTACAGAGAGGATTTGAGTTCAAATCCTGAGGTCTGCAGCTTCCTGTGTGACCTTGGGAAAGTGCCTTCCCATTGCTAGTGTCATTGGAATCAAACAGATGCCCAGCGTTTCCAAGTAATGTGGATAATTAAAATAATGACCTGAATTATAGTTCTTTCAAGCACTTAGTACAATGCCTGGCACATAGTAGTCACTTTATAAATATTAATGGGATTGAATTCCAAGTTACAAAATCCTTTGTATACATATTGTCATCTTGTTAACCCTTTCATTAATTATTGGTTATAAAGTCAGAGTGGTGGGGAGACTCTGTGTAGCTGGTGTCCCCCCCCCCAAATATGGCCAAATCCATTGACCTAGAACCATGCTGCTACAGCACTGTGGGTGGGGTGGGGGTGAGGAATTACTGAGCCCTGGGTTCCCTTGGGAGTCAGGAAAACCTGGGGTACAAATCCTGCTTCTGACATTCTGGTTGTAGAAGTTGTAATTATTTAGACACTAGATAAATCACTTATAAATAGTTGAGACTGCCTGTAAGACATTTTTAGGAAAAGCAGCATTCATCCATTGTTTTTCTGTTCTGACCCCAATAATCAAGAAATTAATAGTATCATAACTTAGTGGTAGAAGGGATCTTGGGAGTAAATCTAAGCTAATCCCCTCATTTTACTGATGAAGAAGCCAAGGCCAAGGGTCACACAATCAGAGCTAGGGTCTAACTAAACCCAGTTCTGATTCTTAATCCAGGACTCTGATCTACTGGCATATTGATGGATTCCCCCCTCCCTCCTTTAGTCTGTAATGATTACTTTCAGTCTTTATTAATTGGGGGGGTCGTCTAAGATTCAATCCTGAGTACTAGTCATTCTATAAGACAGCTGGCTTCCTCTGGTCTGAAGTTTTATCCATCTGGTCATCTTCACTTGGCAAGTCCCTAAGCCTTCTTCTGATCCTCCCTGCTCTCCCCTTCCCTGTACCATGGGTGACACTTAGTATGATGCTTTCAAATCGAAGGCTTTGCATTAGTTAGTCCTTAGACTTGATGATAAAACCAAATGCCTTCCGATGTAGAGTGAAGGGCAGAGCCAGTACGATGCTGAAGGAATTTGGTTTAAGGAAGGTAAGTGATGAAAAGGTGCTTGAGATAGACTGGGCTTATCAGAGAGGATGAAGGAACTGAGGGGTCTGCATGCTTGGCCTGAGGTTAGCCAGTCAAGGACCGGGCTGAGTGATGACATCATAAGGGCCAGCAGAAAGCTGGCATATATCAGCACATCTTCACATTAAAAAAAAATGTCTCCGACTTGTTAGTGTTAACTAAAAAGGAACCATTTTCTTTGCTTTTTTGTTTTTAAAAGAAGGAAATGAATTAGGTTTAGAGCAAACAAAACAAAAACAAAATAAAAGCTTGTCCTGGTATAATCCATTAAACCCAAAGGACTAGTTCTGGTTCTAAGCAGGGAGGGATATTGTTAGGAATAGTAGTGGCATAATAATCATTTGCATTGTATAGCACTTTGTAAGTTTTGAAAAGCACTTTGCCCACATTGTCTCATTGCCCACATTATTCTGTTTGGGGCTTAACACCACCCACAGCCTTGTGACTTGTTCAGTTATTCCTCATTTTCCAGATGAGGAAACTGAAGCTCTCCCTGGTTCATTCATCTAGGAAGTGTCTAAGGTGGAATTTGAACCCAGAGCATACTTAATTCCTGGTCCAGGATCTCTCCATGGGAAGTCTGTTGCAGCGAATTCTAATGCCTTTTGTTTTTCATTCTCTTTCTAGAAACCTGAGTAACAACAAGCTGACGGAGATCCGTCCGGCTGCTTTTGAGGACTTGGTGAAGCTACAGGAAGTGTGAGTCTGCCTCAGGGGTGTTGGAGCAGAGGGAGCCCCATAGCTTTATTTCTGTCCTGTACCCCTTAGTACACGAGTGAAGCCTCTGAATCCCATTTTGAAACAATTATTTTATTTTATTTTTTTATTTTTAAGCAATTGGGGTTAAGTAACTTGCTCAAGGTTACACGGCCAGTTATTCCTGGGTGTGGTGCTGAGTGTCTGAGCCCGGATTCGATCTCCAGGTCGTCCCAACACTGGAGCCGGTACTCTTACTCGCTGAGCCACCTGGCCGCCCCTGAAACAATTATTTTTAAGTGGACAAAATAAAAATGCATGGAATTAAAAAAGGAAACCAGTTATATTGACAAAGTTGTCAAATAGGTTTAAAAAGGAAGTTCACGGCCTCCAGGTTAAGAACTCAGCCTGTTGGGTGCCCCGTGATGCCCTCTGTAGCTAGCTTGGACCATTAACATCCCTTGGGTTCTTGGTGCCTTTAATGAAAAACGTTCATTTCTTCCCTCTTCTTTTGCCACCCAGTCAAGACCGCAGCATCATAGCATTGCAATTAAATTTGGTATAAGCCTCCCTGGCAACCTGGCAATAGGGAGACACGGGTTCTCCTTTCCTCTTCGCCCTCCCCTCAGCTCCATGCAAAGCTCTGTGGGAATAATTCAGTTAACACACCTGGCCATGTAAGTTTCCCTGCTGAAAGGAAATGGCTCACGTGGAGGGAGAAGGGGATACTCCCAGGTGATATTTGATGCCAGCCCACCTCTTATCTCCCAGGAAACCAAGGTGTAGTGTAATGCACCAGAGGGGCTTAGCTAGGCCTTCTCTGCCTCAAACAAGGTTAATAATAATTCCTCTGGCAGTGGCAGTCTGCTGGGCCCTTCAAGAAGCCAGCCTTGAACCTGAAACTATGTTTCAGCAGCTTCCTCCATCAGGGTGGAGATTGGGATTACCAGCAATTTTAAGCTCTTTATTTATGTCTTATAAAGAAACCTGTCGACAATAGTTTAGAAAAACAAAAAATCTTTTGCTCACTTCTAAGCTGTGAGTTTGTGGAATTACGTGTCTTGGTGTGACTTACGTAATTTCAAGATCTTTTGTGGGGGGGATGGGATGGGGTACTTTTAAGATGGAAAGGACTCAGATTTCCAACAGTTGGGATGTTAAATTTGTGGAGCCTCTATTTTGAAGGCTTAATTACTGTTATCAAGCTTTTTTAAGGTGGGAGTGGTAGACTAAAACTTCGGATGATGCCCTCACTCTGTTCTCTAGATAGGATAGGGAATTGGACTCGTGATTTCATTGGCATATTGAACTCCCAGGGGAGAAAAAGCCCAAAACCCAATTCAGATTCATATCTTTTCTGCAGCTTTTAGAGATATCCTTAGTGCAGAGGTGTCAGACATGCAGCCCCAACCCTCCTGAGCGGGCCTGAGCCAGATGAAACTATAATTGGAAAGCATTTATCAAAATAAGTAAAAATACAATAAAACATAGGTGATGTTAGTTTGTGGTCTTCTAAGTCAATAGGCAGCCTTCAGGGATCCTTATCTACAGTTTAGTGACTAGCACCTTTACATTTGAGCTCTCTGTATTTTTCCCCACTTAGAATTTCAGTGGCTTGAAGATGGGCAGGGGCAGTGTTTTGTTTTTGTCATGATGTTTCCTTAATAAAAAGAAAAAGACACCTGTAGAGGGAATGAATCTTCAAGACCAATTCAAACTCAGGGAATCTTTCTTAACTAACCCCCTGGGTTGTGACCTGGCTCATTTCTCTTTGCCCTTCTGCATCTTCCCTCCCCAGTTAAGAGTGTAAAAGCTCCTTGAGGCCAGGGGATGATGTCTTAGTGTTTTGATTTGACCCGACCTTACACAAGAAATTCAATTAAACTCATCTCTACCCTTTGAGCCACTGGTAGGTGGATCACCACTAGGGATACCCCCAAAGGAATCAAAGAGAGAGGTCCCAGCTGTAGGAAAAACGGTCAGAGCAACCTCACAGGGACCTGACGGACCTCTGGAACACTTGTTGTCTTGTGTTGGAGGGGGAAGGGGAGAGAACGTGGTATTCTCCAGACTAAGTAGAACTCTGTAGTAGCAAAGATCTGGTCCTTTCCCAGAGGGAACTAGACAGAATGATGGAGAGAGAAGAGGGATCGAATGGAGGGAATAAATGGGAGCTGACACATGACTGCTTCCAAATGAAGTGGGTTTTAATGTTTCTTGAGAGCTGACAGTTCTCTATAAAACCATCAGATGCTGGAAGCAGTGAGGGCTGGGGGTGGGGAACCACAGGCTGAACCAGGCAGTCTAGTGTGGTTTGCCTTGCAGAAGCACTTGAAGCCACAGCCCATCAGGGGCTGGCTGGAAGCAGATTGAGTGATGCCTCGTTTCAGGCTGTCATTGCTTTCGTCCTGGTCAGCCTTTGGAAGAGTCTCAGACGCCCAGCCAAGCCACAGTCCATTTAAAAATAACTCCTCCCTCCCCTTCCCCTTCCCCCCAAGTCTCCCAGTAACTCCCATTAAGAAGGCGTGGCCATTATTAGGGACCAGGGGCCAGGAAGGGCTAATCTATTAATACAAGGGTTATTTATATAGTCCTTTTTTCTGCATTTGGCTTATGTTACTCTTGCATTCCTTTTCAGATGTGTGATGTGGGTGGCGGGTGCTTTCACAGGGGCAGTGAGTGACCTAAGATGTTTCCTTATAAAATGAGCAGGCCATAAACATGCCCTGGGTTTGGGCATCTAGATTATACAGCTGTTGTCTAGATAGATAAGGTATCTAGGAAGCACTTAGAGCACGGATGGAGCCCTCGCTAGGTGCCAGGCACTGTGCTGAGTTCTGGGAATACAATAGAGGCCACCTAGGCAGTCTGTACCCTCAAGGGGCTTATGCTTTAATGGGGGAAGATGGCAGCTTACTGGGATTGGAGTGGGAGGGATGGCAAGGCTGTTAGGGAGGAGTTGGAGAAGGCCAGAAGCTGTGGAGTAGGGATGGAAAGAAGGGAACTTAGATGGCCCTGGGCACTTGAGTGAATACATGGCCTGTGGGGGACCCCTCTTCGAGGGCCGATGACCACAAGGCTTTTTGTATGCCTTGAGTAGGAGATGCTAGAGCATAGGGAGACCATCGCCCCCCCCCCCCCAAAAAAAAAAAAAAAAAAAAGAAATCTTGGCCCACAGAATGATCCAGATCCCTAGGTGTGTTACCCTGGACTTGGACCCAGTTCAAATACAGCCATAGTAATTGTTAGCTGTGTGACCCTAGGCCAGTCACTTAACCACTATCTGCTTCAGTTTCTTAATCTGTAAAATGGGGATAATAATAGCACCTACCTTTCTAGGTGGTCAGGAGACTTGAATGAGCTACCGTGAAGACCGGGCCAACTTTAAAGCACTACAGGACTAGCCATCATTAGTTTTGTCTTCTTGGGCTGGAGGACCTAGGATTGGGTTTATTCAATCCCAGAGAAGCTTCCTGTGCTAACCATGAGGTGGGCTTCTCAAACTGATGTGGTCTTAGAAGACTCTGAAGCTTGAAAGGCATTGAAGGACCTACAGAATGCTGCCTTCTCCTATACCAAGGCTTCTCTCTCTCCTCTTGTCCCCTCCCCCAAATGCTTTGTGTTTATTTATCTGTTTACTTGTAGAATGAAACCTTTTTGAGGGCAGGGATTGCTTTCATCTCTGTGCCCCCACCACCTCACACTGTTTGACTCATATTTAGCAATAATTGATTGCTTTATCTTTTTTTTGGAAATGGCTTTTTTGGGGTTGCATAGGCAGGGTCTAAGCAGTTAGAATATGTATTTTTTGGGTGGGGGGACCAAGGATCTTGTCTAGAAAGGACTGGAAAGACAGGTTAGATGTGGAATTTGATCCCCCAGATTCAAATTCTGACTCAAATCCAGGCTCTGTTTCTTACAACTGCTAATCTCTGGCAAGTCACTTTCTTTGGGCCTCAGTTTCCTCACCTGTAAAATGAGGAGATTGGATTAGATGGATCTCTAAATCTGTGAACCAATTGGGGAATTAGATTCCCTACACCAATGCAGATCCATACCTGGCGCTAACTTTTTAGAGAATTGTCTGGGCCTGTTCCACCTGCCTTGTATTTATCCAAGGCAGGTATTGACCCCAGTGTCCCTGACTGTCCTCTGGACCATACTGCCTTGAGAATATTGCTGAGAAAAGGCAGAAATTGGGGAGAGAAGACAATGGGGAGTCAGGGATGGGAAGGAAGACAGAGCAAAACGGGAGCTTGATCTCACCTTAAAGCTTCCTCGTGTTGTATTTTTAATACATAATTTCATTTTGAATCTTTTTGAAAGGGAAGATACTGTTAGTATCAATTTTTCAACAGTATCCCATGGTTCATGTGGATTTAAGGACATTTCTTATGTTTTCTTAAGAATCATGTATCTAAATGTAGCTGTGTAGGGGCTGACATGGCTGTTGCATCTTTATCTTAGTATGGAGGCAGAGAAAGGAAAACTCATTTCTTTAAAAGCAAACTTTTGAAAAAAAAAAAAGGGCCTGGCCCCTCTTCTAGTTCTCTTCCCCTTCCCCCTTGTAACTACAAAGACTAAAAAGATCCCACCCCCCCACAGGTGGTCAAGGCTGGGGACATTCCATGTGACCCAGCCTGGGGCCCACCCACCTCTTTCCCTGCTATTTTTAGGAGTCTAGGCTGGAAGACAGTGAGTGAGGGATCATTTTCAAGATGGGAGTGATTATTCCTGTAAGACTAGGTGGGATTCCCGGCTCTCTGGCAGGAAGCGTGGCGGCTGCACCAGGGTAACGAGTCATACATCATACTTTGCCTGTGCTCTGGGGGCTCGATGACCTAGTTTTTAGGACGATGAAATAGAGAGTATGTTCCTTTTAATATAAAATACATGCAAAAAAAGCTGTTCCTGGGACTAAGATTTTCCTTTGTGCATTATAATTCTGGAGTGATGTTTGAAGAGAGAGCTTGGCAGAGAGAGACTTTGAACATTTTGCATGTTTTACAAGCAAAACCTCATTTGTCCAGCCCACTTTATTGCCCTTTCCCTTTATCACAAAGAAGCAAATGACAAAAAAGCAATACCCTGTGTTTATTTCTCTCAAAAAGCCAATCTTGGAGCGGAGGCCACTGTCAGCCCATGGCCCCTTCCCAAGACCCTTTACCTCGTGGAGGCTTCTTGTGATGTGATGTCTGTTCACAGCCCTGATGCCAACAGGATCCAGGAAAGACAGTATCGAGTCCAAATGGGCTCAGGCACTTATGTTAGCGAGATATTTGAACAGTCTTAGATGAAAACGAGAAGGGGAGTTTTGTTATAACATCTCAGGTAATCAACACTTCCCCCACCTCGACAGAGTTCTGTGAGACCCTGGATGAGTCATCTGACTTTTCTGTTGTATTTTAAAAAATTAAATATAATTTTTTCCAGTGAATAAAAATCTGTTTTCTTTCCCCTCCAGTAATGAAAACAAAACAAAATACTTTAAATAAATAATATGCAGTCAAGGAAAACAAATTCTCAGATTATATCAGTGCCCCCCCTTCCCTCTTTCTTTGTCTTTCTCCCCTTTTCCCCTTTCTCCCTTCATCTTCCTTTCTCTGTCTCCCCTCTCCTTCCTTCCTTCCTTCCTTCCTTCCTTCCTTCCTTCCTTCCTTCCTTCCTT
>NW_027185761.1:47553942-47555758 GCF_028583685.1 Petaurus breviceps papuanus
CTTCCTTCCTTCCTTCCTTCCTTCCTTCCTTCCTTCCTTCCTTCCTTTCCTCCCTCCCTCCCTTCCTCCCTTCTTTCCTTTATTCTGTCCTTCCTCTCTCTTCTCCCCTTTACCTCCCTCCCTCCTTCATATGTTTCATCTGTCACCTAACCTTTTCTCAACCTCAGTTTTAGCATCAGAAAATGGGGATAAAATCTGTAATTCCTTGACAGTCTTCAGAGTGTCTCCAGTAAAGTGCAGGAAGGGCTTTGTAAGTTCTTCATGGGCCTTACCAACACAAACCGCTCTGCTTTTTTCGTTCTTCTGGGTAATGGGGTTTCTGAGCACTTCCCAAGGGCCTTTCCCACAGAGGCCTCACAGGTGTTATTTTGTGCCCAGTTCTCCATTTCAGTCTGGCACCTGGGCTGTGTATCTTTCACCTGCAGCCATAGCCCCCTCCCCTGCCATCCCAGGGTGCCGGGCTTCCTTTTACCAACGGGCTTGGGAGAAGATAGCCAGGCAGACCCAGCAGCACGCGGTACAGACTTCTTTTGTAGCTAATCTCCCTAATTAACCAGCTCCTCCCCTTTCCTCTGTTGTAACTGGGGAATGAGATTTCAGAGGAGACTTGTGTCCTTGGAACATTATTTACACCTTCCCTGCCCCTTGGTAGTGGTGATTGGGAACATGGTGGTGTGTGTGTATTTGGGGTCCCCCCTTTTTAGGGGGGAGGGCAATGATTTTTGTATAAAACTGGGTGGAGTCCTTTTAGAGCAGACTTGAATTACCATTGAGTCGAGCTCTCTGCTGGGGCTGCGGAGTTTTCATTTGTTTGGTTCACACTTTTATTTGCTCTGGGCTTGAAGTGCAGGTCCAGTATTAGCCCAAGTATCCTCACTTCACCTTGCGTCTATGAGGGGAACAGCCTGGGGAGTGTCCTAGGCCACCCTTCTTGCCTCCTTCCTTGGCCCCTGGGCCTGGCTGGGATTCATTTACTGTTAGCTCAGCTGACCAGGGAGACCCTGGGTCCTGGCCTCAGGAGCAGTCAGCTGGGGGGTCTCTGGGGTCTAGTTTCTGTTGCTGGACCATTGGGATTGTTTTCCTTTCCCTCTCCTCTTCCTCACAGGTCACCTGCTTCCCAAAGCTCCCTTGTTTCAGTGTCGGTTGACCTACCTGGCTATCCCTGCCTGGACTGCACTGACAACCTCACCCCCAGCCCCCAGGCCTTTTTTGAAAGCCTGAGAACTCTGGGCCTAGTGCATGTCTGACCTGGCCTCTGACCCCTGGTTCTCCACTTTCCTCTAATGAATTGGGAGGATTCCATTTTTACAGCAAAGGAATTGGCCCTTAATGACAAGAGCTCGTTAGCAAGGAGTGGGTAATGCCCAGATAGCGGAGAAAGGAGCCCTCCCTTTTGAATGGAACCCCAGGATAGAGGAAGAGAAGGAGGGAGGGAGCAGCTTCTTCATTTGGGGAGCAGTTAGACAAGAGCCTGTTGGGTAATTAATGGGCTAATTCAGCACCTAAACAAGGCCTAGTTTTCATTCTTCCAGATGCTTCAGACATCAGGCATTGCTGAAAGCCATCTCATAGGGACTGCAGAAACCTTCTCCTTAGTGGGCCTGGCTCAGGGGAGGGTGGAAGAATAATGGGAGAGAGAGAAGGAGAGAGAGGGAGAGAGGGAGGGAGAGAAGGAGAAAGGGAGGGAGGGAGAGAGGAGGGAGGGAAGGAGGGAGAGGGGGAGAGAGAAGGAGGGGGAGAGAGAGAGGAGAGAGGGAAGGAGGGAGAGGGAAAGAGAGAGGGAGGGGGAGAGGGAGGGAGAGAAGGAGAAAGGGAG
>NW_027185761.1:47555768-47579834 GCF_028583685.1 Petaurus breviceps papuanus
AGGGAAGGAGAGAAGAGAGAGGGGAGGGGAGAGAGGGAGGGAGAGAGAGGGAAAGAAAGAGGGAGGAAGAGTGAGAGTGTGTGTGTAAATGTGTGTGTATGCAGAATGGCAGGATTGTTCCAGCCCAGCCAGTCTAGTGTGGTGGACATAGCTATACAGGCAGCTTGACTAGTTTGCAGAAGCTAAGGATGTCGTTTGGGGTATTAGGTCCCCTTCCTCCCTTTTTAAAAAATGGGCATAAGCATGTCAGAGGTAGCTTTACATGTGCTGACTCTCTTCCATGTTGGCAGAAAGGCATTTCTCCTTGGGAAAGAGACATGTGGCAAGCTTTTTTTTGGTCATTTGATAAAGGTTCCTTCATCCCAATCCAAGCCAATAATCCAATAAGAATTTATTAATGACCTACTGCGTGCCAGACACTGTGCTGTTCTCTGTTGGTAAATAACTCAAGGAATCATAAAAATGAAATTCTTGTCATTCTAATACTTCATTTTACATGGAAGAAAACTGAGGCCAAATTGGTGGCAGTGACTTAACCCTAGTTGGATGCCTGGAGTTGGGACTGTAGCGGAGATTCTCTGAAGCTGCCCATTCCTGGATTCTTTCTGTGACACCCGTAATGCTCTCTCCTCATGTTTTTGGGGAGAAATAGAGAACTCTGGTTCAGAATACCTGGGTTCAGATCCCAACACCGTCACTGCTGGGGCTTGAGCCAAGTTGCTAAGCTGTGGGAGCTTTTGTTCCCTTCTCTGAAATGAAGCCACGAGATTAGGAGGTGTCCGCAATCCTCTGTATATTTCAGTCTATAGAAATAGAAATTTTGTTATTAGTTTTTTTTTGTTAATATTTGTTATTTGTTAAAATTGAAATTATTTGTTAAAATTCTCTAAAGTAGGCAAAGGAATGAAATTTAGGCTATGAAAAGTGGGCATGTTTATCAAAATTATTAAAATTACCTAAAATTATGTAAAGGAATAAAATTTAGATCTATTAAAACTAGGTCCATTTATTAAAATTAAATTATCAAAATTATTAAAATTACCTAAAATTATGTAAAGGAATAAAATTTAGATCTATTAAAACTAGGTCCATTTATTAAAATTAAATTATCAAAATTACCTATATCTATAAAAACTGGACACATTTATTAAAATTAGATAAAGAAGTAAAACTTTCTCCATGAAGTTTTTCCTGGTACACACCATTCCAAGTTGAGCTGTAATCTTTCTCTGAATTAGTTAACTGGTGCCAGGGACCTTTTTGGGTGCCCTGGCTTATGATTCCTTCAGTGAGCAAAATTCCCGGAATGAAAAGTCTGCTGTCCTCAGGAAGGCGAGAGCATGAGGACCTTGGTCCCACCAATGTTTGATTCTGCATCTTTTCTTTAAATACCTTATTGCTGGAATCATTTTAACTAATCCTGGAAGCTGGTGCCACATGGTTATCAAATGGCCAAAGAAGGGCTTGAAGGGCTTCTCTTCAGAGTATCTGTAATTTTAGGTTGCATATTTGAATTTTTTTTCTTTTTCCAGGCACCTGAATAATAATGAGCTGACAATCATCCCTTCCCTGGGTGCTGCCTCTTCCCGAATCTTGTCTCTCTATCTGTAAGTGAACACAGCCTGTGGGCTTTGGATTTTGGGGGGGGGGATACGGTATGCTGTTGACTGTTTTACATAACTGTGAAATAACTTGATAATTCTGTTTTAGCTAATGTACAAATCCAGCAGCCTTGTTAGGTATTGGAATGTTTTAGCTTGAGAATCTTCAGGGAGGGGCCCTCTTAGAAGTCCCTACAAAGATGGACTTTCTGGAGAGCCACAGGGTCAGAATGTACCTTTGGCAGCTCTCAAGTCTCAGGATGACAGAACTCCGGCTGGAAGAGGCCAGGGTGCTTGGGCTCATCTACCCAACAGCCCATTCATTGTCTCTACAAACTGGAGAGATGGAGAAACCTCATCTCACTTCAGGGGGAGGGGCAGACAGAGCCAGGAGCTCCCTAACTCATGTCTTCTGACTTCCATGGCTTCGTCCCACCACGCTGAGGCCTCATTAGCTAGATGGACCTTCTGTTCCACTTTGCCAATGGGATAGGCAGGGTCCTCAGCGGTAAAGAATGTAGTGTTAGAATTAGAACCCAGATCTCCACATGGTTCTTGCCTACTGCTTAGTTCCCGGCACATAGTAGGTATTTAAGAAGTGTTTAGTCAGTGATAGGATCAGTAACCTAGATAGCTCCATAGGTTGTGGGCATAGAGATACAACTGAATTTAGTCTTCGTCTTTAAGGAATCTTACAGGAGAAACAACATGTCAAATGTAAAAGTACATATAAATTAATTTGGGGGGATTGGAGGACTTGAGCCTTCTGGCAATGCTCTAAAAATATAGTCTGTATTGTCTCAATTGGACAGGCAGGAAAAATCCCCTCAGTCCTTTCAAGTGCTGTTGTTGGCTCTACAGTGTGGCACATAGTGGGGCTCTCCCAGGGGCCTGCTGAGCCTTCTTTTTGGTTGAGGAAGGCAGGCAGTTTGGGAAAAGTCACTAGGTTCCAGCAGGTAGCAGAAGGGTTTTATTTTTATACTGTAGAGAGCTTGTCCTGGGGTCCTCAGAGGGCCAGTGAAGTGGATGAACTGGCTAGAGATGCTTAAGTTCAGAGAGGGGGAACCGATCCCAACAGGGTGAGAGACCCAGAGACGTATCTAGAGTTACTGGTTCTGTACGTAATTCAGCTTGTCCACTCACCTGCCTTCAGGAGGTTCAAAAAAATGCTCTGCAAATAGAACACAGTATGAAAAATTCCACATCCCATTTAAAAAAAAAGAAAGCAAGCCCTCTTCCCTTTCCCCATAGTGAAGATCCTGGTTGACTGAAGCATTAAATAAAGACCTTTTTCCAAGGCTAAGTGCCAGGCGCTACCCTTGAGCTCTCCCAGGGGCTGGTTCCTCCCCGTTCCCATGAACATGGTGGCTTATTTGAAAAAGTCCCTCCCAGAGATTTATTCATACGAGCCAGTCCTGAGTCCTGGAGCCTCTTAGAGTGATGTTTGATGGCCTACAGGAGGAGGGAATTCCGGCCTGCCATGGCCTCCCCTCCTTTCCATCTTTCTTTTTTTCTTGAAGATAATGTGGTAAGCTTTATAACCCGTTTGTTCACCTGTGTGTATCTTTCTGTGAAATTGGGGCTCAGTGGGCAGTGTGGAGGGACTTGGCAGGAGCAGGCTATTAATAAGATTGTTGGTGTAGCTTGCAGCTTTCAGATTTGGGCTGGCAGCGGGCCCTGTGTTCAGAAGGTGCTGTGTTCTTGCCAGCTCAGCCTTGCTCAGCTTAACCCTTTTTAAGGTCAGTAGCTTGGTTAGTAGGGAGCTGGTTTCTACCTCCTCCATCCTCTCCAGGTTCCGAGATGGGCTCCTGTATTAGTGCCACGGTAGATGGAACACTGGACTTGGGGTGAGGAAGATGGCTGGCTTAAACCTTACCTTGGATGGATGTGGCTACCTGGGGAGACCTTGGGCAGATCACTTCGCCTCTGTTCCCTCATCTGTGAAATGGGGATAATAGCAGACTTGCCTCATGGGGTGGTTGGGTAGCTAATGCCTACACAGGTCTTTGTAAAGCTTGTGTCCACAGCCTAGTCTGGTTGGAGAGATGGCTGACATGAAGCCCCAAGACCTGCCTTGGAATCCCGACTCTGCTGCTTACTAGCTGGGCAATCCAGGGCGAGTCAGAACTTCTTGGATTTCAGTCTCCTCTTCAGTCAAGTGTATGGGTTGGACCAGGTGGGCTCTGAGGACCTTTTCGGCTCCAAATCTGGGATTCTGTCAGTTCCTTCCCCTCTCTGGGAGGGGGCTTAACTTGTCAGTTCCTTCCCCTCTCTGGGAGGGGGCTTAACTTAACCTTTCTCACAGATTCCTGCTGGCCTTTGTTCGGTCTGTGAGCATCTTCTCGTGACCCTAGGATCAGGAGGAAGATGGTTTTCGGCGCTGACACAGAGCCGATCTCTCTAAGAACTGGGCCAGCCGTGGTTTCTTCTGATTTTGAGTTATTTCCACTAGAGTGTGGGTTTCTCGAGGGCAAGATCTGTGCATCCTTCTTGTCACTGTTCCTCCGGCTCCTAGCCAAGGGTCTGCAATAGAATAGGTGCTATGTAGATTAATAAATAAATACCTTTTGTAAGAGAGTTAAATTGAATTCCAGCAATACCCAGGGGAGATAGGGAAGGAAGAAACCGGACACTAACTTTGGACCATTTAATTCTTAAAACCAGTGCTCAGTTCTTGGGGGTAACTTCACACCATCATCCTGGCCAGTGATGCACATGGCTTTTTAGCGGGCCTTCTTAAGTGGGTTTCTGTGCCTGCTCTGTCTGATGCTTCCCTACAGACTAAGAGTGGACCCTGGGGCTTGGGGTGGGGGCCGTGGAGAGGATAGGAGAGACTACCATGAGCCCTCTTACCTCATTTAGGCCTCCTGATGTTTAATCAGTGTTTATTGATTTATTAATGTGGTGGCCGAACATCACCTTGGCCCTGCTGTTTCTTTTTCTGTCCTTCTGCCCCTCTGACCCCATTCTTCTGGTCACCTTTACTTCTCATTTTTCCCTGGAGAGGGAAAGGTGCCGGCTCTCCATTGCTTGGGCCTGGAGGCAATCCCCAGTGGAGCTCCTCTGGCTTTGAACCGGCCTCCTCTGGCTGACTAAAAATACATTTCTTCTGTGACTCTCCCCCAGCGCAGGGCAGTGTGGGACAGGTTGGCTTTGTTCCTGCTCTTCCATTAGGCAGTGTTAAAATATGTAAAGTTAGGGAGGAAGAAAAGAAAAGAAAAGAAAACTCAGACTTGAACTGCCTTCACTTTGAATTCGGCTCAGAAAAGGCAGGTGAATGTTGGCAGCCACAGCTCTGTCTTGGGTGTGGATCTTATGTCTTATTTGATAAATTACTCTTTTGAAATGGTTGTGGGGAGGCGAGAAGAGAACAATATGTAAGATCTTTGACTTCCTTTTCTATTTCAGACATGCTGTCAGGGTAGTGAGGGGGCTGAGCTCAGCCCCCAGAAAGAACCATTCAGAGAGCCTTAGCCATTTTTGTATTCTGGACCCCTTTGTCGGTCTGAAATCTATGAACGCCTCAGAATGCTGTTTTTCAATGCATGAAGTAAAATACATAGAATTTAAAAAGAAAAATTTTTATTGTATATGATAAATCCAAGACCTCGTGAGCACCAGTGACCAAAAGGTTGATTACCCTTGAGGTCATTCCTGGAATGATCTCCCAACTTAGCTAGTCTGGTCCTCAGCTGGGCCCACACTGGAATCCTGCTTGGTGGAACTGCTTAAAATAATTTATTCATTGCTTCCCTAGGAGATAATTATCTTCGAGAAAGAACCATAGCCTGAGGCCTAATCACATTCCTTGTTAGTCCAGCAATCCAATTCACCAAATATTTATGGACGGCTTTCTGGGTATAAGGCACTGTAGGGAATAGCTAGATTAATAAATGATGACTTAATACGCTGGGAGCCCAGAGCACCTTGTAAAAGTCTCCATTCTCTACTGAGCTGCCAGTGGAAATCCTCAGGTATGTTAATACACATTTTAGAGATGGAAAAACTGAGGGCTGGTTAGAAGATTTTAGCCTTGCCTGCCCTAACGGGGAAAAGGGAAATGACCTGTCCCAGCCTTGGGATGAAACAGCCCAGTCATCCCTCCCAACTGGCAAGCAGCAGATGGAGCTCATTTGAGTGGTGGAAAAAGTTACAAGGAATAAAGAATTGCTTCCTTTAATTGAGAAGAGGCAACAGCAGAGATGTTGTGATGAAGATAACGGGGGACCCCAGGGCTCACGCTCTCTTTTCCGAGCCCTGTTATTTGGGTGGCTGTGGCCGAGTCGCTGAACTTTGAAATTTTGGACTTCCTGGGCTGGGGGTTAAGTTGGATGTAGGAATAGTCTTTTTTTTCCTCTCTCGTTCTTGTAGTCTTGACTGGTGACAACTCCCTTCTCTCCTTCCCTTTCTTCCTCCCAACTTGGTGGATGGAGTGACCTCATAGTGACCTCACCTCTCAGTACCTGGTGCTCACACCAGAGATGGAAACAAACCCATCCTGAAATGAGGAAGGATGAATGGAAACCAGAAATGTTTCCCCTGAAAATCTGGGGGGTCAGCAAAGCAGAGGCATCCACTTTTGCCACGTCAGGACAGAGAATAGCTTAGAATGGTAGAGATGGTCTCTCCACAAGACGCCTTCTGCCACAATGATGCTGCGGCCATGGAGGACGTCCCTCTCTGTGCATCTCTACTGCTGCCCTCCATTTTTCCCAGTTGAGCTGACTCTTGTTATTTGGTCCATACATCAGAATGAATGATGTAATGGCAAGATTTCACTCTGGAATGTCAGCTTTGTTCTCACCAAGAGATCCTTTCCTCTGACATCCCAAATTGCTTCCCACTGGGCTTTCAACATTGCTGGGGATTTTCTCCCAGACTTGTATCCTGTTCAGAGAAGATGAGTGTTCAGGGACTCTCTCCCTGCTGAACCCAGAGTTTGTTGACTCTGATGGCAGCAAAGCTGAAAGGACTGTGCCCTTGGTGGTGTGCTAGCCCAAACGGGCTTGGGCGGGGTTGGAGGGGAGGGACAGGGTCCCTTCTCTCTACAGGATGAGCTAGAAGAGACCTTAGAGACCACTGAGTCTGGCCTTTTCATTTTACAAAGGAGGAAAGGTCAAATTTGAACCCGCATCCCACCATATTGTCCTCATGCGTTTTTACTCTCTTGCCCAGAGCAATAGTCTGTGGGAAACATGCCACAAAATAATGTGCAGTGGACCTGGAGTTGGGGGACATGGATTCCGGGCTTTTCTCTGCTACTTTGACTACCTTAGGCAAGTCTCTCCTCTCTGAGCCTTAGTTATCTCATCTGCAAAATGGGGGTGGGAGTGGGAGGGGATGGGTTCAGCCTAGATTGTCCCCAAGGTGCTTTCCATGTGTAGATCTGTGATCTTATGCTTATGTGAAGAGTTAGGCTGGTACTAACTGTCTCTTATGGTCACTTATGCTCACTTTTCCTTCTTCCTTACCTTTTACCTCTTCTTGTAGACTTTTATCTATAGAGTTGTAAGAATGTGCATTTTGGGAGAGTGTGTTTGCACACACACACACACACACACACACACACACAGACGCACGCATGCACTTGATTTGTGATGGGGCAGCTAGATAGAGCACTGGACCTGGAGTCAGGAGGATCTGAGTTCAAATTTGGCCTCAGACACTTATTACCTATGTGACCCTGGGCAAGTCACTTAACTGTGTTTGCCTCAGTTCTCCATCTGTAGAATGAACTGGAGAAGGAAATGGCAAACCACCCCATTATCTTTGCCAAGAAAACCCCAATTGGCATCATAAAAGTTGGACACGACTGAAAAAATAACTAAGCAACAACAAAATCTGTAACATCCATTCATCACACATATATTTAGTATGGAAATCACTTGTTTGAATCTCTAGGCACCTTTATCACCAGACCAACTGTCTGATTCTTCTTTTGGTGTACGGTTGCGACCCTCTTGAGGGGAATGGAGGTTTGTTTAGCTCATAATATTAAAAGGCAGGGTCTAAAATTTATCTGAAAATTGCTGCAGACCGGGCCGCTCCTAATTCTGTGCTCCTGTGTCAAGGAAATTAGATGTGTTCTTTAAGCCATTTGTAAAGAGAGCACATTAATTTGAAAGTAATGTCACAGGCGTGTCTTTAACAGCAAGCTTAAGACTTAATAGATTCTTGCCCTTCCCCTTTGCCCCCCCCCCACTTTGTTATGGGTCCTGTGTGTATGGGAGGCTGGTAGCCCCAAATTATGTGTCAAGCAAAAAAAAAAAATTTTTAACGATTGTCTTTTCAGTGAGGGAATAAACCAGCCAGTAGCTTTAGAGTTGAGTTTTGTATGTGAAATTCAGTGACTGCAATTTTGTTTTCACTTTGGCTTTTTCCCTGGAGTATGTTTGCATAGAGTTGGGGGCAGGGTTGGTTTCTGTGGAAATCCAAACTTTGAATTTCCTGAGTCGTGGGTGTTTAAAAAAAAAAAAGCCCTGCTGTATGTAATATTGACCTCAGCGGTCTTTGTTTTTAATTTCCTCAGCTTGAAGCAAGTGCCTTCATTAGTCTGCTAGGCCAGATGCCCCGAAGTCTCTGTTTTGATGTGATAACTAACACATTTTGTTCATTCCTAGTTGTTTGGTGCACTGACTTATCTACTTATATTTTTCAAGGTGCTTTCTTTAAGCAAGGAGTATTTTTTTGGGGGAAAAAAACACCACCCTTCTCCCCAAGAAAATAAAAGGGGAGTGATTTCTTAGCGTCTTTTCTTGAATAGCAGACGGTCATGGATTACTGTTCATATCAGGGACACAAGTTTCTCTCTGAAAGTATTTTCTTTCTAGAGATTGTGTAAATGAAAGAAGCTCTATCTTCTGATACTAAGGGCCTGTGTGACTGTAGTTATATCACTTAACCCCTCAGTTCCCAAGGCAGCTAATTCTGTAAATTGTCAAGAAAGTACCGATTTGGATTGGACCAGGGAACTAACTCAGTAGGCTCTCCCTACGCAGATAAAATTATAGGACTGGACAAAAAGGAAAAAAAAAACCCATTCTGTTGATCTCATTATATGTGTGTATGTATGGTACCCTTACACATATCCCTCAAGGTTTTGTCAGAACAAAGGCACCAATGTTGCAACATTTAATAGTGATTGAAGGTTTCTAGATTGCTTTGCACCCATCTTCCCATGTTTTCCTGATATTCATTGGCTGTCCCCAGTGCCTGGAATCTTCTCTCTCCTCATCTAGCTTCCCTCAAGTCTCCTCTACCATCCCATCCTCCACACGAAGCCTTTCCCAGCCCTCCTTAAAATTCAGTGCCTTCCCTTTGACACTACTTCCCCCATCCCATTGCATCCTGTGTATGTCATGATTCACATCATTAGACTGTGAGCTCCTTGACAGCATGGACTGTCTTTTGCTTTTCATTTATCTCAAGTATGGCTTCTGACACACGAGTAGGTGCTTTAGAAAAACCAGGTTAAAAAAAATTCTCCTGGGAAGTATCCTCATTTTATAGAAGAGAAATCTTTGAAATACGATTCAAAAGTCTGTCACTTAGTAAGTTAAAAAAAAAAAAAAGAACACATTTAAGTATGTCCTGTGGGCCAAGAACCGTGCTAATAAGCATGGGGATACAGAGAATAAAGACTGTTCATCTCTTGTCCCCTGGCCTGTCATCCTTCTCTGAATGTATTAAGTCTGAGAAGTTGGAGGGGAGGAGTGCGGATGGGATTTTAGGAGCATGGAGTGGAAAATAGGATTAACCAGTTCCTATAAAAGACCCCTACAGCGTTTCTAAGCTGTATTTGTTCATGGAATAAAATCAATAATACTACTTACCTGTTAAACTGTGCAGAAAACTCTTTTCTTTCCCCTTCCCCCAAGAACAGATTGAGTTATCTTTACAGTCTCGTCATGAAGAGGTCGATTCACATTAATCTCTAATTAAAATGAGTCTTAATTTTTTTTTCCTTTGAGGAGTGGGGAACATAGGTGGAAGATGATGAGCTTCAGCACAGGGTACTTCTGTTTCACCAGGGACACTGAGGGGTTAAATCATAGACCCACAAATACTATAAAGTGAGTTTCTGACCAGCCTTGATAGAAGGAGCTTCCATATTGGGAGTTCCCCCATGCTGTTGAAATTACAAGGTTTCCTTCCCTTCCTTCCAAAATAAAGAAAAAAGATTTGTCATTGATGTTAATGTTTCACAAATTGCTTGTTGTTTCTATGGTCTGTAACTGGTTATTATATTTCAAAATGAACATCAAGTTAATTATATCTTTAGGCACTGTGGAATAAATTAGCATTAACTGTCATATTGACAAGCTTCTTTCTGAGGCCTTAAACAAACCTTAAACAAAAGTCAGACATTTCTCCCACCCTCCTTCCCCCCTTTTTTCTTAAATTTCATGCTGGCAAAGAACTGGAAACAAAATAGATGCCCATTGTTTGGGAAATAGCCAAATGAGTTGTGGAGCCTGAACATAGTGAATTGTTACTGTTCTGTGAGAAATGATGTCTATTACTACCTCAGAGAAGCATGGGAGACATGAACAGATGCAAGGGTGAAGTGAGTGGAACCAGGAAAACAGTATCCACTGTAACTACAGTGATGCAAATAGAAAGAATGTAAAAGGACAAGGATAGTGAATACTGTTTAAATATAATGTCAAAACTTTTCCCTGAAAAGATTTGAAATGCACCACCATAAACACTCTGAAAGGAGCAGGTTTGTAACATTATATATTAGTTTAATGGAACCATTCCCCCCACCTTTATTTTCGTTTACCAGGGATGCTTTGCTAGATTGGATGGGAAAGTGAAAAGATTGTAAAAACAAAATATGTCCATAAAAAAACAACCTACAATTTAGAGACCACTGTGAACAATAAATCTCATGTGTTTGGGTATGGAGGAAATTAATTAAATTATTTGCTTGAGAAAACTCTGAAACTACAATGGACTTGCCTTTTTTTTTTAAAAAAGTTGGTTTTATTTGTTGATTGATTATGTCCTTCTTGTAAAACTTTCTCCTTGAAATAAACAGACAGTAAATGTTCACACGACTCATTTGGCCATAAATTGGCAGCCCTTGGACCTCAGATTTGGAAGCTTCAGGTTTACTGCTGTTGTAGATTTGTTTGCTTAATTTATTATTATCTCTCCACGGCATTTTTTGTTTCCACGTGAGCCACCCCTGGCTCTCATTGGGAAAATTTCCCATAGAATGTCATTCTAGTGTTCCTGGCTGTTATCTGCAGAGAACTGACTATTAATTGAGGTCTCATTACCATTTTAAACAGGCAGAGGACCTAAGTCAATGCTCCGTGTTTTAGCATGGATTATGTTACTAGTTCTATCAGAAAACTCTCTGCCCTCAAGCTGAAACATGAATGCCCCCTTTTTGTGGAAGGTAGAAATACGACAGGTTGTCAGGAGAGCAGGGAATTCTCATACCTCCCATTGAGGAAGCAAAATCAAAGCACCCACATTGCCAGAATGGAATTTTATGTTGTTGTTCAGTCATTTTAGCTGTGTCTGACTCTTTATGTTGCCACTTGGGGTTCTCTTGGCAGAGATACTGGGATGGTTTGCCATTTTCTTCTCCAGCTCATTTTACAGATGAGGAAACGGAGGCAAATAGGGTAAAGTTGACTTGTCCAGGGTCTGAGTGTCTGAGGCCAGATTTGAACTCAGGGAGATAAGTCTTCCTGACTCCAGGTCCCATACTCTATCCATTAGGTGGAATTGTGCAGTTGATGCCATTGTTTTCAGCCATATTGTCCAAGAGTAGAAAGAATCTTTAGTGCTGTTCAGTTGTTTTCTTACCTGAAGTAGAGATGGGCAGTGGGAATTGAAATTAAACCAGTTTATTTCCTGACCTCGTTAGAAATTCTTCAACTGGTGAGAAGAGATGAGAGCTAAGGGCTTGCATGAAGTGTCGATCAGAGATTTTGCTTAGCCGTAACTTCCTGTTGACATGCTGGGTCACCAGATGGTGTAGTAGGATTGGATTTGGAGGCAGAAGACCTGACTTTAAAGCCTGGACCTCTGCCCTCCCTGTGTTGTCTCAGGCAGTTCAGATCCCTGGGCCTCAGTTTTCCTCATCTGTAAAATGAGGGGTTTGGACTAGAGGCTGACCAGTTCCTTCCAGACCTTCATCTCTGATACTCAGAATCTGGGAATCTGTTAGAAGATGAGGTCACACATGACAAATGCTGAGGTGGATGGTCACAAATGGGCTATGGGCATGACTTCAGTAACTAAAACATCCTTCCAAGTCCCCTTTCTGCTCGTTGTGGGAAAACTCATTCAGGTCAAATGCCAGGGGCACATCTGGGACAGCAGAAGGCTCTGCCGTCGGGGATCTGACTTTATTCAGATTGCAGTCTCATCAGATGCTTATGGATGTGCGGATGAGTCACACAAGGCCATAGCCAGGAAGACAAGTTTTTCAACATCCCATTTAGGAAGGAAAAACCACTTACTTTCCCTGGAACTCTTCATGATTTTTTGCAATGCATGCAGTATTTCTGAACCCCTTTGAGCAATACAGCCAGAGTCGTCCTTCTGCCAAATTACACAGAGTAATGACTTGTCATTTTCTTTTCCTTTTTGGGGGGGGATGGGGTGGAGAAAGAGGGGGTGGGGAGAGAGGAAAAGGAACACATCTGCAAGTTGTTTACTGAGAAAGTGAAGAGAACACCAGCTGTATGAGGGAATGGAGGAAGAGGGAGAACCAGTGGAGTACACACTGTCATTAAGGTTCCTTGCCTTGTCCCTTTACTTTTCTCATTTCCATTGGGAACTCAGGAGCCCCACACCTCTGGACCTTTCATTCTTGTTGGGATGTTTTTCTGATGAACACCCAAGGTTTTAAATACAATTCTAGACCTGAAGGAGAGAGAGTAGTTACCTAAGCCTTGGCATCCAGTTGGATGGTCATTCCTGGGAAGCTCATTCCTTGCAAACATATTTGGGGCAGACCCTACAGTGTACTAGGGATGAAAGCACTTAGATCACTCTGGCTGTTTCCTTCAACAGGCTGCTGTGGAAAGGGAGTGATCTACAGTAGAGCCCGTCTGGTCAGCGTCTGTTGACCACTCCTGGAGTCACAGCTCCCTGTAGATTGCTGTGGGAGATGGTGCTTATGACCTATTTATGTTTCATTTCAAGGTTAATAGAACAGTTTTCTTTCCCCAGACCTTGTCAGATAGTTATTAAAATAGATATTATTAATATGGGCATTGTTCCTATATATTCCCATATATAATTATACCCATATAAAATAGATGTATTCCTATATTCTTTATTAAGACAATATAGATATTATACCTGTATACATACCTATCTAACATTCCTATGTTCTCTGTCAATGTAGGTATTATTCCTATAGATAAACCTATTTAGAATACATTCCTTTATTCCCTATTAATATATAGTTATTATTTCTGTGTATATAACATAGATATATTCTATATTAATGCCATTCAGTAATTTTTTCATTTGTGTCCCACTCTTCATGACTGCTGACCGCATTTGGGGTTTTCTTGACAGAGATACTGGAATGAATTGCCATTTCTTTCTCCAACTCATTTTATGGATGAAGAAGCTGAGGCAAACAGGGTTAAGTGACTTGCCCAGGGTCTCACAGCTAGTAAGTGTCTGAGGCCAAATCAAGCTCAGGAAGATGAATCTTCCTGACTCCAGACCTAGTGCTGTGTCCACTGAATCATCTAGCTGCCTTCTCTAGTAATGTAATATAGGTATTATTCCCATAGCCATGTAGATATATATTACTATATTAATATAAGTATTATTTCTTTGTATATATCTATATGATGTATAGTCTTATATTTTATATTGATATAACATAGGTGTTATACCTATAGAATGTATTACGATACCATCATGATATAATATTTATATGATGTAGTATTATATCCTTATAATATATCATGTATAATAATATAGAATGATATGTCATAAAAATATATATTGATAAAATATTGGTGTTATTTATGTACCTATGTTACTTAAGTGCTTGCTAGATAGAGTGACAAAGATGTCCCCACTCTCAAGGAGAATGTGGCCAAGGGGGGAGGAGAGTGGCCCAAGGATAAGGGCACCAGACGTCTGAGAGAGGTGACGGGACAGGCTAGTGCTAGAAGGGAACACAGAGGTCACATCCCATTGTTTCTGTAGAGAAGGGAACCAGGGTCTAGACAGGTAGAGACACCTTGCCTCAAGTCGTCAGATGACAGAGCCAGGATTATACACGAGGACTTCCAACTCCAAATTCTTTCTTTTGAAGAGCACTGTCTTCAGAAAATTAAAGTTAGTGAGTACACTTAGAACCCTTTTCAGGAAGCCAGGTGGTATTGGGGAGAAAGCCTGGACTTGGGTTCAGATCTCCCCTTGGATGCGTTCTGATATGACTAGATAAGTCACTTAATTGAGAGGGTGGTTCCCTCCAGGTCTAGATCAGTGGGGCTTTGGACTCTCACTGTTGAGCATGGTTTTGGAATCTAGAAAAAGCTAAGTTGAAATGCTGTCTGCCATTTACAAACACATAACCCTTTCAAAGAATCTGAGTTTACCCTGGGAAATGACTGGTGTTCTCTCTCTGTCTCTCTGTCTCTCTCCCCGCCCCCCCACCCCCCTCCGCCCTTTCTCATGCCCACACATATTTCAGCAGGAGTGATCTGTTTCCCCCCCAAGGAGAAGTTTACCCTGATCCAGAGAGAATACAGAATGCTTTTCTTGGGATGTGCTCCCTGGAATTGAATTCCCACTGAGGTGTGGTGGCAGATGTGCAGCTGATGCCATCACTGACGCTTTACAAAATCAGTAGTGTTAAGAGCCTACCCTGTTTCCCTGCCCACAGAGAGCTTACCGTCTAATGGGTGAGAGCAGGATTCCTGAATCGGCAGTGGCGAGAGATCTTTCCTTTGCTGCTTGGCCATGTTTCACTGGGGGCCTTGGTATTCTTTACAAATAGCTGAAAATAATAATAATAATAATAAAAGTAGAATGACCTCCCCCCCAGCATAAATCAGTTACAAGTCCCTTGGCCAGAGAAATGGACTCCTTGGGTCACTTGTTCAGGGCACAGCTTCATGGTCGGGTCTCCGCAGAGTCAAGGTCCCATCTGCCAACAGATGCCAGAGCCTGGAGACCCACCGCTCTAAAACCTCTCTTCGAGGCCTCCTTCCTGCAGCAGCTGAGGGGAAGGTGACATTTGGGTTTTCCAGTGGAACTCTGGGGGTGGGGATGGGGGTGGGGGAGTTCTTGAGTAAAAGCTCCTGCTGAATAGCAGGAGAAGGGCCTTCTCAGAGCAGCACACGCACATTTATTTTTTTTCTGTGGTTGCTGGTTTGGACCAAAAGCTGCCTGTTCTGGAAGCGCCTGGGTGCATATGCTAGGAAGCCGTTCATCACTGGGGATCTGCGCAGCAGGAATGGCCCAGACAGCCAATGCCTGTGTCTTCATTGCTCTCAGTTTTTTTTGTAGCCGGTGTTGAAATGCTACCCTTTTGTCTAGGGGGGGAGGGGGAGCTCGCACAGTTTTGCCATTTCTGGGGCTGGAGTTTTTCTTTCTTCTTGCCTCTTATAAAAGTACAGCGGCTACAGCAGCGTTCTCAAGTTTTTTTTCCCCCAAAACTATTCATTTTAATCCCCTCAATTTAACTCATCCCAAACCTCCCATTTAAGGTGTTGATTTCATTCCCCTTCCCTTCTGATCCTTTAATTATAACTAATAGTAATTTAATCATAACTACCAATAAAAATTGATTCCCATCTCTTCCCCTTTGGCTCCTTATTAATGTTATAGGCAATAAAATTTTAATTGGTCAGGAAAAGCAAAGAGCCTGGACAACCTGCAGATTGAATAATGGAGGCTAACGAGTTCTCCTCACCACAGCCCTTGATAATTAATTGTGGAACCTCAGATGATTGGACATCTGATTAGAACTGAGCATAAAGAGGTCCCATCCTGCTGGTTAGCCTAGGGGCAGATCCATAAAGGTTAATGGCAGACAGTTCTCCCCTTTTCCATCCATGCTGAAGTTTGTGACTTAGGGCAACATTTGCCAACCAATGTCATCAGAACGATTGCCTTGCTTTAAGTGGAGGGGCTGAGGGTGGAGATGCATGCATGGGACCTATCTGGCCTTTCCAGAGGAGTCACCAGCAAGCATTTTCCATTTCCACAAGTGGTGGAATTAGCTGATTACTTACTCTTTTCAGTAGTAATTTGGTAAATTTTGGACGTTTGGGGGAAAGTTGGCTGTTATCTGTTAAGAACTCTAGTGTGGTTTTTTATAATTTGGAAATTACTCCCCTCTGTCCTCCATTCCCCTTTTTTAAAAGAAAAAAAAAGATTTTATTGCTGGTCTTTTGTTTTCCATAACTCGAATATCCCTGTCATCCGTCCTCCCCCACCCTCATTCATCCTTTATAAGGAAAGATTCTTTTTTAAAGGAAAAAAAGATCAGGACTGGTTAGTACATTGAACACACCTGCCATTATGTACAGAAGGAGATTGATGGTGTCTTCTGTCTCTTTTTTGGAGCCAAGCTTTTTTTTTGTAATTTTACAATATTCATATTTGGTTGTTTTAGTTCTTTCCAGATACGTTGAAAGCAAATAATTCAGTTCAGTAGACATTAAGTGCCTGTTATGTGCTGAGCACAGTGGAGTACAAATAAAAAAAAAGAGACAGTTCTTGTCCTCAAGGAGCTTGCAGTCCAAGGGGGAAGACAGCACACTGAGGGAAGTTGGTAAGGTGGGGTGGCCAGCAGGGCGGCGTGGGGATTCGTCATGCTCCCTGAGCAGAGCTGCAGATGGAAAGTGGGGAATGGGCTGGAGGGTCCAGGGCCAGTGCTGTGAAGAGGAAAGCTTTGGGAGGAGTTAGTGCTGGTCCAGTCAGAGAAGAGTGGAGGCTGTGAGCCTACAAGAAGACATGATGAGATGCCTCTCTTTCTCCTTCCTTTCCCCCTCCCCTTTCTCTCAAAGATTATATAATGGGTTCAGACGTAAGTGAAGCATCATGCCAAGTCAACACTATGTCATAAGCAGCATGGTATTCATGGGATGGGCCGTGGGTTTTGAGGCAGTTGTCTTGGATTTGAATCTTGGCGCAGTTCTACTCTCTGGGCTGACTTTAAGCAGCTTCCTCATTTATACAGTGAAGGAGTTCACATCAGTCATGAAAGCAATAATGAACATTTATAGAATGCTTCAAGGTTTGCAAAATACTCTCCATATGCTGTTCAGAGCTATCGTGAGAGGTAGGTATCAGTATTGTCCCCATTTTATAGCTGAGGAAACTGAGTCTGGGAAGAGGTTAAAAGTCAGGAAGTGTTTGAGGCTGGATTTGAATCCAAGTCTTTCTCACTCCAAGTCACACACACTGTCTACTGTGCCACCAAAGAGATTTACCAATGAAGTGTGGTAAGAACTGTTGATATAAAGCATTCATCTCAAGCCTAGAGGCTCACTGTTCTTCCACATAAAAGATTTCCTAAGAGAGGAGGCTCAAACTTAACTGAGTTTTGTGGGGCACACGTGTAGGAAACAAAAGGGTAGAGAGGTGAGACTCTCCATCTCAGAGTTTATGAGGGCATTGTTTTCCGACAACATCATCTTAGTATTCAGAATGACCTCATTGCAGCTTCAGAGCTGGGAGGGATCTTAGAGGCCATCTGTTCCAGTCCCCTCATTTTACAGATGAGGAAACTGAGACCTAGAGACAAATGACTCGTCCAGGGTCACTGTACTTTGAGCTAGTAAGTGGCCTATCACCTGAGGCCTTGAGGCAGAGACTGGAAGGTAACTTCTTGGGAATATTGGAATTGGAATTCATTTGTTTGGAGTTGGGACTGGAGGTCAATTTACAATTTAAATGCAAGATTATAGGAAACTAGCAGCTGTGGCCCTGATACTGAAAGATTCTTGAAAAGTGTGTGAGTGTGAGAGAGGGGGGGGGGGAGAGACAGAGAGAAAAGGTGTTATTTTCCCAAAACGTTCTTCTTGACCAGCTGGAACAATTAGGCTTCTCCCCAAAGCACTTGGGTGCATTCATGCATGTGTATACAACATTTTCTCCTTTCCAGTCTCTCCCTCCTTTTCTTCTCTTTCTCCCTCACACTGTCTTCCTCCCTTTCTCTCCCTACCCCATTTTCCAGAAGTTATTTCATATAAATTGAAAGCAAAATTCATTAAATGATCCACTCATGTTCCCAACGGAGAATCTGAGAAAGCCTAGAGCCTTGCTGTTACTGGTCTGATTCTCTATAAGTCAGAGATGATTGGGGTTTGGGTGTTTTGTAAGTTTTTGCTTAACTCTGAGGAAAGAAGCATGAGGCCTGAAGGGAATTAGTTCACCTTGATTAGGACACACTTCAGGTGTGTTCTAAAAACATCCGAAGACTCTGTGGCCAGAAAAAAGGGAGCAAGTGTTTAGCTTTTTGCGCCTGTGGTTTTAGAGTCAGGACTAATAAAAGAAGACTGTTCGGATTGGCTGAGCGGCAGTGGGCTGCCAAGGCGATGTGCCTTCCTGTTGTAACAGGTTTATTTATCATCAGCTGGGGAGATAAGGTAGCCTGCATTAACGGACCAGCTCCCCAGTCCTGCTCATCACAACCCTACTATCTTCATAGCCTATGTTGGAGGCTTGGGAAATTGCACATTGTAAATGACATCCAGAATCTTAGGCTGGCTAGATCCAAAGGCCTAGACTGAGTCTAGTGGGAAGCAAGAATGGTTGTTTTTTCCCTCTAATTGGGGGGGGGGGTGGGAGAGGTGGGGAGGAGAGCTCATCTCTGAAATTCTACTGAATTCTGAAACAGTCTCTGTCTCTCTGTGTTTCTGTCTCTGTCCTCTCTCTCTCTCTTCTTTCTTTGTCTCTCTCTCTTCCCTGGAACCCTGTATTACTCTTCATGTCAGATAATTGACACATTGTTAAATTAAATATTACTTAACTTGCTGGTGCCTAGGAGGCCAGACGGAAGGAAAATCTGGGTACTTCTTGACTTCTGTAATTCTTGAGCAGAATTCTAAGGATGTTCCTGCACCAAGGAGTCCCCTCTCCTGACTTCCCAGCTCCCTCTTGTCCAGGAGAGTTTGTGGTCAGTGAAGGAAGTGTTGGGACAATTACTTAACAGACAGTCTGGTGTCCCTGAGCACCCCCCTCTGAGGATGTAGCACTGCCAGGAATTGCCCCCCGTAGTTTATATCTGAGGACGGTTAGTATCAGAAGAAGCGGGAGGTTCACTTTCTCACATTTATTTGTGGATGTAGAGGGTGAAGCACAGTATTATTTTATTTTCTTTAATTTTTCTTTTCTTTTTTTTTTTTAAAAGCATTTGGGGTTTAAGTAACTTGCTCGAGGTTACACGGCCAGTTATTTTGTGTGGGTGCTAAGTATCAGAGGCCGGAACCGATACCAGGTCTCCTGACTCCGAGGCCGGCGCTCTTACTCACTGCGGCCACCTGTCCACCCCAGCGCAGTGTTATTTTAAAAAAGAAATGAGATCTGGTCTGCTGAGAGAGACAGAGAGAGACAGACAGAGAAGGAGAGGGAGAGAGAGAGAAGGAAGGAGGGAGGGGGGAGAGAGAGGGAGCAGGAAGGGAGGGGGGGAGGGAGGGTGGAGAGGGAGGGAGGGGGGGGGGGGGGGGGGAGAGAGAGGGGGAGAGAGAGGGAGAGAAAGAGAGAGAAGGAGGGAGGGAGGAGAGAGAGAATTTATATCCTGTGGGATGAAGGAAGAAAAGTCAGATTGTTGGGAGCTGAGAGATTCTGGGGTAAGGCCTTGGTATCTGAGGATACACATGCAGCAGTAGAAACATGGTTAACATCAGGTTACAGCTTGTCCCATGGAAATGGATCCTCCCAGAACAGAAAACCAGCAAAGGAGCCCAGGGTGCAAAACTCGGGTTCTCCCTCCCTTTCCTTGGCCTCATTGCTGGGCAGGAGGGCGTCCGGAGGAGGTCATGGAAGGAGGACTTACCTCAGAGTGTGGTTTGAAGCTGAGTTGCTGTGCTGTAAGCTAGGAGAGCCAGAAACAGTGAACGGGGTCTTTGGCCTAAGTGAGAGGTGTGGCTTTCAGGGGCAATGACAAGGTAGAGTGTTGTGGTACCCTGCCCTGGTCACATACCACATACTGCCTTTAGTTTGGGGCACCATAGCCCAGGAAGGTCGTTGGTAAACTATAGCGCATAAAGAAGGTGGGAACGAATTTGATCCCGATCTGATGGGAGGATGAAACCAGGATGATGGAGTTGGTGGCATCTCAGAATCAGCTGAAAGAAGGACCTGGGGCCATTTTGCCTGGAGAAGAGAAGACGCCCAGGGACATGATGGCATCTTCACATTTTTGAAGGGCCAGCGTCTGGAGGAGGGTCATTTGATGTGTTCTGCTAGACCTAGAAGGCAGAACCAGGAATGGCCCTGGATGGAAGGTGCTGAGAGGCAAATCTGAGGTGGATGATGGGGGGTGGGGGGGCCAAAAAAGAGACGAAAAACTTTTCCAACAATTTGGGCTCCAGAAAGGAAGGAGAGGGCTTCTTTGGGAGTCGTTAAGTAGAGGCGAACTAAAGGAAGATGCTTGTTCAGACATGGGTGGGCCTGGGCAGCCCCCAGGATCATGCCTTCCAACTTGAAAATTCTGTGATTCTGTGAAGTCTTTCTCCTTAAGATTGTTTTGTTTAAAATAATATCTTGTTTTTTTCCAATGACATGTCAAAATATTTTTAACATTTGTTACTGTGTGACCCTGGGCAAGTCACTTAACCCTGGTTGCCTTAGTTTCCTGATCTGTAAAGGGAGCTGGAGAAGGAAGTGGCAGATCCCTCCAGTATCTGCCAAGAAAACCCCAGATGGGTCATGAGAGTCAAGTATGACTGAAAAACGACACCACCAGCACAACTCTGGGAAGCAGGTGCTATTATTACCCCCATTTTACTGATGAGGAAACTGAGGCAGACAGTGGTTAAGTGACTTGCCCAGGGTAGCACAGGTAGTGCGGGGCAGAGACCACATTGGAACTCGGCTCCTCTGGACTCCAGGTGTGGTGTCTCTTCGTTGCGGTACCTAACTGCCCCAGGCAGGCAGATGGAAACAGGATCTTTGAGGAGACACGGTGATTAGACTGCTCTGCTCTCTTGTTTTAGAGAGAGAGTGTGTGTGAGTGTGCATGAGTCGGGGGATGTCCTCATTTGCCAGAGAGTCACAAAAAGTCTTTGCAAGTGAAGCATGTCCTCTTGGAATGCGGGCCACCTGAGGGCTAGGGCTGCTTTTTCACCGCCATTCTTTGTATCCACAGCATTTCACATAGCGACTGACTTGTCAGTATTCAGTAAATGCTGTTGATTCGGTTCATTATGACTCGGGATTCTCTGATTGGAAACAGGGACTTTCAGACGCGGCATCATTCTTGCCAGTGTTGGGATTCATTCCCAAGTGTCCCTTATCCCTGGGCTCTGGGGGTGGTGACTTCTCAGGGGGCTCCAAGAACGTGAGCAGCTTCTCTCCTATTAATAGCAAGAGTTAGGTACCGGTTCCCCCACGGGGCTGCAGAGGCAGCCTTGGTGTTCCTGGAATGTCACGGATTCTCTAGAAAGCCATCTGGCCCCTGTGTTTTCTCTTGAGTTTCATAAATGCCCTCCCCCCGCATGTGAATTCTTGGACTCTAAGGAGAACTCCTTTCCCAGGTGGGATAGCAGATGGAGGAGGAGAGGCCCTTCCCTCCTGTGCTGCCCTCCCAAATCCTTTTGGGGTGTAATATTTCTGTTCATCAGTGGCTGTCCACCTACTAATTGGGGGAGCGTGACTTATTCCACCTGTGGTAGAGACACACACACACTCACACACACACAGACACACATACAAACACACACACTGTCTCTCTCTCTCTCTCTCTCACCCTCAAGGGAATGTAATTAGAGAGAGAGCCAGGGCAGCCCTTTGGGTTTCCAGGTTTCCATGATAGTCGTTGCTGGCTGACAGGGCTTGGAGCTCATGATGCAACCCACCTAGATGGTGCAATCTAGTGACATCCAGCACAAACGGTGTTTGTTGTAGGGGCGGCTTCTTGGAAGGGAGACCTTGCGGTGCAGTGTGTCTGTGTGCGGGATGTGGAGGGGAAGGCATCTGCTGATTTGGGAGGGTGTGGTGGAGAGAAGGTCTTTGTTTCTCCTTACTTTAGGCATGGTTTATTAAAAGTAGCATTGAATGGCAGTACAGATTAGCTTGCAGGGTATAAAGTGTCATTCCCACTCCCTGTTGGAATGCCTTTGCCCACAGCTCCTAGCAGGCAGATGGTGCAGCCTAGACAGCGGCTTCAGACTTTGGCATTAGGGAGACCTGAGTTCAAATCCTGCCTTGGATACTCAGCTGCTTGACCCTGAGCAAGCCACCTGACCTCTCAGCTTCAGTTTCCTCATCTGTGAAATGGGGATAAAATGGCACCTGCCTTAACAGGGTCGTTGTGAGCATCAGCACATGGAAGGGCTTTGCAAACATTAAAGCAGTGTGTAAATATTATCTGTTAATGCTCTCGATGATGCTGGTCCAGCGACTTAATCTCTGTCCCAGTTTCATCATCTGTAGGTGGGATGTATCCCCCCACCCCCAGCCCCATATACCTTAGGGCCATTGTAAGGATCAGATGAGAGAAAATAAGTAAATCCTTTTATCTGTCTTATGGCATTATATAAACGCTAGGCATTTATCATTATTATTAACAATAATTAACATTATTATTAACAATTAATATTATGACTGATTCTCATTGACTTCTGGTTCAAACTTGTCTGTACCCCCTTATTTCAGTTCTGGGGGGGGTACTTTCCGTCATTTCAGAAAGGACTTTCTGGGTTTCCTCGGCAGACATTGCTCACTCTCGCCGGTCTGTCAAGCGGGCCGGTGTTCTCTTGCCTCTGTATGCCGTCCCTCATTGCTGGAGCTCTAGGTGCTTTCCAGCTTTGCAGCTCCTCATTCTGCTCCTGTGAAAGTCTTTGAACTGGTGGCTGATTTTTGTTTTGCTTTGAGTAATGCTTTGGGGATGTATTGTCAACAGTGGAATTACTGGGTCAGAGGGAGATGCTCGTTTGACAGTAGTAGTCGCTGACGTTTGCAGCCATGCTTTCAGACTTGCAAAGCCTTTTCCATAGGTTATCTAATGTTAGCCTCGCCAAATCCCCATGAGGCAAGAAGGCCAGATATTTTCATTCATTCCCATTTTATATATGAAGAATATATAAGAGCGAGACTGTCTGAGGCCGAGAAAGATCCAGTAACTTGATAATAGTCACACATTGTATCATAGACAGCAGAAGCAAAATGTGGGAGAGGGAGAGAGAACAGGTTTTGTGACCCTAAGTTTGCTAAGTTCTTTGTACCTCAATTTCCTCCTCTGGGCAATGGGGGTGATGACAGCACCTGCCGCACAAGGTGGCCGATGACCTATGAAAAGTGCTTTGCAAACCTTAAAGCCACATTTAGAACATCCTCCTTACTGTCTTTGTCCTTGCTAGTCTGGTTAGCCCAGACCAGTTTATAAAGCTGGCATGTCTGCGTTTTTTCTCCTTGGCACCCACGTGCACGTGAGGACCCTTTCTCTCCCTTCCCATCTAAGGACAAGTAGGATCAGTAGTGAAAGGGTTGTGGCTGATGTCAGGAAGCAAGTCACCAAGAACAGAACTGATGGAGTTCTTAGCACATCCCAGGCCCTGTGTTAAGCCTTGGTGATGAAAAAAGGGCCCCTGCCCTCAAGGACCTTACATTCTACTGGGGGAAAGAACAGACAAGATAGAGGTATGGTTGATAGAAGGCAGTTTGAGAGGGGAGGGCATTAGGAGCTCTGTGTACCAGGGAAAGAAAGGCCGCTGCCAGACATGGGATTTGTGCATCTGGAAGGAACTCAGGATAACTAGATGGTGAAGGGGAAAGGTGAGTGAACCCCAGTGTTGCTGGCTCAGAAGAGTGGAAGGGAGACTGCAGATGTATGGAGGGCTGGGTTATGAAGAGCTTTAAGTGACAGAGGGGGCTTCAGAGCTGATGCGGAAGATACCAGGGAGCCACGATGGTTAGAAGCTATCCAGTCATTGTCAGGTGCCTCAGAAAACCTCCCATGGGTGAACGTGACCACAGCTCACTGTTATCTCCTCGATCAGTCCTTATCTTGTTGTCAGTGCTTGGTCCCTTGGTGTGGTGTGGTGTGGTGTGGTGTGGTGTGTGTGTGTGTGTGTGTGGTATGTGTGTGTGTGTGTGTGTGTAATGTGTGTGGTGTGTGGGGGGGTGTGGGGTGTGTGTGGGGTGTGATGTGTGTGTGTGTAATGTGTGGGGTGTGTGTGTGTAATGTGTGTGGTGTGCTTGTGTGTGGTGTGTGTGTGTGGTGTGGGGGGTGTGATGTGTGGTGTGTGATGTGTGTGTGGGGTGTGTGTGTGTAATGTGTGTGGTGTGTGTG
>NW_027185761.1:47579934-47643687 GCF_028583685.1 Petaurus breviceps papuanus
AAAATCTCTCAAAAATGGGGAAATCCCCTTTGTGCCTTGCTGTGGACACCTCGAATTGTTTCTTGGCTATATGGGGATCGTGTCTTCCCATGCCTTTAGGGGTCACCCTTTGGGACATACCTTGGTACAGAGGCAACACATCTTTTTACCCTAGAGTTTTATTTTTTTGATATCATTGTGCTTCCCAGAATTGTTTTTAAGATAGAACGTGAGCTCTTGGCGCAGGGATTAGTATTATTGTTGTTACTATTCGTTGGTCATGGGATCCCTAAATGTTTCGCCTGTTGCCTGCTTGGCATGTGGCAGGTGCCTAATGACTCCTTATTCATTGGTTGGTGGAAAGGCAGTCGGTCTGGGTTCAGGTCTTTGCTCCTTGCCTTCCGCTCCTGTGTGACCTGTTTCTCTGGGTCTCATCTTACTCATGTGCCAAAGGAGTGGGTGGTGTTAGGTAAGTTCCCATGCCGCTCTAAATGTCAGGCAGGAGCCCCACGCACATTGGGAGCTGGGAGGGCGGCGTGCTAGACTGCCCTTTGTCCTGCCTTCCTCGGGCCTGACCCTGGCTCACTCTGCCCCTGGCTCCCAAGGCCTCTGTAGCTCACCACTGCTCGGCTCTAGTTTTCTATCCTGTCCCCACCTGAATAAACATGACCGGAACGTCATGGGCAGCCAGCCTGAGAATCTGCCAACATTCCCCAGGGAACTGGTGATTCACCAGCAGGGAAAAGAGAAGGGGAGACAGACAGACCTTCTAGCTCAGATAATGCATTTCCTGCCCAAGGAATGACCAGACCATTTCTTTCTTAAAAGATACTGTTTCCTTTAAGCAGATGATCCCCACCCACCCACCCCACCCCCAGTCTCCTGGTTAAAGAGAACACAAGGCTTGCTTTGAGATGGTGATGTTGCTTTCACTCGGGAAGGAAAATTCTGTTGACCAGCCAGACCTCGAAAAGCTCTTGAAAACTGGCTTCTCTGCCACTTTTCTCACTTCTCACTCAAGCGTTTTCTTTCCTTGTCTTTGGAGTGTTGGTACAGTCTATTTCTTGCACAGTAGATGCTCTTATGACAACCAGAATGCCTCCCCCCACCCTCACTGGATCGCCATTTCTGTTCACACCATCAAGTCTGGCCTTTCGGTTGGGTTCAGAGAAGTTCTTGTACCTTGGCTAGCTCAGTTGGCTGCAGAGGTGTCCTGAGAAGGCCAGAGCTGTGCACTTGAGCCCAGCAAGGGCAGTTACTCTTGCTGTGATCAGTGGCACACACATTGTATTCCTAACCCCATTAGTCAGCTTGGGGATTTGGTGAAAGAAGATGGGTGAAATGAGGAAAAAAATCCACCGATCCTTATTGGGAAAACAGCACAGGCATAAGGTGGTTCAGGGAGAACAGAACTGGATTTTAAAGTCTGAGTAATTAGGTTAGGGGAGGAGTGGGAATAAGCATCTGTTTAGTGTGTCCTATGTTCCTGGCTCTGCGCTCAGCACTTTACAGATATCTCATTTGATGTTCTCTTACCCTGCCAAGGAGGTGCTCTTTGTATCCCCATTTTAGAGCTGAGGACACTGAGGTCAGCAGAGGTTAAGTGACTTTAACAAGTATCTGAGGTTGGATTTGAACCCAGGTCTTCCTGACTCCAGGGTCCCCTAGCTCCCTCGTGGGGGGAATAGAAGAACAAAAACCCCCGTAATTAATCAACAGCAAAGTCCTTCATTGGCCACACTAAAAAAAGTACGCCTCCATCTGCATCCTGAGTCTGTCATCTCCCTCCAGAGGCAGGTCCTTGGCTTCTTGGTTTGATCCGAGTTCTTCATGTTCACAGTGTTGTCATTGTGTAAATTGTTCTTCTGAATCAGCTCACTTTACTGTGAATCAGTTCATACAAGTCTTCCAGGTTTCTCCTTTTCTCATTTCTTACAGCCCAGTAGTGTTCTGCCATTCTATTCAAATGCCACATAGTTTGTTTGTTCAGCCATTCCCAGAGGGATGGACACAGCCCTAGTTTGAGTCCTGGCTTTTTCATCAGAGGATTGGCATTTATTAAGTGCCTACAGAGACCAGGGAAAGCCCTTATCTTCAAGGAGGCTACAGTCCAGCCAGGAGACAGCAACATGTGCATATGTAGGGGGTGTGTATGTACAGGCATATGTGTGTATTAATGTATTGGAACATCTTGCGTCCCAACAGCTTTAACAGTCAAGACTTTTGGAATACCCTGTATAAAATGGCCGCTGTGGGGGAGAGGGCCATAGGGAATCAGGCTTTGGGTAGAAGATGGGGCAGGAGCTGAGCCCGGAAGGGAACTGGGCTGCCCTGGACGCCTGGCATTCAGTGATTTGGCAGAGGTGAACGTGGCGGGAAGCTCGCTATGATGCAGCTGGATTTGCTTTTCAGTACCGATTGACCTCTTTGAGGGTCACACAGCTCATTAGTGTCCCATGCTGCATTTGAACTCGGGCCTTCCTGAGTTAGCTAGTGCAGTGCAGTAGACAGGGAAGGGTGCATTTCTGTTCTCTTTGACAGATGTACAGATTGAGATGATCCCAGAAGTAAGTGAAAGCTTTTGGATCCCAACCTGGGGGACCAGCCCCGTGAAGGTCAGGCTGCCCATTAAGATCAGTGATTTTAGGGGAGCGACTGTTTTCTCTCTGATCTGCTCTGGGCCCTGCTGGCTTTTGTTTCATTTTGTTTTTAAAAACAAAACCATCATCGAGTGAGTCCTTTCTCCCTGGCTTTCTTCTGTGACACCAGATTTTGTCCACTCCTCAAGGGCCTTGGTTGGGGGGGGGGGGTTTAGCATTTTTAACTGTTGGTTTCAAATGCCTCCATCTGTCTTACTGTCTAATTTAACATCGACTCAGAAAATGTAGCCAAGTGGGAGAGCTTCTCCTGCGTGCTCTCCCTGCCTTTGAAGCCAGATTTTATTTTTGTTGCCCGGAACAGGTGCTGGTTTAATAGAGTTTTTCTGTGTGAAGTCCTCTTACCACTCTCCTCCCCCACCCAGTGGCTAACACTGTAAATCGACACCACAGAAGAAAGAGAACCATGTGACTCTCCCCCCTCCCCAGTCTTTCCTCACTAACACCCCAACTGCAGGACCCACCAGGCGATAGCATTTGGCAGTAAGGGAAGGCAGAAATGTTCCTTTGACTCCTGCCAGCAAGAAATAGCTTCAGAACCCTGCCTTGTGCCCTGTTCCCTTGGTGCTGCTGGCTTGGGTCCTCTTCTGAAACCCCATTCCAGGGTCTCAGTGGGCTTTGGGAGGTGACCCGGGAATTTTAATGGCGACTACCACAAGAACATCACAACCCCTGCCCGCCTTGGTGGTTTGGACCAAGCTAAGAAAGGCTGTGATTGAATTTTGGCCTGGGGCCAACCTGTGTGGTTGTTGTCTGAGGACCAGGCCAGAGAAGTTCGAGGTTTGGGGAATCAGAGGCCTGGCCACTAGCTCACAGGGCTTTTTCTCTCTTTAGCCATTATAGCTCATGAAGGCCTCTTGCTGTTGGTCAGGATTGGGGAGAGAGAGTGGGGGAGTGCCCATAGTGCAGAAATCATGGGCCGGTGGAGGGGTGGAGAAGCAGGTCTGGGTCTACCAAGGGCTGGTCTTGGAATGACAGTAACAACAAACTTGTGGAGTCCATCTTTTTACAAAACCCTTGTATTTTGTTTAATAATGATGATACTCTTCTTCCTATGCAGAAGGGTAACAGAAATAGGATTCTGAGCTAGAAAGAAGCCCAGAGCCCATCTCCCAAAGAGCAAAGAGCTGGTCACCAAGCATTTTTAAATGCCTGTATGTCGGTGTGCTTAATCCTAGGGGTACAGAAGTGTAATAAGGTAAGCACTTTACTTATGGGGTTTCACAGGATCCCCACCATCCCTCTGAAGTGGGTGCTGTTAGCATTATAGATGAGAAAGCTTAGCATGAGAGAGGTTAAGTGAATGTCTAAGGCAGAATCTGAACTCTGCTCTTCCTGCCTAACTGCCTAGTGATGCTTCCCTAAAAGAGCCCCCCTTCTCTAGGGGGTGGGGGAAGTGAGGTGCTTTTTGTTGGGGAGGGCAGTAGATGCTGGGTTACCTAGAAAGGTGAGGTAAGAAGTAGGTCATTCCAGCCATGGGGTAAGACTCAGATTCAGTGAGTTGCCCAAAGTCAGCTCTGTAGTAAGTGACTGAGCCAGGATTCAAACCTGGGTCCTCTGTAAATCATCAGTGTTTACTACCACACTGTCCAGCCTCCTGTAAGTTCATAAGAACTTAGCTTCATTGACCTCATTTGCTTTAGTCTCAGACAGAGCTGTAAAGTTTCATCACTCAGAATGAAGGGGAAGCTGGTTGGGATGGGCTTAATGGGGCCAAACCCATTGCGAGTTCTTTTAGGGATGAGTCAAGAAATCCAGATTTGGGCAAACTTGGAAGAAAGTTGGTGTGACCTTCCATTTGCATTCTGTTTAGGAGCTCCCCCCAAAAGAGGTTGGGGCACAGTTTGAAGCCTTCGGGATCTTGGTAGGGGTGGCAAGGCCTGGTAGATAGATGGCCAAGGCATTCAGTCATGTGGTTGCAAAGTCTCTTAAATTCTAAGCCCCATAGGGCGATTCTTTTAAGAGTATAAGTTACACACTGGTTGTAGCGCTTGGGGCATCATAGATTTAGCACTGTGATGTGAGTGCTCACCCCCCAAATCTCCCAAGGAAAAAGGGGAAGGACATGTTCTTATCTAGCAATTGTAGACATTTGTCTTATATTGATTGACTTTTTTAGACCCCAAAAGTTGTGCCTTGTAGACTTTGTAGAGTCTTTGAAAACAAACACTAGAAAACTGGCCCTAGTCATCAGTCCATTGGCTTGCCAAGAGATCAGTGCTCATGGAATTGGGGGATCCTTCAGAGGCCAGCTAATTCAGTCCTCCTGTTCACCAAATAATCTTTTCTGTGACACCCCTGAGAAATAAGTCATTGACCACTTAAAAATAATACCTGATTTTTCTACACCAGTAGAAATCAACTTTTCCTATTTGGAAAACCCTCATCAAAGGAATGCTAGAAGAGCTTGCATTTGGGGGGTATCCAAGGGGATGGGCAGGTGCAAGGTTGAAGGGTTCTGTCTGATGGGAAGGGTTAATCAGAGTCTGCATTGTCTAAATGGAAACCACTCTAAGGAAGGAATGAAACAGAGAATGTAATCAAGCCGGCTAGGGTTTGGAATAAATCGTATTTATATCCCATGCTGTGTATAGGAGAAGTCACTTGGCAAGGCTTTGTTTTGAAGTTCAGTTCTCTGAGATGGCGCAGCTCTGGAAGTGAGCAGTTTTGACAGTCTCCAGCTGGAATCAGTTGGCTTTGGTGGGGGGACCTAAGGGTTACGCTTGGAATCTGATGGGAGCTCGGTCTGATTCTTGGTGTTTGGGGGATACCAAGGTGGGGGGGGAGGGGCTATACCATTGGCTTCCTGATGCCACAGAAGTGACTGGTGTATGATGAAGAGTTTGCCAAAAACGATCTCCTCTGGCTGGAACCAACAGAGTTGCCGGTACGCTGCTCTGCCCTCTTCAGCATCGGCTGCCTGTGTTGGGGCATGTGGTTCAGTGGAGAGAATGGGCCATTTGGAGCAGAGGTCCCATGAGGTCGCTGGGTCTTCTGTTTCCTCGCCTGTAAAATGAGGGAGCTAGACTCTGTGATCAATGTCTACACTTCCTCCCAGCCCGGAAACTCATCTTGTTCCTTGGTGAAAATCAGGTCCATGATCCATAGTGATTTGTTCTTTGGTTCTTCCAAAAGGCAGAGAGTTAGGGAAAGTCACGAAAATTGGAACAATAGAAGATAAAATTGGGAGAGGCGCATTGGTGCCACGATCATGAATTTATGTTCTATTACTCAGTTGGGATTGAGGAAGAAGGGATGATCAGATCTGTGAATGAAGAGGAAGGGTACATGGAGTGCTGGTTAAGAGTGATGGTCGGAATGAACTAGAGTCCAGGTAGGAAGCTGTTACCATAGGGGAGGCCAGAAAGTACGAGCACGTGCCATTATCCTGTGGGATTGATTTGAGAGAGGCTGAGGTGATAGAGTAGCCAGACTTCACTGTGTGAGAGAGCAAAGGGGCCAAAGGTAGATAGCACATACAGCTCAAATGATCACCGTGATGACTTGGAAGCTGGCCATACCACCAGCAGATGTGGATGTCAAGGGAAAGAGGGGGAGTGTGGGGGAAAGGGGCTGAAGAAGATTTTGATTTTGAGAGCCTGACAGGATGTCCAGGTAGATTATCTAGTCAGCAGTCAGAAAAGAAGGGACTTGAGTCTTAGGAGTTTGCATATGGTTGAAAACTGTATATCATGGAAATGGAAGAGAGGGCTCAAGGTAGGGCTTTTCAGAGGGGCACGGCCATATTTACAGAAGAGGAGGAAGATGGGGAACTAGAGACGAGGCAGTGAATGGTCAGAGAGTTGAGTCAGCCCCTGGAGGAGCATAGGCATTCATTGACCACCTCTTGTGGACTAGGCACCAGGGAAGGATCCAATGCAGGGCTCTAGAGAAGGTGGCCCTTCTTTGTTTTGTTTTTGGGTGGGGGACCCTAGAACAGGTCTGTATGCTCAGCTGAAGGGGCTAGGACAGACCAAGTGAGGGCCACTTCTTGGTCAAAAGCTGGAGCTGGTGTCAGAGTTCCGTGCATTGTGGATTTATAGCTAGAAAAGACCTTTGTCCATTTAGTCTCAACTAACCTTTGTGTCATGGACTCTTTTGGCTGTCTTGTATGTGGATCCCCTTCTCAGAATTTTTTTTAAGTTCATAAAATAAAAGACAGAATTAGAATGGAAACCAATTGTGGTGAAATAAAGATATAATTTTTTTTCGAAGGACATTTCACAGACCTTAGGGATCTAATCCAACCTCCTCATTTTACAGATGCAGAAACTGAGGCCCAGAGAGGTGGTCAGTTTCTGTGGTAAATGACAGAGGCAGAGTCCTCGGACCCCGCCCTTACACATGTTGTGTGCAGATGAGAGTAATAACTGACTTGAATGACTCGTAGAGGAATTTGGATGCCCCCAGATATCAACTTGTACACACAGCGTGGGGAAGCATTCCTTTGCTCCCATGTTCTCCCCTGTGATGAGCTGGCTCAGTAGCCTGATACAGAATCTTAAGTAAAGCTTACAGATGACACTCTTCACCAGGGCCCTGAAAAGAAATGCCCCCTACCCCTTCTACCATGAATCAATAAATCAGTAAGTCAACATTTAATAAGTGTCTGCTCTGTGCCGGGCACTGTGCTAACTCAGATGCTTTCTACTACATTTTTCATACCTTACTACACATGCCCCACACAACCCCCCCCCCCCCCCCCAGCCCACCCACACCCACACCCAGAGGGGCTTCTTATAAAGAACTGGAAATACTCGGTTGACCTCCCTTGGGCCAGAGGACATGTTTTCAAAGGGAAAGGGAGAAGATGGGGGAAATAGAACCTTTCTCCACGTGATTCATGTTCCCCAGGTACATGGAACGGTGCCTTTTCCTCCGTGGGTTTTGAGCTCTGGGCCCTGGGAGACTTATGAACAAACAAGGGGTGAGGAAGAGAAGACCCAGAACTTCTGGGAAAGAAATAACTTGTTTATACCCGTTGGATCTGATTTGTTCAAGTGTTTGTTTAAAAGAAATGCCACTTTGTAAGAGGCGGCCTGGGTTCCTTGTTCTGTGTGCAAGAAAGCTTTGATTGGCCAAGGACTCTGACACTGTTTACTCAGAAACTCCCCACTGAGCGGCTTGGACCCCCCTGGACAGTCGCTTTCCTTAGTCAGCAAGTTCTCAAGTGTCCAGAATTGGCTCATGAGAACGACCAGGGCCCTGGGGCCTTGGCCTGCAGAACCAGGGAGCCCAACCACTCACTGGCCTCCGTGGCATCTGGTTTTCTTCTCAGCCAGTGCTTGGTGGTTATGAACCCCGAGGGCTTGCCAGAAAAAGGGATTAAAGAAGCAAACAGATCTTTTGTGGGAAAACAAGCTCTTAGAGGGGCAAACACTTTCTGCAGCCTTGGAAGTTGGAATAAAACAAGTGAAAACAAAGTGAGGCCATCTTGAGCTTTTTTAATGGGGAGAAATAGTCACATGGTTACACACTGGTCCCCAATCCTCCTCTTGGCTTTTGTCTTGGGTGAGACATTCAGTTCAATTAGATGTGTTAAGCACCTGCAAGATACTGGGGATACCGAGTCAAGACAGCAGCCTTTACCTTCGGGTGACTGCTATGGTCATCATTTTCATCAGTAAACTGATACAAAGACACTCATAACAGTGTCATCCAAGTCATACAATCTCAGGCTACAAATTCAAATCAAACATGGCATTACCTGGCACATAGTGGCTTTATAAATGCTTAGGAATTGGTGGGTTAAAGTTCACGAGTGGTGTAGTAGGCAGGAAGGACTGAATTGTTGGTTCTCTCCATAATTCCCCAAGTCTAGGTCTATCTCCTGTCACGTTGACTGTGGCTGTCGCCTCATCCTAACTGATGTTTCAGTCCCTGATGTTCCTTCTACCCCAGTCCATCCTGCATGCCGACACCAGGCTTTTCTAGGATACCTCCATAAAGATAGCTAGTGGCACAGTGCTGATTTTGGAGTCCTGAGAAGTCTTGAGTTCTAATCCTATGTCAGATACTTTGGAGTTTTCTGACCCTGGGCAAGTCACTTAATTTTTTAGCATGACTTTTCTTTGTCTTGGTGTGTCTCCAATGCCTGGCACATAGTGTGAGCTTAATAAATAAGTGCTCATTGGGATTGGTTCTTAAGTCTGCCCATCTTACAAGAGAGATTCCTTTTTGTCTTTTACCATTTCCTGGATACCAACACAACACCTCAGCTGTTTGTTACCCTTGTTTTGGAGCGCTGCTTTATTTTCTCATCAGAAGTTTCTTGGGTGACATTTTTATGCTACTCTTTGTGCACAAACCATTTAAATGATCAGTTCTTAGAGTACTCTCCAGTGCCCGTCCAGTCAGGTCTAGATCTCATACTGAGGGCCTCTGTCAGCTGACCTCACCCTGCCCTTTCCTGATTTATTTCCCAGCACATGTCTCTTCTGACCACCCTCTTCTCCTTATTGTCATGTTACCCTTTGTGCTTGTCAGGGTATGTCGTCCTTCCTTAGCTGTGCTCTAAACCCTTCCGTCTTCCTTCCCTTCCCAAGGCCCGTTTGGAAGCCCTCCTTCTTTGTGCAGCCTTCCTGGCCCTCGGTTGTTCTGAGCAGCCTTAGTCTCTATCTTTCCTGAACTTGTGTATGTTTTATGTGTGTAATTGGTTTGGACGCTTGCTGAAATCCAGTACTGTTTTGCTCAATAATCTCTATATTCTTTTTTTGTTTGCTTTGTGTAAGTCTTATTGTCATAGAATTAAAAAAAAAGTTATTCTCCCCCCAATAGTAGCATAACTTAGTCATTCAATAGTTTTTGTTTGTTTTTTAACTTGTAACCCCATTTGAGGTTTTCTTGACAAGGACACTGGAGTAGTTTGCCATATTTCCCTTCAGCTCATTTTACAGATGAGGAAACTGAGGCAAACAGGGTTAAATGACTTGCCTAGGGTCACACAGCTAGTAAGTGTCTGAGGCCAGACTTGAACTCAGGAAGATGAGTCTTCCTGACTCTAGGCCCAGCATGATAGGTCATCCGTAAATTCACAGAATCTAAATTGGAAATATTCCCTGATACTTCTTCTGACCCTTATCTTCCTAGAAGTCTCTTGTAAATTATCACCAAACAAGTGGGGGTATTCAATGTCCAATCTCTGTCTGATTCCCCTGCCCCTCAAAACCTACTACCTTCTTAACAGCCCCACTGCGCTTTGGGATGGCCCTCCACAGATAGAAACCATCCCTTATAAATTTCAGTGTTAAGGGTGTTGGAACTGGAACTGATCACATGTTCAGATCTTTGCTTCTCCACTTAGTATCTGTGTGATCTTAGACGGTCACACCTTTTCTCTGGGACTAGATCTGAGGCCCTCTGAACCAGTTTAAAATGTAACTGGGAAATAGCACAATAAATAAGAATACAATAAAAGACAGATAACATTGCCTATGAAAACAAAGTTACTGTGTGGCCCACAGCGCTCCTTCTGTTCAGATTAGTGTCTTCCCGTGGTGGGGAGGTGATCCCAGAGGACCTCTCTGGGTCCCTTCTCAGAGCCTGCACGTCATCTCTGAAATTTTGTGCTTCAGCACCTCTCTGCCTGTGGCCTGGGGTCTCGTTGCTGCCTGGGGGATAGGGGCTCCTTCTTGCCAAGACAGACTTCTCTGTGTCCTCATCCACGTGCTTTGTGAATCGTTAGTAGCTGTCTTGTCACTGAGCCGCTATCTGCTTTTCTGTGATTTGCACAGTGAATTGAATTGTGGTCTCACAGGAATAGGTTGTAATGCCCCTATCAGGAACCATGTTCTAGACATAGTTTAGACGAGGACACATTGTTATCATTCATTGGTGACACTGTCGCTATTAGGGGGTGTGTGTGCATGTGTGTGTGTGCGTGTGCGTGCGTGTGTGTGTGTGCATGCGTGCGTGCGTGCGTGATGTAGGGTCATCAATTTAGAACTGGTAGGGGCTTTAGCGGTCATGTATTCCAAATACCTTTTTACACATGAGGAAACTGAGCCCCAAAGAGGAGTGCTTTATGCAGAGTATAATAATAAATAGCTCAGTTGGGATTTGAACTTGGTTTCTCCAAATCCCAATTTTTTTTTTTGCAGGGGGGAAGGCAGGGCAATTGGGGTTAAGTGACTTGCTCAAGGTCACATGGCTAGTAAGTGTTAAGTGTCTGAGGTAAAATTTGTACTCAGATCCTTCTGATTCCAGGGCTGGTGTTCTACTCACTGCGCCACCTAGCCACCCCTCCAAATCCCAGTCTTAACCCACTTTATACTTTATGCACATCATACAACATTCTATACATTACATAACATTGGGTGCTCTATGGCCTGGTTTACTGAATATTTGGCAAATTCAGCCCAAACTTGGTTAATGTTATGATGATGATGAAACAAATAAGGGAACATGTAAGTAAATGGCTTGTTGGAATAATTACATTTTCTCTGAAAGATCCAAGGTAGGATCTGTTTGCAGAGCAGTGATGTGGGGAGAAATAATGAAGTCACGCATTCATTTTGAAAACCAGACTTTATATTCTCTCTCTCTTTCTGTCTCCCTCTCTCCCCCCTCATTCTCACTTTCGCTCTCTCTGTCTCTCTTTTAGGCAGCACAACAAGATCCGCAGTGTGGAAGGGAACCAGCTGAAACCTTACACTTCCTTGCAAACCCTGGACCTGAGTTCCAATAACATCACTGAAGTACGAAACACTTGTTTTCCTCATGGACTGCACATAAAGGAGCTGTAAGTTTCCTCTGACCAAATGACATTTTCACTGCATTTTGGGGAGTGAGAAGCTCTCCTTGGACCCTGCTACCATTCCTGAGCTTTTGTAGCATTGACCTCAACTCCCCTTCTGAATTAGGGCATCACCAAGTGATCTGGGTTCCTTCTACTTGGAATGGTGGGAAATGGTGACCAGTTCTTCTTAGTAGGAGGGTCGGTGGAGCAGATTGGGTAGAAACATATTGGTGGGAGAATTCTTTAGGAAAGTCTGTTTCTCAGCAATTAACATGTTTCACTGGTCACTCAGTTTCATTCAACTTTGGATCATCTAGCCCATGGGTGGGGAACCTGAAGCCTTAGGGCCACCCTCTATCCAGCCTGTGTCTTATCTGATGGGTGGTGCTGGTGCTGGTGGTGGTGGTGGTAGTAGTCGGGGTTCTTTTGTCCAGTTCAGCACTCAAATAACTCAGCCTTGAGACATTATGAAGAAGAGAGAAATTTCAGGTGATGTTCATTAAGCACAATTCTGTGTGTGTAAGATGTGTTGACCAGTGGGATGAAGTCATAGAACGTCCAGATTGGAAAGTGTTTGAGTGGCATCCAGTCCAACTCACAAATGTGTCTGCTCTCCGCAAGGTGGCTTATGACTTGTGGTCACCTCTGGGATTCCTTATGGAGCCTGTTGCACTTGGGGACAGCTTCACAAGGAAATTTTCCTGTATATCAAATAGAAATCTTCTTTGGCTCCTGGTTTTATCCTCTGGGGGCATCAGTCTATTTCCTGCCTTGTTTTCAACAAAAGGTTGGATAGAGGAGGAGAAGGGAGAAAACTTACTGGTCCAAAAGAGATTTTTGGATTTCAGTTACAAAATACCAAGTGCACATAGCATTCAGTAGACAGTCCCTGTCCTCAAGAGGCTTCTATTTCTTTTGGGAGAGACAGCATATATACATGATCTATACAAAGCAAAATCAAGGTAATTTTGGGGAGTGGGAAGGCATGGCCCCTGGGGAGGCAAGGTTTAGGAAGAGGCCTTAGTTCTCCTCTACATGGACGTTAATGCTCTTCACAAGATGTCTAATGACTTGTGGTCATTCGAGTCAACTCCATGTCACCTTTTGTGATGAAAGTGTTTGGACAGGAATTCATTATACAGCCTTTCCAGGATGTTCCGTGGTGGTGTTTACAGATGCCCAAGTAAGACTTGGGGACAATATACTGTTTCTGTGCTTGGCTGGTTTTTAGCCCTGGGTCCTTGTAAGCCTGATGGGGGAGATTTTTGTCTTGACTGAAGGCCGTGCAGGGGGGCCGCTTGTTGTATTTAGCTTAGGTGTAGATGGTGACACAAGGGAAGAGGGCACAGCAGTGGCCTCACAGGGGTGGTTTTGAAGGTCAAATGAGATAGCGTAGAAAGTTCTATTATTGATGTTTATTGCTTGTCACCTTTATTATTTTGATGATGGTGGTGATGATGATGATGTTACTGTTATATACTGAGCGTCCAGACTGTCCAGTGTTGGCATAAGGGGAGGCCTTTCTATTCTGGTCGAGAGCGGCCTGCACATTTTTATCAGACTGCCCTATTTAATCTGAAGTGTTGGGAACAAATAGTCCAGCAGAATTTGCAAGGAGTCCCTGTGCACCATCTTTTTGGCTCTCTTGTCATGTAGAAGTGAGTTTAAAAAAAAAATTTTTTTTTCCAGCTATCCTACAAATAACCCTGCTGTCTGGCCTCTCTCCTCTTCCTTTTGTCCAGAAAGTCAGCATTTGTGTACAGATAGGGATAAAGAAAGCCATCAGGAGCAGTATCACTTCCTATAGTCCATAAGACCCCGTATCTGCTCCTCTGGCTTAAAAACAGTCTGTCGTCATGTACTGGATAGCTATAGAAGTGATCCCAGTTCATGAAACTGGGGAAGGGAGGGTATTCACGCAATTTACACACTATGTGAATAGGACTTTCCTTGCTACTGCAAAGGGTTTTTTGTTTGTTTTTTACCTGACAGGAAGGTGCCCTTCAGAGACTTTCCTTTTAAAGAGCATATTTCCTCACTGCATTGGAAAATAGGATGCCGTTTCTAAAAATTCCATCCTCACACTGCTGCTAGAACTTGACTTACCTACCATGTAGGTTGTAAAATGAGATCTGTGCTTTCCTGGAGAAGGCTTTTTTCCCCTCCAGTTACTGGATTCCTGATGGAGCTCCCTGGTTCAGAATTCACTTCCTGTTCGGGGTTATCTGGAGAATGTGCCTTCTGTCAACCTCTTCCTGTCAGCCTTCCACCTTAGCCCTCCTTCCAATGGAGGAAATGGTGTCTCTTGAAAAACTTGAGTCAGTAGGTGTCTTTGGGGGCTCAGCCCGGTGTTAGGGAGAATGTCAGTTTTGGCTTCTGCAGTTATTCTGACCATAATTTGTCTCACAAGTGGGATAAAAGCAAACCTTTACTCAAGGCACATCCTTTTCTGATTTCACCATATCTTTTGGAAGGTTCTAATGCTAGAACGTCTAGGGCTCTCTCTGCAGGAGACAGAGAATAGTTGAAAAGCTGTGTAAACAAACATGAACCAGCTCAGAAAGAGCCCCATTCATGTCTGCAGATAACTAATCAAGTTCAGCTTAGGCCATTGATCCCTGGTGTGTGCCAAAGACTGTGAAAAGTGCTAGACAGGCCTTGTTATCAGAGAGCACATAGTCTAAGTGGAAACGTCTCTGTACAGGATAAATTGGAGATAATTAACAGAGGGAAGGTGCTAGAATTAATTAGGGGTTGGGAAAGACTAGGAGGTGATATTTTAGCTGGGATTTGAAGGAAGCCAGGAGATGGAGGTGAGGAGGGAAGCAGTCTGGGGATGGGGCACAGCCAGTGAAAATGCCTGGAGTTGGGAGATGGGAGTGTCACGGAGGCCGGTGCCACTGGAGAGAGTGAGGTGTAAAACAATGAGAAAGGTGGTGGGAGGACAGGTTATGAAGAGCCTTGGAAGCCAGAGGACCCCATTGATGCCTATTGCATTGTTTTTTGCCTTACTTTGGGAGCGTCTGCTGTGTCACACAATGAGGACCTGGTCCTGCCACTCAGTTTTCTGTTCTGAATTATTACAGCCACCTGGGTAGCAACCGAATCAGTACCCTGGAGCCGGGAGCGTTCGATAGCCTCTCACGGTCCCTGCTAACCCTGCGCCTGAGCAAAAACAGGATCACCCAGCTTCCTGCCAAAGCATTCAGGCTGCCCCGCCTAACGCAACTGTGAGTAGTAACTGGGCACTTTAATTAAGGTCAGCCAAACTCTGACTGAGACGAAATTTCCCCAAGGACCCTCACCTCCCGTGCAGCCCTTCCTCCCTCACTGGCCATCTCTCAGACTTCATGTAAACTCTTATTAACAGGCCTGCAGTGACACCCAATAAAAACCAAGTAGGAGTTTGGTCTAGGATGTGTTGGCGGCCTGAGATTGACGAGAGAAAGATCAATTGTATGTGCGATCGGTCATTCTTGTGGGCATTTTCTGTAATGAAACGTAGACCTACAAGTTTAAATACCCACTGGGCTCTGGCTGGGGCAGATTGGTTTCCATTGTGTTTTCTTTGCAAGGTTGGGGGGTGGGGCTGGTGGTGGGAACAGGTCTCTCCTTCTTTCATTTTAATATCTCCTGGGCCACACAGTTCCCTTTTAAAGGGCCATAAAATGTAACGAGGGTAGACAGCCGCAATGAGTGGCAATGTCTGGGGAAACGTTCCAGGCGTGAGACTGTTAGAATGGCTGGGTTTCGATCATCATTTATACCCAGTTTGGCTAAAATAATTCTTAGGAAAAACATGACCCAGGTTGAAGTGGATGGAACCATGACAATTGCAGGAGGTTTATTTTATTTTGAAGTATTTAATCTTGGATGTGGCTGTTGAAAGAAAATAACAAATTTTTTTTAAATAGGGTTTATTGACCACCAGCCTTGTGTGAGACAGTGTATATATATATATACTGGGTACAAGAAGCCTGTTTATATAGTAAACACTTTAAAGTTTTCAAAGGGCTTTTCATGCTTTATTTCATCCAGTTTTCAGGTCTTTGGTTAGAACCCAGGTCCTCTGTCTGTTATGCTCACCCCCCCCCACACCTCCCCTCATATTCAGCAGGTCATATTTGAGGCCAGCATATAGAAATCCTCATTTAAGGATGATTTGGAGTTTGCGGAGGTTTGTTCATTAACCTTTCATATGAACTAAGACCAAAATTAATGGGAACGTTTAGTTTGGTTGAGGTTTTATTAGGCTGTATTAAAAAACCAGGCCAATGAGATCATGGATTGTAGGTTCTAAAAGCTGGAAGGAACCATAGATATCATCTATTCCCAACCTTTCCATTTAAAAATGAGGAAGTTGAAGTAGAAAAAACTTATTCTCCTAAGGCCACAGGCTAGGAAATTGCCCAGTCCAGGTCTGAAGCCTGGGTATGTGATTCCACATGCAAGGCTGTGTCCAGTCTGCCAAGAGTTTCTGTCTCTTAAGACCTTTCCTCAACATAATTTTTTCATTTAGAAGGGGAGCTGTGGGTGAGGCTTTGGTGTCCCTTCTCTTCCTATGGGTGGGCGGCAAGGTCAGGATGCAAGGTGGATTATGGCTTGAGAACCCATCTGGCCACTTTTCTCCCTCCTCCTGCCTCAGGCTTCCAGTCTTGAAAAAAAAAAAAAAACACCAGGGTAGAGTCTATCCTCCTGAATCAGAGCAGCCTTAGAGGAAAGCCTTCTGACCACAGTCGGAACCCCCTCTTCATTCATTGTCATGAATGGCGCCTTGGAAATTTAGCAGCTGAAATGTGAGAGCTGAGCTCATTCAGGGGCCGAGGGGAAATGGTTGATCAGGCCTTATCAGAAGAGAGCATCTCTGCATCTCTGCTTCCTTCATCACTAATGGTCCATTTTCATTGTCACTCCCTCCGATGCCAGGCTGAGGCCAGTTATGTCTCCCTGGCTGTGGCCATGCATTGAGTCTCCATTCCTTGGGATCCAGGGGAGTTTCAGTTTCCCTAAGTTTTCACTGTCTCCTCGCGTGCCCTCCCTGATGACCCCCCTCCCACCCTGTCAGAGGGACAGTGAGGAAGCTCCTCATGTGTTTTCTTGGTTTTTCCCATCAGGGAGCTGAACCGGAATCGAATCCGCCTGATCGAGGGGCTGACATTTCAAGGGCTTGATAATTTGGATGTGTTGAAGTTGCAACGTAATAACATTAGCCAGCTGACGGATGGGGCTTTCTGGGGTCTGTTCAAGATGCAAGTGTTGTAAGTAGTAGAGGGGAGTTGTGCTCCCTGTCAGTAGGAGGGGACCCAAATGGGGAAGGGTCTTCACTGATCCTGCAGACCCTTTTCTGTTGGTTGATTTGGGTCTTCAATTTATGGGCTACCATTCTTGACTCATGGTATTTTTCTGTGACTTTGGGTAGAAAGAGTCTTGGTCAAAACCTGACATTTCTTTCAACAGGTTGTTTCTAACCTTGGGAGAAAAACTCAGTAGGTGGACCAATGTTGAGGATTTATATATTTGAGGAGCAAAGGTAGCCCTGCTCCTCTTCCCAGTTCTCCCACCCCCTCTATCCTGGTCATGTTTCTGCCTCCTTTAAAGAGGAACCAAGGAATGGTCACCTCCCTCCTTCTTACATCCTCTCCCTGACCTTACTCACATCTTCCAGCCAGATGTGGTTTTAGGGTTTTAGAGTTCTCCTTGGTCTCCAGGTGAGTTTGGAATGTAGGGTTTATTTTGAGAGATTTATTTACATCATACATCTCCTGTGTTAATCATGACTTTCTCTAGTCATTGCAGATGTCTTACTTTCAACATAGGAGCTTTGTCCTTTACCAGATGTTTACAACTGGAAAGCTCATTTTTTTGTTTGTTTGTTTGTTTTTAAAGTAACTAGGGAAAGAAATACACTAAATGAAAAACAAATCTCACTTATTTTGTCTTATAAACATTTATCCAGTGCCTAGTATGTGCTAAGTGCTAGGGGCAAAAGACAGGCCCTGCCCTCAAGGAGCTTACAATCTAATACGGTCAGAAATACTAGTGGTGCTTTTACCCTGAGTAGGAGATAAAGGGAAAGTCAGATCCTCCCAAACCCTGGCCTGGGGTAAAGGGCATTCTTTAGCTCTTTCTTTAACAAGCAGGGTTGTGTATGCTGGTTGGTTCTCTGATCAGTTCTGCCCTTGGATGCCCCTGTAGGCACCTGGAGTACAACAGTCTAACAGAAGTGAACAGCGGCTCGCTCTATGGCCTCACGGCCCTGCACCAGCTTCACCTGAGCAACAACTCCATCTCTCGGATTAACCGGGATGGCTGGCGCTTCTGCCAGAAGTTACACGAACTGTGAGTACCCACTGCCGGCCGCTGTTGGGATGGGGCCTCAGGCATTTAGATAATATAGGGTCTGGTGGCTGGGGCAGGGGGCGATCTCTTCCTGGGAAATGAAGAAAGAGACCTTCCTGAGGTCCTGGGTGTTTTTATGTGAGGACCGCAGGACTCTGGGAATCCCATTAGGAAACGTGTCCTTCCCTGTGCTAAGGAAGGCTCTTGTCACCCCTGGTCCTGGCCCTTGAAGCCAGAAAGGTCATTCCCTGCTGTGCAGTCTGTGCCCCAGAGGGTTTTGGGAGCTGCTTCTCTTCCTCGTCTTGGGGGAGAATGTGACCTCATATAGGCCTTAGGGAACAGCTCTCTGGGCCTGCAGGCTCATTCCGCTTCTGTCTCCTGGGAAGGGAATTCTAGACTGTGTATTGGGGGTTTGATTTAGTTCCCAAATCCAGGGAGGATACAGCGAGGGGACCTGGTTCTTTGAGTGTAGACTTGGAATAGATGTAACCTGGAGTACTTGCTTTTCTTCCTCCACACCTGTTGCTTATTGGATGGGCTCCTCGGCTCCTAATAGCACGCTCCCATTTTGAAGTGGATAAGAGGGTCTCCCTTGAGTGGCGAATGAAAACCCTTCCTTAAAAGATGCATACTTCCCCCCCCAATTTCTGAGGCAGGCAAGCGTGTAAAATGGCAGTGACATTAATACATGTCAAGCATATCTTGTAGGACACCAGCCTGTCAAGTGAGACGGTTTCTGTAGAGCATTATCTCAGTGTGAGCCCTTCCCAAGGGGCCTCCTCCCTTGTAACACCGAAGGGGGAGCAGACAAGGACCAAACAAGTTCTGTTTGGGTGTCCAGGATGTATGTGGACATGAAGGCCCACTAGAAATCACTAGCAATCTTATAAAAGTGAACTTTAAAGCTAAAGTAAATAAAGCAATAAATAGAAAGGGGGAAAACACATTATCTTTTAAAAAAAATCACTAACAACCATCCCATCTAATGCAAATACAGAATAAAGTACCACAAACAGTACCCTTCGTTGGTGGCTTCCAGTCTGTTCATTGGTTCCTGCATTTAAAGTACTTTTCTTCCCAGAAGAATGTCAGATAAGGAATTTTGCAGCTTTCCAGCTTTAGTTACCTAAGATAGAGAATCCTCTATTCCCTAAGAGTCTTGTAACATTTTCTGGGGCATAGCTCATGGAACCATAGAATATTAACACAGAAAGAGTCCTTAAAGATCATTTAGCCTAGCTGCTTCATTTTATAGATGAGGAAACTGAGGCTTAGAGGCTTGACCAAGGTGCCCCCCCCAAACGGTGCTGAGGTGCGATCTTGGCCATTCCAAAAGACACCTGCCATGTTCTAGACCTCACCGATGGGTGGGGCCCTCAGGATGTAAAGACCCAGATGAAACAGTCTTGCCCTCATTGCAATGTTGGATCCAGAATTCTGGACCCCTTGGGATTGTTGCAATGGGGCTTCTTTGGATTAAATCAGTCATTCCACAAGCATTGCTTGGTCTGTACCAGGAACTGGGTACTCACAGGCAAACATGTTCCCTGTCCTCCTAGAATTTACATTCTGCTGGAGAAGATAACATGGAAAGAGTGGTAAGTGATAAGCATTTATTAAATGCCTGCTGATGTCGGAGGCACAGTGCTTTAAGGGTGAGGAATACAAAGCAAGGCAGAAGCAGAATCCCTTCCCCCGAGGAGCTGAGCCTCCAACAGGGGTACGGTGTGCAGGATACAGAGTGGATGGACAGTGACCTTAGAGGCAGGGGCCTTTCTGCTTGGGATTTCTGGACGGCTCTCTGCCCCCTTGTTCTCTTCTGGTAGCAGTGATAACCAGCATTCCCTGAGGACTTGGGCCTTGTCTGGGGTGAAAGAGGGAGGGGTGAGAGAGGTTCTTGGCCAGCCTTTCCTGCCCATTCTCTGGGTGCTGTATCCTTGTGATGACTATCTTTGCGCCTTCCCTTTTTGCTTCATTGCTGACAAGGTTGAATTTTCTGTTCTCACTGGGGACTGTATAGCAAAGGCTTTTTTTTCCGTACTCTAGCAATTCCCTTATGAGTAATACACACATACATACCCTCCAAGGAAGGAGGCCCACTTATTCAACTTGGTGATTGACTGAAAGGAGCCCAAGATCAGAGGTGTGATTCTAGGGGTGGGGGAGGCAGGATGGAGGGCGACATCTTCAGGCACCTATTTGTGATCAGGTCATTTGTACTTTACCATGTGCATCATTACCTAATGCAAAAATCATCAAACCTAATTTTTTCCTCCCGAGTGGTTATTCCACCTGGAAATACTTAGGTTAACTCTTTCTGTTTATTTTGTTTTTTCAGGAGTCCCAGATTGCTTTCTCTGTGTATACGTCTGTGTGTGTATATGTATGTATGTCTGTATATTGGTCAGTTGCTGCTTAGCTCCTGTAAGAGACTGTGAAAACGCCCCTAGGCTGCATGAGTTAAGATACTAGGAAGGGTGCTGCATGGTGCTTTTGAAAACTTAGAGCATTTAGAATCTTGGCTGTTACTTCTGTGGAACAGAACCCTAAGCAAGACTTCCCACCTCCTGGGGCCTCTGTTCTGTCATCTTTAGAACAAGGGGCTTGGCCTGGATGGCCTCAGAGGTGCCTCTGGGTCTAGGTCTCAAATCTTAGTGCTGGGAAGGAAGGAGAGGGTTGGGGAACCATAGATGTGTCTGCAGACCCACTTCTCCCTCCCCTGGAGAATGGTACAGTCCTAGAGCTTTCCAGTTTGTTCAGGGTCTGTTGGTTCTTCAGAGCAGCGAGGAGAGCTTAGGGCTCAGAGAGCTTCGTTTCATGACATTTTCCAGATGGTTGTGACAGAGGGGGCAGATAGCTCTCCTAAAGCTTGCCATTCTCCTCTTTTGGAAAGCATCAGGTGAGCGTGCCTTTGCCAGTGATAGAATGGAGACCCCTTTGCACAGTGTCACAGTACACTTGCAGCCGGCCTTAACGTGACTTTCTTCAAGCCGGATTCTTTCATTGTAGGTGAGGACATGATTTTGATCGTCTGCCAGGTCTGTACAACTTGATGCTACAACTTCTCTAGGAGTCAAAAGAATGTGGCTCCGGGACTCCTTCAAACACGTTAATCTTGCCTGAATCTCCCCTCCCCCAAGCAAAAACCTTCCCAGCAAAACATACACACACACTCACACACATATACTCACACATACACCCCCCCCACACACATACACTCACGCATAGTCTCACATACACATATACATACATACACTCACAATCTCACATACACATGCACTCACACACATACATACGCTTACACATATACACTCACACACATTCACACACATACATGCTCTCACACATACACACACGCACACACATACATTTACACATATTCTCACATACACAACACACATATACATACATACACTCACATACACCCACACTCTCACACACATGCTTTCACACATACATACACTCACACATATACACACACATTCACACGCACTAACACACATGCTCTCACACATATATACACTTACAATACACACATACATACACGTATACATAATCTCTCCTACAACACACACACATATACATACATACACTCACAGCCACACTCACACACACACATACACAGCTTACAAACAAAATAAGTGATCAGTGTATCAAGTAAGCAACACTCGCTGTGTAGGAAGATTCTGTGTTGGTTCTTTTAGGATGGAGGTGGGGAGACTGTGTGTGTAGCCCTGGGACGGCTGGCTTTGGAGTCGGCTGACCTGGGGTCACTTCCCAGCTGTGCTCACACAGGTGTGGTACAACTTTGGGCAGATCGCTTTCCATCCCTGGCATCTGATTTGTTATATTTTTAGCTCTCTGTGCTCTCCAATCCTGATGTCAAGACTTGCCAGCCTGGGCCAGGGCGACCTAATCTAGCAATAGCAATAATCATTATTATTTATAGTCACTAATTGTGATAACAGTAGGAGTGACGGTGACTCTGACAGTAGCAGAGGAGGGCATGTCCTGAAGGTGCTTGCTGCACAGCCTCTGTCCTTCCTCCTGAGGGTGCCTGGCACACATGCCCTTGTTGGCTCTAGAAGGACCTTAGGAATGCCCTTGCCCAGATCCCTTCTTCTGCCAGACTCACGTTGATCAGCTGAGGCCGGCTCAGTGGGCAGGTCGGGGTGGGCTCACTAGGATGCCCTGGGTACAGGCACTGATCTCACAGCTCTTCCCTCCTCAGGTGGGAGGGGCGTGAGGAGGTGGGCTAGGTGTTTGCCCCAGGGGATGGCTGGTGGTGTGAGCACTGGCCCCCTCTGCTGGTTGCTTCAGGGAGTCTCGAGTCTGACCAGCTTCCAGCGTCCTGTAAGGCCAGTCATAGGAGCTGTGTCTGTGTCTTTGGTCTCCCTATTGGCCATCTACAGTCTATCCTGTCTAGAGCTTGTTTGTACAGAGCTGTGGACTCCCCGAGAGAAAGGTAGTCTCTCTTTGTGCCCCCAGGGCTCAGCACAGTGTGTGGCACATAGTAGGTCCTTCATGCTTTTGGACTTGACCCCACTGTGAAAAGCAGCTTGGGACCCGTGACTGATGACACCAGATGTGGTTTTTGCGTTCCTTTGTGCAGGCAGCCCTCCTGATCTTATTGGTCCGTCTCAAGGGAGACTTGTGAAGGAGGGTGCAGGCTGATGGGCAGGGATCCCCCACCCCACACATAGAGCAGGTTTGTCAGGAATGGATCGGTAAAGCTTCTACCTCGGATTTCACAGCTGGTTGGCCACCGCTGCTGAACAGAGCAAAAGTGGGCAGCTGTGCATGTGTTTTGGATACTTGGTGGATGGTCCCTCTGGTCTCCTGAGTCTCTTGCATTTACTTGACTGAGCCCAAGAGGAGAATCCCACGTGGTCTGTGCTTTCCGTGAACACAGAGCTTTGGTGAAATGCCAGCTGAGTCTAGGAAGACATGCGTGGCCTTGTTGTGGGTGTGAAGGGAATATTGAAGGCCCCATTCCTTCTGAGGGCCTGTGTGGAGATCTGTGTGAGGGAGGGAGAAGAGGAGTGGACTGGTCTGATTGGCTTTTGTTATCTTTCCTCCCCATGCCCCCACACCCCTCCACCCTCCGCCATCTTGTTTTCTCAGGATTCTGTCCTTCAACAACCTCACCCGGCTTGATGAGGAGATCCTGGCTGATCTGAGCAGCTTACAGATCTTACGTCTTAACCACAATTCTATCAGCCACATTGCAGAAGGCGCCTTCAAGGGACTCAAAAACCTGCGGGTCTTGTAAGTGTTGTGGTTTTTGGTTTTTTGCTTTTTGGAGGGCAGTTGAGGTTAAGTGACTTGCCCAAGGTCACACAGCTAGTAAGTGTTAAGTGTCTGAGACTGGATTTGAACTCAGGTCCTTCTGACTCCAGGGCTGGTGCTCTATTCACTGCACCACCTAGCTGCCCCATAAGTGTTTTTTAATATCTGGGTTGTCTCTAAGTGTCAGTGGAGTGCTCTCGGCTCAAGAGGCTAGTGCCCTCTTGGATGCTGAAAGATAAGGGGGAACGAATGGAAGGAAACTCTTCGTTTTGTGCGGGCCCCCACTTCTCAGACTTCTCCCTAGCCTCCTTCAAAGCTTGCTCAAGGGTTCTCATGTGAGGCCTTTCTTGATTTTCCCAGCTTTAGTGTGTCCTGTGCTACCCCCAGCCACAGGGATTTACTCTCCCTTTGTGCTATCCATTTATTTTCTTTCCTGATAGAATGGAAACTACTTGAGGGCAGAGACAAATTTCCTCTCTTCCTGCCCCACCCTTAAAAAAAACTCTCCTCAGTGTCTGGCCTGTAGTAGATTGGATCAAAACCCAGGTCAGGGATTGTTAACTTTTTTTCTTCACTCCCTAGTCCTAGCACAGTCTCTAAGACATGGTAGGCACTTCCTGAATGTGGCTTGATTGATAGGCCAGGTGTGATCAAAACCCAGGCCTGGGGTGTACTTTGTCAAAGTCCTTTGCTCTATGGGCACCTTTGAAAAGTAACCTGTCGAGAGCCAGAAATGTTTAGCATTTCCCAGGGGTTGTTGGCTGTGCTGATGACTCTTGAAAGCTGACTGTAATTCCCAGAGTCCCCTTGGCCTGGTAGAGTGGTTCTGTCTTCCAGATTCTGGTCAGGGGCCCCTTTCATCATGTGGCCCAGAGTGAAGGGGGGCTTAGGGCCTGGCTCTCACAGTCTTCTCGCTTCTGGGTCTCCCTGTTGTAATTTGGTTTCTAAGACCCAGAGAATTTCCATTCAGTCCAAAGTATACTGGGGCCATTTTGTGTGTTCTCCTCCTGACCTTTCCAGAGGACCACTGTGCTCTGAACTGGTGAGAAACCACCATTATCTAAAGTAGATGGCTGCTTGTGTGGGGAACTGACTTGGGGGGGGGGGCGGTGCTCTCCAGTTCGAGGGGCCTTCCTCATTAATAGCAGACAGACAAAAGGAGAGCGGGGTGGCGTCTCCTTCCTGGGTTCCCGGGCTTGGGGAGGCTGGTGTGCTCCTTCCCATTGTGTTTGGCTTGGAGGAAGTCACTGTAAGGCTTTTCTGGGGCCTTTCCCAAAGCTTTTCAATTGCTGGCATTCAGAGGGCTAGGTTCCTTCCAGGCAGCTGCCAGGGTGAGCATTTGGAGAGTTCCAAAGAAATTGGGCGGTGGAGTTCGCAGCCCCCTTGCGTGGGCCTTGGCGCCCCCAAAGAGTTCCAGTAAAGAGAGCAGAGGAAGCAAGGTGGGGGCGGGGGGGAGGGCGGCGAGCCCCTTCCAGTTCAGGCCTATTGGTCGGGCACCTAGTGAAGAAACGACTAGAGGCTGCTTTAATTACCGCCTATTGTAGGGGGAGCCTTTGGTGAGGGTGAAACTGCTGAAATGCTGAACCTTTACACAGAGGTCAGGCTGGGGACCCCCTGCAACACAGGGAGGTGATTAGCAAGGCAGCTGCATTCAGGCTCAGCAGGCCAGAAAAAATAGGAAATTGGCAGCCAGGCTGGGGGTGCCGGAGGAGAGAGCACAAAGGCAGGGCTGCTCAGGAGAGCCAGCTTGTCAGGAGGAGAGAATAGGGTGCCATGGACTGAAAGGAGCTCTCCCTTCTCAGCAGCGAGATGTCTTGGCTCCTTTTAGCAGGACAAAGATCACCCCAAAGCTTCCCTTCTTGGGGCTCCAGAGAGCCACAGTTGAGATGACTTGGCCCACGTGGAGGGACTTGGCTTCAGTCCCTTGTGCTCGGGACCAAGTGACTGGAGACTCCCTTGGCATGAAAGAAGATGGAGAAGAGGGGGGCCGTGGGAAAGGGGCTTCTCTTGGTCGAGATCAGGAGAAAGGAACAAGGGTTCAGAGAAGAATAGGATTGACTCATGGGACATAGATTGAGCTGGGAAAAGGAGCCTGAGTAGTCAATTTAGCCTGGACTTGCAGATGGGGGGCACACCAGAAGCAGACCTGGGACTCGAACTCCCAGGTGTCCTCACAGGGCTCTGCACCCCATGTTTCCTGGCACGATCAGCAGAGCTCGTTGAATGCAAATAAAGTGTTTTCTGATTTGTTCTCCTGCTTCTTTTTTTTTTTAATTTTTGGAAGCTGTCTTTGATGCAGTCAATAGGATTCTAATTTGGAAAGGGGACAAAGTCGGTTAGTTTGCAAAAGTGTTTCCTGAACAAGTTAAGCTAGACTCCAGGCCAGACAGAGCCTTTCTGGTATTTATTCCAGGGCACAGGTGGCCACTACACTTTTATAAAGTGTCCCTAAACTCCTAGTGCGACTTTATGCTTATGCATGAAGACCCTCGGGATGCCCTGTATTATATTTTGTGTCTTCCTACAAACCTGGAGAGCTGGAAGGGGCCTGAGGGGCTATCTAGGCCTCGCTCCTCTCTGGTCACATGCCTGGGTGTGTTTCAGTTTGCAGAGGGGAAGTGCTCCTTCAGCCCCTTCCCAATCCCTTTTCTGTCCTTTGGGAATGATAGATTCAGGCCTGAGAAGTTGATTGTGAGCCTCCTTTTGTCTTCTCCCCAGGGATCTGAACCATAACGAGATTTCAGGCACAATAGAAGACACCAGTGGTGCATTTACGGGACTAGACAGCCTGAACAAGCTGTGAGTATCTCAGCGTTTGAAGTCCTGTTGACCCCCTCATCTGTGGAGAAGTTCCCTCTGCTCCCCTGGAATCTGCCTTTGTTCCGGGCTCAGCCAGAGAATGGCAGGCCTCGACATAGATCTTCTTTTGTGGGGGAGAATGGAGAAGCCTGCATCTGCTGGCTTCCCCAGCAGCCTTCAATGGGAGCCCGTGTGTTTATTACACCAGGACCAAGCGGCCGTGTAAGGATAGGACCATTATTATTCTCTTACACCTGAATTCATCAAGAGGGTCTCAAGTCCTTTAGACCATAAATGGCTGTTTTTAGTCCTGAGAAAATCATCCAGATTTCTGCAGAGGATTTTTTTGGCTCCAGCCTCAGTTTTTAGGAACTTTTGCACATATGTGTGTGGGAGCTGGGGGTGGGGTAGGGGCAGTAAATCTTGGTTCATTGTCTAGAGGCTAATTGGGGGCTGGGTAGAGAAGCTTGCTTCCCCTGACTGTATACCGTTTATTAGTGATGATGATTATTATATGTATGCATTATTATCTGCCCTGACAACAGAGCTTGACCAAGGGAAATAAGGAGTGGGAGATGACTTGTATTTGCACCTTATCACCAGTTCTGGCACAGACGTTTGGAAGGCTAAATCACAAAGCATTGTGCCACTTTGTGTGGTGCAGCCACGTGAATTTAGTCATGATGCTCTTTCAACAAGTTAGAAGTCATGAAGGAGAGAGCCAAAGAGGCAACTTTAGTTTTGCTGTATAAAGAAAGGTTTCCTAAGAATCGGTTACTCAAACTGGCCATGGGGAGCCTTTGGTGGTGGTATACTCTTCTCCCCTTGTTGAGTCACTTTTAGTCATGTCTGACTTATGACCCCTTTTGGGTTTTCTTGGCAGAGATACTGGAGTGGCTTGCTATTTACTTCTCCAACTCATTTCACAGATGAAGAAACTGAGGCAAACAGGGTTAAATGACTTGCCCAGGATCACACAGCGTCTGAGGCTGGATTTGACCTCTATCCACTGTGTCACCTGACTGGCCCAGGGGTCTTCAATCCTTCTAAGGCTGGGTGACTTTGTTGGCCTGGTGGCCTCAGGCTTCTGTGGTTCTTTGAATTAATTTTCCCTTTGTTAAGCAGACCAGTGTCATTCATTTGTTGAATTTAAATGAACTCCTTGTTTCCTGAGGGTTAATTGCCCCACATTTGAATTGCTTTCAGTGGCAGCTCACCTAGATCCCTGCAGCATGAGATCATTTGGACTGTTTGTTCATAACACAAATATGTAATGCGCTAAGGTTTGTTTTCCTTCCAAGGATCTTGGGAGGAAGGCCGAGGTTGTGCAAGATTTATCCCCATTTTGCAGATGAAGAAAGTGCTTGGAAGTGAAGCGGTTTGCCCATGATCGCACCGCTAGTACTACTGCGGACCCAGGTGTTCTGGCACCAAAGCCAGCATGCTTTCTACTCTGCCCTTCAATATCCATTAATGCAGATAACTACATTTCCATTCTTCTCTTCATTTCTTCTCTATAGACCTGCTAGGTCCCCTTCATTTTTCTTTTAATGGTCTCGACTGGTTTTGTGTCTGCACCTGTTGAGATACCTTCTAGTCTTGACCAGGAGCACATGAAAAACATTCTGGAAAAGTTAGGAACATCATGGAGGCCTGTCTTTCAGGTAGAATCAGTTTGAGCTCTGGGTAGAAAGTACTCTGAACAGATGCTGTTCAGCCCGGCCCTGTACTGTTTGTCCCCACAAGCTCATCTCTGAAGGTTAAAGAAGGTAGGTGCTTGAGGCCCAAGCTTGTCTATCCAGGACCACCCCAGGTCTTCAGGGTGCCAGTTTCCCAAAGGTCTATCCTGGGAATGCAGTAAAGGGGAGTGTCTGAACAGATACATTCCTGCCTAGGAACCTAGAACTGAAGGCTCTTTGGTATTTGTGATATACTGTGGATCAGGTTCTCCTTAGTAAAATGGAGTCTTCCTTGGTAGTTGGAGGACATTACATCTTTTTATTTCTAGAGTTTTCTGCTCTGTCTTTGGCGCTGGGTTCAGTGAAGTGTGTCTGCTTAAGACCTCAGGGGTCCAAGCACACTCCATCTACCCTTCACTGATGTAGTCTTAGAGATGCTAGGAGTGTGTTGGGTACCTGTATGGCCAACTCTCTTTGCATACAAAGGATACACAAGATCACTTGATGAGTGATCTTTCATCATGGAGTTTTCATGGGTCAGCCCTGAGGATCATGAAAATGGTTCTCTTGTCGCCACCATTGGGATAGTCAACCTAGAACTGGTGGCATTGTGAAGAGAGTGCTGGACTTTGTTTTGTTAGGAAGACCTACCTGGATCTAAAGCCAGCCACAGATACTGACTTAGCCCCGTCATCATTTCCAAGTGACAGCTGCTCCGAGGTATCATTTCTGAATTTGTAGAAATGGGGGCCATACCTGTGGGTTTGACTGAGGTGATACATGGTGCCTCTGGGTAGTACCGTAGTGCACAGAACACCGGGCCAGGAGTCAAGGAGGCTCATTTTCTTGAGTTCAAATCCAGCCTCAGATACTTACTAGCTGTGTGACCCTGTGTGGTTTTTTTTAACCCTGTTTGCCTCAGTTTCCTCATTTGTCAAATGGCTGGAGAAGGAAATGTCAAACCACTCTGGTATCTCTGCCAAGAAAACCCCAAATGGGATCACAGAGAGTCTGACGTGACAGAAAAAATGACTGTCTCCTGACTGATGTTTAAGACAGTGCTCGGAATGCCTTAAATTGTCATCATAGGTGTGATCTATGTAATAAGAACAACGCAGTGCACACTTTTAAGGTTTGCAGAGCACTTTGCAAATATTATCTCTGTCTCCCTATCTCCTCTCATTATATTCCTCTCTCACCATTTAATTTCACCTTTTAAGTATCATCCCTTCCTATTCAATTGGTCCTGTACCCTCTATCTGTATGTATACCTGTACATATATGTACACACATTCACATATGTATTCATATGCACATATACCCTCCTATATAGACGTGTGTGTGTGTATATACACACACATATTTCTTTCTATCTTTTTTTTTTGGAGGGCAATTGATGTTAAGTGACTTGTCCAAGGTCATACGGTAAGTGTGTAAAGTGTCTGAGGCTGGATCTGAACCCAGGTCCTCCTGACTCCAGGGCTGGTGCTCTATTCACTGCACCATCTAGCCTTCCTATATACACATTTCTTATGAGAAAAGTTTCATAAGTTACAATTATCGTTTTGCCATGTAGGAATGTAAATAGTTCAACTTTGATAAGTTCCTTATGATTTTTTTTCCCTCCTTACCTTCTCCTCCTTCTCTTGCTTCTTATATCTGAATGTCAAATTTTCTATTCAATTCAATTTTTTCATTAAGAATGCTTGGAAGTCCTTTATTCCACTGAATGACCATATTTTTCCCTGAAACATGATACTCAGTTTTGCTGGGTAGGTGATTCTTGATTTTAATTCCAGCTCCTTTGACCTCCAGAACATCATATTCCAAGCCCTTCGATCCCTCAGTGCAGAAGCTGCCAGATCCTGTGTTATCCTGATTGTGTTTCCACAATATTCAAATTGTTTCTTCCTGGCTGCTTTTAATATTTTCTCCGTGATCTGGGAATTCAGGAACCTGGCCATAATAATTCCTAGGATTTTTCTTTTTGGGATCTTTTTCAGGAGGTGATCAGTGGATTCTTTCAACCTCTATTTTGCCCTCTGGTTCTAAAACATCAGGGCAATTTTCCTTGAGAATTTCTTGGAGGATTATTTCTAGGTTCTTTGTTTGATCACGGCTTTCAGGTAGTCCAATAATTTTTAAATGATCTCTCCTGGATCTATTTTCCAGGCTAGTGGTTTTCCCATTGAGATATTTCACATTGCCGCCTATTTTTTTAATTTGTTTGGATCTGTTTAATAGTATCTTGATTTCTCATAAAGTCACTAGCTTCCATTTGCTCCAATCTAATTTTGAGGGAATGATTCTCTTCAGTGAACTTTTGATATTAATTTTCCATCTGGCAGATTCGGCTTTTTAAGGCATTCTTCTCCTCATTGCCTTTTTGAGCCTCTTTTGCCATTTGAGTTAGTCTATTTTTTAAGGTGTTATTTTCTTCAGTCAGGTTGCTGACTCTCATTTTATAATTTTCTTGCATAATTCTCATTTCTCTTCCCAGTTTTTCCTCCACTTCTCTTATTTGGTTTTCAAAATCTTTCTTAAGGTTCTCTCTGGCCTATAACCAGCTCGTATTTTTCTTGGAAGCTTTTGGTGCAGGAATTCTGACTTCACTGTCTTCCTCCTGTTCCATGCTTTGATCCTTTTTGTCCCCAAAATAGGAGTGTAAAGTTGGATTGCTCTTCTTGCTTTGCTTCCGTTGCTTGCTCATGTTGCCACTCAATTACTTGACTTTTGGGTTTTTTGCCACAGTAGGACTCTGCTACCAGACGGGAGCTTCGTCCCAATTGCTGGGGTTTTCTCAGCTGCTGAAGGTATTAGTTGGGTGCCCTCTGAGGCCTCCACACGCTCTGGGAAGCTGGTCACACACCCCAGGACCTCCACCCTAGGCCGCAATCCAGATCCAAGCAGGTTAAAGCAAGAGCGATTACCCCCCCAGACTGGTTGTTTGGTTCCCCTACAGTCTTCAGGCAAGATGAAGCTGCCACGTGGTGGTGGCTGCACGTCCATCGTGCCTCAGCGGCTTCTCCCTCTAGGGGGTAAAGGCTGGACCACACTCCCAAACTACGGATCTCAAAGTCCACACTACACTGACCTCTCACTTTGTCCTTAGCATCTTTGTGTTGATAATTCTGGAAACCGCCACAGCTGCTGGTGATCTGAAGTCCCTCCAGCTGGCGGCTGGTCATGCCACCCTGAGGCTAAAACCTCGGGCTTGCGAGTGGCTGGAGTCAGCTCCCAGAGCGCTGTGCTGGCCGCTTCATGCCGGGCTGTCCTCAGCAGGAGGTTACCTTCTCTGTGTCATTTTGTGGGTTCTGTAGCTCCAAAGTTTGTTCATAGTCACCTTTTACATGAATTGGAGGAGGTGGAAGCTGGAGCCCCGCGGAAGTCTTGTTTCTACTCCACCATCTTGACTCTGCTCTCTGCAAATATTATCTTATCCGATCCTGACAACAGCCCTGGAATGGGGATACTCCCCATTTGACAGATGAATGCACTGAGGTGGATGTCCCTGGGGCCACACAGTCAGTGTCTGAGGCTGGCTCAGACCTTCCTGGATCCAGGTCCAGGGCTCTGTCCTTCCGTCACCTGGCTTGTATTGACATCCTCATTGCTCCTGTATTTCTATAGCCCCACGTTCTTTTAAATTCATTTTATACTCCTGCTGCCTCCCTACTATATCCCCTCACATCCCCAGCTTCCTCCCCCGTGAAAACCACCATCACCAAACAATATCCCAGATGGCCCTGGTGTCAGTCATGGTGCTGAATGCAGAAAGGCTTGGGAGCACTTTAGGAGAGAAAATGGGGCCACTTCTGTGGAGAACTTTCAGATGAATGAAGCAAGAGCACTGGGCACAGGATGACAGTCGGGACTTTTGAGAACCTTGAGCATCAGGTGAGGCTAAAAGGGGAGGGCAGAGTGCACTTCATCCAAGTCTTGGGGTTCTTCCCAGTTTACAACAGGCTCTGCCACATTTCAAATATTCCCAGAAAGAAAACAGCACAGAATGTCTGAGTAAAGACATCAAAGGGGAAAAAAATCTCACCCCCATCTTTGTAGCTGTTTAACACAGTCATTTTAGAGAATTCTTTTAACTGGACCATCCTCGCAAGAGGAAGGACCTCATGCAATGGGAGGGCTTTGATTCCTCCTGACTGTGGTGCCCACAGGCCCTGCCAGGTCTGGCCAGTATAGTAACGTTTGTGTGTCCCACTGACAGACTATTTGAACACCTGTTCAGGGGCTATATCATGCCACAGAAACACAGTATGTGAGGAGGAAAAGGAGAATGGTCTGGACACCAAAATAACTGCTCACAGGCTCTCCTTACAGTGAAGAGCAATCAGTCATGTCCACTGATGGCCAATGACAAGTGCTTGCCCTGGGTTCCATCTTACACTGTCACGTGCCACCATGGGGAGGAATATTGAATTACAAGTTGTGGGTATGAGGAGTATGGGGAGAGAAGGAAGAGGGTAGAAAAAAAAAAAACCACTGTCAGGCTGGAATTGAATAAATTCTGATGTTTTTCAACTTCATCTCAATAGAAGTGTCTGAATTTAGAGGCTTTCCCTTCAGAGGAAAGGATGAAATTATGTCCCCTGGTCAGTGCCCCCTGGGAAGTCACTGCCCAAGGGAAGAGAACAGGTCATTCTGCTCTGGTGTACGCTTGGTGGCAGACTAGCTTCCCAGAAGGGAGCCTGAGGGCCCGCCATTTTATCGACCTGATAATTGACAAAGGTTGGTTTCGCTAAAGCTAAGGCTTTGGGGACCTGGTGATTGGGATTTTGAGTTTGCATTTTGGGTAGTATTGCGAGTAGTGATAGCTGGGAATCCAAGCTGCTTTTAGTACATACACTCTAAGTGACATTACAGCAGGCCACAAGTCCTGATGACTTCCTCAGATATCCACTTCCTTAGTTGTGAAGTCAAGCTAACACTCCTCCCCGAGATGTCTTGGGGTAATTTGGGAATCCTTGGGAGACTCTCAGATCCAGCCAAAGCCTTGGTTTTCCATCACCAATGGAAGAGAGAAGAGTGTAGACAACCAAGATCCACATAATCTAGATAAACCACAACATGGCCTAGGGGCTCATTTCTTTCACTGGAGTTGTAAGCACCCTGGAGAACCCACTTCTCCTTATTTATATTCTGCCCATTTTTTTTTTCTCCCCTGTATACTTTCTGGTGGAAAGGTTAATGCATAGCACCACATAGTTGGGGAGAAAGCAGGACTCTGATTGATCTGCCAACTGGATAATTTAGAGGGGGAGATGGGGCCCTGAACCTGTAATTACATCAGCCTAGAGAACTCCTGGTGAGTAAACCCCCTACCAATGGAAGGGCTGCCTGGGGTTTCAGGGACTTGCTTAGGTTTACTCAACTTTTATGTGTCTGACACAGGCCTTGAACAGAATAACTATTCCTTGAGTAATTGGGAATGAGATTGTTGTCCCCACTAGAAAGAAAAGCTTTTACTCCATATGAAATAGGCCACTGGAAGGAACATTTAAGTGAATGAAGTAAAACCCAGCTTAATCCTGGTGTGAGATTAGGTGACCTGTATTTACTGTCTTGTGGGAGCTCATTTTTAAGCATTTAGGGGGAGGATAAGTGAGGACAGTTGTGGTGTAGGGAAACAGCCCCAATCCTAAATCAGAAGTCAGCTGGGTTCAAATTCTGGTTCCTCCATGTCATATGATAGTAAGCAAACCATTTCATCTCTGAGCCTCAGTCTTTCCATCTGTAAAATGGTCCAAATGCTTGGACTTCAGATGTCACGGGAGGTATTTTTCTAAAGCTGTAAGACACTGTATACATATATGTGTACTACTGCTATTTTTCTACAAAATTGTTGGGAAACAAAGCAGGTTTTCTCCTCTTCCTTGGCCTCCTGCAAGAAGATTCCTCAACCTTGCCTGAAAGTTAAGACTTGGATGGTGTTTTTTAGGCACCTTCTCAGTGGAGAATCCAAGAACAGTCCTCTTTATAATAATTTCTCCTCTCCTCCTTCCTCCCACCCCTATTTCTCAAGAAAGCCAGATGAGTTAGGAGTACCCATGGGGCTATGTTGGTTCTGTATGCTTTTGTAGCCCCGTACCTTGAGCTAGCTTAGTCCTGTTGAGTTTGGGGGAGGAACTGTATCATTCTGAGAGTTATACAGGGCTCATAGCTTGAAACTCTACAAAGACTCTTGGGGCACCCCAAATATGCTGTGGCTGGTGGGTCCTTCTGTTCCTCCATTTGTGATTAGACTGAATTTCACAAAAAGGCAGACCTTCAGAGTTGGAAGGGGCCTTTTGGGGTCTTCCTAGTCAGAGTCCTTCCTGAAAAAGGAAACCTTCAGCATATGTACAAGTTTGCCCTTCAGTAACCCCTCTCTCCACTGCCTCTTGGTGACTTCACATGACTCCTGCTTCTGCCCTAAGAGGGAACTCTGAGGGACCTCTGCAGCTCTGTAGCCAAAGTAGCCATGCCCCCACCTGCCTCGAGCCAGATCCCTTTACCTTCTCCAGGCTGCTGCTTGTTCCTGCTCTTCCCTTGAGTGAGCACCAAGGCTTTCTTCTCTCCCTGAGGATATCCATTACCAGCCATATTTGTGTAACCAGCTAGAAGGCTGTGGTTTCCTCTCCCCACTGTCAGAGAAGGGGCTAGAGCTGAGCTGGAATGGTCACGTGGAGTTTCTATCTCCTCTGTCCTCGGCGCTGTCCACGAGGGGTCCTTGGAGATGACCATTCACAGGGCAGGATGAGGCTGTGATTTTTATCAGGTCATGGCTAGTAAACTCTAAGAAAGAGAAAAGACTTGCATTTCACGATGGGGGTGGGGGAGTTCTGTGTGGCTCAGTGCAAGTTGTGCTCCTGTTCCAGGATCAGATCTCGCCTCTCTAAATAGGGTTTGTCTTTTTCTCATTTCCCGTTCCACCCACACACCCCCAGTTTGGTTATTTTTTGGAGAGTAGTTTTCCTTTTGTTAATCTGGGTACTGTCTGTTTGAAAACTGCAGGACTTTGTTTGGAAACAAGATCAAATCCGTGGCCAAGAGAGCGTTCTCAGGACTAGAGGGCCTGGAGCACCTGTGAGTACCCGCTGTGCCTTGCTGGGTGGAGGGGCCTGCCAAGCAGGGCCGCCCGAGAAGTCTGCTAGCAATTTAATAGTGTCTTTGTAAACTGAGAAGCCAGGCTGTTGGGAGAGGCCAGCTGCTTCCTTCTCGTTACGCGTCAGCTTCAACTTTGCCCTTTATTTGGTGGGTGCCAGGAAGGGAGCTTGAGAACATATGGCAAATTAGGGTGTTCTCAATTAATGGGATTGGTATAAGAATACATAATCTTCTCTCCTACCCACCTCCCTTCCTAGCCTCAGGATCACATGGGACTCCTCCCAGGCCCAAACTTCATTACTAGCTCTCTCTAATGTCCAGTACTGGAATGGACAGCTTTATAGGAAAAAGAAACCTAAATGTTCTCTTGGGCCAGTTGTCTTTGACAGCCCCCAGGAAATTGGAGCAGAGCAGAGATGTTAATTCTTGTCCCTACTTAAGATGCTTATAGGAGTGGCTTTCTGACCACCTATTTGCTTTTTGTAAACCAAGTCTAGTTTAGGAGTTGTTCTGAGAACTCTTAGTTAATGATTCATTGGGGCCTTTCTTTCCCAATAGAATGTAAGCCCCTTGAAGGCAGGGGCTGGTTTTCATTTTTGTCTCTGCACATTCAGGGTTTGGTACCACACATAACTTTGGAAATGTTGAGTGAGCTAGTTCCAGAAATGAACCGTGGGTGACTCCTGTGAGAGTTTTAGTAAGCACCTCCATTGGGTCGTGCCTCCCTTACCCCCATTTAAGATGATGTTGGTCTGTGCAAAGAAAATTCTGGAAACAGCTGATCTTTCTTTGGGCCAGTACAGCATCTGCTTTTTTCTTGTCCTTTCCAGGAACCTTGGAGAAAATGCAATAAGGTCCATCCAGTTTGATGCTTTTGCTAAGATGAAGAATCTTAAAGAGCTGTAAGTGGAATGGTGTGTGTGTGTTGGGGGGGTGTGGGGGGTACCTTTGTGGACTTTGGGCAGAAGGGCAAAGACAGATACAAAGGGACAGATAGTAATCAGAAAAGTTAAAATAACTATTTCAGTGTCATTGATTTCCTCTGAATTCCTGTGCATTTGATTTTTATGCCTGTAAAAACATCCCAAGAAGGGGTCCCTAGGTTTTACCAGCCAGCCAAAGGGATCCATCTCTCTCACACATTAATAAACTGTTTTTAGACGTCTATGTTTATGCCAGTCAAGTAGTTGATTTAAATTCCCATTTGGAATCATCCAGTAAATGAAATCGGTCTCGTATTTATCTTTCCTCATGGATTGGATAAGCTTGCTGCCATACCCACTGAAGACCCCAAGAGCCTGATTTTGTTGTTCTCTTTCTTTCCAAGGATGAGTCACTGAAGCAGGGCCCAAGTTGGGGCTGTCGCACCATCTGTGGGCAGAGCCAGCTTCTTTTGCACTTGCCCTTATCTCTTACTTCTCTTTAGGACTTCTTTTTGGACACTTTGAAAGATCCTTGATTTCACCAGTGTATCATCAGTGGGAGTCACAGATGTTTAGAACAGACTCAGCCAGTGGCCAGTCTTTGAGTGAATTAACCTTGTATCTAGGATCCTTCAAATTTCATGATCAGTGACAGCAAAACCAGTTTTACTTAGTGATGAATGGAGTAAACCTGGTCCTTGCTGATATAGTCTGAGTAGAGAATTAATTAGCCTTTTGCTTAATAGATCTTTTAAATGCATAGAGCCATGGATTCCTTCACCTGTGATTGGAACTTGGAGGCTATGCTGGTGAGGGAAAATTGATCCCCTAGCTAGTGAGCCTGATTCCTAAGAGTCTGTCTTCTTTCCTTCCTTCCATGAGCAGAGGGAGCAACATTGGGATTTGGAGTGAGAGGACTCAAGGACTGTTGAAGCCCCTGGGGCCTCAGTTCTCATATTTGTAAAATGGGATGGCACCTGAGCCCCTTCTCCTCTAGTTCTGTGATCCTGTTTTTGTGGTTTGAAGGTGCCTTTTCTCTTTCATACTCTTCCCAATTTGGTCTCTCCAGCAGTGGGGGCCGACAGTCATGTTTTGACCTGATTCTGGACCCTAGTCCTAGGGCTCTTGTCTGAGATTCCAATCAGAGCCTGCATTTCCCCAGCTTAGTGCTGACTGGCCTGAAACCACCCTTCTGGTGGGGATTTAGCTACAGATTCTCCTTGCTCATTCCCCCTCCCCTCCCCGCTTCTTAGTTGCAGGCAGGTTGTATTGCCCGCTTAGTCATCCTCTGGGTAAATTTCCACAAGCGATGATTGGAAACACACTTCAAGTTGGAATCAGGAAAATGTATGATTCTAGCCAATGCAGTATTGGAATAGCTGGAGGGTAGACATTTCAAGGCAGTGCTTCTTAGCTGGGAGAGTGGTTGGCTGGGCTGCCTTTGCATTTTAAATGATAGGATGGAAAGAATCAGGTCTAGCTTTGGGAAGCCAGCCTTGTTAGGACATGACTGCCTCTTCGACACAGCTTCCTATTTCTTCCCACTGGTTTTTCTATCTCCACCAACTTACCTTTAATCTGTAGGTATGGGATGTTTTTATCTTGGTGACTGGTGCCTTCCTTTTTGGGCAGACTTGCCCTTGTTGTATCAGAGCACCTCGTCTGAGGGTCCTTATTCCCCAGCATGAGTAGCCTCTTCCCAGATCATCATTTCTTCCAGAGGCAGTGAAAGGGAAGGATCAGCACGGGGGAGTAGAGTAGTCATCTACCAATGAACCAAGCCAACTAAAATCAGCACCCTGGTACAGGCGGCAAGGGCTTCGTTTTGCCTCTTTTCATACTCATTCTGGTTGGTGTTAATATTTATTTTCCCAGACTGAGAAGCCTATTCCTGTAAGTCATAGGATTAAAAATAGTTCTCTCCCCAGATGAGTAGCTGAAGACTCTTCAGGATGGTAGTATGATTTATTTTTGCTATGCCTGGGATCTCCTTCTTGAGCACTTGGGAAAGGCAGTTAAACTATACCCTTATAGTGTGGAGGACATGAGATGTGGGATTGGATAACTGCCAGCTCTGCTGTTTGGATCCATGAAGATGCTTCTTAGGGAGCTTAGTTCCATCCTTGGTTGTACAGTCTGGCCGAGGAGAGCCAGGTAGATGACCCTTCAGAACAGCCAAAGACCTTTTTAAAAGTTCTGATCCATTGGACTCAATACTAGCCAATCATAATACAATCGAGGACAGTCCTAGAAGACTTTTGGTTGGCCTTTGTAATATCATCTCGGGTCTGAAAAAGAAATCCTTGACTGATTTTTAAGGCCTGCATCAGAGGTGTCAAACTTGACACCTGCAAGACTCTTCTGTACCCCTAGAACCAGATTAACATGTAACTGGGAAATGTTTAACAAAATAGATAAAAACACAGTACAACATAGATAATGTTTGTTAATTGGTGGTTTTTTAAGCCAACACCACTGGCCTACAGAAAAACCTGAAGATTGTTATTATTTTTTCCCAATTACATGTTAAAACAATTTTTAGCATTTGTCACATTATAAGTAAGCTTTGAACTTAGTCACCAAATGAACCAACTTTATTTTTTTTAAACAAGTAAAAGGTATTTAAATTGATGGCAAGGGAGTAGAGTGGGAGAGCTTAACTAGATGGAAATAACTTATTCTTTTTTAAGTCTCTAGTCTGGGGATGTGCTTGGGTTCCTTGCTACCCAGTTTGACAGTAGGTCTCCCACCGTGGCTTACTGATGTTTTTCTTAAAAGGGGGCTGGAGTGAGAAGACAAAACATCATTACTTACTGCAAGGTTAGCTATGGATCTCGGTTATTCGTGACTTCTTTTCTCCTGAACCATGGGAAGCTGAACTGGGGCTGTAGTCAGAAAGTGTGTTTGTACTTTCAAAACCCACCCTGGCCCTTCTCTGGTGTCCTAGCTTCTCCACTGCCCACGAGCCAGGATGGAGGACTTTTGAGGGCCTGCAACTAGCCGATTCACCCAGGCCCTTGATCTGACTTTTTGTCAAGTGACTCTGTGTGAAGGAATGTCTGTTTAGATGGCTATTCTGATTTCTGGTGAAAAATCCCCTTCTCAGTTGCTGAGAAATGAAGAAAGAAAACAGTCATTGTTTTGATTGGATCCATACAAAACCAAGGCTTTGCATTCTCATGCTCCCAGTGCAGTGGCAACTGCTGGGTGCTGTTTACAAAGCGCCCAGCTGAATCCCATGGACCTCCAAAATAATGCGGGTGTACAAGGAAGTACCCAAATGGGGAGAGTGAGCACACTGGCTGAGGTTCCATTTTGAAATATTAAAACACTCGTCTTTGCCAAATAGAAAATAACAGCTGGAGGGAGAGAGAGATAGAGACTGAGACAGAAAGAGATAGAAATAGACCTTCAAAGAACTTGTTTCCTCCTTTGTTGGCTGAGTTTGAGATCGATTCTCCTCTTGAATTTTCTGCGTGTCATCTTTTCTCTACCTCATATATAGCATCCACAGCTTAATGGTTCTAAACATCCTTTGAAAATGTAGTAACATACACACACACCTTATTCATTTTATAGTTGTCATCCTAGGATTATGGATAGAGATCTGGAAGGCACTCTAGTGATCACTTAGTTCTGGCCTGTCATTTTACCTATTGGGAAGCTGAGGCACAGGGAAGGGAAGGTTTCTTGTCCAAGGTCATTAAGTTAGTAAATAGCAGAGCAGGGATTCCATGCCGAGCTCCTGAAATAGTCCACAGGGTGGAAGTCTTTGGGTTAGAATTCAGGTTGTTACGCTCTGGAAGTCCCCCACCTGCTATGTTAATGATCTTTGGGGAAGGATTTGTGGGGAGGGGATTGAGAGATGGATCTGAAATGGTTACACATGCTGAGAATCCCTTCCTCAAGGTTGCCCCCTAACCGTGGTATAATTTTTCTTTCTTTCAGCTACATCAACAGCGATAGTTTCCTGTGTGATTGTCACTTGAAGTGGGTGCCACAGTGGTTAATGGGGAGAGGCCTCCAAACCATGGTTGTGGCCACTTGTGCTCACCCAGAGTCCCTGAAGGGCCAGAGCATTTTCTCTGTGCCACCAGAGAGTTTTGTGTGTGGTAAGATCTTGGTGGCTTGTTCAACTTCTGAGGTCACGCTTAAGGTCTGGGATGCCAGGGAGAACTTGTCATTCATTCCTGGAGTGATTTGTGGGATTGCAGCAAACCCCGGGCCACGGTTAGAAATTTGTTGCTGGATGTGCTCTATTTCCCACTGAAACCACATTAGGATTTATGGTGTCCTTATTACATGGTCTTTAAGGGGGTGTGATTCACTAGCAGGAAGGAGATCTTGGTTATAGGAAGTGACTTAGGAACTTGCTAGTGTGGTTGGGTGTGAGGACTTGGCCCCTGTAGAATCTGTATCATGTGGTCCAAAGGTCTTAGGGGGCACTTCTCTAACCCCCATGGACCAGAAGTTAAATACAGGAAGATGATATCTCAGGAGAATGCATCTCCAAATACATAGAAATATATAAACACCGTATTTCTATATTCCCAAGCTCTCGTTGTTGCCTGGTACAGTCTTACAGATTGAGCTTTGGTTGACTGAAATTTGCATTTGTAGCTTTAAATTTTTTTTTTCCTGATTCTGGTTTTTGGAATGTAGCTTTTGCTCTCCTTTCTTCCCGGGGAGGCTCTAGCCAAGTATGGTTGCAGATGAGCGTAGAGAATCCTGAACAGCTGAAAACACACAGACACACACACGCCTGCTTTTAAACTAGTATGATAAAGCCTTGTGGCCAGAAAACTTTATTGAAAAGAGGAGCTGAATTTTTAATTGCTCCTCTTGCTTTAAATAGGATATTGTTGATGGCCCCAGCCCCAAGGCAGCCCACAGAGGGGGCACTTGGTTCAGATGACTACCTTTGACCAGGGCCAATTTCTCTGAGATGGTAGTCCTTTTTGGGTGGGTGGGGGCCTCTAGGGAAATTCCCCTTCTGCATTTGCCTCAGGTTCCCTCCTCACCCCCCACCAAAGCTGCTACCACAGTCTGAGACCCGGTCTCTCCTCTGAATCGGTGCCCTAAAGGCCATCCCTAGGCAGGCATGGTTTGGGCCTCTTTGTCTTTACAAAGGCAATCATTTTGATCCAAAGGCTTCAGCCAAAGAAAGGCTTGGTTCACGGTGATTCTAGTCATGTCTTGAACATTGTTAGCAGAAAAAGAGATGAGTTTTTCCTCATTTTTGTCCAATATGGGGACACATAGCAAACACTGCCCCTCCTGCTCAGTTATTTCTCAACAAAGGGAATTACCTCAAATCAGAGTTTATCAAGTAATTAGTTATTGCATTCTGCACATTGGAACAGCTTCCAGCATGCAACTTGGAGAGGATAGAGAGAACCAGGCTAAACACACACACATACATGGCCAGATTTGTTTGTAAGGGCTCCACAGTCACTGTGGCAACCACAGAGGGGACATCTGGCCCAGGTGACCACCTTTGTTGCTCTCCTTTGCTACAGAGGCTGGGCTCTTTAGAACGCAAACAGGTGAAAATTGGTGGTACTTCTTATTACTTTATCAACAGAATTCATTCTTAGTGTGGTGGACTAGTTTGAAATCAGGTGGGGAGGGTGCTGTGGCACAGTGGATAATGCTCTGGGTTGGAATGCAAGAGAGTTGGGTTATAGGCTCAGCTCTGCTTCCCATTATCCTTATCTTCCTGCATGAAGCCTTCCTGGGTGGTCCTCTCCTTCATCAAATTACATTAATTGTTTGAGTCCGTAGGTACAGTGTGTGCTTGGGAGAATGTAAGGGTAGAGGCATTTAGGTTCTAGAATCCACAGCTAGAATGTAGGATGGGAACCTTGGGCGAGTCATTCAGTGTTTAGTTTCCTCAAATATAACAGGAAGAGGTGGGGCCTCCGGGGGCCCCACAGATGCTGTCACGTTCTGATTATTCTGAGTTCAGGACTAGTTGGTGATAGCCCCACTGTCCTGTCCTGGTAACCTGGCATAATGCAGTCTATTCTGGGCCCCCCATTTTTAGTAAGCTGGGAGAGGACGGTTACTGGGATGGTGAAGGACCTGGAGTCTGTGTCCTTTGATTATCATTTGAAGGAGCCAAGACTTGGAGCAGTGTGATGCCTAACTTCAGAGGGAAACTAGATGTAGCATCATGGAATGCTAAACTTATTTCCAGAAAAGGACATTATGGGCCATTCTTCTCATTTGACAAATGAGGATTCTGAGTTTCATAAAGGAAAGGTGATTTGCTCAAGGTTGAGAAGGCCATTAGAGACAAAGCCAAGATGGAAATCCAGGACTTGGGACCCTCCATCCCAAACTCTTTTCATTATACTTCTTTCATTGCTTCCCTCTAGGGCTAAACCAGAAGCAACGGGTAGATGTGACCAGGAGGGAAAACTGAGGCCTGATAAGCAGTAAAACTTGTTAATACTTAGAACTATGCAGAAGTAGGGAGAGGAGGATGACTCAGGATGAGCAGAAGCTGTATGGATGGCTGCTTGTCGGGGGGTTTGGGGAATCTGCCCGGGGTGTGTCATTTGGCTTCTTCTTGTCTTTGTTCATTTACAATGGTCGAGTTGGTCACCATGTGATCATTGGTGACGCTGAGTGACCACAGACCATGCTGTCTCTTGGCAGATGATTTTCCAAAACCCCAGATCATCACTCAGCCGGAGACAACCATGGCAGTAGCGGGCAAGGACATCCGCTTCACATGCTCGGCTGCAAGCAGCAGCAGCTCACCAATGACTTTTGCCTGGAAGAAGGACAATGAGGTTCTCCCCAATGCTGACATCGAGAACTTTGCCCATGTCCGGGCGCAGGGAGGGGAGGTGATGGAGTACACCACCATCCTGCATCTCCGCCAGGTCACCTTTCACCACGAGGGACGGTACCAGTGTGTGATCACTAACCACTTTGGCTCTACCTATTCTCACAAGGCCCGGCTCACGGTGAATGGTGAGGAGATAGGGCTTCTGATTCTGCCTTCACACTCACCCCACCTCTTGGGGCCTCAGGGAAGGGAGAGGGTGTCAGGCACTTGGTGGGCCAAGAAGGGGTCAGTGGACCTGGGTTCACATCTCGTTTCTGCCACTTATTACCAAGTGTGTTAGGACTAGTTACACAATTTGTCTGACTCTCCATGTCCTCATCTGTAAAATGGAATGAGATGAGATGGCCTCTGGTGGTCCCTTGCAGGTCTCAATCTATGATCCTGTGACCTACTGAGCACTGAAGAATTCCTTCATGGAAAGCCCTCCATGCCATCACAGGAACCAACCTAGTTTTAATGAAAACTGCCAAATTCATTTATCACCAGTTGACTGAGGGAATCTTCATGATTTGTAGGGATTCGTTTTGCCTTGATCCCTGTTGGAGATGGCCTTTCCCTTAATCAGAAACATCTTCCTCCTCCCATTTCTCTCATACTTGAGATGCCAAGCAGACATGTGTAGAACAGGAGGGCTTGCTTATCTCCAGAGTCTTCTGCAATAATTTCCCTTTTCCTTGGAACCCTGGTCCAGAGATAGAACCAGCTCAGGAAATCAGGCATTTGATAAAGCCTCTCATGGTATTCTTGTGAGGAGACATGGCATTAGTTGGTTGGCTGTAGGGGCTGGCACACAGTAGACGTTTCATAAATGTTTACTGAATGAACTGAAGTTCAGTAGTCAGACCCAGTGAGGAGTCAGGTCTTGATGGTTTGACCTCTGCTAGTGAAGGTATTGAGTGTAGCACTTACCCTCCCAGGGTCTGCACTTGGGACGTTTTTTTATCAATGACTTGAGTAAATGTTAAGAGAATAGTGGTGGGAATGTAGGTGACATCTTGGATGACAGGATTCAGAAAGATCTGGACAGGCCATGACATAAAGATGAATTTAATTAGTTTGATAAAGGCTATCTTGTAGTTGCAGAAAAAAAAAATCCCTCATATGCTCAGTATGTGAAGCATGGTTATAGACAGTTGAAATAATTTAAAAAATATACTTTATCTGCCCTGGGAGGGGTGGGTTGTGGGGGGAGAGAAGTATTGACTGTTTTCTTGTATTTTTATTTATGTTGTTCAATATTTTCCAGTTCCTCTGTAGTATAAACTGCCCCTAAGTTTGATGCCTCTGATCTAGTTGGACCCTCATTTTACAGATGAGGAAGCTGGGGTCAGAGAGGTTGTGACCCACCTGTTGTCACATAAGTAATTAGTGGCACAGATTGGGTGTCTTGAGATCTTCCAATTTCAAATCACTTAATCTCTGCCTGCCTCATTTTCCCCATTTGTAAAATGGGAATGTACAATAGTAAATACTCCCCAGGGCTGTTGTGAAGATCAGATGAGAAAACATCTGTAACACTCAGAGCCTTGCATATAGTGAACACTTCACAAGTGTGTTTCTTCCCCCTTCCCTATGCCAGGGATCACAGCACTGAATTGTCCTGGAGGGATACTGAGCAAAGACGGGATCAGAACCTGATTTGGGGGAAATCTGAAGGAATGAGGGTGGGGAGGGAACATAGCCCCCAGTAGGGATGGCCTCTCCACAGAAGAGGATCTTGGGTTTTCCAGCCCTGGGCCCAGGCAGCATCAGGGTCTGCAGCAGGGAAAGGTGGAGTGGGCCACTAGGTAGTCACATTGCTAGAATATCTTGAAGATTAGGCAGGTAAGCTTAGATTACACAATTAGGAGAATTGGTAGGATCTTTTTATTATTTTTAAAAACATGAAGAGTAATGAAATTTTGTTCTAAAAAGGAGTTTTCTGGAGCTTTGGTAACATCTCCAGCATGACCAAAATGTGTGTCTGCTTTGCAGTGTTGCCCTCCTTCACTAAAATGCCTCATGACATTGCCATCCGAACGGGCACCACCGCACGCCTGGAATGTGCTGCCAGTGGACACCCCAACCCTCAGATTGCCTGGCAGAAGGATGGTGGCACAGACTTCCCAGCTGCCCGGGAGCGTCGCATGCTCGTCATGCCAGACGATGTTGTCTTTTTCATCACTGATGTGAAGATCGATGACATGGGAGTTTATAGTTGCACAGCCCAGAATTCAGCTGGCTCTGTGTCAGCCAATGCCACCCTCACAGTCTTAGGCAAGGCTCTACACGTGTGTGTGTGTCTATGGGGAGGGACAGGCAGGATAGGATGGTACCATGTGTAAAGAGTACTGACTGTAATCAAGAGGTCCTGGGTTCAGATCCCCTTAGATGCTCACCACCTTTGTGAGTCAGCCACTCTGCCTGTTTCGTGTTCTGTAAAGTGGGGGGAGGGTCTATTTATTAGCCTCTGTGATGTCTTACAGCTCTAGAGCCATGGTCCTATAAATGTTAACATCCTTGAATTAGGATAAATAAGTTAGTTATGACTGTAAGTGCCTTCCTTGGCTGACCAGGGTCTAGCTAATTTGTAAAATCTCTGTTGTTTTAGAAACTCCATCCTTAATGATTCCCTTAGAAGATCGTGTAGCAGCTGTGGGAGAAACAGTGGCTCTTCAGTGCAAAGCTCGTGGAAGCCCTTCACCCCGCATCACTTGGCTGAAGGGTAAGCAGCCTGTGAACATCACTGACCGCCACCACTTCACGCCTGGAAACCAGCTGCTGATCATCCAGAGCGTGGTGCCAGAGGACGCCGGCAGGTACACATGTGAGATGTCCAACCCCCTGGGGACCGAGCGAGCCCACAGCCAGGTGAGCGTCTTGCCTACGCCGGGCTGCAGGAAAGATGGGACGACTGTGGGCATCTTCACCATCGCAGTGGTGTGCAGCATCGTGCTGACTTCACTTGTCTGGGTCTGCATCATCTACCAAACCAGAAAGAAGAGTGAAGAATACAGCGTGACCAACACAGGTCAGTTTGCTTGGTCTTTCAGAATGTTTCCTGGTAGTGTCCTGCCACCATGCATGGTCTTTGTAGCCTCAGCTTCTGCCATGGCTTGGGAAATGAGAACTCAAGCCTGTTAACACTTTTTGAAGTAAGACTAAGCAAGGATCAAGTGCTTAACATTCGTATGTGAATTTTGGGTCCTTGTTTGGTATAATGCTATGCACAAGCAGCTTTCCAGAAGAATGCTACTGTGAACCGCTTTTAAGGTTCTGATTACACAGTATAGTGTACACTCTATTTATTCCATAATAAATCAAAGCAAAACATACACAGAAAATCAAGGTTCAGCATTTACAATATTACAAGTTATCACAGAAAATCACAATATAGTATTCACAACAGCTTATCATTAAAATGGCCAGTTTTCCCCAAAGTGGTCACACTATTTAGAACAAAGAACAATCATCTCAAATTACAATAGTCAAAAGTCTTCCACTCATGGTGCACACTAAATTAACTCAATCAGTCACTTATTCACCAATCAGTTACTAAGTATCATTAATCATTAAGTACAATCATTAGAAAATACAAAAACCCTCCACCCCTAGGTCGCTAGTAAACTACAATTTCATCACTACTTAGTACCCACGGAGAGGTCTTTTCTTCATCTTGACTTGGGGTAGGTTTTCAGATTCCCTGGATCCCCTTCCATGGTCCCAGATTCTACCTGTATTCACTAGACTGTCACCTGGGTTCAGTAGCAGATAGCCGTCAATTCCTTGTCCAGCTCTCTGGGTAGGTCCTGCTCCACACTGAAGTTCACAGGGTCCAGTCCATCTCAAATCCTTCACAATTTCTGCTCCTGGGAATCCAAGGCTCAACCAAGTCACAAACAGACAAAGTCCCTGCATCCTGGTCATGCTTCCTCAGTCTTCTGCAGCACGTTAAAAAAATCAGAATCGCCTTATCCAGCCAGGGGTTAGGGGACTCCTGGGCTCCTCTTCAGAAGAAGCTCCATCACAAGTTCTCAGGACATTCTGGCTCAGTTCTCCATTCTCTCTTCTGTAGCTGCTCTGCCTCCAGATTCTTGTCCCAAGAAATTCTGCCTGTGTCTCTCTGGGGCTTTCCTTATATACACACAGCATTAGCTTCCTGTTACGTCAGGAACAGGAGACAGGGTTCATGCCTTCTGTTTCCCCAACAGAGGCTTGATCAGTTACTAAGTGCTAAGTACCTGCTCACTTGCCAATACAAAGGGGTCAGGTTACATGACTGTTACACTTGGCTGGCCTCCAGCCCTTTTTTGCCCCTTTCCTCTTTGTTGCTCATCTTTTCAGAAAGTGCAGCCTGAGTCAACTAGAGGAGTTGTTTACAGTAGTAATTGGGATTTCTAGTTTGTGATTTTCTGTTCTCCTTCCAGATGAAACCATTGTACCACCTGATGTCCCAAGTTACCTGTCTTCTCAGGGGACGCTCTCAGATAGACAAGAAGCGGTGGTCAGGACCGAGGGGGGCCATCAGGCCAATGGACACATAGAAAGTAATGGTACGGCCTCTTCTCTCTGACCCCGTCTTCCTGGGCTGTGTGGTTCTTCAGGGGGTGCTGTGGATGAGTGGCCTGATAGGTGATACAACATATTGTTATCAGTAATTTCCAAGTAGCATCAGAAATGATGTCTTAAAACTTGACCTTGAAAGAGCCAGACATAGGTGGTTTGGTCAGCACCTTTTATCTCAAGGGAGTTTTCTTAGTACTAGAGTCTAGGGCTTTCTGATTGGCTTGGCAGTCTAACTTGCACACATAACACATTTGGGCAGATGCAATAAGCACTTATTAAATGCCTACTGTATACCAGATATGGGATTACAAATCAAAAGTGAAGATAATTACTGCTGTCAAGGAGGTTACATTCTCCTGTGGCAGGTATACATGCTATAAATTGATATGTGCTCTGTAAGAATTTTGAAGGGGAATGCTAACTTGGAGTCAGGAATGGTATTTTACAGAAGGTCGTCCTTGAATGTATCTATCTAGGGGCTCCAGGAAACAGAGGGCACTCCAGGCATGGGGGATAGTGTATTCAAAGGCACAGATGTAGGAGACAATAGTTTCTTGGAAGAGCCCGTAGGCCTCTTGGGCTGAAACCATTTCATGTATGCAAGGAATGTTGTATAATTTCTAGACCAGCATTTAAGTCAGACACTTGACTGTATTGGTGTCCTTAGGATGGTAGTATCTGAAGGTAAGACTTCTCTAAGTCTTAATGGAGAGTTGGGAAAAGCTGTTAGACAGAGGTCAGGAATAACACGATTTTCCCAGTTGAATTCGGAACTTAAATCTCTTGATTCTGTCTCCTATTTATTCCCACAATTCTAACTGCTGAGATGTTTCCTTAATATAGACGTATTCCTATCCTTTTTTCATCTTCTCCATTCCTTCACTTTGAGTTCCCCTCCTCATCTTGAGAACCATTCCTTTAACAAATATTAAAAAGGGAACTAGTTAACTGTCCAAATAGTACAATGTTCCATACCCATAGTTCCCTTTTCCATTTTATTCCATTCATTTTCAAAAACCATGAGGACCTGAACACTTGCTTTCTATGGTTTTCTTACTTAACTTTGCGTGTTTACTTTTCTTTACCCTCAAATTGCCTATTCCGAAGTCTTTCGTATTTGCTTTTTATTCTCCATTTGCAGTCATCATACCTATTTGGATGTCTCATTTAATGAAGCATATAAAGGATTGTGCCACTGATACTGTTGGTTCTTGAATCGCAGGTGTTTGTCAGAGAGATGTGGGACTGAATCCAGATGTTGACATTCATGGGCCTGCCTATAGGCAGCCAAAACCATGTACTAGACATAATAAAGAAGTATGGAAAACAGCCGATGGAGTATTTGGTCCAGATAAAACAGGTAGAAGATAATATTCCTGATAGAGAAACCATGAAAAATGCGGGCCTCTGTGTGCTATGAATAATGTGAGAGGCAGTAGTTGGGTAGTGGAATATCTCCCTCACCAGATTGCAAGCTCACTGAAGGAGGGTCTGTCCTTTGCTTCTTTGTGTATTAGCCACAGTGCCCGGCACAGAGTGGGCCCTTGATGGGTGTTACTGTGTTGTCCTGCCTTGGACACACGCTGCTGGTCAAGTCACTTAACTCTGTCAGTCCTCCATTTAGCTCCTTAGCACTTAATTACTACAATATCTATCGGCTGTAGTCATTGAAATTGGTGGAGGGAGTTCCCGCAACCCAGAGTATGAGGGAAGTTCCTTAAATTAATGAAATTGCAAATTCTTTGAAGTAGTACACTAGGTGCATTCTGCTCAGTGTACCTGAATGACTGGAACACAGTTTCTGCTTTTGGGGGGTTAAAGTGACTCGCCCAAGGTCACACGGCTAGTTTTTGTGTTGTGTCTGAGGCCAGATTTGAACTTGGGTCCTCCTGACTCCAGGTCCAGTGCTCTATTCACTGCGCCACCTAGCCGCCCCAAGGAACACCGTTTCTAAGAAAAGCAGGGTAGTGTAGTGGAAAACCTGAATCCAAGTCTCACCTTTGACTTAGTGGCTCTATGAGCCAGGACAAATGACTCAACCTCTTGGTACTGTCTCATCCAGGAGTTGCCTTTACTCATATAGAATTTCCCAATCTAGTCTGTATCCCAGTCTCTTCTTAAGTAAGGGACCAGGATCCAAACTCGGGATTTTTTTCCAACATGTTCTACATGTTCTTCAGTGTGGTTTCAGCACCCAGACTTCTTTAGTGTGGAAGAGAAATTTGTAGTTACTTCAGATGGAATCCTTACCTAGCACAGGATGACCATGGTGGGTTAGAAACAAGCTGTTCTTTTCCTTTATCTATGTGGACTCCAATGGATTTGGTCCCCACCATTTTTGGTTGCATTCATGGGGTAAATTTCAAGGCAGTGCCAAATGGTTTCTTAACAAGGATGTTTAAAAAAATAACACTTTTCTCCCTGGGGCAATGTGACAAGTCTTCTCTCTTCTCTAGAATATGGCACACCAGCTGTATGCAGTGACTTCAGTGATAATGCCACCAGTTATTCCAAGGACAAAGACTCCTATCCTTTGCATAATACACCCCCAAGTCCACAGGGTAGCCAAGAACCCAGTAAGAGTGAACAGGAAAATGCCCTGCTGCGTTGGACAGTCTTGCCCCAGAGCAATGGTGCTCTTGCTGGCTCCCACCCAGAGGGCAGTGGGCACTCTCCCTACCCCAGCAATCATGACAGAATGCTGGGATCCAGTGTCCAGAAGCCATCACCTCGTGACCACAATGGTAGGCATTTTGCTTTTTCTCTCTTATCCACTGGTCTCCTTGAAGAAGGGGATCAATCATATTCCATCCCCTGGAAATTGTGATGATTTGCCAGGTGTTGGGGGTACTCTCATAGCTGGGATGGGAACACAATGTATGATGGTGATATCTTTTTTTTCTCTGTAGGAGGCTCTTTAAACGATTTAGGAAAATCTTCCGAGTCTGAATCTGTTGTCTTACACCCTTTGTCTTTGGGGACGAGAGGGGTGGCACTCATGGGAGATTCTGGTACCTCCTCCAGCTTCCCAGAACTCACTGGCAGTGAGGCCCAAGCCAAGCCTTCTCTTCCCAATGGACACTTGCCCAAGCCCTGTGACTCCAGCCATGAGCCTGCAGCACTGCGAGGAAGCTTCCACGTACAGAGAAATGTGCCGTTACTTTTTGTACCAAATATCTAGGTCATGGCTACCTCAGCTTGTGAACCCTCATCAGTCTTGCACAGGAAAAGAGAGGCCTGAGACACATCCCTGCATTGTACAGAATTGAAAACTTCCATGGGGAGTGTCAGGAAAGTGGACTTGCGTCTGAAGCACACACATGCAAAAGACTATTATGTACAAAAGGAAGACAAAGTATTTGATACAACTGTACATAAGAGTTTTCATATATATATATATATATTATATATATATAAATATATCTTTTACAGAGGCTATTTTAATCTTTAGTGCATGATGGTTAAAGGAGTGAAATCTTCCAGTTTGGGCAATACTGTTTTCTATACCAGGTTGCTGTTCAAATTTTTTTGGGAAAAATAATCCTGGTGCCTTAATGCATGAATGAAACTTGCATCAATGAAAACCACGTTTGTTTCCAAGTATCGATTGGATTGTTGAGCACCAATCTCCCTTACCTAATATATTGCACATCAGAGGCTAAGATGGAAAGGATACCACTTGAGTAAATGAGCGGGGGGCACAGTCGCTGCCCTGTGACATAAGGGTGAAGTCATTCTGATCAGAAATGGTGTTTTTTTTTGTTTTGTAGAGGCCATTTTTATGTCTGTTTCTAAATACGTTAGCCCATCTGAAAAGCCACCATATACATGGATGGATAAACAAGGCACAGGGTATAAAATAAAGGAGGCAATCACTAGGGACGACAGTTTACAACACACTAGATTACTGAGCCCACCTTTCATTGCGATCCCAAGTGCCCAGATCTATCTTTGGCAAGTAGATCCTTGAGTCATTGGGCTGTCTGGTCTCCAAGTTCACCATAAATAAAACAAATGTGGTGGAAAAGATCAGTATCTTATGATTTCTATATGAATCTATTTTTATTTATATAAAAGCTGCTTTGGTTGGTGTTGGTACCTGTGGATGATTTTTCACTATTTTAATTTTAGTTTTGCTAATATAAGATTGGGCAGCTACGTGGCGCAGTGGATGGTGCTGGGTCTGGAGTCAGGAAGATTCATCTCCCTGAGTTCAAATATGACCTTAGACACTTGCTAGCTGGGTGACCCTGGGCAAGTCACTTAACCCTGTTTGCCTCAGTTTCCTCATCTGTAAAATGAGCTGGAGAAGGAAGTGGCAAACCACTCCAGTATGTCTGCCAAGAAAACCCCAAATGGGGGCACCAAGAGTCGAACATGACTGAACAAGAATATAAGACTGCAAAATATTGGCCCTGGTGAAAAACATTGGGGGGGGGGTAGGAGAGTTTTTTCCTTAGGGGTCTTAACAAAAGGACCCAGTTGCTTACTAGTGAGTGCCCACCTGTGTGTCCACATGGCCTCAGTTGGACCAATATCAGGCCAGGGTGCGGGCCGTAACTTTGCCAGCTACCTGTCTACTGGCTTCTAGCTTCTCTTTGCACTTTTGAGACAGGTGGCTCCCTATGTTGTGAGTGCCAACATGTAACACATTGAATTTCATCAAAACTCCACTAACAATTAAGAACCCTGGAATAAACATAGGTCAAAGCAGGGCATCCATGTTCTGGGTATAACACTTTGCATTGTGCTTTTGAATGCCTGATCACAGTTGCAAAATGTCAGCACATGTGTCACATTAAGAATCTTTGATTTTTATTTTGGGACAGTAAACTGTCTCCTGTTACTTCCACAAAATATGTGAATTTGCTGCTTCTGAGAGGCAATGTGAAAAAGGAAGTATGGCTTTTGTGTACAAAGTTATTTATTTATAGAAAATTTGGTACAATGTTGTACATTGAAAAAACATGTAAAATATTGACGTGTCTAACAAATGGCATTGAAGTGTCTTTTAATAAAGGTTCATTTATAAATATTAATTTTCCTGGGTTGATTCAAGCTTTTCTTCAGGGGAGGGAGGTGGGGCAGGTAATGACTTTTCTTTCTCTTCATAGAGAAAGCAATGTTTCCATGCAGTAGTGATGGAACAGAAATATTCTTCCCGGACAATTTAGACTTTACCTGTGGCTGAAGCTACCAGATAGGAATGAGAAGTTCCAAACCTAATTTAGGAGCCTTTCCCACTTAGAAAGCTGGTCCTTGTTTCCATGACAGATCCAAGTGAGTTTTTACTTTCCATTCAGACACCTTTGTTTCATGTTATTTGCTCTACAGTCCCATGAGATTTGTCTGATTTGATAATTCTAGTCCTTAATTTGAAAAAATTTTCAGTGGTTTGAAAAGTGGTGAGAAGGCCCAGACCCCTGGAGAGACCCAACACTCCCCGAACCCTAGTAGAGCAGAGTTTTATCTACCCCCCAAAAGTCAAAGCTTGGGCCCACATTCCAAAAGCTGGCTGGATACTCAACTTGTAGTTGAAGGAAGCAACTGTGTGTTTATAAGCTAAATCTGAAGGTAATTAAAGCCACAGGCCTGATTGCCAAGCAAGAAGGCCTGCTCTGCACCTGTGGGTCCAAACAAAGCTATAAACTTTCACAATATGAATCAAGCCCCAAACAAATGGACTTTCTTTGCTTCAGCATTCCCAACCGAGGCTGTGTCCTGAGACTCAGGTGGCAGGAAATGAAAGACCTTGTGGGTCATGATTTTGCAGCGAGGGTGAAGGATGGGGCTGAGAATCCCCTTCAAAAAGCTTCTGGTGACATAATTAACTTCTCTTCTTGGCAGAAAGATTTCTATGACTTCACTCAGCTCTGCCTACTCCACGGACAGGACACTCAGAACGCAATTTTATCAAAACTGGATTTCTAGACCATGTAAAGTGTTTGGTTACTACAAGGGTCTAGCTGCTGCTCCCCACAAAGGAGGGGAAGTTTAGTGGGGTGTGGGACATTACGGACACCACATCTTCTTACTTGAATATATCAGTTGGCCTTTGGATAGGATTCATAGGCTTGCTTTGCCAAGTTAAAACAATAAACTGCGTGTTTGGTCATAAGCACCAAGAAAGATGAAACCTCCCAAGCTGATTGCTGCCATTCGAGGGAAAACACCTGCAAATAATCTGAAAAATTGGGGGTGGGGTGGGGAAGGAAGGACATGAAAAGAGTTAGTTTCATTTCTGTGTAAGAGATGACACTAAGCTCTCAAGCACATCACCCACCATGCTTCCTTAATGGACAAGTCCCACTCCACTAAGCAGTGATATTAAGAGGCAAAACCTCCATCTACCTCAGTGTTGGGACGGCACCGGGGATTCCCTTCAGCTGTATCACATGTTGGGCCGCCGTTCAGTACAAACTGCTGACTCAGGTGCCTTGTGTAGAGGGCGGCTCATGCTCATTTCAGACAATAGCCCATTTTCATCCCAGCCCCATCAGCCCAGCTCCCCATGGCAGCCCTCCATCAGCTGAAGGTGTGTGGCCAGGCCAAGAACCGAGTGAGGCTGGACCAGACTGGCCCTGTACAGTCAGTTGGCGTTGACATCTTTTTCTGACTCCGCTTTGCCACTCCTTTGATGACAAAGTGAGATGATTTTCTTTGAGGCAGTAAAACACAACACCTCCTCCCCAACCCCAGAGAACTGGGGTCTCTAGTCAGACTGTCCATGTTCTTTCCTCTCACTTATCAAACTTAAGAGCCGAGGTGTTCTGCTCCCTCCAGAAGAACAGCCCAACCCTGTTCTGCAAGTCAGCCCTGTTCTTTAGCTAATTAACAGATGGGCTAGGAAGTTAACTCCAGAAGGGTCTGCAGTCCCCATCATCACTAAAAATACCTGTTAGTGTCTGGTGGTATATCATTGCATCTGATCCTGTGTCAACCCTGAGGTAAGGGGAAATTGCTAAGAACCAATCGCTGAAGAACCATTTAAACAGGAACATTTTACTTTACTTTGAAGAAAATAGCCAAAGGGCTCTGGGCCAGGCCCCCTCCTCAGCACCTCCAGTTTTTGCCCTGGGAGGCACCTGACCCCAGGGCAATAACTCCTCCAGGTCATCACAGGGCTCCCCTTCTCCCCACCCGCCCATTCTCAACTAAATTCTTTTGGGACACAGTGCCTTTGCTTAAAAAATATGTAGTTCTCTGGGTAGTTCACCAGGTGACTTTAGGCCTAAGGGAACCAGAGGGGAAAAGGTAGAACCTGGTAGGCAGCAGGAATCTATGGAGATGATCTCTATGGTCCTAAAGAATGGCAGGAGAACCAACAGAGTGGCGAGCCAGAGGGTGAGGTCAAGGAGAGGGTTGTCCTCGGGGTCAGATGCTATCATGAAGGAGGAAGGAATGCGGCCTGAGATGTCCCTGAAAATGGCAGCAGAGCACTGGCAACCTGGATCCAGAGGGCAGCTGCAGCCCAATCACAGGGAATCAGGTGGAACTCTATGGTGGCAGCAGGTGCTGCTCACTTGTCTGGGCCCAAATGGAAGGTGGTCGGCTCTGAAGTGAGCTGCTGCTGGGCTCCAACTCCGCCCCCCCCCAGCAGCTTGTGGGGGGGTCCATGGGGAAGGTTGGCAACCTGCAAGTGCCCTCATTTGGGTTGGTGGTAATGATCTCTGCTGCTCTGGGCACCATCAGCAGGCCGACAGATGGAAACATTTTATGGCTTCACTAGATGACAATTGGGTCTATTATAATAATTATAGCTTTAAAGTTGGGATAATTTGTACAAGGCACGTCCCAACCCACTCTCCAAGGAGGCCAGAACTTGTTGTGGAGGAAGCATTGTGGAACTGCCAGGGGCAGGCCTCTGGCTTCTCCTGCATCCATTTGCAGGGTGGCATCCCGCCATGGAGAATGGTGGTGCTTCTTACTGCGAGGGCCTTCCCTCTCAAGACACCTCCCACCTCCTCGGTCAGTGCCTCCAGTATCTCCTGCGGACATAGTTGTTTGCCGTCTGTCCCCCTCCTCTGAAACATCCCTTCATGGCTGAGAAAGGAGGAAAAAACATGAGAAGGTGGGCCTCCTATCTGGAAATCCTCTGGCCTTCTTTCTGAATGTTCAGAATCCATCTGGTCCAGCACTGGATTTGGAGTCTTTACTTTTCCATTAGATTACAAGCTAGTCCATGCTAGCAGTCACATCTTCTGTGTCTCTTGGGGCCCTCCATAGTGCCTAGGACAGTGCTGGCGCCTACATATCAAGGCAGGTCCCTGACAGACATATGAACAACTGACAAAACTGCCCCAGGTGGCGTGTGTGTGTATGTTCACATGTATGCACCATGATGACGCATCTCCTTTCCGAGTCATTAAGGAACAGCTCATGAGATAGCCCCCAGCTATTACCAGCAGTAATGGTTCTGATCACTCACAGTGCTCACTTCAAGTCCACAAAGCTCTTTCAGTTCCTTATCTCATCAGGCAGGTAATCACCATTACCATTGTCCCCTCTTTAGAGATGAGGAAACCGAGATAACTTTGGAGATGCTCCATGACAGGCCAACGTCATCCAGGTAGGAAACAGGAAGAGATGAGACTGGAGCCCTGACCAATCTGCTCTGCCACACTGCCTCTCAATAAGAAAACCACCATGAAATCCTGGCTTCTAAGGACAACATAAAAGTCTGAGGATGTTCCAGGGACCTTGGTGACGAGCTGCTCCTGTGTCCCTGACACTTTCAGGTTTGCAAAATGCTTTACAAACTTTAATGCTGGATCATATACATGAACTAGAAGGACCCGTGGCTTTAAAGCTCATGGTTTACTCACGAGGCCACCGAGGCCCAGAGAGGCCAAGCTGACGTGTCCAGGGCCACAGAGCTAGTAACGGGCAGCCCTGGTATTCATGCAGGCTCTCTGACTCCAAATCCAGGACTCCTACCACTAGTCCCTATACGAGTGTGCCAAGCAGCATTCCTTCCATTCTTGGCTTTTGTGAAAGGTAGATGGAAATCTCTTGGCCTCTCCTGAGAACAGGTAGACATGGCTGTCCAGCTGGAGTGCCGGTGGGTCATTCCCACTTTGGAGAAGGGTGTATCCTGCTGCTTGCTGCCCTTTATGAATACCATCTGAAACTGAAGATTGGTAACAGGAGTCTCCAAGCACTTAACATGGAGGTGATCCCAAAGGTCCCTCTCCTAGAGCAGCCTGAAACATTATCTGGCTTGGATTAACTGAATTATAATTGGAAACATAGCTTAGCAAATTAGTTCACTGAAGACAGAAAAGGCCCAAGAACTCCTTGAGGCCACTCCCTTAATTTTACCGACAAGGACACTGAGGCCCGAGGTTCCAACTGTAAGTGTGGGGCGAAGCTGTGTGCCGAAGGCCTCCCACGTGCCACTGCCACACAGCGGCAGGCTCCGAAACGCTGCTTCCCAACCCTGATCGCCTTCCTTAACATCTGCTTTAGCTTTACCATTCTCCTATTTTGTTGTCTCAAAATACTTTTATGGTATGTTTTTTTGCGCTGATTCTGGCCAAGTCATTTGTTGTTCTTCTATCCAGGTGGGTGAGGAAGAGACTGAGAGGTTACATTTCTGGGTTTGAGTTTAGGAGACTGGGGAGACAAATTAAAAAGAAGAGAATGCCGCCGTCAGGACTCTGCCTCTTGGCTCTGACCGGGAGAGAGTCTGCACAGGGACCTTGGGAGGAACACTTCCTGCCACTTCCTGCTAACCAGCCACCTGGCGAGGAGATGACAAGCTCCAGGACTATCAGTCCTGTTGATATGCAAACTGCCTACATGGAAATGAGCTATTTTATGGGGTTTTTCTGCTAGAAAGGGCTTATTCTTTCCAAACTCAGCTGGCCACTATCTGGTTCTCCCTCTTTAGAGCAGCCCTGGCTATACACCAGAGAGAGAAGAGAGTCCCTTTCACATCAGCTTCCAGCAGATGATGGCCCTCTTCCTCCCCTCGGGCTTCTGGGCGCTGGGGCTGCGACAGTCACATTGCCCCTCTGAGGCTCAGAGATCATCCTGTCTTGGCTCCCTTGAAGCACTTGGCAGCTCAGTTTTCTCAGAAAACATGTTTTCAGTAAGCAGGAAGACTGCTTATCGAGTTAGAATTTGACTATCAATATGCATAGTTTTATCACACAAACAAACGGGGCAATAAAATTCATCTGTTTATGACTGGTTATAATCCAAAGACCTACAGAGACAGGGGCCTATGTGTGTGTTCAGATCATGTGCTGGGTAGTCCAATGTAATTCAGTAAACATTCATTAAGCATGTTCTGTATGCAAAGCAGCGAGTTAGGGTCTGTGGGGAAGACTCAAAGTTCGTTTAAGATCAAGTCCTTGCCCTTAAGAAGTTTGAGTCAGTCAGGCACGGGCTTATTAAGCACATGGCAGGCACCATGCTAAGCCCTGGGAATGGAAAGAAAGGCAGAGGAGAGTCCTTCCCCTCGAAGAGCTCACAGTCCAACGGGGGAAAGAGCACGCAAACCAAAGACGGACACACAAGCCGTAAAGAGGAAACAGGAAATGACGAGAGAGCCTGGGAAAGGCTCCCCTGGAAGGCAGGACTTAAAGGAAGACAGGGAGGCCAGCAGTCTGAGTGGAGGAGGGAGGGCATTCCGGGAATGGGGGATGGACAGATGGAGGGTCTTGTCAGAGTAGGAGCAAGGATGCTGGTGTCACTGGGTCTACGTCCAGGCTCGTAAGGGGCTGTGACTAATAGACAAATCTCTATAATATAAAAGAGGAAAAGGCCATTAAGGTGAAATCACGAAGCTCTCTGAGATCCAAAGAGGAAGGAGAATTACTGATGAGGCAGATGTGGAAAGGCTCTAAAGAAGAAGGAGCCTAGGGTTGGGCCTTAAAGAGTGGGTGGGAGAGAGGAAGAAGGGAAGGCATTTCAGTTCTAGGCTCCTATGTGAGCAGCTGCGTGGAGGTGGGACAGGAAGGACATGCATAAAAGGAAGGGAACACGCTGGAGCAAGAGTACAAGGAAGGGAGCAGAAGAGATAAGACAGGAATGGGGGGTGCAGCTGAGGGCCTGCAATGGCCTCGCTGATCCCACCTGCTATGGGAAGCCTTTCTCAGCCCCCTCCCTTTATAGTTCGTCCAGCTTGCTTTATGTTTGTTTGCTTGTGGTCTCCTCCATTGGACTGCAAGCTCCTGGAGGGCAGTGGCTGTCTTCTGCCTTGGTGTATTCCTGGAGTTCAGGACAGTGCCTGCACACAGTAGGTGCTTCCTACATGTGCAGGAGTTGGATCTCTTACCAAAGCTACCGAGGATTTTTAGTCCAAGGTGTGGAACAACTGGCTCCACTCACACTGCAGATTATCCTGCCCCAGGACTGGAGAGTGTAAGTGGAAAGATCTACGAGGAGTCTGTTCTAACAGGTCAAACTGGTGGAAATGAAGAAAGTGGCAGGAAAATGAAATGGGAGAGAAAGTTGAAGATTTCAAGCACGTCACAGAGACGGAGTCAACAAAACATGGTAAATACTCGGATACTAGAGGTTAGGGGCCAAAGAGAATGCTCAAGTTTTCAAAATGGGGGCATGGATGAATGGTGATGTCCTGAGAAGTAGTGGATGTTCTGGCTCAGCTGCAGGCAGTGGTGGGCGTGCATCTAGAACTCTAAAAACTGATCCAGAAGCCCCTTCACTTCACTCCACGTTCACACTAACTGAACCCCTGTGATTTATAAGACAACATGCTGGGGGCACAAAGACACAGATAACATAGTCCCTGCTCTTAGGGAGCCCATGTCCCAGTGCAGGAATAAAACGTGCACGGAGTCGAATTCCAAGTAATTAGAAGAGAAAAAACTACAGGCAATGGAAGGATCAGGGAAGCTTTCCCAGAGAAAGGGGCACCTGAAACAAGCCTTGAAGGAAGTTAAAGACCACTAAAAGAGGACCCAGGGAGGCATTAGCCAAGTGAGAATCTAGAGAGGCAGGAGAGAAATACCAAGGTTAGGGAGTCCTTCATAGCACATGGGCTGCGATGCAGACTGGCTGAAAGGAAATTATATGAAATAAAGTGAGAAAGGCTGGAGCCAGATTGGGAAGGGCCTTCAACACCAGGCCAAGGCAAGTAACACAGTCAGGTGTGTGCCAAGGAAAGGTGAAGAGGAGGTGATTACACGACAGTCTAGGGGAGAGGTGACAGGTGGTCACGAGAATAAAGAAGAAGGGACAGACAGATGAAAGAGGTATTATGAGGGTAGAGTCAACGTAACTTGGCAACTGGCTGGATCTCGGGGCTGAGGAAGACAGGGAGTGTGGACACAGATCATTCTAAAGTTGAGAAGCAGGAGGCCTGGAAGGATGATTGTGCTTTCAACAGAAAACAGGAAGTATAAGGGGAAGAGAGAGGGAAGAAGGAACTGGAAAGGAGAAAGGGAGGTACAGGGGGGAGAGGGAGGAAAAGAGAACTAGCTAGCCCTGAGTATCACATGCATCACAAACCATAATCCTACTAGGTAAAGCCAACATCAGTCTCAACTTTGCCAAGTAAACAAAATCCAAACGTGGGAAAAGGATGAGAATGTTGCCAAGAGAGAGATGGGAAATTACAGCAGGTAGCAGGAAAGAATGTACACTCAATGTTTACAACAGCCATATTCCCAGCAGGCATCCTTACCCAGAGATCCCTTGTGTCTTCCAGACCTCAAGCAGGGCAGACAGAACATTTCCACTGGCAGTGTTAGAACCCGCCTGCATTTCAAAAAAACAAAAAAAAACCCACCCAAGTTCAATGCTTTAGAAATCTTCTTCACAACAGAGTTTACACCAATGAAGTCAAACATGAGTAAGGAGAGTGCTTCCTTGGTGGTCCAAGAAGCCACCATACTAGGCAGGCATGCACGTGTGTGTACATAGACAACCCACAGACACAGACACACATGGCACTGCTTGCATTTGACTCCTCTAGCATAGGAAGTTACCAGTTGGAAAATACTTGATAAGAAAATATTAAATAGGTAAGCAAACATCTTAAGGAAATCTCAGGATGTCTGGAGCAAGGAATATTTTCAGAAAGGAAGAAAGGTATTGTATTGAATAGGCTGAAATACATTTCATTGACAATGTACTCAGCTCATAAAAAATAACTTACTGACTTTAAATACTTTTATTTAAAAATTTCAAAATACTGTAATTAAGGGGAAAGGCCCACTATGAGATTATATCCATTTGTAATGAATAACTTTTAAAGTAATTTTCAATAGAATAAAGGGTTCAAAGGGTTCTTATACATGTATTAGTCATAAGAACAAAGCTTCCTTATTTTACAGATGAGGCAACTGAGGCTGAGAGGGGGTAAAGGATTTTTCCCAGGCCACATGGCAAACCACGGCACCTCCCAGGTAGGAGGTCTTTGCCTGGTTAAAAAAATACATATTGGTCTGCATTTCTCTTTCAACAGGCAAGAGACAATGATGAGGGCCCAGTTAGTCAATTGACAAGCATTTGATGAAGTTCTACTATGTGCTAAACATGGTGTTAGGCACTGGAGATACAAACATACACAAGTAATTCTCACTCTCACAGAGCTTGCAGGCTGGTGGGGAAGGCAATGTGTACATGAATGATAAGTACACATGGAATAAATACAAACACCAGGCCGCTAGGTAAGGAGGGCACTAGCTGGGGGGGATCAGGAAAGGCATTGGTGTCATGTGGCTCCTGGTAGATAGAAAAGGTCACATCATAAACGGATTAGAGGAGCCCAGAAGACAAGGCCTTTCGGGTCTGTGGACAGGGAAAGAGTTCATGACAAAACTAGTGAGAGAGAATCACACAGGACAAAATGGCGATTACCTAAAAATGAAAAAAAAAAATGTACAAACAAATCTAATGTAGTAAGAACTAGAAGGAAACAGGCAAGTGGAAAAAAAAGTTTAGCAGCAAGTCTCTTGGATAAAGGTCTCTTATCCAAGATGTATAAGGAACTGATTCAAATTTATATGACTAAGCCATTCTCTAAGGGATAAATGGATAAAGGATGTGAACAGGAAGTTTTCAAAGGAAGAAATCCAAGTTATCGACCATGATATGAAAAAATGTTCTAAATCATTCATCCTCAGAGAAATGAAAATTAAATCACCTTTGAAGTTCTACCTCAGATCTACCAGACTGACAAGATGGGAAACGTGGACAAGGTCAAATGGTGGAGAGGATGTGCTATGTACACTCTGGTGGAGCTGTGAATTAGTCTAACCATTCTGGAAAGCAATTTGGAACTACGCCCCATGTGTTACTTAACTGTGCATGCCCTTTGACCCAGCTAGACCATTACTAGGCCCATTCCCTAAAAGATTTAAGATAGAGGAAAAATACCCACCTGTATAAAAATGTCAGTAATAGCTCTTTTTCTGGGAGTCAAAAATCAGAAACTTAAGTGGGGGGAGGTCCTCCCCTTGGGGAATGGCTAAATAAATTGTGTTAAATAAATGCAATGGAGTATTCTTCCATCATGAAAAATGATGAAATGGACAGCTGCAGAGGAAAATGGGAAAACCTCTATTAACTTCTGCTCGGAGAAGAGAGCAGAAATAGAACCGTGAAAATATCACGATAGAAAAGCAGCTTTGAAAGACTTGAGAACTCTCTATCAACACGGTGATAAAACATAATGAGACACATCATCTACTTCCTAACAGAGCTGATGCGCATCATACAGAAAGAGACATACATTTGGGGATTTATCAATGTGGGAATTTGTTTTGCTGGATAATGGAGGGGTGCACTGAGAGACTGACTGTAGGGGAGGGGTTAGGAAGAGGCACAGATGACATTTTAATAGAAGGTGGTACTTAAGTTGCCTCTTGTAGGAGGAGTAAGGGTTTCTAAGCTTTGCCAGGCATGGGGTAGGGCAGGCAAAGACTAGGGGAAGGCCAATTTGTCTGGCTTTTATATCAGTACTCCAGTGCCCTGTCTCCTGCTTCCAGCCAGGATTATTCATTGATAATCACTACTATAGCAGACTTATCTTGTTTATTATTATCATCATCATAAAAGTTGTCATACTAAGAGTCTGTGCAGGTGTCATTTCAAAATCACATCCTTCTGCCTCTTACCTTTGCCAACATAATTCTTGTCTTGGCCACATCTAGAGGTGTGGTGACTGCTGCTGCGAATCCACCTGAAAGGGAGATACGGTTTACTGATTCCATTCCCCTTCCCTAACCCCTGATTTACCTAACATATTCATTCTTTAATTTTTCAAATTTTCCCTTTTTTCCCCAGCCAAAATAATTTGATGATTTGGGCTCCTCTCAGACATCCTGATTACATGTAAACAATGACAAGACTGGATCTGGGAGCCCAGCTCCAAGACTCCTTCACCAGGAGCTCTCTGTCGGGCCTGTGCACCAGGCTATTTGGTTCCGTAGTGTAACGTGTACAGCAGCATTTGAAAAACTATAAAATACCTTAAGGATGTGTTAGGACGGCCTTCTGGACATAGTGATTTCTTATTTGTAGACATGGGCTAGAATTTTACCTCAGATATTTATTTACTAGCTATGGAACACAAGGCAAATCACTTACACTCCCTAAGCCTCAGTTTCCTTATCTGTAAATCGGTGCTAATAAGAGTACCTGTCTCACAGGTTTTTGAGCATTAAATGAGATAAAATCCATAAAGTACTTTACAAACAAAAATATAATATTAATACCAACTATTATTAACATAAAATATTGTAAATTTTATTTTTAATGATGTTATTTTGGAAGCTACTACACCCTACACCTTTCAATTCATCATGACATCTAGGTGTGATGCTTCTTCTTTTTTTTTTTTTGCTTTTTGGAGGGCAATTGGGGTTAAGTAACTTGCCCAAGGTTACACGGCTAGTGTTTTTGTGTGGGTGTTAACTGTCTGAGGCCGCAACTGAACTCGGGTCCTCCTGACTCCAGGGCTGGCGCTTTACTCACTGCACCATCTAGCCACCCCTAGATGTGATGTTTCTAAGTAGTTTAGAACTTCTGCTCTCCATTTCTTTATCTTCAACCATATTTTATGGTGTACTTCTTGACATCTTCTATACCTCCTTTTACATAGAAATTGCCAAGTATTGTGGTACGAATTGATATCCTTTGGAAGATCTGATGCTGAGGCATGTGGTCCAGAGGAAAGAACAGCAACTCTGAAGTCCAAGAGCCTGGGATGTTACTTCATGACCTTAGACAAGTCACTGAAAAAGGTTCCTCACTATTAAGATATGAGGATTGGCCTCAGATGGCCTCCAAAGCCCCTTCCAGGTCTAACTCTCTGATTCTGTTATTCTGTTAAGTTCTTTGAGGAATTTCCATTTTCTTTCTTCTCTACAACAAATGGTGTTACATGAGCTATGAGTATCTTCATGGTATTCTCTCTGGGAGGCAAGATAACTGGGCATCTCATTAAAGGAGGTTTCTTGCTGCCTTGGGGCCTCTGAGGAAATTGCTAGTCATTGTTCCAGGAACAGAGTGCCAGTAGCCCTCCTGTAGCTGCCACATTCCTATGTCCTCTAGTTTCATTTAGGGAAAGAATGGTCATTTTTGATGTTCTTCATTTCCTACAGTGATGTGCAGAAGTTGTTGTGAACAAGTCATGTGAAAGGGTTTACATGGTAGAAACACTGCGTGACTTGTAGCATCCTCTGATCTCCACTTTTCCACTCCATCACAGTGGCAGCAGCAGGGGTCCACACATGCATGCAAGGCAATGTATGCGTGAGTGTATATGTGTGTATTTATAATATCCATCCATCCACCCATCCGTCCACCTGTCCACCCATGCGTCCATCCATCCATCCATCCATCCATCCATCCATCCATCCATCCATCC